>NC_064641.1:103319236-103925174 GCF_023864345.2 Schistocerca serialis cubense
GACTAAACACAAAATAATAAACAAAAACACATGAAACATTTACAATACATCAAATTGGCTCAAATTGGATACTCAAACAAACGCTGTGAATGTGAAGTTGTCCCTAAACTAGATTGTGAGGATTATGACGAAGTGGTATGTGGAGCCAATTCCTTGCAACTCAAATCTTAAGAGAAAACACATAGCCAACCTAACATTAACTGCTGCTACCCAAGACAGAACAAAGTTAGAAAAAGACGAACAGGCGCGCTCTGCTGAGCTCTGATTATCACCTAGGAAAATCCCTGTCTGCCGGTGCTGCGGACATACATTACCAATGTCTTCTTAACTGCAAGAACACGAATTGGCGTACCGGAGGCGATGGCTGGTTGCATCGACGTCCTCGACCGAAAGGCAAGAGCCGACTACCTAGAGCACCTGTACAGGCCGAACACACATTCCTGCCCCCACGACAGTGGCCGTGGTTAAACGTTCCAATCAGCAACTCGAAAACTGGCGGAAAATTCCACTCTATTGCCGGAGCACTACCATTCCACCAATGGAGATTCTTGGCGCCAATTTCTGCGCTGATTTTGCTACGTCACGGAGCTATGCCCTGAGCAAGCCAATCACAGTTACTATTTTGCAGAAAGCGGGGGAATTTTCCCGCCACAACTGCCTGGGTACACAAGTCACTCCCATGCCTCGCTGGTAGCCCGCCAGAAAGTGTTTTTGCTAAGTTTCCTGCGAAGTAACGGAACCTCTAGCCCAGCCGCTACTTCAGACCCCTCCGGGCGTGTCTTTTGACAATGTCGGCGTCTGCAAAGCATTCACTCGACTTCCTCACACCCGTCGGCTTAACCCTCTCCAGATCAGCAGCGCCCGCCTGTCACCGGACCACCCAGGTGACGAGAGACGCTGCGTGGGAAGTCCGCGTGTGAAGGAATAGCGACTTTTCACTGCATGCAATTAGAGAGGAAAATCGTAAGATAAAAATATGAGAGGGGGCTCATGCCACCTCTCAATATGAAAACAATTTCTGGTTGTTACCCTTATGGAGTTCAACAGTATTTGCTCATTGCAAGAGCCAACTGGTCACAGGAAAATTTATGACTGTTTATTAACAAGTAAAATTTATGAAAATAGCAAAGGTGCCACAGCAATTAAAAAAAAAAACATGAAAATAACATCAGTATTATAAAGCAGAACATTACAATGCACAATCTGCAAAAGCAAAAAAAAATGATAAGATAAAAAACATGTTTTACAAAATGGTTATCACAAAAAAATTCTATATCTTATAGAACTAATAATTTGTAGAACTAAAAAAACTTTTTGGCACTAATTTAATCACTCTATTTCAGTTAGTTAGCAAACAATGATCACTGTGTCATTATACTGAAACTACAATTAATTATATGATTGTTACCCTTATGGGGTTCCTCACTATAAATATGCCCCCTGCCAAGGCTAATCGATCACAGTCCAATGCAAATGAATAGCTATCTGACTGATAAACGAAGCAATGCCACAGGAATTAATTAACGAAACAAAATATCACAAATCTAATACATCACACAAGAACAAACATTGATCAATAAAACAGCTCTGAAAGTACAATAGTCAACGTCAAAAAAGAAAAACACCAATAAATAAAACACCTGCAAAATACAAGAGTCAAAGTCTAAAAAAAACAATAAATAGAACACCTGCAAAATACAAGAGTCAGTCTAATAAACACCAATAAATCGAACCCCTGCAAAACACACGAGTCAGAGTTTCTCCGACAGAAACACACGTATATGCATTGGACTAAGAACCGTATAATCCCTGTTCACTGACACTCTCAGTAGTTCCACTGTTCCGAGGCACAATATAAGGGAAGGGGGGGGGTTTGTCGCCGCAGCTGTCAGTAGGGATTTTTGTCCATCTGTTGCGTGCAATCCTGCCGTATCTGCCCTCTCATGAAGTTTCTCTTGGTGGCCCGTGTCACGTACATCTCGATTTGGTTCCATGTTTGTGTTGTCAAATTCGTGCGGTATCATTGTTTGACACGCCAGGTCGATATTCCTGGGCAAGAATGACACTTAATGGCTCTTCTTTGTGCCACCCTTAGCTACCAGAGAACATCAAACTATGATTTACTGTCGCTTGACAGTGGACATCCGCCAGGAAATGTTGATAGGCGTCGTTGAAGTCTGCCAGTTTCTCTGGACAGTATGTGTCAAAAGGCTCCACGCCTCTTGTGTTGTTACATTCTTGAGTTAGCCTCAATTGGCTCGCCGGTTTGATATTCCTGGGCAAGGATGACACTTAATGGCTCTTCTTTGTGCCACCCTTAGCGACCAGAGAACATCGAACCATGATTTACTGTCGCTTGACAGTGGACATCCATCAGGAATTGTCGATAGGCGTCGTTGACATCTGCAAGTTTCTCTGGACAGTACCTGTCAAAAGGCTCCACACCCCTTTATCTCCTGTCTTTTGTTGTTTCACCGCGGCCGTCTCGTCATGGTCGCGTGCGTGTGGTGCGTTGCCAGCAGATGGATTTCCGCGCAGTGGACCACTCGCGCATCTCAGATCATCGCCTCCACAGAGTGTCGCACTGGTGCGGCCGACCATTAGCTCCGGGTGCAAGGGAAAGTGTTTGCCGCGTACCCTTCTTTTGTGGTCGACCGCGTTCCCGAAGTGGCCCGGTTGACAGTGTGTCCTGCTGGGAAACCCACCAGTTTACAACTAGTCCTCCTCCTCGCTGCTCCCGCTGCCTCTTAAGAGTTGAGCCGGTTCGCTTTCACGTTCTCAACTGCATTCACAGAAATTGTTCATCATAGTTATGTGATTACACAATGTCATACATAATACCACTTTCACAATTTTTAAGAACAAAAGTGAGACATAGTTTTTTTAAATAAAAAAGTTAGATGAATCGACAATATAAAAATAAAATTTAAATGACTTTACAATATAAAAAATAAAAGTGAAATGACTTGACAGTACAAAAATAAAAATTAAATGAACTGACAATATAATATCTAAATCCACATCACTAATGTGGTTCACTTGCGTTTTAATAAATCAAATGCTACTTATTAATTCACTAAAATGAATAGGATTATGCCTTGTACAAGTATGGGTCAGGACAGCATAGGGTTCACTTGTTATTTACACACACACATGCACACCTGTTGTCTATACTACAAACTAACTACCCATAAACATGTATTACTCAAAATTCTACTTCAATCCACTATTAGTTAATCCAACAAGCTATTTCAACGCTGCTTCAACACAGTGTTTATACCACTACAACATTGTTCTAATTCGTCCTCTTCCTGACGCTCGCGGCATATGTCTTGTTACATGATAAATATGGAAAACTTTCCTTAAACATACACAGTAAAAAGTACAATGGTTATTTGCACGACAAAACATTTATACCAGTTGACACACTTGATAAGAGACTCGCAATTATACATTTATCATACTCATATGTTTACACACAAAACAGTAAGACAATTTCATCTAAAATTACATTATCATACATTATCACAAGAATTAATCACACAGATGACTCTGAGAAGGGTAAAAATATTTTCATTATACAGGTTATACTACATTTTCTTACCCATTTCGTTCCTTCTTTAAGTAACCTTTCGCTTCCAAATCAGTTATTTCACCCATGGTGGTCATTCTGGATTCATGTCTCATGAATGGCAAAATGGTGGTCGCCTCTATTCTGTAAAACAGTTTCATCTTAACATATTGAACTTACAACAGACACAAAAGATCCGAATCCTCCTGTGGTTTAAATGACAAATGTTTTGCTTCATCCTTATTACATTAAACCAAGCTTTCCTTCGGTCCCATAATCAAAATTATTTAATCTTCCTCTACCCTCAAGAGGGAAATTTCCTCAGTACAAATCATATAGGCTGCAGTGCATCCCGCACCTTCGAAAACAGTAAGCTGTAATGCTCACAGCATCAGCAAAACACATAAACGTCGGTTGTCTAGGACAAGTATTAACGCAGAATAATTTTTCAGGCTCTGGCTCAACATCAATCAAGACTACAGAAAGGATCCATGTTTCTGTTCCATTCTCCATTAGCTGACAAATTGCTCGTATTTGACTACCACAATAATATTTCAGGGCCACGTAAATTACACAAATCACAATTCTTCTTTCACCTTGAAGGGAATCAATATACTGACGAAATCCACAGACAGCACTTTACATACTCAGCTATAAAGAACAAAAAAACATATATCATCAGTATTAACATATCATCGCATATTGGGAAGCCAATGGTTAAACAATCGTATTATCACATCCTGTTTTCAAGATTCTAAACTTACTCATTCCTTTCTCAGAGTTCTCCTATCTTAAAATATTCATACAGCACGCATACTATAGTAAGAGATCCTCATTTATAGTGACAGATATAGAATAGTAGTAGATAGATAGTAGCACTGAAAGCAGAAAATCGGAAACTAGGCTACTAACAGCTGGGGACCTGGGTTTGCCAGACCCATAATACCCACAGATCGGATATTCCCCTGAGTTTTGCATTAATTCAACACAGATCTTGCTTCCCTCAGGAGCGAATCGTTTCAATTTACACAAAAAAAAAACATAAACAGCATTTCACTCTTCACACTTGAACCAACCTAAATCCTAATTGCACAAGGAAAGAAAAAAAAACTACAAACATCACTTCAATCAATCACATAGAAACATATTTATCACTATTTTTACCAACATATTATTCAAAATGCATTTATCACAAATGTAAACTAATCAATTGTTCCTCTTCACCGTCCTCTCTACTCCTCACTGTCCTTTCTACTCAATGTATGGTTTTACGTTTGACACATGGTGTAGCCCTTTTGATTTCTTCGATCGAAGAGTTTCCACTTCTATGGCGTTTTCATGGGGAATCTTCCTTATCCGATACGAGCCGTTAAAGAGATTAAAAAATTTCTTGCAGACACCTGACCGTTTGTTAGGCAGCTTGTGTGATCTGATAAGAACTTTTTGTCCTACATGAAACACTGTTTTTCTCACGTTTTTCTTATACGCCTTGACTCTGGCTTCTGCTGCACGCCTGATGTTGTGTAAAGCTAAGTCAACAATTGCGTTTCGGCGTAGTCTCGGCTCTAGTGGCCAAGGCACCACCTCTTTGATTTTGCTCGGGGGCTCCTTGTTTATTAGCACAGTGATTGGCGGAAGCTTTGTTGACGTATTAGGCAACTCATTAATTATGTTCTGAAATCCTTTTAGGTGTATGTCCCACAATCAGTGATCACGACTGCAGTATAACCTACATAGTTTTCCTAATTCACGCATAATACGCTCACTGGGGTTCGAGCTGGGGTGAAATAGAGATATATGTATATAGGTTTAATTCTTCGCCTTCGAAGCATCCGCTGCCAGTATTGCGATCTAAATTGTGGTCCATTATCCAAGATAACCCTTTTCATGCTCCCAACTTCATGCAGAAACTGCTTTGCAAATGCAGTTGCCACTGCCCTTCCTGTGGCTCGCTACAACGGAGTCAGACACACAAACTTGGAGGTTAGCTCCACCGCTAAGAAAACATATGCAAAACCTGCTTCAGATCGTATTAGTGGCCCAAATAGATCCACGGCCGCAAGGTCATAAAGTTTGCTTGGTATTATCGGGTGCAATGATGCAGCATAAGTAATTGTGGCCGCCTTTGCTCGCTGACAAGGTCCGCACGCTTAAGTACACAACGAATACGCCGTAGCATGTTATTAAAATAGCATGTCTCTTTCAGTTTTTCACAACATTTCTGTGCTCCGAAGTGACCATAACTCAAATGTATGTACCATATAATTTTGTTTACGAGTTCCTCCGGAATCACCAACACCCATCTGGAGTCGTCCGTGGCTCGTTTCTTGAATAGTATTCTATTGCGCACTAAGTAGTACTGGCGTATTCCTACATTCTCCTTTTCCTCCCACTTCTTCTTTATATCTTTCAATACTGCGTCCTTATCCTGTTCGTCCGCTATACTCCCTAAAGAGGTGGTAACAAAATTCTCGAACGCTACATTCTGTAAGTATAGGGTGCTAAAATTATTTTCACCGAGTCCCCCTTCTTCTGTGTGAACCAAACCTATAGGAATGCGCGATAAAGCGTCAGCAATTACATTTCTCTGTCCAGGAATGTATTCTACAGTGAAATTATATTCCTGTAGGTATAGTGCCCAGCGTCCCAGTATCCCATGCGTGATTTTTTTGCTCATAAGAAATTGGGGTGCACGATGGTCAGTGTACACCCTGGTGGTCCTTCCAAATAAGAAATACCTAAATTTTGAGAATGCCCAAACTATCGCGAGTGCTTCGAGTTCCGTCACGGAATAATTTTTTTCACATCGAGAGAGCACCCTGCTCCCAAACGAGATTGTTTTCCAAGTTGTAATATCATCATTTCCTTCCGTTTGAAACAGTACCGCACCTAATCCTGACAAGGAACTGTCCGTCATTAAACATAATTCTTGTGTCAGGACGGGATGCACGAGGATGGGAGCCTCTACCAATGCTTTTTCAATTTACAAAATTCATCCTGTGCCTCTTGATCCCAGACCCACAAAGCGTTCTTCCCTGTTAGTCCACATGGACGGGGTGTACCAAGTACACTAAAATTTATAAATCGCTTATAAAAATTACACAGGTCTAAGAATGCTCGCAACTGTTTTTTATTTGTCGGCATTGCACACTCCGCTATCGCTGCAATTTTCTCCGGGTCAGGTCGTATTCCATTTGCTGAGACAATATGGCCTAAGAATTTTATGTTTTCTCGTCCGAAATGTGACTTATCTAAGTTGACTGATACACCTGCCTTCTCAAAAACATCCAGTAGTCTGTTCAGAACGTCATTATGGTCCTCCCACGACTTTTCCGCAATGAATACGTCATCCACGTAAATTGTCACTCGCTGTTTCAAATCATCCGGTAAAATGCTATTTAATCCCCTTAGAAAAGCAGCTGATGAGACGTTTAGTCCGAACGGGAGACGCCGGAATTGGAAACAATTTCCGTAACACAGGAATGCTGTATATAATCTGCAAGATGGGTGTAGCACGATTTGCCAAAAACTCGAACGGAGGTCGACAGATGATAGTACCCTTACCCCGTGGAAACGTTGTAAGAGTTCCTCAAGGCTCTCAGGCCTGTCCGTTTCCGACATAATAATTGTGTTTATCTGTCTCGAGTCTAGCACCAAACGAACTGAGTTGTCGCGTTTTGGTACGACAAGCAAGGGTGAGTTGTACGAGCTTACTGCCCGCTCAATTATTCCTTGTTCTAACATCTTGTTTATTTCCTTCTCCACCTGGGCTTTATAAGTCACGGGAATAGGGTATGGTCTAACAGAAAACTTCTGATGGTCACGTACTCTGAATTGGTAAGTAAAACCCTTAATCGCCCCCGGAGTCTCAGAAAATACCCGTTCATGATTCCTAAGTAGGCAATACAATTTCTCCTTTTCCCTGTCCGTGGTTCTGACACCCGCGATGCTCTTTCTCAGTGCATCAGCAAAAACAACATCTTTCCCCTGCTCACCATACGTAGAGCACGACTCACTTACATAGTTCACGAGTAGCTCCAGTCTGGGTTGCGACTCGGTTTGAGCTTGAAATTTTAGGCAACTAATTTCTGACTCGGCACGTAATATGCATTCATCAAATACTAAATTAATTGGCTGATACCCAACTTGAACTGTCATTACTCCTCCACCCATGTCAATTACTGCATGGTGGGCATTCATGAAGTCATTTTCTAAAATCATTGCCACATTCAGCATTAGGAGCACAAAGAAGTTGTACTCAAACTCTCTTCCCTGGCAGGTAAAATTAAGCCGAGTCTGCCTTCGGATTTCTACGCTCTTACCGTAGATTGCGCCCTTCACCTTTATTCCTCGCACTTGAAAAACGGGCCAAGTCCCAATTCCTTCGCATTTTTGAAATGCTGCCTCGCTCACTATCGAGAAAGGGCTTCCAGTGCCAATGACACACTTAAAACATATTTCGTTTACTGCAACTGTCACGACTGGATTTATGCCCGAAATTTTAGCACTCGTAGTTTCTTGCAACAAATCCCCTCTAATATCTTCCCTCTCTATATACCGTATGCACTCCTTTGCCATGTTGCTCATTTGTTCAGATTGGGCGCCTTCTGCGCTGATCGTTTGTCATTGCCGGTTTTCTTCATTTCCATTTGCTGGATTTTGTCTAGGGTTAGCTGGCCGAATTTCAACATCCTGAGGTGCTCCGGCTACAGTCCTATTCCCACCGTGTTCACCGTAGTATAGATTCTGGTTGCCGTAACTGTTGCGTTCACGATCCTGTCCACGTCCTCGATCATTTCCGTTGTTCCACCTGTGTTCGCCACTGTTACCCCAGTTACTATACGGCCGGTCCCGATTATTGCTCCGTTCGCGTCGCGACGACCAGTCACGCCGTTGATTAGTACTACGGCCACGACTGCGATCGCGCTGCTGTGCCCCGTAATAACTTTGTGACTGATTAGGCGGGCATTCTGCTGTATTATATTCCAACTCTTGGAGAAGTGTCTTAAACGTTTCCACGTCCTCTTTGCATCGTCCCGCAAGAATGACGTGGCGCAAGTGCATCGGCAATTTGGTGATGCATATCCTAATTAGTTCCGCAGGTCCGTATGGATCGTATAGAAATTGATTTGCCTGCAGCATGTGGTCGAATAGGCGTGCTGGGCTGCCGAAACCAGACTGGTTCAAATTTGGCAGCATAATTATGCCATGCTTGACCCTATCTTGTGCCGCTTCCGACCAATAGGCGGACAGAAAGGCTTGTCGAAACTCCCGAGTGGAGTTGCAGTGACGCGCTGCCGACCTCATGCGAATCGCCGGTTCGCCATCCAAATAGCCACACATATATTCTATCTTATGTGAACTTGCCCAGTCGGGGGAAGACAAAACTCAAATTGCTCGAGCCACGCTCGTGGATGTATTCCTCTTTGCGAATTTCGAAATATCTCAAACTTTCTCACCGTAAGGAAATGTTTGAAATCAAATCCCCGCATTTCCTCCCGGCGAGGCCCTTGAATGTTTCTATTTTTCTCATGTCTGCCCCTCAAAATACATTCTTCCCAGTCGTCAAAATCTCCCTCGTGGCCGGGGCCCCTCTCTGCACTGTTCGTACGGCTATTTTTAGTGCTATTGGCGAGTTCGTAATCACACGCTATGCGGTTTTCCAGATGCGCCACGTGTTCTTGTAATTCGCCTGTTACAGCTTTGTGCCACCTGTTCACTTCGAACTGTCCCTTCTGAAATCTAAGAAGCAAACGCACTTCTTCGGTCTCTGCGACCGCTACCGGTGTAGTATTGTTCTCGCTTTCCGTCACCTTCATCATGTCTACGATGTCCGCTTATGCCGCAATCTTATCATGTATTTGTCTGTTGTCCTCCGCCCCAGTCTGCTACAATTGTTCTACTTGCTGTTCCAGTGCGTGAATCGCTTGACTGTTGTCCGCTACTGTGTTGCTAACGGACGTGGGACAATGCATTTCCGCCTCTTGGACCCTGGAGAGTACCTGCTGGTGTTCTCTTTGGCATTCTTCTCTCAGCGCTTGGAAATTCCTAAGTAGCTGTTCTTCGCTCTCTTTAGATTCCGCATCGCGGCTCCGCTGGCCCTGTTCTAAGACTTGCAGATGGTCTTCGATTTGTTCAAATGTATGGCCTAATTCTTTCATAATATCACTTTTTATTTCACTTGCCAGATTGTTCATTCTTTGTGAGATATCATCGGAGACTCTCTGCATCGACTTGTCGACTTTATTTGTCTGCTGAATTAGTTTTTCGTCTATTTGTTCGCCTAGCTCGCGGATCGATTTTTCACATTTCTGCGTCATTTGTTCGCCTAGCTCTCGGATCAATTTTTCAGATTTCTCTGCGTTTTCTTTATTTTGTTGCAATAAGGCTTTCATGAGTTCTGCCAAATCAGTTTGGTTGGTTGGAGGCAAATTAATTTCTGGCTCTGATGTGAGGCCATTCGTCCTGGTTTGCATTTCCTCTGAAGTATTCCCCAATGCATTTTCGGAACCGTCCGAGCGTTAATATTCGAAATCAAATTACCCCCTTGGTCCATGTTGCTTAAGTTGTTGGACCGCCTACTTTTAGCTTGGTTACATGTCTGCATTAGTTCAATTTATACCCGGTATGCAACACACTAATCAGAATAAACGCATCCCCCAAAAACCACGACAGTCACACGAAAGGTACCCAACCTAGTACGCACTTTTTCACACGCAAAACAAATTTATATCTTTGATCAAAGTCAGTGCAATTTACAAGCGAGGAAAAAAAACACATACATATAAAACAAACAAATATAGAAAACAAAACAAAACAAACAACACAACGCCGCTCAACAACGGCGTGAATCTTTTGAAAGTCTGCTCAGAAACAACGCAGAGGTTTTTTGAGCGCTGTAGGGGAAAAAATTAAGATTATACAACCCTCGCAATCTAACGTTTCAGAGATTCCAGAGTCTAGCGGAATCACACAACAGGGTCGCCATGTGTAATGTCATTACTTTAATTTGATATGAAAGCGTTACTGATAGACAATAAAAGCGGGTTAAAGGCTGTGAGCTGTCTGGGGAAGTTAACCTTGCATAACTGAGCAACTATTTCACCAGGTATCCAGTCTAGCTTACCAAATTCCAAAATAGACTAACATTAATTACGATCTTTTTGTACTCATCTTATGATAACCAGTGATATATATGTAAAAAGACAATTTAAATAAAAAGAAATAAATCAGTTTATATTTGGACATTTATTTTAACATTGATCATTGAAATTTCAGCATATTAAACTTGAGTCATAACTAAGCTGGTGCCTTATTTAGGATTGTGAAAATGTGAGATTGTAATCTTAGAGAACACATCAAATATGGAGCCAAGATTGGGAGACTGCATACAACACTGCATTCATATAATAACACACGAAGAACGTTGCAACATATGCAAGAGGAAATTAACCACAACCAACCGATTCAATTTTCACCCAAAGAAGCTACGTTCGTAGCACACTCCTGTCCGTCATGTAATTACCACACACTGGTATAATAAATTCATACTAACTCTCTGTGAAATCTTCCCGAAAAGAATAGCTGAGGGCTACTTTGATGATTACACCACATGCTCCACGTGGTCAACTTGGTTTACACAAAGAGTGTAACTCCACAATAATTTTGATAATTAAAATAAATTAGATCGAAAACCAATTCACAAACGAAATACCTCTAAATGGTTACTGTCGTCTTGCTATTAACATGATGGGTCAAACAATTGTGTAAGCATGTGGTATTGGTCTCACAAAGTACATCCCACGTGGGTTGAACATAAAGAAAAGTTGCTATATTGAAAAATATTGTCAAGACGAGATGTTATAATCTCATGCACATTCACATTAAAGATTGATGATGCTAGTTAGAGTTACTGATCAACACGTGGTTCCACTTTACTCACAAAGTAGTGACAAAGCAACTACCGGAATATATTCTGAACTTCACACTCGAATTACACTGCGTTGCAATTTAAGATAACATTAGATATTTGAGAGCTAAACCTGAATCAAAGGTGACTAAATTGTCAGTTAGGCTGAACTGAAGAAATCCATTGTCCTACAGACTTAGCAGACACGCGCTTAGCTGGAGACCTTACCACTTCAGACGCTCGCCGCGTTCAGACTGCCCTGCGCTCCTACCGAGCATGCTTCCCAAATACAAACGAAAGTGACCAGAGAGGCAGCTTCCTATACCAACATGACAATGGACGGACAGGACCATACTAAGCATAGAAACCTCTCTGCTTTTAGAAAGCTTAGCTACCTGTTCCGACGTTGGTCCTACTGTTCTCTAGCAGACAGGCTTGTCTGCTACCCTCAAGCATGCATCTAGAAATACATTTGCTCATTCATCCTCTCACACAGAAGGGAAGGGGGATGACAGTATCTTATCATATACAGTATATAAAAGAAAGCGGATGTAGGTTCCGTATGAGACTGTGTGACATGAATTACATATAAACTGTGCTTTAAAGTGTAGTAGTGTGACAGATCGTTCTTGTTTATGTGTAAAAGTAACACGTTCCACTACTCAGTCTCCTCCCAGATAGTCAGAAACGCCACAGTAAATTGAGACGAGGAATTTATGCCGTAAATGACAACAGATTTAAGAAATTAACATGAAAGGAATCCAACAGAGACCTTTCACTAACATTTTTTCTTTGTTCCATTTTTATTGCTATTTTTTTATAATTGCTCTTTCTGGTACTTAGAAGTTTTTAGGGGGATCCTGTTCAGCCTGTTTAACATGTATCTGACTGCTGCTTGTTTGTGGTTCTGTGGGTGGTTTCAAGTTGCATTTAAGAATATGTCACTTGTTGTAGGTTTTCTGTGTATGTAGAATGTGTGTTTATTACTGTCTTTTCTTATAGTTATGTCTAAAAAGTTGAACATGTTTTCTTGTTCTTCTATTGTGAACTTTATGTTTATGTGTACAGTATTTGTGTCTTTGTGTAGTTGCTGTATTCTGTTTTTAGGTTCATCTACCATGCATATTATGTCATCCGTGTATCTGTATCAGTAGATGACGTTGTACATTTTCTTTATTATTATTGCTACTGATTCATGAAAATGTAACGTCCAAAGATTTCCCCTGGAAATGCACTAGCACTTTAGGACCCAGGAAAACCCAAGTGGTTTTGAATAATTCTACTTTTGGAACTTCCTGACAGATAAAAACTGTACATTCGATGGACCCCTCCTACTTATCCAGTGATCTCCAAGCTGTTCCTCCAGAAACTACCTGACTTCAGCAGCATGGTGGGGAGGCGGGTTCAACAGCATTAGAAGCACATAATCATGGAGCATGTTAAGATACCTCTCCCCATTTAAGGTTCCATCAGTAAACACCAGACCGACGATTTTTTGTGTCCAAATCCCACAGCAAACATCAGCTTTTTACCATCAACATCTTTACAGGGATCCACCCATGAAGGGTTTGCATCTGATCAATAACGATGATTCTGTTTGTTTACTTCTCCTTGCACATAAAAATTAGCTTCATCACTGAGCAACACTTGTATGAAGTTTAGTTTCTGTTACACTGATCCACAGCCCATTCTGCAAACTACACCGGCCGATTAGATCCATCCTCCTGGATATGGTGTTGCAACTGTAACCTGTATGGGTACCATTGGTTTGTGTGCAAGACACAAGATTGAACACTGACTGACATCCGATATTACTGATAACCAGCAAGTACTGCGATGTGGATTTTTCACAAACGATGCCACGATTCTTGGACGTCCACTGCACGGCTTGTCCACCACAGAACCCGTTGCACGAAATTTGTCCAATAATTTGGATACCGTCATACGTCAAATGTCGTTTCTCTCAGGATGCTGGGCATTGAAGTCAGCAGTAACCATCCTGGTATTTCGACCGCCACTCATTAACAAAATTCCAATGTGTTCCTGCTGTGTAGGTGCCATTGTGGATCTCCTGCAACAATAAACAGAATTGATCACCTCCTTGCAATTTCAGACGTTTACAGCTCATAACTCCTACACAAATAAAGATACCTTAAAACAGGTTTGACATTTGTGTTCCTGAGAAAGAGGCAGTTCAGAATAATGTGTCACATGACCCCCTTCCCATGTGACATATAACCCAAATCCAAGAAGATGATGGCTTTCAAGATGCCGCCACTGTCACCATAGGTCCTATAACTGCGCCAGTCCACAACCACCCCATAACAGACACCATTACGGTTCCTCACACTATTAGAACTTCGTAGAGGTGTATCCGGCCTTTTCGTCACCCTGTACACTGAACCTCAACCCTTGGATTGTGCAGTTTGATTGGTCGATGCAATTTCTTGGCCATTAGCATATAAATCGGAATTTGTCTGTGGACATTTGGAGGGTCTGGTAGCGGAGAAGTTGCGTCGTATTATAGCCACCTGCAAAAGAATTCGGAGATGGGTTCCTTGCCGGCTATTGGTCACAAGAAATGCAAGACAGGATAAAACAGGAAGTCACGATGTGTCAAGACCTCGAATCGTCAAGGTTCAAGAGTCCTTAGAGGCTTTTACCAGTCACATCTCGAGAAGGGCAAGTTTCTGGAAGAGCAGCGCAGCACCAGTGAATTTATTCGTTTCTGATACATAAAACTGCCTTAGTTATCAATAGATACTCACAGGAAGGGGTGGAGACAATATTGAAGCATTTAAAAGCATTCTTCGTGAAATGAAGTTCGCATCTGAAACGCACAAAAGAAGAGGAGGAATTATGACAGAAAGTTCCACGACCTGCAGAAGAGGAAAAACAGGATAAGGAATAATAATAATAGAAACGGATTTTTGAGTGAAAGTGATATTGGGCGTCAACAAGTAGAGGTATCCCTGCAGATAGAATAACGGAAATAAATTTCATAAAGGAAGTACTGTTCCAGCGTAACCACAATCGCCGGCATGAAGATGAAAAAAAAAAAGAGCAGAGAAGGCAGTGAGACGACGTCAACCAATAGCATGCAGACTAGGACATCACCACGACAGGAGCGGCCTCTACACAAAGAGAATATAAGCGCCGCTCCTGCCAACTTCGGCCGGACAGTAATCGACCGGCACTAGCAGACCCGGACTAGAAAGCACAAAGTAGGAGATGCACACTAGCAGAGCCGTCCATCCTAACTGTTATACAGAGATAAGCGCCTTATACTAATTGGTTATATAGCGAAGGACATTGATTGTTTGCATGTCGCCCATCACTTGCGACTACTCGTTGTAAACCAGAGTTAGGTATTGTCACTCTACTTTATTGTAATAAAAACCATTAATGTGATTCGCTTGAAAGCAGCATCCTTTAGGCACCCTATAAGAGACGAGTGCGTAGGACCCCACAAATACCAATCAGTGTTTTTTTATGATATTGTTTGAAAATACAGCTCTTCGGTTGCACAGTTTTTTTTTAACTCAACTGGAAAGAACTAGACAGCAGACAACAAGAAGTCAAAAATGTGGAGGTGCGGTCTCTGAAACAGCAGCTGAAGGCGGTAATGGACACTAGTGTGATTAACAGAGGGAGACGATAGAGATTCAAATTAGGTTAGGATTACTTTGGTTAAGTTTAGACTGTTCCTGTATAGGAAATTAGTATCAGTAGGTGGTTACCTTTTACTAGTACTTTGTGTCAACTCAGGGACGCAATAATTATTGTGGCCTCATTCCATTCGAAACAATCGAAGTACGGTGCATATCTTCATACGTGCTTGTTTTTTGACCCCTGCGTTGAGACAGAGGGCGAGAAATTGTGCTACAGACTCAAACGGAGCAATTTTGTCACAAATCATAAGTGACGAGATTATGCAGAGGTGTGCTTTGCTGTCTTCTGTCGTTCTCCTTTGTCTGACAGAGTCAGAATGCTTGTCATCCCACCTTGACTGTATTTGTATTGTTCTTTTTTTTTCACTATGGGACTTAACATCTGAGGTTATCAGTCCCCTAGAACTTAGAACTACTTAAACCTAACCAATCTAAGGACATCACACACATCCATGCCCGAGGCAGGATTCGAACCTGCGACTGTAGCATATGTTGTTCTCTCTCATAAACTTGGTCATCTATTCGCTTATTGTTGGCGTCATTGATGTTCATCTGCATCACACTGGAGCTATGTGTTTGCCTGTGTTTTCGCTGGAGTCAGTATTGTGGCTACCCTGTGTATGGGTGTCTGATGCAATTTCAGTTACTGAGCTTGGTCCAGGCTAGTGTAGCTTAGGGAGCCTTTTGTTTGTTGAGTGTTTCTTGTTAATGGTCTTCGTCGCAGTACATGTGTGAGGTGGTCAGGTTGTGGTTTCCTTCTTTTTTTAAAAGAAGGTTAATTGATAGCACAGACCGTGCTAGGAGACACATCAAGCATCAAATGACTGAGGATCTTACAAACGACACCACGAACAACAGGAGTTTCTATTTATTTTGTACCTGCAAACAAAGGAGACCTGAGCACACCACAATATACGTAGGTTGAAACTTAAATAGTGGCAACACTGCTGTGGAGACACTATGCAATGGAATCTACTATTGTCGCTGATAGCACACGTTGTTGACATACATACCTTACCTCCGAGCAAATGGACTTGCCCGTCCCACGTCACCGGCGTGCTCACACTGGAGGGGAAAACAGTCACTTTTGAGCGAGCGGTCTAACGTAGCGGTGTCACTATGTTTTCAAAACAGGAACAACGGAGTTGGATCAAGATTGAATGTGCCAGAGGTCGTTTTTGGAGCATCGCCTGTGACCAGTTTTGCGAAAGAAGCGGCGACACTTTCTACGCAACCCACCCATCAGGTTCCTTCTCTAGACTGTCGCACAGATGACAAAATGGTAGATACCGAAATAGACGACAGAGGGATAGAGAAACAATTAAAATCGCTCAAAAGAGGAACGGCCGCTGGACCTGATGGGATACCAGTTAGATTTTACGCAGAGTACGCGAAGGAACTTGCCCCCCTTCTTGCAGCGGTGTACCGTAGGTCTCTAGAAGAGCGTAGCGTTCCAAAGGATTGGAAAAGGGCAAAGGTCATCCCCGTTTTCAAGAAGGGACGTCGAACAGATGTGCAGAACTATAGACCTATATCTCTAGCGTCTATCAGTTGTAGAATTTTGGAACACGTATTATGTTCGAGTATAATGACTTTTCTGGAGACTAGAAATCTACTCTGTAGGATTGAGCATGGGTTTCGAAAAAGACGTTCGGATGAAACCCAGCTCGCGCTATTCGTCCACGAGACTCAGAGGGCCATAGACACGGGTTCCCAGGTAGATGCCGTCTTTCTTGACTTCCGCAAGGCGTTCGATACAGTTCCCCACAGTCATTTAATGAACAAAGTAAGAGCATATGGACCACCAGACCAATTGTGTGATTGAATTGAAGAGTTCCTAGATAACAGAACGCAGCATGTCATTCTCAATGGAGAGAAGTTTTCCGAAGTAAGAGTGATTTCAGATGTGCCGCAGGGAAGTGTCGTAGGACCGTTGGTATTCACAATATACATAAATGACCTTGTGGATGACATCGGAAGTTCACTGAGGCTTTTTGCGGATGATGCTGTGGTATATTGAGAGGTTGCAACAATGAAAAATTGTACTGAAATGCAGGAGGATCTGCAGCGAATTGACGCATGGTGCAGGGAATGGCAATTGAATCTCAATGTAGACAAGTGTAATGTGCTGCAAATACACAGAAAGAAAGATCCCTTATCATTTAGCTACAATATAGCAGGTCAGCAACTGGAAGCAGTTAACTCATAAATTATCTGGGAGTATGCATTAGGAGTGATTTAAAATGGAATGATCGTCGGTAAAGCAGATGCCAGACTGAGATTCATTGGAAGAATCCTAAGGAAATGCAATCCGAAAACAAAGGAAGTAGGTTACAGTACGCTTGTTCGCCCACTGCTCGAATACTGCTCAGCTGTGTGGGATCCGTACCAGATAGGGTTGATAGAAGAGATAGAGAAGATCCAACGGAGAGCAGCGCGCTTCGTTACAGGATCATTTAGTAATCGCGAAAGCGTTACGGAGATGACAGATAAACTCCAGTGGAAGATTCTGCAGGAGAGACGCTCAGTAGCTCGGTACGGGCTTTTGTGGAAGTTTCGAGAACATACCTTCACCGAGGAGTCAAGCAGTATATTGCTCCCTCCTACGTATATCTCGCGAAGAGACCATGAGGATAAAATCAGAGAGATTAGAGCCCACACAGAGGCATACCGACAATCCTTCTTTCCACGAACAATACGAGACTGGAATAGAAGGGAGAACCGATAGAGGTAGTCGGGGTACCCTCCGCCACACACCGTCAGGTGGCTTGCGGAGCGCATACTGTACCATCCACCATACTCCCTGGACTTAAGTCCTTGTAACATTGATTTGATTCCTAAGATGAAGGAACCACTTCGTGGCATTCGCTTCAGTAATGTTCTAGAGATTCGACATGCAGTAGACCGCTCCACTCGCACCATCAACAGAACAGGCTCTGCTAACGGTGTACTACGCCTTCCACTTCACTGGCAACGGGTTCTACACAACGATGGTGACTACTGTGAAGGACAGTAGCAGGTGTAAACATGTAACTCTTTTGTATCGGTTGTGAATAAACAGTTGCCACTATTTAAGTCCCAACCCTTGTAATTTTGCATGTGAGAGAGTTTGTACCATGTCATTCACATACAACCATGAGTTTCAGGGAGCGGGAAATACGTGAAGAATTATACTGAAATGGACTGTGTTCGTTATGCACCACAACAATATTAAGCAAGGAGTCTCCTATACAAAACCGAGCCTATCATCACCAGGGTAATCTAGACCCACGGAAGATTGTAAGTGTTTGTTGTTATAAGGTAAGAGGACATATAGCTTGCCATAAGCTTTTAGTCCATAGCATCACTTTGGTGTGACCAAGACCACATATTATATGTTTAAGTCAGCTTGAAATAAAAGTACAAAAGTTTGCTACTATTGTCTGTTGCTTGTGGGTGAGCTTGTCCGCAGGTTGCGCTGCCTGTTGTTCAACCGTGTGCACCACCGCAGCGAACGTTCAAATTAAATTATTGAACTACCAGTAGAATATCTGCGCAGATCCACATTTGTTTTGCAATTATATCTTCAGATCTATTGGTAAGTGCATGTCAGAACAAAAAGAATTAGCTTAATAGTGAAGGGAATAGTTAGACATAATATTAAGAAGTAATAGGTTACGGGTGATGCATGATTAATAGCATGCCACAAGGTAGATAATAGGATTTGGTAATTTCCTAACTGCACACTACATCATGGACAGTCACACACACTACGCTCCATACCCTCATATGTCCACCTTTTTTGTACTTGTGACCCATCATGCACATATTATAAGTAGTAGATAAGCAACTCTAATACCAATTTTGTTATTAGATATTATGGAGTTCATTTTTGTATCCACATACTCAGTGTCCTTTCTATTGTAAATTATTACGGTAAACAAATCACCACTAGTCGCTTACTGATGGCATGTATGAGGTGAATGCAGAGTTGGACTTGGCATGGATCATACACACAACACACAGTGTCAGCCCAAATGACAACTGGGCAGCAGGGACTGGAGGTGACGCAATTGATGGTAGACAGGTGATGGGGCATTCCTGAGGCTGCTGGCAGCCTCACACATTGGGATCTCCGAGGCACGTGGCCTCGCCTGTGTGAGCAGACATAGTAAGGCAAAGCAGGCATGACAGTAGGCGTCCCACGAGGATGGGCCCACTATTGACAAACTCCTAGAGGAAGCAGATAGCATGGCGCCTGGGGCAATGCATCCACAAAGTGCCCTGGGTACAACTACGTCTGGAGGGTTCCTGAAAAGATTAACACCTCCTTTATCATGACCCCCTACAGTCATATCTTTCTATAATCAGATCTCACAACTTGCACACATTCCTTCTCGATGATTATATACCGGTGACTCATTTCCTACAGCCAGGTTGTAACCAAAAGCAGCTGTGTACTATGAGATTACATACAACGTGCAAGTACATTTTTTTCTCCGAGCGACAATAGCCATCTTCTATCGAACGAGAAAATGGAACCAATCAGGTCTGACTTATATCAACTGGCATTTGGATAGCAACAACGCGCCTGTTGTGGTACTCCTCTTTCTCTGTACATATCTTGCTCATCATAGAGCCATGCTTCATGCACTGTCAATGTTGTCAGCCAGTCACAACCAAGAAGATAAACTGGAGGTGACACATCATGGATGGGTTGTGTCACGGAACACTTTAGTGGAGTCAATGTGACTGTCTTTCTAAATTGTCTTAACTGCCAATCCATCACACTGTGCTGCCAGCATGTCAACAAGAGTCTACTGTTCCGTCCTATGCTGTCTTTGACAGGAGGGAAGGATATCCAGTGCTGCCAACAGCTGTTCCACACCCATAGGCACTACTGTACGGAGGTCCTAGCCCCCGCCTGCCGAGCCTAGAATAATATGCTTACCCAACAGCTCCATCCACAATTAACCACTCAGCTTCAAGTGTTATTATTGTCATGCAAAGTGTAATAAAGGGTCTGAGCCGTGCGCAACTTGTGTTCATGCCGTTTATTGCTTGGTATCCTGTCATTGCGGTTATGGCATCTCGTTTCTTATTCTATTTACTGGTGTCACTAAGTTGCTGGCTTGCCTGCCCGTGAGTGGCAGCAGCAGCACTTATCGATACGAGTACTGTGGTACTATCTTTGGAGCTACCGCTAGTATTTCCTCCAGGTCGCGTTGTGTGTAGTGGGGGTGGGGGGTTGCGAACGGACATCAGGTTGGTAGGGGGCACAGCAGCGAGCAGGTCCGTGCAGCGCCAGGGGAAGCCGGGGCCGCTGGCGGCATGCTGCCACTGCCGGATCGAGGACTGGCAGCTGCGAGAGCGATGACTTAGTTGCAAACCGAACCCTGGACGTTTAAGTTGAGTGAAGAGTTAACTGCTAATGCAACCTCGACTTTTCTGAGATATCGCCTTTTGTCGGCGGGTTGTTGCTCCCAGGGCAGCTGAGCCTGGCGGCAACGAGTGAAGTGTTTTGAGGCGGTGAAATATTGCAGCCGTTTTTCTCTATTTGTTATTTATCATTGAATTTAGTATTATTCTTATTAGTGAAGTGCAACCAGCGGTATTTTCTGCCTTGTGGCCGCTAAAGCCCCGGTTACCTGCCCTGGAGGTTAGCGTACTTTTCCAGCAGTGTACCTTTCCTCGTCGTGTTGATACTATCCAGCATGGCGTGTAGTTCAACAACCTCTTGTATTGTACTGTGCATATTTTCTTGTGGGGTCTACCTTGGTTCTAGCGTTTCCTATGGCCTTGGGTGTTTTTTGAAGACGTTGTACTGTCTGTCTCTTCGCCTTTGCCTAAAAATATTCCATCGTTGTACCAGTGATCGGACGTTAGGCGGATTGGTTAGTCGGTCGGTCGGCACTTAAGCTGCCCCTAGTTTGAGTTGCCATCCTGTTACGTGAGTACAACTCTTGGCTGCCTGTCTAACCTTACCTTATGTTGAGTTACCCTCCCAGGCCGACCCTTGGAACACTTGCTGAGCATCGCTTGTCCTGATTCCTTAGATTATGATGTTTGTTTAGGGGTATTTGTAATTTTCTAATTATTGTTGGTGTGGCCTTCAGCGGAGCAATAATTTCACTTCTTTGGTGATAAGGCCTTCAGTCGTGTTATAATAAGTTTTTTTTTAAGCAAACTTGTTTTAAAACAAAGGGATTTATTTTAAAAGTGCTATTCCTGACTTCTAATTCAGGCCTTCAGCCATTTGTTATTTGAAATTATTTGTGGCCCTCGGCCGAGCCGTGTTACAGCTTGTTTTAAAACGAAGTATTTATCTCAATACGTGCTATTTGGAATTGTTCTTCTGACTTCTAATTCAGGCGTTCAGCCGTTTGTGATTTGAAGTTGTGTGTGGCCTTAAGCTGAGCAATAATTTCACTTCTCTCGTGATAAGGCCTTCAGGCGCATTACAGCACTTTTTTTTTTTTTTTTTTGAGATATTGTTTTAAAATTTTAATTTCTTAATTTCTTTCAATTAAGTTTACGTATTTGTTGTGCATCCGAGAGTAACTGATTACGGTCCCATCCACAATCGTAACCCTATCCTGCCCCATCATGAGAAACCAACTCTGAGGGTTACTGTAAAGTCGTGTGATGCATTCAGTGCTCCGACTACTAATTTATGAGATTGTCAAAGATTTCTCACTTTGGCCAAATGCCACTGAAAAAAATCTTTTTCGACTATGTTTGTGAACAATTATGTGTAATAATTTGTATTTTTCTTGTAATATCTTATTCTTATTTTAATGTTGTACACCGTTCTTAGGCCTGCACTTCATGACCACGTGCAACACATATTCTCTGTGTACTGATTTTGTTAACAATGTCGTCACTGACATCATGCATTTGTCGTTGATATTCTCATATGTATTTAATATTTGCGTTTAATCCATGCACCATTTCTTGGGTTAATCATAACAAAGTTAATATGTTTGTATTCAGTGACAGCATTTACAGTGACTCATATGTAACACAACTATTTTGTTTGTATGTATTTACAAGTTTAATGTTTAGCTTCCTGTCTACAAACTATAATTTACAGTATGCACTTACTCAGTTGTAGACTTGAGCTTATTACTGTCACAAGTCTTATCTGACACATTTCATATTACGTTACATTCGTATTTACTAATATATCCAATTTCCAATGACATCATGTTTCACCATACGCACTTACACATGTTGGTATTATTTAAATATGTCACACATCCCTTGTATTACCAGTTATTGCATCTGTCATAAGTGAATGAGTGTTGACAGGAGGATATTAATAAATATTTGGATCCTAACTCAATTACAAGTCCTGTCTCTTGAAAATGCAATCAGGGTTACCTTATTTTTGTTGAGGTGCAGAGGTTCTTTAATATCTTTGAATTGTTTTTGACATTTCTTCTTTGACCTCAGTGAATGTGTCAAAGTGCCCATTGTGTAACTGGATGACTGTGATGTCTGCAGAGACCATACGGTCCTATCAGATGTCAGCAGCTTCCAACATGGCCTTCAGCGCGGTATTCAGCTGTAAAGTACACATACTGATATCTGCAGCAATCCCTGAGTATATTTGTTGAATTGGTTCTTGGTTAATTTTGTTTCATCTTCCTTATGGCTGGAAAAGTTGTCCGCCATCCTTCTTAACTTTTGTTGAGATTAATTGATATATGAGTAAATTTTAAAATTAAGACTTTTGCTTCACGATGCCCACTGTCATAATTTAAGCGGAATACGAAGTGTGCTCAAGAAAGTTAAGTGACTTCCTAGTTTTGAAAAAAAATTAATGTATTCATCAATATTCATGCTTTCCCTTCATTCAAAGTAATCCCCCTCCGATACAATACACTTGTACCAACGCTTCTTCCAACCCTCAAAGCACTTCTCATAAGCACCTTTTGGTACAGCCTTAAGTACTTCCAGTGATGCAGTATTTATTTCCTCAGTCGTTTAAAATCTTCGTCCTTTCATAAGTCTCTTCAGCTTTGGGAACAGGAGAAGTCGCAGGAGGCCAAACCCGGTGAATATTGTGGCTGAGACACGATTGTCGTGTTGCTTTTGGCCAAAAAATCTCTCACAAGCAATGATGAATGAGCAGATGCAGTGTCGTGATGCAGAAGCCATGAATTATTTTTACACAATTCTGGACGTTTATTGCGTTTTGCTTCTCGCAAATGGCGCATAACGTCAAGGTAATTCCGGATTGAGGCGAAAATTGATGATGCACTATGCCACGGTAATTGAGAATAACAGTGACCAAAACTTTGACATTTGATCGAATTTGGCGTGCTTTTTTGGGTCTTAGCTCTCCGGCATGCTTCCATTGGGAAGATTGGGCTTTGGTTTCGACGTCATAATAGTAAACCCATGTTTCGTCACCAGCCACGTCCCTTTTGAGCAAATCAAGATCATCATTGACGTCATTCAAGAGCTCGTGAGCGATTCGCATTCAGAAGTTTCGGAACAAACTTTGCTGACACCCATCTCATATCCAAAACATCCGAAAAAATTGCATGAAACTAGCCGACCGATATGCCAGTATCCTCAGCAACATCTCTTGCGGTATTTCAACGATTTTCCAAAACATTTCCTTTCACAGCTTCGACTTTATCTACTGTTAAGGTTTTCAGAAATTACTGCAACCAGTCGCCTTTTATGTAGATGTATTTTATTTAACCATGACCGGTTTCGAGCTGCCTAGCAACTCATCATCAGATGGTATATACATTTAGTGCTTTTTTGTACCCATTGCGTGGGTGGTTGAGTATCTGTGGCTAGACAGAAACGAGAACAAATAATCGCTACATGTGGTACAGTAACACGAAATATTTACAGCATTTTATGTTTAACGTATAAGAACAAATAATCACTACATGTGGTACAGTTACACGAAATATTTACAGTTTAATTTACGTTTTGAGGTGTTACTTACAGATAAATCTTTCTGCAGGTGTATATATATCTCTTTTAGGACGTATTTTTGAAACCATTGTGTCTTGTTTTTCACAATTTCACAAGTTAAAACTTTCACTAGATGTATATTACTTTTATGAGGCACTGTTGGAAACATATATCTTGTTTTTCGTAAACATCGCTGAACACACTTAGCCACAGATACGAATACAGGATTTACACATTATAAACAAGCCAAAGATTGCAATATAACTACAGTATCAAAGATTTCAAGTTGACCAGAGGCATTATTAGTCATCACACACACTGACAAGAGATTTGTCTTTATTACATAGAAAATAAATGTAAATTAGCTTAAACTAGTAAAATGTTTATTTATAAATTAACTGTGCAATTTTAACAGGTATATAAAAAACTAGATTTTTTACATTATATTTCAGTTACATTTAAGATAATTGGTATTGAGAGTATTATGACAGCTAATTTCTTGCTCCTTCCATTGGCTGATCTTGGCATATGATGTCTGGGATGAGAGGTTGATGGTTAACTTGAAATAATAAGTGATGCTGATACTTGAAAGGGTGTGGAAAAGGAGTTGGCGGTGGGGGGGGGGGTTGGGGGGGGGGGTGTATAGGAAAAAGGAGAGGGGGGGGGTTGAGAGGGTGATGTGGAGAGAGAAGAGGGGGGGGGCATTTTGTTTCTGAATGACTGTTTAGTTTTTTAAGTTCAAAGAATCCTTAAAATTCTGAAAGAAGGAGTTATTCGCCAATTCTGTCTGCTCATTTAAAATGGTATGTGGGGAATTATGTTTGTGGGTAAAAATCTCTAATTGTTCGAGAAGATCCATCTTGAATCCCTTGTCTACAGTGTGTAGGATTTGAAGGTTAGTTTTAATGTCTGTTATGGAATGTTTATTATGTGCTAGATGGGTAGCAAAAGTGGATCTATTTAAGTTGTTTAGGCGAAGTGCATCAGTGTGCTCTTTGTATCGGATCTCAAAATTTCTACCTGTTTGCCCTATGTAGTAGCAGGAGCAGCTATCACATCTTAATTTATATATACCAGATTTTTGGTAGGGTGTGCTGGCTCTTTTGGTGTTGTGGACTATTTTGTTCTGTATTTTGTTGTTAGTGTGAAAACTTATTTTGACATTATGTGGTTTGAATAGCTTAGCAAGTTTGTATGAGATATTGCCGAGAAACGGCAAACAAACGAATTTGGTTTCTTCTGCTACTGAGATCTGGCTTACTGGTTTTGCTTTGTTAGATATAATGTTTTTATCTAATTTTTCAATTATGCTTGGGTCATAAGCATTGTTTGATGCTATTGTTTTTAATATATTGATTTCATTAATTCTTGCAGTAGGATCAGCTTGAATCTTGTTGATACGGTTAAGTGCTGATTTGAAAAAAGCTAGTTTATGCTGATTTGGGTGGCATGATGTATTGTTTATTATGACATCTGAAGTGGTGGGTTTCCTATATATCTGAAATTTATGTTTATTGTTGTGATGTGTTATGTTTAGGTCAAGAAAATAGATACCTTTTTGGGTTTGGTGTTCTACTGTGAACTGTATTTTGGGGTGAACATTATTAAGTTTACCAGCTAAGGCCTCAATTTCAGTGGCTGTCCCATCATATAATATCAGGGTGTCATCAACATATCGTTTATAATAAATGATTTTGTCTGTTTCTATTGGGTTTGCTTTAAAGAATTTAATTTCGAGATCATTAATGTAGATGTCAGCAAGAAGGCCAGCTAGACTACTGCCCATTGCTAGACCATCATGTTGAATATATATTTTGTTGTTGAAGGTGAAGTAATTGTGGGACAGCACTAATTCAAGTAAATCCATCAGCTCACAGATTTCCATGTCACTTAACTTTTTATGTTGTAATAAGTTATTTTTTATTATTCGAAGTGTGTCTATTATAGGTATGGTTGTGTACAGGTTGATAATATCAAGGGATGCAAAGTTAGCTGCATTGGGAATGGAAATTGGGAATTTAACCGTATCAACAAGATTCAAGCTGATCCTACTGCAAGAATTAATGAAATCAATATATTAAAAACAATAGCATCAAACAATGCTTATGACCCAAGCATAATTGAAAAATTAGATAAAAACATTATATCTAACAAAGCAAAACCAGTAAGCCAGATCTCAGTAGCAGAAGAAACCAAATTCGTTTGTATGCCGTTTCTCGGCAATATCTCATACAAACTTGCTAAGCTATTCAAACCACATAATGTCAAAATAAGTTTTCACACTAACAACAAAATACAGAACAAAATAGTCCACAACACCAAAAGAGCCAGCACACCCTACCAAAAATCTGGTATATATAAATTAAGATGTGATAGCTGCTCCTGCTACTACATAGGGCAAACAGGTAGAAATTTTGAGATCCGATACAAAGAGCACACTGATGCACTTCGCCTAAACAACTTAAATAGATCCACTTTTGCTACCCATCTAGCACATAATAAACATTCCATAACAGACATTAAAACTAACCTTCAAATCCTACACACTGTAGACAAGGGATTCAAGATGGATCTTCTCGAACAATTAGAGATTTTTACCCACAAACATAATTCCCCACATACCATTTTAAATGAGCACACAGAATTGGTGAATAACTCCTTCTTTCAGAATTTTAAGGATTCTTTGAACTTAAAAAACTAAACAGTCATTCAGAAACAAAATGCCCCCCCCCCTCTTCTCTCTCCACATCACCCTCTCAACCCCCCCTCTCCTTTTTCCTATACACACACCCCCCCAACCCCCCCCCCCCCACCCCCCCCCCTCCCCACCGCCAACTCCTTTTCCACACCCTTTCAAGTATCAGCATCACTTATTATTTCAAGTTAACCATCAACCTCTCATCCCAGACATCATATGCCAAGATCAGCCAATGGAAGGAGCAAGAAATTAGCTGTCATAATACTCTCAATACCAATTATCTTAAATGTAACTGAAATATAATGTAAAAAATCTAGTTTTTTATATACCTGTTAAAATTGCACAGTTAATTTATAAATAAACATTTTACTAGTTTAAGCTAATTTACATTTATTTTCTATGTAATAAAGACAAATCTCTTGTCAGTGTGTGTGATGACTAATAATGCCTCTGGTCAACTTGAAATCTTTGATACTGTAGTTATATTGCAATCTTTGGCTTGTTTATAATGTGTAAATCCTGTATTCGTATCTGTGGCTAAGTGTGTTCAGCGATGTTTACGAAAAACAAGATATATGTTTCCAACAGTGCCTCATAAAAGTAATATACATCTAGTGAAAGTTTTAACTTGTGAAATTGTGAAAAACAAGACACAATGGTTTCAAAAATACGTCCTAAAAGAGATATATATACACCTGCAGAAAGATTTATCTGTAAGTAACACCTCAAAACGTAAATTAAACTGTAAATATTTCGTGTAACTGTACCACATGTAGTGATTATTTGTTCTTATACGTTAAACATAAAATGCTGTAAATATTTCGTGTTACTGTACCACATGTAGCGATTATTTGTTCTCGTTTCTGTCTAGCCACAGATACTCAACCACCCATACAATGGGTACAAAAAAGCACTAAATGTATATACCATCTGATGATGAGTTGCTAGGCAGCTCGAAACCGGTCATGGTTAAATAAAATACATCTACATAAAAGGCGACTGGTTGCAGTAATTTCTGAAAACCTTTTCACACCACAGTCGCAGTGTTCCACATCCACAATGGATAAAAGTCTTTATCTACTGTTGTTGATGTGCTTTGGCGTCCAGAACAGGGTTCGTCATTGGCTTCTTCTCGGCCATCGTGGAAGAGCTTGTATCACTTGTAAACAGATGTTTTTACTTAGTGCAGACTCACCGTATGCCACTGTCAACATTTCAAGTGTTTTAGAGCACTTGATTCCATTTTTCACACAAAATTTGATACAAATTCTTTGCTCCATTCTCTGTAATAATCGAAAATCGCCGAGTACACTAAAACACGTCAAACCTTTCTATCTGTCAAAAACAAACGAAGTATGCTGTACACTTGAAATTGTGAATATATGTCCGGGACATGTGCACCAACATAACAAAGAAAGATCAATAATCCAATGTACGTTGCCCGCGCAATTCGAAAAAGCACCTTACTTTTTGAACAGCCCTCGTATGTCTGGCTTCCTCCGTGGGAGTTTCGAGTCCTCCCTCGGGGACTGGTGTGTGTGTTGTCCTTAGAGTGAGTTAGTTTAAGTTAGATTAAGTAGTGTGTAAGCGTACGGGCCAATGACCTCAGCAGTTTGGTCCGATAAGAACGTGCCACAACGCACCACCTCGTATGTCCCATGCAAACATTTACTGTGAATGGAGGCTTGTGAAAGGTGGAAAGTCCTTTTTACCCGCATTTATTCCACTTCATTTATTTAATTGAGCGGACAGAGACAAATGGTTTACTGTCATTGGGTGGCGAAGGGCCTACGGCCAGTGAGATTATGAAGAGGGTTGACAGTGGTTGTAATACTAAAACCAGTGGTAGCTAGATGCAGGAAGTTATTGGAGGTGGTGGAGCTGGAAGCTTGTTTTGTCAGATAGCCACAGATCTGGCAAGGGAGGCAGAGGACGCGGCCGAAGCCATAGGGGGCCGACGGCCACGAGAAGTGGCGAGCCCACAGAGGCTCTGTCACAGGGCCCACAGCCACAACATTTTACGACTCCTTTTGCCGAGTTGCGACTGATCGGCCACTGATATTTGTTTTCGGCCGAGTAGAAACGCATTCTGTCGTTTCGGCAAGGATGCTCACATATATTCCTGGGGGAACCTTCCTGTACGATTAGCATCAGTTAGGCCTGTGAAAACATTTCGCTAATGTGGCCGAAATGGGGCGGCACTGCAGGACACCCAAAGCTGTGTAGTTGAGAGAACTGTTATGTTTTATTCGAGGCTACATAGGTACAAAAGTCACGTTGTCTCCCCTGCATGCAAAATATCAGTGTCCTGATTGGGACGCCGACTGTCATCTCCAAAAACGTAACAGTGGATGCCTGTTCGATAACTCGAGCCTTGTTAGGATCGGAGCAATGGTTTAACCCGGCTTTTATAAAGTAATTCACTAAATTACAGCCCCATATCACTAACGTTGATATGCAGCAGAATTTTGGAACATATATTGTGTTCGATCATTATGAATTACCTCGAAGAGAACAGTCTATTGATACACAGCCAACACGGATTTAGAAAGCATAGTTCCTGTAAAACACAACTAGCTCTTTACTTTCACGAAGACTTGAGTGCTATTGACCAGGGATCTCAAATGCATTCCGTATTTCTGGAAGGCTTTTGGCACTGTACCACACAAGCGGTGAAATTGCATGCTTATGGAATATCGTCTCAGTTATGTGACTGGATAAGTGATTTCCTGTCAGAGAGGTCACAGTTCGTAGTAACTGACGGAAAGTCATCGAGTAAAACAGAACTGATTTTTGGCCTTTCTCATGGTGGTGTGACAGGCCCTTTGCTGTCCCTCATCTACACTCCTGGAAATTGAAATAAGAACACCGTGAATTCATTGTCCCTGGAAGGGGAAACTTTATTGACACATTCCTGGGGTCAGATACATCACATGATCACACTGACAGAACCACAGGCACATAGACACAGGCAACAGAGCATGCACAATGTCGGCACTAGTACAGTGTATATCCACCTTTCGCAGCAATGTAGGCTGTTATTCTCCCATGGAGACGATCGTAGAGATGCTGGATGTAGTCCTGTGGAACGGCTTGCCATGCCATTTCCACCTGGCGCCTCAGTTGGACCAGCGTTCGTGCTGGACGTGCAGACCGCGTGAGACGACGCTTCATCCAGTCCCAAACATGCTCAGTGGGGGACAGATCCGGAGATCTTGCTGGCCAGGGTAGTTGACTTACACCTTCTAGAGCACGTTGGGTGGCACGGGATACATGCGGACGTGCATTGTCCTGTTGGAACAGCAAGTTCCCTTGCCGGTCTAGGAATGGTAGAACGATGGGTTCGATGACGGTTTGGATGTACCGTGCACTATTCAGTGTCCCCTCGACGATCACCAGTGGTGTACGGCCAGTGTAGGAGATCGCTCCCCACACCATGATGCCGGGTGTTGGCCCTGTGTGCCTCGGTCGTATGCAGTCCTGATTGTGGCGCTCACCTGCACGGCGCCAAACACGCATACGACCATCATTGGCACCAAGGCACAAGCGACTCTCATCGCTGAAGACGACACGTCTCCATTCGTCCCTCCATTCACGCCTGTCGCGACACCACTGGAGGCGGGCTGCACGATGTTGGGGCGTGAGCGGAAGACGGCCTAACGGTGTGCGGGACCGTAGCCCAGCTTAATGGAGACGGTTGCGAATGGTCCTCGCCGATACCCCAGGAGCAACAGTGTCCCTAATTTGCTGGGAAGTGGCGGTGCGGTCCCCTACGGCACTGCGTAGGATCCTACGGTCTTGGCGTGCATCCGTGCGTCGCTGCGGTCCGGTCCCAGGTCGACGGGCACGTGCACCTTCCGCCGACCACTGGCGACAACATCGATGTACTGTGGAGACCTCACGCCCCACGTGTTGAGCAATTCGGCGGTACGTCCACCCGGCCTCCCGCATGCCCACTATACGCCCTCGCTCAAAGTCCGTCAACTGCACATACGGTTCACGTCCACGCTGTCGCGGCATGCTACCTGTGTTAAAGACTGCGATGGAGCTCCGTATGCCACGGCAAACTGGCTGACACTGACGGCGGCGGTGCACAAATGCTGCGCAGCTAGCGCCATTCGACGGCCAACACCGCGGTTCCTGGTGTGTCCGCTGTGCCGTGCGTGTGATCATTGCTTGTACAGCCCTCTCGCAGTGTCCGGAGCAAGTATGGTGGGTCTGACACACCGGTGTCAATGTGTTCTTTTTTCCATTTCCAGGAGTGTATATAAACAATTTGGGAGACAATCTGAGCAGCCAGCTTAGGTTGTTTTAGATGACGCTGTCGTTTATCGATTAGTAAAGTTATCAAAAGATAAAAAAATAACAAAACGATTTTCAAAAGATATTTTTATTGCGCGAAAGTTGAAAATTGACCCTAAATTACGAAAAGTGTGAGGTCATTACATGAGTGCTAAAAGGATTCCGTTAAACTTCGGTTACACGATAAATCAGTGAAATCTAGAGGCCGTAAAGTCAACTAAATACCTATGAATTACAATTATGATCAACTTAATGGGAAGGAACACACAGAAAATGTTGTGGGGAAGGCTAACCAAAGAATTACTTTTATTAGCAGGACACTTAGAAAATGTAACACATCTACTAGGGGGACTGCCTACACTACGTTTGTCCGCTCTCTTTTCGAATACTGCTGCGTGGTGTGGGATCCTTACCAGATGGGATCCACGGAATACATCGGAAAAGTTCAAAGAAGTGCAGCACGTTTTGTATTATCGCGGAATAGGGGAGAGAGTGAACACTGAAATGATACAGGACTTGGGATGGACATAAATAAAACAAAGACGTTTTTCGTTGCAGAGATATCTTCTCACGAAATTCCAGTCACCCCCCCCCCCCCCCCCCCCAAATGCGAAAATATTTTATTGACGCTGACCTACGTAGGAAGAAATAATCACCATGATAGAATAAGGGAAATCAGAGCTCGTACGGAAAGATGTAGGTGTTTGTTCTTTCCGTGCACTACACGAGATTGGAATAACAGAGAATTGTGAAGGTGGTTCGACGAACCCTCTGCCAGCCACTAATGTGATTTGCAGAGTATCCATGTAGATGTAGATGTAGATGGAGAGAGACTGTATCATACACAAGGTGATATACAACTGGGGGAAGAGAGTTCAACTATTATCGATTGGTGGTTTTTAGCTTCTTGTATTTTTGTTTCACAGGCTTGCGTGAAATGTGAGGAAGAGAGGAATTCGGTTGGGTGCTGTGGAACACAGAAAAATTCGGTCAGGTGCCGTGGAGCAGAGAAGTGCCTTCGGTTTTGCGCCATCGAGGAGGGAAGTCGATTTTAGCTTGGGACGTGCTGTCTGGACGTGAAGCCGGATCCAGAGAACGGGAGGAAATGGACGTCCACCGTTCAGTGTGACACAGAGATTCCTACATGTGCACAGTGAGCATTTTGCTGCTCGGGCACCATGAACCTTTAGAGCGAATTTCACTCACTGCACCAACAACCACTCACAGCAGCAGCAGTTGCTGCCTGATTTAAGCGCACTGTGAGCAGAGGTCGTCAAGAGGAAGGCGGCCCACACGATCCAGTACTAAGCACTATCTACACGAGAAGAATGGCCAGTATCTCAATACGTGTTTGTTTCCATCTGTATGATTTTGAAACTTTCTGTCATTGTGACCAGTACTACACCATGTGATCAAAAGTTTCCGGACATCTGACTGAAAATGACTTACAAGTCCGTGGCACCCGCCATCGGTAATGATGGAATTCAATATGGTGTTGGCCCACCATTAGCCTTGATGACAGCTTCCACTCTCGCGGGCATACGTTCAATCAGGTGCTGGAAGGTTTTTTGGGGAATGGCAGCACCTTCTTCAAGGAGTGCTGCACCGAGGAGAGGTATCGATAGCGGTCGGTGAGGCCTGGCACGAAGGCGGCGTTCCAAAACATCCCAAAGGCGTTCTGTTGGATTCAGGTCAGGACTCTGTAGAGGCCAGTCCATTACAGGGATGAACCACTCCGTCACAGGCCGTGCATTATGAACATGTGCTCGATCGTGTTGAAAGATGCAGTCGCCGTCCCCGACTTGCTCTTCAACAAGCTGCTTAAAATATGAATGCAGGCCTGTGCTGTGATGGTGCCACGTAAATCAACAAGGGGTGCAAGCCCCCTCCATGAAAAACACGACCACACCATAACACCACCGCCACCGAATTTTACTGTTGGCACTACACACACTGGCAGATGACGTTCGTTGGACATTCACCATACTCACACCCTGCCATCGGATCCTCACATTGTGTACCATGATTCGTCACTCCACACAATGTTTTCCACCGTCCAATCGTCCTATGTTTACGCTCCTTACACCAAGCGAGGCGTCGTTTGTCATTTACTGGCGTGATGTGTGGCTTATGAGCAGCTGCCCGAACATGAAATCCAAGTTTTCTCATCTCCTACCTAACTGTCATAGTACTTGCAGTGGATCCTGATGCAGTTTGGAATTCCTGTGTGATGGTCTGGATAGTTGTCTGCCTATTACACATTACGACCCTCTTCAACTGTCGGCGGTCTCTGTCAGTCAACAGACAAGGTCGGCCTGTATGCTTTTGTGCTGTACGTGTCCCTTCACGTTTCCATTTCACTATCACATCGGAAACAGTGGACCTAGGGATGGTTAGGAATATGAAAATCTTACGTACAGACGTATGACACAAGTGACACTCAATCAGCTGAGCACGTTCGAAGTCCGTGAGTTCCACGGTGCGCCCCATTCTGCTCTCTCACGATGTCTAATGACTACTGAGGTCTTTGATATGGAGTACCTGGCAGTAGGTGGCAGCACAATGCACCTAAGATGAAAAACGTATGTTGTCGGGGGTGTCCGGATACTTTCCATCACATAGTGTATGCCTTGTAGGAACGTGGAACAATTACTTTTTTAACTTTTAACACCCCATATATGCTGTGAACAGTAGCGGCTCTGTCAGTCTACCGTGAGACACACCCAACACTACATTGACTTCCACATACAAAAATCAAATGGCTCTGAGCACTATGGGACTTAACATCTGAGGTCATCAGTCTCCTAGAATTTAGAACTACTTAAACCTAACTAACCTAAGGACATCACACACATCCATGCCCGAGGCAGGATTTGAACCTGCGACTGTAGCAGTCGCGCGGTTCCGGACTGAAGGGCCTAGAACTCCTCGGCCACCGCGGCCGGCTTCCTCATACAGCAAAACCAAGATTTCCCGACTCCATTAATTACCCTTCATATCACTAATGACCCATCTTCATAGAAAATGTAACGAACTTTTAATCGATCTCTTAAATAAAAATTAAATCTGTTGAATAACACTAAAGGATGGGGAAAAGGCCTTATTGTTCACTAATGAAGCGAGTGAAAAGTCAGTTGTATTTAATATTGGAATAATTGAAAAATATTAAATTGGACTTTTACCAAAATTTACCAAATAGTAGTTATTGGTATTAGATTAATAATTAATATCCGTGAAGGTAATTAATAATTCCGCTAAATGGCTCTGGAATACTGAAATATAAGTTCTTACATGTACACAAACTCTATTCAGCAAGACACTGTACAGTTTAAAGCTTTCCGTTGTCTAAACATTCTACCAAGAGAAATTTAGCTATTTCGCCATGACTGGTCGAAGTTCTCTAGTTCAAAGTGGACACTTTCGTACGCTCGTATTTGACCAACACTTTGAATGAAATATACTGAAGTGACAAAAGTCATGTGATACATCCTAGCCGGCCAGAGTGGCCGAGCGGTTCTAGGCGCTATAGTCTGGAACCGCGCGACCGCTACGGTCGCAGGTTCGAATCCTACCTCGGACATGGATGTGTGTGATGTCCTTAGGTTAGTTAGGTTTAAGTAGTTATAAGTTCTGAGGGGCTGATGACCTCAGAAGTTAAGTCCCATAGTGCTCAGACCCATTTGAACCATTTGATACATCCTAACACTGTGCCAGATCTCCTTTTGCACGGCACAGCGGAGCAACTCGACAGGGCATGGACTCAACATGTCACTGGAAGTCCCTTGTAGAAACACTAAGACATGCTGCCTCTACAGCCGTCTATAATTGCGAAAATATTGCCAGTGCACGATTTTATTCACGAATGCACCTCTTGATTATGTTCCATGTTCTATGGGATTCATGTCGGGCAATCTGGAAGGCCCAATCATTTGCTCGAATTGTTTAGAATGATCTTCAAATCAATCACAAACTATTGTGGCCCAGTGAAAATACCATTATTGTTGGGGAACATGAAGTCTACGAAAGGCTGCAAATGGTCTTCAAGTAGCAGAACATACTTTCATTTCCAGTGAATGATCGGTTCAGTTGGACCAGAGGACCCAGTCCATTCCATGCAAACACAGCCTACACCATTATGGAGCCTCACCAGCTTGTACAGTGCCTTGTTAACAACTTGAGTCAATGGCTTTGTGGGGTCTGCGCCACACTCGAACCTTATCAGCATCTCTTACCAACAGAAATCGGGACTCATCTCACCAGGTCATGCCTTTCCAGTCGTTTAGGGTCCAGCTGATATGGTCGTGAGCCACGGAGAGGCAGGCACTGCAGGCCATGCCCTGCTGTTAGCAGAGGCACTCAAGTCAGTCGTCTGCTGCCACAGCCCATTAAAGCCAAATCTCACCGCACTGTTCTAACAGACACGTCCTATATTGATTTCTGCTGTTATACCACGCAGAGTTGCTTGTCTCTTAGCAGTGACAACTCTACGCAAGCGAGGAGACTTACAGATCAGCGTCTAATTCATTATGTGTAACACAAACAGCTTTCTCTTAGATTTCTGGTTGAAAGTTTGAAGTTTTCCTTGTGGTCATTGTTTTCGAAACACAGTAATGTAACTGCCATTTTGTGTGTCTAGATTGTCATTCGTTGCCAACTTTCTCAGGTTTAGTTTTCAATTGTTTTTTATGTGACTGTATGTGTGTTGTTGTAAGTTCTGTCTGTGTGAGCTGTATGTGTGTGAGCGCATCTCTTTTATTTTTTATTTTATTATTTGTTCATTTACTTTCACTTTTTTCTCCATTTAGGTGCTTGGGAGAGGAATGTGATTTGTGACCATCTAGTGGGATTACTGTTAATTATATGATGTCATTGTAAACAGTAAGTGGTTAGTCATATTCGCTTGCCCGCTTAGCAGTAGCTTATTTTCAGCCTTTGCTTTCTATGTGTGGTAATTTTCTTGTAAGTTTAGGAGCTGTCTTTCATTATTTATTTTTACATCTTTCTCTCTTATATTATTTTGTGATTATTTTCTCGTAAATTCTTCGTAAAAGTTGATTGGCTTGTCCTATATTTCCATGCTCTAATATATTCTTTTTTCGTTTTCTGTGGTGAGCGTTATTGTGTTGATCACAGAAAACTACCAGAAAGAACTAGACATCATCACACAAACAGCAGCAGACAATTGGTACAATAGTAATCTAGTCAAAAAATCAAGCAAAAGAATTAAACTACAAATACAGTCAATAAACACGACACATAGTCAACGAAAAACGACAGAACAACAACACCACACTAGCAGGCACACATGGCAGTAGAACAGCTACGACACAAAGAATACATGAAAACAAGGAACAAGGTTCAAGATGATAACAATGACCTAAAGCACAACTTCACACATAAAATAGCAAACATTTTCAAAAGACAAGGCGTAAATACAGCTTTCAAAACAGACAGTTCAATCCAAAAGTACATTCCAAAAGTAACAAAAGAAACAGACATCTGCCAGAACGCAGGAATATACCAACTACAAAGCAACACGGGTGATGGAAGATATGTAAGACAAACCAGCAGAACATTTGACACCCAGCACAAAGAACATACCCGAGCATGGAAATATGGAAAAAAAACTTTTGAGGAACATTTAAGGGAAAATAATCACAAACCTATTACAAGAGAGGAAGAGATGAACATAGTTCGAAAAAAATACAGGAAGAGGCCTCCTGACCTTACAAGGAAATTACCACATACACAAAACAAAGACTGAAAAGAAGCTAAGTCCATTATAATTATCCGGGCTGTAATGCTGTGGTCGGTTGATGAATTCTGTGTCAATTCTCAACGTTTCGTCCCCGTCTGCGGAGGACATCTTCAAGGGGGTCTATAGCTCGATGGAAGGTCCAATACACGCACTAGCTCGCTGCTGACTGTATTATAATGGACATGACATTTCCGGCCGTAAAAGTCTACATTTTAGTATGAAAAGAAGCTACTACTAAATGGCCAATTGATTACGACTATTCACTTACTGTTAACACTGATTGATCATATAACAGACAGTAATCCCAACAGAAAATCACAAATCTCATTTGTCTCCCAAGTACATTAATGGAGAAAAAGTCGAAATGAATAATAAAATAAAAAATGAAAAAGTAACATAGACATACACACATCCACACAGACAGAGTTTACATCAGCACACATATAGTTACAGAAAAAAAATAGTTGAAAGCAAAATCTGAGAAAGTTGGCAACACTTACAAGAATGAATGACACTCTAGACAAAGAAAATGGTAGTTACAGAGCCACATTTCGAAAACAGTGACCACAAGGGAAACTGCAAACTTGTTTGCCACATAAGAGAAAGTTGTTTGTCTTACAAATAATGAATTAGATGATAATCTGTAAGTACGTTTCCATTTAACTATAAAAATTCAATGAATTGTTTTAAATTGCTTACCTTTATGTGCAAACGATAAACTTTATGTGCAAATGAAAAATCTTGTAATTTCAGGACACTCACTGAAGATGCTTCGTAACTAGGACGAAACGCGTCTGGATGCATAAGTAAATGCAAACGGCGTTTTTCATTTGAACTACTGCAATTTTTATACAGATGCTGCGAAAATTGCCACCACAGGAAACTTGTTACAAAAAATAAAATAGAATGTCTGTTATTACTGTAGGATCTCAAGGTGTAATGCAGTCAAGTGCTAAAAGAATTTAACGAAAACATATACCCTTTAATTAACATCTTACTGTGAAAAGCCTTAATGGTCAATTCTGTTTTAGTTCAGTGCTCTAAATTACTGGAAAAATTATTTAAATTATGTGAGGTGGCTAACAATAACGAGAGATGCTACATTTGAATTAAGCAAACCTAAATTAATTTTTTGTTAAAGAAACCATTCTAGAACATATATAAATCAGGGGTGGAGAGCTGACTAACTATTACAAAGTTCGGCGAAAGAAACTTAGCTGTGAGGAACGGCGAATAGTTGTGCCACGTTTCCGGTACTCAAACATATTCCGGTGACTAACCCTCGTTCAGTGACGCCACTACAGCTTCCCTCTTGAAGAAGATAGTTAGTGTGAAAATGCAGTAAAAGATGCGTATCACCTCTTGTTGGCAGAAGCACTGATGGTTGTCAATGGAAAACAATGTCAACCGTACTGAACGACGCAATGTTTGCCAACGTCACCGCATATAATAAACACTTGTAACAAGTGCTCGTATGTAGCAGTTTTGTATAAGTTACACAGTTCGGAGTATGTGTTCAATTTTAAAACCGGTTCAGTCGGTAAACTTGTCCTTTCGGAGACGCTTTTGTACGCTATACAATACACCTACGATAAAGAGCACGTTGTCACTGGTACACGGTGGTACGCGATTCTCAGTACTGTACACGCTCAATACCGTAATTACTTCTACTGTAATCAGTTCACTATTCTTTTAGTCACCGCGTTCATATTTCTCCATGATAACCGACCCATCTACACACTCGGCAATTCGCGTGGCGCTTCGTACATCGCCGCAGTAGCGAACGTCTCTCTGCACTAGTCGTGTCACAGTCTTTATACTGTTCTGTGGAAGAGTAACCCAAGACCCGTAACATTTAAGTACACCTTTTCCAGAATTTTTTCATTTCACAAGACAATGGCAAACAGGCTGTATGTCCGCGGTTATGAAGTCGCTAACCACGCTAGCGTGCTGTTCGACAATGCGCCACCTTGTCTAACTGCTGTCCACACACTGTTATATCTTCTGTTGCTGCCTATCGACACACATCCAAATTTTCACTCTCGCAGAATATTACTATAGCTAAATCTTAGTTTTTTTAATTGAAACATAAATGATTTTGACTTTAACAGCATCTATTAAATAAGAACCAATGAATACAACAAAATGAAACCCATTCAAATATGGCTCTGAGCACTATGGGACTTAACATCTATGGCCATGAGTCCCCTAGAACTTAGAACTACTCAAACCTAACTGACCTAAGGATATCACACAACACCCAGTCATCATGAGGAAGACAAAATCCCTAACCCCGCCGGGAATCGAACCCGGGAACCCAGACGTGGGAAGCGAGAACGCTACCGCACAACCACGAGCTGCGGACGAAACGCAGTCAGTGTGTGACTATTACAGAAGAGAACAAAGTATGAGGCGTTACATTCTTCGAGGGTTGCCCAGAAAGTAATGTACCACCTTTTTTCTTCAACAATTATTTATTGAACATAATGAGAACTACACGCACGAAAGAGTGGTGTTTCATAAACACACCCTGTTTTTCCAGGTAATCGTCCCGTTCTATGGTCTTCCTCCGGCGCGAAACAAGTGCGTGTATGTCCTGTCGGTACCATTTATTTCACTTTATCATGGTGACTTTCCTCAGGCAAATATAAATCACTTCGCAGGTTTCAGGAATCATTTTACTTGTGGGAACACAACTCCACCGAATTTGAGAGCCCTGTAACTTATGGCAGTGGCTAGAAATCATAATGTAGCTGACAGCCTCTCCTCGCAGGTTACGGCCTCTCTCGTGACTGTACTCCTTTTCGTTAAGAATGGTTTCGCGATTCAGCAGCTCCAAAAAGCATGTTCCATCCATACCTAGGTGACTAGGAGAATCATCGTCTCCCAGCTCTTCAAGTAACAGCCACTTCCTTGCCCACAGCTTCCTCTCGCCTTTTCTTGGCCTTGTTACCTCTGCAATAGCCAACGCAAATCCCAGTTTTTGTTTCTGTCAGACCAAGCGGCATCCCGTCGAACGAACCTCAGTGAGCTTACTATAAACAGTTCACAACCAGCGAAAGGAACAGGGCGGCGCTGTAATCGCTGACTGAAGTCGATCCGGGCCTGAAATTGGCGGTCGGTCGGTTGATACGTGTCCGGGGCCCTTTAATATCCACTGAAGCGCCAAAGAACTGGTATACTGGTATAGGCATGCGTATTCAAATACACACATATATGAACAGGAAGAATACAGCGCTGCGGTCGGCAACACCTATGTAAGACAACAAGTGTCTGGCGTAGTAGTATTTTCCCGTACGACCATTGACGAGTGTACCGTGAATATCAGGACTGTGGTAAAACATCAAATCTCTCCCATCACGGCGGCTGGAAAAAGATCCTGCAAGAACGGGACGAACGACGACTGAAGAGAATAGTTCAACGTGACAGAAGTACAACCCTTTCGCAAATTGCTGCAGATTTACGCTGGGCCATCAACAAGTGTCAGCGTGCGAACCATTCAACGGAACATCATCGATATGGGCTTTCGGAGCCGAAGGCCCACTCGTGTACACTTAATGACTGCACGACACAAAGCTTTACCCCTCACCTGGGCCCGTCAACGTCGACATTTGACTGTTGATGATTGGAAACATGTTGCCTGGTCGGACGAGTTCCGTTTCAAATTGTATCGAGCTGGTGCATTTGTATGGGTATGGAGACAACATCAGGGATCCATGGACCCTGCATGTCAGCAGGGGACTGTTCAGGCTGGTGGAGGTTCTGTCATGGTGTGGAGCGTGTGCAGTTGGAGTGATTTGGGCCCCTCATACGTCTCCATACGACTCTCACAGGAGACACGTACGTAAGCACCCTGTCTGATCACCTGCATCCATTCATGTCCATTGTGCATTCCGTCGGACTTGGGAAATTCCAGCAGGACAATGCGACACCCCACACGTGCTCAATTTCTATAGAGTGGCTCCAGGGACGCTCTTATGAGTTTAAACACTTTCGCTGGCCACCATACTCCCCAGACGTGTATTGAGCATTTCTGGGATGCCTTGCAACATGCTATTCAGAAGAGATCTGCACCCCCTAGTACTCTTACGGATTTGTGGACAGTCCTGCAGGATTCATCGTGATGTCAGTTCCCTCCAGTACTACTTCAGACATTAGTCGATTCCATGTCACGTCTACGTACTCGCTGGGGCCCTGCACGATATTAGGCAGTTGTAGCAGTTTCTTTGACAGTGTGTAATCGACGTGATTGTCAAGCAGCGGACACTACTACTGTGTCCACATATTACATGACTGATCATCTTACTCATCTGTATAAACTTACACTTTTAAACTGCCATTGATCACACCGAATAGAAATTCTGTCTTAAGTCATCCTGTATTCTTCTACAGTCACTCAACGACGACGCTTTTCTGCACTCTACAGGGTCATGACCAGACAGCCCCAGACTGCTATTCACCCTACCCGTCACATCATTTACCTAATAGAAAGAACAGTCCGCGCCCGGTAGCTGAGTGGTCAGCGCGACAGGGTATCAATCCTGAGGGCCCGGGTTCGATTCCCGGCTGAGTCGGAGATTTTATCCGCTCAGGGACTGGGTGTTGTGTTGTCCTAATCATCATCATTTCATCCCCATCGACGCGCAAGTCGCCGAAGTGGCGTCAGATCGAAAGACTTGCACCAGGCGAGCGGTCTACCCGACGGGAGGCCCTCGTCACACGCCATTATTATAATATAAAGAACAAGAGTGGTCCAGTCACCTTTCCGATGGGTACTCCCAACGATATCCTTGTCTAGTCGGCTCTGATGAATACTCATCCAGGACAACGTACTGGGTTCTATTACTTACGGGCCCGCATCTCGTGGTCGTGCGGTAGCGTTCTCGCTTCCCACGCCCGGGTTCCCGGGTTCGATTCCCGGCGGGGTCAGGGATTTTCTCTACCTCGTGATGGCTGGGTGTTGTGTGCTGTCCTTAGGTTAGTTAGGTTTAAGTAGTTCTAAGTTCTAGGGGACTTATGACCACAGCAGTTGAGTCCCATAGTGCTCAGAGCCATTTGAACCATCTATTACTTAAGGAGTCTTCGAGCCACTCAAGTATCTGAGAACATACTCGTATTTCTATTTTGGTGCGAAGTACAACTTGTTGAGGAAAGAAGAGAAGACAGACAACGTCATCCACGTTAATTAAAGAAAAATCTGTTATAGTTTTGCATTTCAAGTATCAGTAAATTATCAAGGGGCATAGGGAAATAAATGTGATAAGAACTGAATCGCTCTGATTCAGTGACATAAGCTACAACTTATTCATAAAGAAATACTTTCGAATACGTGTATAGTTGTAGCTTACTCCTCTGAAAGCGAAAGAATATACTCACAGTATTTCACCATGAGAAGCATATGTTTCTGTTGTTATCAGTTCTTATTATGATAGGTACCCTTCTTGACACATAAGAATTTTGTATACTGTCTAATGATTCACGTATTCTTCACTCGAAAATCTTGTATGCGAATCTTTTTGTAAATGTAATTGCTTCTTCTTTAAAAGAAGACTGTGTTGAAGATTCTTGCCGATTGGGACTCACAGGTAGCAGACGATCATAGAATTGGCTTCTTCTGTGTTGGGAAATAGTTTAATGGCTTTCGACGTTTTAGTATCACACCTATGTGGGTTTCTCTCCAATAAAAATGCGCTGACTTATCTGGCACGTTAAATTATGTGGGTATTGTGTTCCATACAAGTTTCCTACGTTCCACATTCGCCTTATTTTCTGGAAATGTAGCGAACAGATCTTTATTTTGTTGGGTAGGTACACGTCTTTTATGCAGAAGATCTTCTGAAGTTTACTAGCCATTTTTTGTTACTGAAAAAAAAAACAATATCTGTACGTTACAAGATAATCGTAAATAAACTGCCCTGTAACGTACCATTTCATACCTCCTAGGGTTCATAGGAATTCAAAGAAAGACAATTATGATTTTTTAGTTATTGCTGATTTTTATTGCACTACATACTCTCCCTTTTGTAAGAATTATGTCACAGATCAAAATAAACGATACTATTCGCACTTATCCGAAATCGTTTTCAGAAGTGTAGCTCAGTGTACGCTTGGAGCGTTGTTGCTGCGATTTTTAACAAAAAGAGAAGAGTCGTGACCGCATGCGTTGGACTGTACTTCCGGCCAGACGATGTATTGCAGTCACAGAGAAAAGAGAATTCGTGTTCATAAAATCTTTGCTAGTTATTCAGTACAGTTCCTTCTGAGAACTAAAAGCGTTAAGATTCTCTCTTCATGTTGCTGTTTCTGAGTGTAATAATCAGCAATATTAAAATTTCGAGATGATTTCGAGACCGCAAGAGAAGGGAAAGAGGATTTAAGTTCATCTTGAAGATTTTCTAGAGTTCAAACTCGAAAATTACGAACTCATCATTCTACAGTCAGCAAAGCGCAAATCGCATCTTTCGCAACACCATTTCTGACCGCAGACTATATTCTGTTCGTCATAAGAATAAACCTGAAGTAAACAAACACAAACGCGATGGTTGGTCAGAAGCCGTAGCACACATATACAGGTGTTGTTACGCGCTTGGAAGTAGATCCTACTTATGTATTAGGTATCATATTACTAAGTTACGTTATACGAAACTTTAAAATTATCTAATGTATTAACAGCCATAAACGTTTTTCTTAATCACACTTTAGCTATGTACGTGGGCTGGAACTTTAATAGTGGCAACTATTTATTTACAGCTCGTACATAATAGATACGTGTTTCAAAGTTTTACTGACCTTCAAACTATTCACCAGCATTTTGTATAACCCGTTGCCAGCGATTTGGAAGTCGTAGGATACTCTTAGCAGTGCGAGTTGTGTTGACAGCTCGAGCGGCGCGGTCTATTGCCGACGAATTTGTAGCAGTTCTGTAGCGAATGCTGTGAAGTGTTTCCTTCAGTTTAGAAATCGAGTTGAACTCACGAGGGCTTAAGTCAGGGGAGTGTAGTAGGTGGTATACCACTTAGCAGCCCCATCAGTCAAATCAGTAACAGCTTGCACTGTACGTGCTTCAGCATTGCCCCGCAAAATGATTGTCAGGTCCTGCAGAGTGTGTCATCACTTCTGTCTCTATGCTGTTCATTTTTGGAACACAACCTACGACCAGCTACACACTCAAAAAGTGCCGAGAAATAGGTTGTTCTTAAAGTTTTCCTTAAATTAAAAAAAAACCGGTTTTGAAGTTTTCCGAGGCATTGTATTTGATACAGTTAACATGCAAGCACATAGTGCATGTATAGCGGAATAGGTATCAAATTGGCTTACTAAACTAGTGTGGCTTGTCGATTGCTAGGTCAAGTCTGTCCATAGTTACCACTTTCTTCGTTCGATTTGAAATATATTATGTAATTGTAAAATTAATTATTTTTAATGAATAATGCGCGTCTTGTTTCTAATTACATATTGAAAGCGAAATTCCCGTTTTCATTTCAAATATAAATTCTTAAGTACCGATATTTTATGAAAGATCGTTAATAAAGGTTGCTTAAATTAAGAAAATTTAACAATGTAATTTTCTGGGCAAAAATGGAAAACCAAATAACTTTATGCAGACTATGTCTATCGTTTTACATCACAGATGTAGATAATTGTCGTAGAAACATGAAAAAAAAAAAAACATTTTCACAGCATCGAGCATACCATACAAATGCTTACATTTTACATTTGCCACTGTACCATTACGATATGAGCCAAACAGAACTGATTTGGAGCCAAAGGAATTTGGCCCGGGAAATAACATGACTATTTAGCTGCCAGACGAATTAGAACTAACGTGCGCAGCTTTTTCACGTGTCACTGCAGTACACTGGTAGGTTATGCAACGGCGCGTCATAAAAAGAGGAAATGCGGCGCCTGGATGGCTACGTGGGTTCTATTCATTATCGACGTAGTAAATGACAGTTCCAAAACTGAAATGTATTTCTCGGATTCAGATACGGAAGGACCTAACAGATTATCATACGACTGACTGTAATCACCTTCAGTGGCTTCAGTATTCAACAGTACAGTGAAATCGCTGTAGTACGCTTTTGTATCACACATAGATCGCTCAGAAAAATTAACCTGTGTTTAAGTTAGGAATTTTCATCACTCGTGTTTGTACTTAGAATATTACGTTAGGTGATAGCAGGAGCATTTTGTGCTTTCCGTCTGGTCACCTAAGAAGAGTGCAGGAGTGTTACCGAAAATTATTTCATTCCCTTTAAAAATTAAATAACATTCCAAACTATTTTGTTTCTTTGTTTGTCTCTTTTTATGTCTGAACTGCAACTGCTCACATAATTGCAGATTACTTCGACCAGCTGGCTGGCCAGTGCTGTCTAAGTTTAATGCGCCGGTAGAGCTGTAATCCCGCATTACCACTCAGTCTGTGTACGTGTGACACAGCATGAAACGTATCCTTATGATGGTACTTGACTGTACTGGATACAGCTTGGCTTCCGCTCCACGTGAAAAGAAATCCAATCGCGGAAGAATACATGGCGTAGTGTTTTCATCAGGTTTATTCTTATTCTGGTCCACGTATGTCTATATATGTATACATAGACCTGCTATTGCTAAGCTGATTCTTGGAAGTAATAGCACTTCAGCAAAGTTAGTCCATAACGGACAATCTAAGCGCAGCAGTTGTCAAAATTATGTGTTGTAATTAAGACAGAAGCGATTAGTTCGAATAAAGTGTGAACGACACACTTTAGATTCAAATTCTAAAAGTTCTGTAAGTCAGATTAATACGTTTGACATCTGCACGTGAGTAGCAGAAGCAAAATACTCCCAGGATAGAGTACGAGAAGTGTTGGATGGATTAAGCACACTATCCTTTGATGCTGAATATTACGCCGAGTCAATGAATACATGTAAATGCAAGCTGGCTGTTCTAAAGGCTTTTGTGGAAGACTAATACTGGTATTCAGTGTCGCCAACTTAGTTGTTTTCAAACTAGATCTAATTTTTTGATAGACCATCTGGTTGAAAAATTTAAGATCTTGTTGCCAATGGGAAATTGAGTCTTCTTATAACATTATCCTTCTGAATTCTAGTCTTTTTAATATTAAATTCTTCGAAAAATGTGTTTTGTTCATTCCTAAAGATTAGTGTTGTGTTTCAGTATCTTCAACTTGCTTTTAACAGGTTATAAAAAAATTACTTTCCTGCAACTGGTTGTATTACAAAATCAGTTAAGAAACATAAGCTTAATTGCTATGGATACGCAATAACGTAAATAATGGCTGCAAGATGTATGTAAGTAGGGAATTATTATACTTCGTTTTGTATTGTTTAAAGATGTAAGCGTAATATTCAAATTAAAAAAGGTTAAAGTGCTTTAAAGGTTTGAAACAATGACATGATGAGTTAACTAACTTCAAATGTTGGTACAATGTATAATTCCATTATAATTATTGGATTTCCATCGTCGAGGACTGAACAGTTGAACCAGTGTACAAATTCACGAATACTGCTTGCTATTATTCATATAAATCACTTATTGATCAGTTCGTGCTAGTAGTAGATGTGCTTGTGCTTCTCATTCAAAGCCGTGGAGGATTTCTAGGACATAAAAGAGCTGAATGGTCACTTCTCCTTTTTGTGTTCGGGATTGCACTATACTGTTGAGTTATCACTCATGAGAAATGTATAAAAACAGGTTCAAAGATAAAGCCAGATTAACTTACATTCTACAGTGTGTAGTGCTATTATCAAGAATGTTCCTTTGCAAAACATCTGAGAAATGTTTTTGATGACATTATGTACAGTATTTTAATTGGCAAACCAACTGATATCAGTATCACTGAACTTCTAGCAGCAGCTATAATTTATCATAGCAAAACATTTCACAAGACTGTGTCGACATTTCTCACACTAATGAAGCTTGAAAAATGTAATGCTGAGTCTGTTTTATGAGCTATTAAAGAGGCATAAGAAGTTAATTTAGGTTTGAAGGAATTGCAGGAAGTAGCAACAGATAATGATAGTGTGTTGGTCAGTATTAATAATGGAGTATATGAAATACTTAAAAGGGAGATTCCACATTCAATACTTATAAGGTGTGTCTGTCATTCCATTCAGTTGGCAACCTCTGCAGCAACTACAGAATGTCTTCCAAGAAATTTGGACTTTTTGATTAGGGAAATTTGCAACTGGTTTTTTTCTATCTTTTTCATGACAGTTCTTTAACTGTCAGATTTTCCCAGACCTAAATGATGGGGAGCTACCATTGAGAATTCCCCAACCTCATGACATGAGATTATCCACTGAACCTGCAGCATGTAGAATAATTGATCAATCTTTGTACATCCATATTTAAAATGGATTATGTTGGGACACAGCTGGTATAATTTTTTATTAAAAATGCAATTCCTCCAGCTGTACTTAAGATTTTATATTTATTTGGCTACTAGTTTTGACATTGCATCAATGCCATCTTCAGGCCCATACACTTTGACGAAATCAATTGTGTGTGGCTGAGTACTAGAAGTTTGCAGTGAGACCAAATTGTGCTCCACATGGATGGTGGGCAGTAATTACCTATATATGAAATTTTATTAATAAACAAAAAATATATTAAAAATTATCTTAATTAACTGGAATGAATGATCGACATCATCCACAACAACCTTCTATGTTATAATGAACAAGTTATTATGATTATTGGTGAGTAAAATAATCCATAGATTAAAGCTAAAGATTTTGCTTTAATTTTAGAATACAAAAGAGTATATAAAGCTTTCAAACACATAAATGAAGATGACAAAACAATTTTACAAAATTTAAGGCTCTCTAATTTTTCGAGGTCATACGTATAATGAAAAATTTACACTATTCATCAATGGGGGAGGACTCTAGTCTTTAATTTTTAAACTACAAAAAGAAGAAGCTAAATAGTTTAACAAATAGGTTACACATGAATTTTTGCCCCCCCATGAACCATGGACCTTGCCGTTGGTGGGGAGGCTTGCGTGCCTCAGCGATACAGATAGCCGTACCGTAGGTGCAACCACAACGGAGGGGTATCTGTTGAGAGGCCAGACAAACGTGTGGTTCCTGAAGAGGGGCAGCAGCCTTTTCAGTAGTTGCAGGGGCAACAGTCTGGATGATTGACTGATCTGGCCTTGTAACAATAACCAAAACGGCCTTGCTGTGCTGGTACTGCGAACGGCTGAAAGCAAGGGGAAACTACAGCCGTAATTTTTCCCGAGGGCATGCAGCTTTACTGTATGATTAAATGATGATGGCGTCCTCTTGGGTAAAATATTCCGGAGGTAAAATAGTCCCCCATTCGGATCTCCGGGCGGGGACTACTCAAGAGGATGTCGTTATCAGGAGAAAGAAAACTGGCATTCTACGGATCGGAGCGTGGAATGTCAGATCCCTTAATCGGGCAGGTAGGTTAGAAAATTTAAAAAGGGAAATGGATAGGTTGAAGTTAGATATAGTGGGAATTAGTGAAGTTCGGTGGCAGGAGGAACAAGACTTCTGGTCAGGTGACTACAGGGTTATAAACACAAAATCAAATAGGGGTAATGCAGGAGTAGGTTTAATAATGAATAGGAAAATAGGAATGCGGGTAAGCTACTACAAACAGCATAGTGAACGCATTATTGTGGCCAAGATAGATACGAAGCCCACACCTACTACAGTAGTACAAGTTTATATGCCAACTAGCTCTGCAGATGACGAAGAAATTGAAGAAATGTATGATGAAATAAAAGAAATTATCCAGATTGTGAAGGGAGACGAAAATTTAATAGTCATGGGTGACTGGAATTCGAGTGTAGGAAAAGGGAGAGAAGGAAACATAGTAGGTGAATATGGATTGGGGGACAGAAATGAAAGAGGAAGCTGCCTGGTAGAATTTTGCACAGAGCACAACATAATCATAACTAACACTTGGTTTAAGAATCATGAAAGAAGGTTGTATACCTGGAAGAACCCTGGCGATACTAAAAGGTATCAGATAGATTATATAATGGTAAGACAGAGATTTAGGAACCAGGTTTTAAATTGTAAGACATTTCCAGGGGCAGATGTGGACTCTGACCACAATCTATTGGTTATGACCTGTAGATTAAAACTGAAGAAACTGCAAAAAGGTGGGAATTTAAGGAGATGGGACCTGGATAAACTAAAAGAACCAGAGGTTGTACAGAGATTCAGGGAGAGCATAAGGGAGCAATTGACAGGAATGGGGGAAATAAATACAGTAGAAGAAGAATGGGTAGCTTTGAGGGATGAAGTAGTGAAGGCAGCAGAGGATCAAGTAGGTAAAAAGACGAGGGCTAGTAGAAATCCTTGGGTAACAGAAGAAATATTGAATTTAATTGATGAGAGGAGAAAATATAAAAATGCAGTAAGTGAAACAGGCAAAAAGGAATACAAACGTCTCAAAAATGAGATCGACAGGAAGTGCAAAATGGCTAAGCAGGGATGGCTAGAGGACAAATGTAAGGATGTAGAGGCCTATCTCACTAGGGGTAAGATAGATACCGCCTACAGGAAAATTAAAGAGACCTTTGGAGATAAGAGAACGACTTGTATGAATATCAAGAGCTCAGATGGAAACGCAGTTCTAAGCAAAGAAGGGAAAGCAGAAAGGTGGAAGGAGTATATAGAGGGTTTATACAAGGGCGATGTACTTGAGGACAATATTATGGAAATGGAAGAGGATGTAGATGAAGATGAAATGGGAGATACGATACTGCGTGAAGAGTTTGACAGAGCACTGAAAGACCTGAGTCGAAACAAAGCCCCCGGAGTAGACAATATTCCATTGGAACTTCTGACGGCCGTGGGAGAGCCAGTCCTGACAAAACTCTGCCATCTTGTGAGCAAGATGTATGAAACAGGCGAAATACCCTCAGACTTCAAGAAGAATATAATAATTCCAATCCCAAAGAAAGCAGGTGTTGACTGATGTGAAAATTACCGAACTATCAGCTTAATAAGTTGTAACCTCCCCCTCACTTATCGACCTTAATGACAGTGAAAAATGAAACCGCATGTACCTAATGGGAGTTTTGGAAAAGCAATCGTCACCGAAGTTAACCTGTCGGTAAAGAGGGAGGAAAGGGTTACATCTAAATGAAAGGAAATGTGCTAATGAAACTGGTGGAAATTAATTTTGAAAAGGGGTAAAGTTAATAAAGAAGGTAAATGTGCAGCCGTTACGTTAACAATTAACTAGCGGTAATTAGGTATTTGAGATTTGGGGGAAATCACGGTCGCCAGTCCTAAGGACAATTACTATAGTAACTGAAAAAGAAAGGTTATTACACATATAATTAACACTAGAAGCGTGGCAACTGAAGGTTGACACGTGTAGTGTGAAAACTGAAAGTTTGTCAGAAGTAATAAATTTCGCTACACTCTGACTTAATTTAGCAAAAGAATTAATAAAACCGGAAAATCGAAAGTTAATTTAGTGACTGAAGTTAATAGTGAGCTTTCTTTCTGAAGCACACCGACATTCAGTAAAATAAGGTTAGTCTTGGACTACCTCAACAATCATTTCAAAAGCTACTTGAATCTACGCAATTTAGAAATAAGAGAATTAACTTTGAACTTGAATTAAATGATTCTGAACAATTAACAATAGTAAAATTTAGTACGTACCAAGCTGAGCTGCAGTCACAGGTAAGCTAAAATACGGTAACAAAGCTCGCACTCTTAATTCGTGCTTGTGTAATCTGAATATTGTAGCCAGCTCTGAGACTTTGACTGAACTTTGAAGTTAAAGCAGTGAAATGGAATTACGCTGGCGTTTGAATTTCAACGACACTCGGGTTCATTTCGGAAAAGGAAGGGACCCTGCTTGGCAATGCAATTGGGACAATGAGCAACAAAGGTTCATGCTAAGTTGCTGTAATTTTGCGAGGCAAATGGAACAATTTGAAAAGCTGAGGTCTGCCATACAGTTCTGAAACTTTACGTGCTTTTAGTCTTCCTTGTTGGTTGATTGAGGGTTTGAAGCCGTCGATCGAGGAGGTGGCGACAGTCACTCATTGTCGGCCGTCGCTGTCGCAGAAGCTGGATGTTGGCGCGCCTTCTTCTCGACACGGTCACCAGGCGAAACGGGCTCTTGATGTGCGCTAGCTAATGCTTCCCGTCCGCGACACCATGTCAGAAACTATCATCGCGAGTCGAGCGCAATTACATGCTGCCAAACCCCGAAAGCGCGGCAACTCGCGGGAGCGTCACACAACACACCTGCTCCACTCGCTACTCCAGCCAGACCCCGACTGCCCGCGCTCTCCGCGGCAGAGTTAACACTACCAAAGATCCTACACACTTTGATTCTTCACACGACCCATCGAGGTAATCGTTCGATAGCAGTTTTCCCTAGGCAAGACCCAGCGTAAAAATACAAGTAATATTTACGAAACAAACCAATTATACATCGACATGAGTGCATAAATATATATATATACAAACAGTAAAACAATTACAATATATAAAGAGACAGAAATGTCATATCTTGAGGTAACAAAACAAGGAAAAAAATAATAGTACAATAGATGGAAATAGGAGGATATGCATTTCCGGCGTTACACGTGCCCCACATTGTCTGAGGATGTTCGTGTAATGTAAACAGACTCAGAAAATGTCCCAAAAAAGAAACAGCGGAAATGCATATGCTCAAAACATCAAAAAAATTTAGCATTCGTCTAATTAACCATAAACCAATTTGTAGACAATAATAATTGAGTGGAGAAACTCCTAATCTTATTCCACTCTGTCATCTTGCACAAAATAAAACAGGTTGACAACATATCAAAATTCATAGAAAACATAGAAAACGGTTTAGCTATTCCAAAATCATTAAAATTCGTAACACTATAAGAAATAGAATACTATTTGCAAAATTGATCAGAGTACATGGTCATAAAAAACAGGTATATCAAAATACGCAAACTAATAATTAATTACACAGAATACACATATTTATGTAACCTATTCATAATTAATATTCTCGTCATGTCCAATTAACGCTAAACAAGAAAATAATATACAGCAGATAAAATAAAACATAAATATTGACAGCAGAATCCTTTCACATCAGCTGTCCGGGAAGAAAAGCAACTCCACATTCCGTACTCGCGAGTACAAAGGATGCCGACAGCGGCACGAGAGCCGACAGCGGCTCGCCTCGCCAGTATTGTTGCGCCCGCGTGTGCGGCACGCTTGATCTCACTCGCCCTTATGACGGCGTTTCCAGAACGTCCGTTTCACTGAATTCTTTAGGAAAAACTCACTCCCGAGTAATCTCAAGGAGTCCCTTAATACTATCACAGTGGATAACTCAACACTGTCCATCATCACACGCATGTACTAGCCTGAAACTTAAAACAGCGTCTAAGTACATCGGCAATGACTAGTAAATCACATATTTATGAAATCTTACAGCTATTTACAAAATCATATTTACATTGCTTAATCTACTGTGACTCAGCTGAAAACTTAAACTAGCAGCTTGGATTTTTCAGTTGATTAGATCATGATTAAATTGATTAAAATTAAATTGATTAATCAAAATTAATTACTTATTAATTACAACTTCTTTAATGACCTTGGTCAGTCAAAAGCATGGCAATCTAGCAAACCTTAAATCTTACACTCTATATTTACATATTGTACAAATTACCCATTGTGTGGTATTAATCGATCCTAGGTTGGTACAATTTCAAATCTACTATATTTCGTATACCTAATAGCTTTCCAGAGCTTGGATACTCTAAGCAATAAGCATTTGTGTGAGGTATACCAATGACTTTATATGGTCCATTATAAACAAACTTAAATTTAGAGTTTTCATGGTCTATCTCGCTCGATTTCTCATGAGCTTTTACAAGTACTAAGTCTCCGATTGCAAACTTAGCAAAACGCGCTTTAGCGTCATGACGACGTATGCGAGCATCGGCTTTTAGCTTCATTACTTCTCTTCCAATTCACTTCCTACACTTTTGTCAATGCCGAAATTCCTCATGTTATGGCAGTTCAAACTCATTCCTACGTCAATGTCATCCGGCCAGTTAACAATGTGTATAGGCTGGTATTGCCTATGCACACCGTCTCCTGCCTCGTCAAAACCAACTACCATTGTTTTATCTAGTGACATACATGTCAAAGTTTTGCTTTCGCAGTTAATCACTGCACGGTACTTTAATAGCCAATCTAACCCGATAATTAATTCCGTAGTTAAGTCTGGCACGACGACAAATTCTTGTTCAAATCGTGCCCCACATATCTCGAAGTTGACAAAAATCTGTTTTGTGACCGGTTTACTGGCCTTCCCAGTAGCACCGATAATTTTCACTCCTGTTACTGGCATAACTACGATGCCAGGTCTGTCTTTCAGTAACTCAAATATTTTCCCAGATACAGCACTCAATTCTGCCCCGGTGTCAATCAACACGTTTAGTTGTAGGTCGTGCATATTAACGGACACTACTATCTGTCTACACTTGTCCTCGACTGTTTCTTTATTTTCCCACAGTAAATCCTCGTCTATATCCAGGTCATTCCAGAAAAAACCATCCGGCTTTGATCCTAAATCCGATTTATCTGGCGGCTTTTTCAGCCTCTGTTTACATACAGTTTTAATTTTAACACGTTTGTCCTGAGGCTTAGTCTGTAGCTTCGCCTCCAATACCGAAACCTTTTCCTGTAACTCGTCAACTAGTGAGTGTTGCTTTGCTATCAATTCACTAATCGTCACCTTCGTTGATTCCACTTTGGTCAGATTAATCTCATCCGCCAATCTACCTGGAGGAATGTGTCCAGTAGTTTCTGCAATTACTTCCGCTAGATCTGCGCAACCCACACTGCTATCGTCTGACCGTATAATGTCAGCTCTAACCTCATACACGTTGTAATCTATGTGCTTTTCTGCCAATCGTGTCCGGCTATCACTAAAATTTTCGCAATCTTTCTCCTTAATACTCTCGCAATGTTTAAACTGGAGGTTTGCGTCGGATGGGTCGGTTACTTCTACCACTGAAACTTTCGGTAAGGTCTGCCGGTTAGGGCCAGAACTTTCCGTTACTACTTCAACATCTAACTCCTGCGGGACGAAACACGACGAATCTTGCTCGTGCTCCCCCTTAACATCAACTATTTCTAGTAAAGTCTGCCGATTAGGGCCAGAACTTTCTATCATTTCACAAACACTATCTTCCTGCGGGACGAGACGCGGAAAATCCTTCACGCGCTCCCCATAAACGCTTCTCCCATACAGACCCCTATAATCTCTTAGTTCGTCGTGTAAGCGACCGAACTGCCTTAACCAGACCTCATCCCTCTCTGCATCCCCTCGCTCGATGACGGACGTGTTATCCGACATCTGATCTTCTCTCAACAATTGCGAATCATTCTTAAACTCAATCTCCAGTTCCGCTGTGGGTATTACAGCTGCCACTTTATAATCGATTTCCGGAACACTACTTAAATTGTTCTCACTGACAGTGAATGTACTACCTACTGCCGTGTATACTGCTGATCTACTACTTGTGGGCGCACTCCTTTCTCTTAACACTGGCACACTCTCCCGCCGTTGATTATTCCATACGGAATTTTCATAACGGCGACACCTGGGTTTTCTCTTGTTATTGGGCCGCCAAAATTTCTCCACGCCCGCTCGGCCCCTCACCGGCGCGGCTAATGGTTTCCCTGTCTCGTCCCAGCAGATACGCTCCCCGGATGCTGCTGAGGCGGCTGATCACACCCTCTGGCGTTATTACTATTCTGTGAAGCCCGTATCACGTTAGTATGATACTGGTTTCTGTCATTCCTGTTATTATTTGCATTGTACCGATTGTTATTACGGTCCGAACCATTATTGTTATTGCTGCGGTATGCATTATTCGCATGGTTATCGTTGTTATGGTTGGGGTGGTACCCGTTGTTGTTACCACGGCCTCTACCACTGTCGCGATTATTGCGCCAATTGTCCTCGTCCTCAACTCTTTCCAGGAAATCATTGATTGTCCTGCAATTGCTTCCTACGTAGCGTTTTGTATCATCTGGAAGCTTCTTGTAGAGTTCCCAGACTATTTCGGATTCCGTGCGGCGATCACGCAAATATTCCAACTTGCGGATCCAGCCCTCACAAAACTCCTTCATCGAGCCGCGCGAATTCGCATCGAAAGGCCTCGATACGACAAATTCGCGCCAGACACTTTGCTGCTTTTGCTCTGACCAGTATTCAGCCAGAAACAAATTTTTAAACTCGTCAAAAGTCAGGTTCGTAATGTTGAGGTTTAAGCCCCAACGCTTGGCATCACCAGCCAGCACATCAATAACCGCATTAATTTTTCTCTCATTAGTCCATGATCTGGGTAAAACTCTTTCACAATTCTTAATGAAATCCGTCGCGTGTATACCGCCTTTTTTCAAGGGGTCGAACCGCTCCTCTTTCGTCAACAATTCCGAACTATGTGCACAGATTGGCACATAGCTCTGTTTTTCATCAAATTTCTTTTCTAATTCCGACACTCTCGTAATTACTTGGCAAGCGGTTGTCGCAAGCGTTTCCACTTCCCTCTTTTTCTCTTCGCAGGTATTAGCCTGCTCCCTCACTTTAGTGTCTACTTCGGACACTAAAGCCTTTAAAGTTTCCACCTTCTGTTGATCCTCTTTTTTCACTAATTGAATTTGTTCCGTCACCTTATTCTCGATGATCGGAGCAACTGCTTCTCCTACACTTTTCTCGATTCTGCTAATTTCGGAATCAAAGCGAGTATTTATGCTCGCAATTTCCGCCTGAACGCCTATCATTTCCTGTTTAAGATTACCGATTTCGGTATTAATTACAACAATATCTTCTTTGATTTTATCAACTTTTGTATTAACAACTCCAACATTGTTGTTAACAACATTAATAGCTTTGTTCTGATTGTCTAGCTTTCGTTCAATCTTTTCAGACTGAGCTTCTTGCTTGGCAGACAGAGCTATAATTTCTGCCGATTGACTCTTGATTTCATTAATCAAAACATTCAATAAATCAGTTAAATTCCCGGAGACTACCGGTTTTACTTCCGTAGCTGGTTCCTCTATACATGTTCCCCCGTATTCATCATCAAGGGGTACAGATTTGATTTTCGCTTCCGATTCCGAAACATTTTCTAAAGTTTGGAATTCCATTTCTACTCTTTGTTGCGTTTCGACGGTCGCGCCTTTCATGCTAGCCGCCTGCCCCTGAACAATGGGTACCGCGGTGCGCGTTTCCCACTGTTCGACCGATTGTTCCGTATCCAAGTCTACCAAATTTTGGCAGTTGTTGCCTTCACTCATTTTAATAATTTTCAATATAACTGACAAATCTCAAATGTAATTAGGATTACTCCCACTACTTATTCTCGCTGACGTAACGGCCTGTACGTAACCAGTACTTTGTTACGAGATTTGCACAATGCCAAATTCGTGTCCAGAACAACCTCAAATCCAAAGATTGTCCTGTCACCAGGTCGCCACGTGTAACCTCCCCCTGACTTATCGACCTTAATGACAGTGAAAAATGAAACCGCGTGTACCTAATGGGAGTTTTGGAAAAGCAATCGTCACCGAAGTTAACCTGTCGGTAAAGAGGGAGGAAAGGGTTACATCTAAATGAAAGGAAATGTGCTAATGAAACTGGTGGAAATTAATTTTGAAAAGGGGTAAAGTTAATAAAGAAGGTAAATGTGCAGCCGTTACGTTAACAATTAACTAGCGGTAATTAGGTATTTGAGATTTGGGGGAAATCACGGTCGCCAGTCCTAAGGACAATTACTATAGTAACTGAAAAAGAAAGGTTATTACACATATAATTAACACTAGAAGCGTGGCAACTGAAGGTTGACACGTGTAGTGTGAAAACTGAAAGTTTGTCAGAAGTAATAAATTTCGCTACACTCTGACTTAATTTAGCAAAAGAATTAATAAAACCGGAAAATCGAAAGTTAATTTAGTGACTGAAGTTAATAGTGAGCTTTCTTTCTGAAGCACACCGACATTCAGTAAAATAAGGTTAGTCTTGGACTACCTCAACAATCATTTCAAAAGCTACTTGAATCTACGCAATTTAGAAATAAGAGAATTAACTTTGAACTTGAATTAAATGATTCTGAACAATTAACAATAGTAAAATTTAGTACGTACCAAGCTGAGCTGCAGTCACAGGTAAGCTAAAATACGGTAACAAAGCTCGCACTCTTAATTCGTGCTTGTGTAATCTGAATATTGTAGCCAGCTCTGAGACTTTGACTGAACTTTGAAGTTAAAGCAGTGAAATGGAATTACGCTGGCGTTTGAATTTCAACGACACTCGGGTTCATTTCGGAAAAGGAAGGGACCCTGCTTGGCAATGCAATTGGGACAATGAGCAACAAAGGTTCATGCTAAGTTGCTGTAATTTTGCGAGGCAAATGGAACAATTTGAAAAGCTGAGGTCTGCCATACAGTTCTGAAACTTTACGTGCTTTTAGTCTTCCTTGTTGGTTGATTGAGGGTTTGAAGCCGTCGATCGAGGAGGTGGCGACAGTCACTCATTGTCGGCCGTCGCTGTCGCAGAAGCTGGATGTTGGCGCGCCTTCTTCTCGACACGGTCACCAGGCGAAACGGGCTCTTGATGTGCGCTAGCTAATGCTTCCCGTCCGCGACACCATGTCAGAAACTATCATCGCGAGTCGAGCGCAATTACATGCTGCCAAACCCCGAAAGCGCGGCAACTCGCGGGAGCGTCACACAACACACCTGCTCCACTCGCTACTCCAGCCAGACCCCGACTGCCCGCGCTCTCCGCGGCAGAGTTAACACTACCAAAGATCCTACACACTTTGATTCTTCACACGACCCATCGAGGTAATCGTTCGATAGCAGTTTTCCCTAGGCAAGACCCAGCGTAAAAATACAAGTAATATTTACGAAACAAACCAATTATACATCGACATGAGTGCATAAATATATATATATACAAACAGTAAAACAATTACAATATATAAAGAGACAGAAATGTCATATCTTGAGGTAACAAAACAAGGAAAAAAATAATAGTACAATAGATGGAAATAGGAGGATATGCATTTCCGGCGTTACACGTGCCCCACATTGTCTGAGGATGTTCGTGTAATGTAAACAGACTCAGAAAATGTCCCAAAAAAGAAACAGCGGAAATGCATATGCTCAAAACATCAAAAAAATTTAGCATTCGTCTAATTAACCATAAACCAATTTGTAGACAATAATAATTGAGTGGAGAAACTCCTAATCTTATTCCACTCTGTCATCTTGCACAAAATAAAACAGGTTGACAACATATCAAAATTCATAGAAAACATAGAAAACGGTTTAGCTATTCCAAAATCATTAAAATTCGTAACACTATAAGAAATAGAATACTATTTGCAAAATTGATCAGAGTACATGGTCATAAAAAACAGGTATATCAAAATACGCAAACTAATAATTAATTACACAGAATACACATATTTATGTAACCTATTCATAATTAATATTCTCGTCATGTCCAATTAACGCTAAACAAGAAAATAATATACAGCAGATAAAATAAAACATAAATATTGACAGCAGAATCCTTTCACATCAGCTGTCCGGGAAGAAAAGCAACTCCACATTCCGTACTCGCGAGTACAAAGGATGCCGACAGCGGCACGAGAGCCGACAGCGGCTCGCCTCGCCAGTATTGTTGCGCCCGCGTGTGCGGCACGCTTGATCTCACTCGCCCTTATGACGGCGTTTCCAGAACGTCCGTTTCACTGAATTCTTTAGGAAAAACTCACTCCCGAGTAATCTCAAGGAGTCCCTTAATACTATCACAGTGGATAACTCAACACTGTCCATCATCACACGCATGTACTAGCCTGAAACTTAAAACAGCGTCTAAGTACATCGGCAATGACTAGTAAATCACATATTTATGAAATCTTACAGCTATTTACAAAATCATATTTACATTGCTTAATCTACTGTGACTCAGCTGAAAACTTAAACTAGCAGCTTGGATTTTTCAGTTGATTAGATCATGATTAAATTGATTAAAATTAAATTGATTAATCAAAATTAATTACTTATTAATTACAACTTCTTTAATGACCTTGGTCAGTCAAAAGCATGGCAATCTAGCAAACCTTAAATCTTACACTCTATATTTACATATTGTACAAATTACCCATTGTGTGGTATTAATCGATCCTAGGTTGGTACAATTTCAAATCTACTATATTTCGTATACCTAATAGCTTTCCAGAGCTTGGATACTCTAAGCAATAAGCATTTGTGTGAGGTATACCAATGACTTTATATGGTCCATTATAAACAAACTTAAATTTAGAGTTTTCATGGTCTATCTCGCTCGATTTCTCATGAGCTTTTACAAGTACTAAGTCTCCGATTGCAAACTTAGCAAAACGCGCTTTAGCGTCATGACGACGTATGCGAGCATCGGCTTTTAGCTTCATTACTTCTCTTCCAATTCACTTCCTACACTTTTGTCAATGCCGAAATTCCTCATGTTATGGCAGTTCAAACTCATTCCTACGTCAATGTCATCCGGCCAGTTAACAATGTGTATAGGCTGGTATTGCCTATGCACACCGTCTCCTGCCTCGTCAAAACCAACTACCATTGTTTTATCTAGTGACATACATGTCAAAGTTTTGCTTTCGCAGTTAATCACTGCACGGTACTTTAATAGCCAATCTAACCCGATAATTAATTCCGTAGTTAAGTCTGGCACGACGACAAATTCTTGTTCAAATCGTGCCCCACATATCTCGAAGTTGACAAAAATCTGTTTTGTGACCGGTTTACTGGCCTTCCCAGTAGCACCGATAATTTTCACTCCTGTTACTGGCATAACTACGATGCCAGGTCTGTCTTTCAGTAACTCAAATATTTTCCCAGATACAGCACTCAATTCTGCCCCGGTGTCAATCAACACGTTTAGTTGTAGGTCGTGCATATTAACGGACACTACTATCTGTCTACACTTGTCCTCGACTGTTTCTTTATTTTCCCACAGTAAATCCTCGTCTATATCCAGGTCATTCCAGAAAAAACCATCCGGCTTTGATCCTAAATCCGATTTATCTGGCGGCTTTTTCAGCCTCTGTTTACATACAGTTTTAATTTTAACACGTTTGTCCTGAGGCTTAGTCTGTAGCTTCGCCTCCAATACCGAAACCTTTTCCTGTAACTCGTCAACTAGTGAGTGTTGCTTTGCTATCAATTCACTAATCGTCACCTTCGTTGATTCCACTTTGGTCAGATTAATCTCATCCGCCAATCTACCTGGAGGAATGTGTCCAGTAGTTTCTGCAATTACTTCCGCTAGATCTGCGCAACCCACACTGCTATCGTCTGACCGTATAATGTCAGCTCTAACCTCATACACGTTGTAATCTATGTGCTTTTCTGCCAATCGTGTCCGGCTATCACTAAAATTTTCGCAATCTTTCTCCTTAATACTCTCGCAATGTTTAAACTGGAGGTTTGCGTCGGATGGGTCGGTTACTTCTACCACTGAAACTTTCGGTAAGGTCTGCCGGTTAGGGCCAGAACTTTCCGTTACTACTTCAACATCTAACTCCTGCGGGACGAAACACGACGAATCTTGCTCGTGCTCCCCCTTAACATCAACTATTTCTAGTAAAGTCTGCCGATTAGGGCCAGAACTTTCTATCATTTCACAAACACTATCTTCCTGCGGGACGAGACGCGGAAAATCCTTCACGCGCTCCCCATAAACGCTTCTCCCATACAGACCCCTATAATCTCTTAGTTCGTCGTGTAAGCGACCGAACTGCCTTAACCAGACCTCATCCCTCTCTGCATCCCCTCGCTCGATGACGGACGTGTTATCCGACATCTGATCTTCTCTCAACAATTGCGAATCATTCTTAAACTCAATCTCCAGTTCCGCTGTGGGTATTACAGCTGCCACTTTATAATCGATTTCCGGAACACTACTTAAATTGTTCTCACTGACAGTGAATGTACTACCTACTGCCGTGTATACTGCTGATCTACTACTTGTGGGCGCACTCCTTTCTCTTAACACTGGCACACTCTCCCGCCGTTGATTATTCCATACGGAATTTTCATAACGGCGACACCTGGGTTTTCTCTTGTTATTGGGCCGCCAAAATTTCTCCACGCCCGCTCGGCCCCTCACCGGCGCGGCTAATGGTTTCCCTGTCTCGTCCCAGCAGATACGCTCCCCGGATGCTGCTGAGGCGGCTGATCACACCCTCTGGCGTTATTACTATTCTGTGAAGCCCGTATCACGTTAGTATGATACTGGTTTCTGTCATTCCTGTTATTATTTGCATTGTACCGATTGTTATTACGGTCCGAACCATTATTGTTATTGCTGCGGTATGCATTATTCGCATGGTTATCGTTGTTATGGTTGGGGTGGTACCCGTTGTTGTTACCACGGCCTCTACCACTGTCGCGATTATTGCGCCAATTGTCCTCGTCCTCAACTCTTTCCAGGAAATCATTGATTGTCCTGCAATTGCTTCCTACGTAGCGTTTTGTATCATCTGGAAGCTTCTTGTAGAGTTCCCAGACTATTTCGGATTCCGTGCGGCGATCACGCAAATATTCCAACTTGCGGATCCAGCCCTCACAAAACTCCTTCATCGAGCCGCGCGAATTCGCATCGAAAGGCCTCGATACGACAAATTCGCGCCAGACACTTTGCTGCTTTTGCTCTGACCAGTATTCAGCCAGAAACAAATTTTTAAACTCGTCAAAAGTCAGGTTCGTAATGTTGAGGTTTAAGCCCCAACGCTTGGCATCACCAGCCAGCACATCAATAACCGCATTAATTTTTCTCTCATTAGTCCATGATCTGGGTAAAACTCTTTCACAATTCTTAATGAAATCCGTCGCGTGTATACCGCCTTTTTTCAAGGGGTCGAACCGCTCCTCTTTCGTCAACAATTCCGAACTATGTGCACAGATTGGCACATAGCTCTGTTTTTCATCAAATTTCTTTTCTAATTCCGACACTCTCGTAATTACTTGGCAAGCGGTTGTCGCAAGCGTTTCCACTTCCCTCTTTTTCTCTTCGCAGGTATTAGCCTGCTCCCTCACTTTAGTGTCTACTTCGGACACTAAAGCCTTTAAAGTTTCCACCTTCTGTTGATCCTCTTTTTTCACTAATTGAATTTGTTCCGTCACCTTATTCTCGATGATCGGAGCAACTGCTTCTCCTACACTTTTCTCGATTCTGCTAATTTCGGAATCAAAGCGAGTATTTATGCTCGCAATTTCCGCCTGAACGCCTATCATTTCCTGTTTAAGATTACCGATTTCGGTATTAATTACAACAATATCTTCTTTGATTTTATCAACTTTTGTATTAACAACTCCAACATTGTTGTTAACAACATTAATAGCTTTGTTCTGATTGTCTAGCTTTCGTTCAATCTTTTCAGACTGAGCTTCTTGCTTGGCAGACAGAGCTATAATTTCTGCCGATTGACTCTTGATTTCATTAATCAAAACATTCAATAAATCAGTTAAATTCCCGGAGACTACCGGTTTTACTTCCGTAGCTGGTTCCTCTATACATGTTCCCCCGTATTCATCATCAAGGGGTACAGATTTGATTTTCGCTTCCGATTCCGAAACATTTTCTAAAGTTTGGAATTCCATTTCTGCTCTTTGTTGCGTTTCGACGGTCGCGCCTTTCATGCTAGCCGCCTGCCCCTGAACAATGGGTACCGCGGTGCGCGTTTCCCACTGTTCGACCGATTGTTCCGTATCCAAGTCTACCAAATTTTGGCAGTTGTTGCCTTCACTCATTTTAATAATTTTCAATATAACTGACAAATCTCAAATGTAATTAGGATTACTCCCACTACTTATTCTCGCTGACGTAACGGCCTGTACGTAACCAGTACTTTGTTACGAGATTTGCACAATGCCAAATTCGTGTCCAGAACAACCTCAAATCCAAAGATTGTCCTGTCACCAGGTCGCCACGTGTAACCTCCCCCTGACTTATCGACCTTAATGACAGTGAAAAATGAAACCGCGTGTACCTAATGGGAGTTTTGGAAAAGCAATCGTCACCGAAGTTAACCTGTCGGTAAAGAGGGAGGAAAGGGTTACATCTAAATGAAAGGAAATGTGCTAATGAAACTGGTGGAAATTAATTTTGAAAAGGGGTAAAGTTAATAAAGAAGGTAAATGTGCAGCCGTTACGTTAACAATTAACTAGCGGTAATTAGGTATTTGAGATTTGGGGGAAATCACGGTCGCCAGTCCTAAGGACAATTACTATAGTAACTGAAAAAGAAAGGTTATTACACATATAATTAACACTAGAAGCGTGGCAACTGAAGGTTGACACGTGTAGTGTGAAAACTGAAAGTTTGTCAGAAGTAATAAATTTCGCTACACTCTGACTTAATTTAGCAAAAGAATTAATAAAACCGGAAAATCGAAAGTTAATTTAGTGACTGAAGTTAATAGTGAGCTTTCTTTCTGAAGCACACCGACATTCAGTAAAATAAGGTTAGTCTTGGACTACCTCAACAATCATTTCAAAAGCTACTTGAATCTACGCAATTTAGAAATAAGAGAATTAACTTTGAACTTGAATTAAATGATTCTGAACAATTAACAATAGTAAAATTTAGTACGTACCAAGCTGAGCTGCAGTCACAGGTAAGCTAAAATACGGTAACAAAGCTCGCACTCTTAATTCGTGCTTGTGTAATCTGAATATTGTAGCCAGCTCTGAGACTTTGACTGAACTTTGAAGTTAAAGCAGTGAAATGGAATTACGCTGGCGTTTGAATTTCAACGACACTCGGGTTCATTTCGGAAAAGGAAGGGACCCTGCTTGGCAATGCAATTGGGACAATGAGCAACAAAGGTTCATGCTAAGTTGCTGTAATTTTGCGAGGCAAATGGAACAATTTGAAAAGCTGAGGTCTGCCATACAGTTCTGAAACTTTACGTGCTTTTAGTCTTCCTTGTTGGTTGATTGAGGGTTTGAAGCCGTCGATCGAGGAGGTGGCGACAGTCACTCATTGTCGGCCGTCGCTGTCGCAGAAGCTGGATGTTGGCGCGCCTTCTTCTCGACACGGTCACCAGGCGAAACGGGCTCTTGATGTGCGCTAGCTAATGCTTCCCGTCCGCGACACCATGTCAGAAACTATCATCGCGAGTCGAGCGCAATTACATGCTGCCAAACCCCGAAAGCGCGGCAACTCGCGGGGGCGTCACACAACACACCTGCTCCACTCGCTACTCCAGCCAGACCCCGACTGCCCGCGCTCTCCGCGGCAGAGTTAACACTACCAAAGATCCTACACACTTTGATTCTTCACACGACCCATCGAGGTAATCGTTCGATAGCAGTTTTCCCTAGGCAAGACCCAGCGTAAAAATACAAGTAATATTTACGAAACAAACCAATTATACATCGACATGAGTGCATAAATATATATATACAAACAGTAAAACAATTACAATATATAAAGAGACAGAAATGTCATATCTTGAGGTAACAAAACAAGGAAAAAAATAATAGTACAATAGATGGAAATAGGAGGATATGCATTTCCGGCGTTACAAAGTCACAGCTGCAAAATACAAACACGAATTCTATACAGACGAATGGAAAAACTAGTAGAAGCCAACCTCGGGGAAGATCAGTTTGGATTCCGTAGAAACACTGGAACACGTGAGGCAATACTGACCTTACGACTTATCTTAGAAGAAAGATTAAGGAAAGGCAAACCTACGTTTCTAGCATTTGTAGACTTAGAGAAAGCTTTTGACAATGTTGACTGGAATACTCTCTTTCAAATTCTAAAGGTGGCAGGGGTAAAATACAGGGAGCGAAAGGCTATTTACAATTTTTACAGAAACCAGATGGCAGTTATAAGAGTCGAGGGACATGAAAGGGAAGCAGTGGTTGGGAAGGGAGTAAGACAGGGTTGTAGCCTCTCCCCGATGTTGTTCAATCTGTATATTGAGCAAGCAGTAAAGGAAACAAAAGAAAAATTCGGAATAGGTATTAAAATTCATGGAGAAGAAATAAAAACTTTGAGGTTCGCCGACGACATTGTAATTCTGTCAGAGACAGCAAAGGACTTGGAAGAGCAGTTGAATGGAATGGACAGTGTCTTGAAAGGAGGATATAAGATGAACATCAACAAAAGCAAAACAAGGATAATGGAATGTAGTCTAATTAAGTCGGGTGATGCTGAGGGAATTAAATTAGGAAATGAGGCACTTAAAGTAGTAAAGGAGTTCTGCTATTTGGGGAGCAAAATAACTGATGATGGTCGAAGTAGAGAGGATATAAAATGTAGGCTAGCAATGGCAAGGAAAGCGTTTCTGAAGAAGAGAAATTTGTTAACATCCAGTATTGATTTAAGTGTCAGGAAGTCATTTCTGAAAGTATTCGTATGGAGTGTAGCCATGTATGGAAGTGAAACATGGACGATAAATAGTTTGGACAAGAAGAGAATAGAAGCTTTCGAAATGTGGTGCTACAGAAGAATGCTGAAGATTAGATGGGTAGATCACATAACTAATGAGGAAGTACTGAATAGGATTGGGGAGAAGAGAAGTTTGTGGCACAACTTGACCAGAAGAAGGTATCGGTTGGTAGGACATGTTCTGAGGCATCAAGGGATCACCAATTTAGTATTGGAGGGCAGCGTGGAGGGTAAAAATCGTAGAGGGAGACCAAGAGATGAATACACTAAGCAGATTCAGAAGGATGTAGGTTGCAGTAGGTACTGGGAGATGAAAAAGCTTGCACAGGATAGAGTAGCATGGAGAGCTGCATCAAACCAGTCACAGGACTGAAGACCACAACAACAACAACATGAATTTTTGCCATCGATTCATAAAAATGGAGAATATAAAATTAAAGAGGAAGTAACTCACTTGAAAAATTTAAATGAAATCAAAGATGAAAATCTACAAGGCCTCAGTGGAATAGTTCATAATGTGGTAGGAATAATAAGCAAAAGAAACAGAGAAATCGATACATTATTACCATATGCTGATCCTCAAACATTGGATTAGAATTTAAGACCAACTTCATTCTTTTAAGATTATTTGCCTATGAATATAATTATTATGTTATAGAACACAAAGAAAAATTTCCAAAAGCAACTGTACATTATTCAAAATAGACATCCAGTTTTTGAAGAAATATGAAGAATTAATTATGATCCTAATTCTAAAAATTTATATCAGACATAGAGAGAAAATTTATGTACTATTTGCTATTGTAAATATTTTAATATATTGAATGATTATACTTAAGAATAGTCAATTAATGACATATTTGATTTTGTTCAACAAATTTTTAATTATATTCTTTTAATAATATTTCTACACATTGCACAAGAAACATGTTCCCAGTCCACACATTCTTTATGAAAAATATGATTATAACTATTTTTTAAAATTGATAATTTTAATCAGTTAAGCATAGAGAACAAGTGGCTGCTTCAGCAACCTCCTGGCTATGTATTCACTACCTTCAGCCTGCTGCATTGTTTCATAAGGTTTTATTATTTTTAGTATGAAAGTGCTGATAGTTGCTAATATTTCAAAACAGATCCCTAATTAACCTTTTCATTAAATTCTATAATAAAATCTTCAGGCAATATTTGTCTATGGATATATCATTCCAAATTGATTTGTCCTGAAATTCTCTTAAAAAATCTTCAGACAATTCATGATCAAATACTGTAATATCCCAAAACAATTTGTCTTGAAATTCTTGCATACCTTTATCAGTCAATTCTTCATCAACTAATACATATTCCCAATATAATGTATCTTGAAATTCTTGCATAAAATCTTCAGCTAATTCTCGATCATATGAAATATCCTTCCAACTTATTTTATCCTGAAATTCTGTAATGAAATTTTTAGACAATTTTGGATTATATGGCATGCTAACCCAATCTTTTTTGTCTTGAAATTCTCCTATAAAATCTTCAGATAATATTTGATATCATGATATACATAGCCAGTTGACTTTAAATGGAAATTCTCTTATAAAATCTTCAGATGCTTTGTGATACTTCGATATGCACAACCAGTCAAACTTATTTTGAAATTCTGTTTTGAAGTTTTCTGTTATTTCACAACATTTTATTGTATCTTCCCAATTTAATTTATAATGAAATTCTCTCATAAAGGTTTCAAATAATATACAACATAGTGATCTTAGACATTTCTGTGCCATTTCATCAAGTGGATTTTCATTTTTAATATAATCAACAGCTATTTTCCATTAATATCATTTGTTAAATAAATGCATGTTATTGCCAAAAACTTAATTTTCTACACATAAGACAAATCATTTGAATAAATTGCTGTTGATTTGTTTTTAGTTCATCTGTCTCATTATTTTTGTTAATATCATTTTTGCTATTGTTAATAAGAACAAGCACTGAAACTACATTTGTGTCAGGGAGATGATCAATAAGTTGTTGCTTTCTCAGTTTAGAATAATCTTTTATTCTTAGATGTTTTGCTCTACCTTTAAATCGTTGACTTTTAGGCTCTCCATTTATAAGAATTATTTTCATTAGAAAATGGAAACTATTTTCAGACACCTGTAATTAAGAAGATTTTAAGCTTTATTCATTATGGAATTTCAGAGTGTATGAGCATACATCCTAGAAATTAAAAGATACTGGTTTGGTGAATGTTATACTTGGAAAATTGAACAATATAAAATGTTTATGTTAAATTTCTTAAAGAGAATAATTATTAAAAAATAATTTTCTTAATAAAAATGATTTTCATTTAATGGCACCTCCAGCAAGTACACCTAATTCTGTTTGCAATTCAGAATCATCTGTGTTGAATATTTTTGAATTTATTCAGAAAAATGATTGTCAACTAAATTTGGGAAATTAGTTTAAAGATATTTGATGCAGTAAAAGACCGCTTTAGAATTGCTGGTTTTCTTTATTTGAAGAGAATAATGTATTGATCACAAAGGTTATTTTATGCTTTACATATCCAGGGGGCTAAATTTTTAGCTATTTATGATAATATAGATTTCATCACCATAAAAGAAATTACAAAGATTTTCAAGGTGTCAAGAATTTGACAACCTGCAAAAATTTAATGCTCCAATGGATAACAGTTTATCTTCTGAAGAATTTAGAATATTAAAAAATGCAATAAGAATTATTTTCCTTAAATGGCAGCTATAGCAAGTACATCTAATATTGAATCATTGATGATGAATATATTTGAATGTATTCAAAAGAATAACTATCAGGTTTATTTAGGAAGTTGGTTCCAAGGTATTAGGTTTCTATTGTTTCAGGGAAAATGTGTTGATTACAGATGATACATATTTTATTCATTATGGTCTGACTTATAATGCAGATCCCATGAAGACAGGCTGTGAAAAAATTAGAAAAGTAAAGCCAAACTTTACTCAGTCTTTAAATAATTATGATCTTGACTAATAACAATATATACAAATGACAATTCACTTGCTTTAGAATATGAATACATACAGGATGAAATAAAAATATAACACCTAATAATTTATATAAGAAAACTTGAATACTTCTAACAACAAAAAATTTTAAGAAACTTGTAATGAGTTTAAAAATAAAAGTAATTGATGAAATTAAAGATTAGTATATAAAACTTGAATATATACTATTTAATTATCTGAATATACAAGGAGTACAGAACAAAACAAATCTCATCTACTGGAAAATGAATCAAAAATAGAAGAACAAACACAACAACTACAACTACAACTACAAGAAAAAGAAAAAAGAATGTTTACATTTAAAAGATGTAGTAGATAATTTGGGAGAAATGAAGAAAGAAGAGTTTAACTATATTGCTACATCTAAACATTATGCCAAAAAAACTATTTTAATGTATTTGGTGTTCAATCTAAATAATATTTAAAAGGTAGATTTTCTAAGTGTAATAGCAACTGATTGGATGATGATAAATTATTTTATGTGTTTTATGTGTTATGCTTGTTGAAAGCATAGTTGAAAAATATTTAGATGTACATAAAAATAACATAGAGAAAATATTTTAATGATCTAAAACATTATATCAAATTATTCTGTGAAGATACAAACAAGTTTGTTGATTTAATAAATTCTCATAGAAGTAAAATATATTTGTATATAAGAACTGTACAACCTATAGAGTTTCATACGATTTTTACTGAACAAGAAGTGTTAGTACAACTGAAGACTGGAAGTAAAACACATGAAATATAAACTATTGTGTTCGATAATTGGTCTAAAGGAAATCTGGCTGTATTTATTTGCGAAATTTATGAAGAACATCTGGATAAAAGTAATAATCGACAATGCAATTTTGTCATATGATGACATGATGGAGACTGTGGCTATTGTTTGAAGACAAATGTTGATGGTGTTAGGACAGCAACCAGCCACAAATTTACTTTCAGTTCCTTTATTCAAAGGGTACAATTACTGGTTTTGAATCGTTGTGATTCATCCTCGCACGGTTTACACGGTTTCTTTATGACATGTGGTGTGTTTTTTTACAGATTAATTGTCCTAAAAGATAAATAATACATAATTATTTATGTGTGCAACAATAAGAATACAGTGGGAATGTATTCACATCCGTTGGACGAATATTATGAAAACAAACACTCCAAGCCGACATTTCACGTAAGTCACATGCAACGAAAATCTATAACGCAACCATCTGTGTGTGGCGTGTTTATAATTATGTATTATTTATATTTTAGGACAATTAATCTGTAAAAAACGCACCACATGTCATAAAGAAAGCGTGTAAACTGTCTGAGGATGAATCACAACGATTTGAAATCAGTAACAGTACCCTTTGAATAAAGGAACTGATAGCAAATTTGTGGCTGGTTGCTGTCCTAACACCATCAATAATCGACAAGTATGAATATAACAGTTTACTCAATAATGCACATCAAAGTTTAACGTCTGCAGGAACGAACTTCTGAAACTAATGATGTGCGGGACAGGTAGCTGCATGTGGGTGTAGGAACAAAAAGACTTTGTCATTTGTGTTGACAGTACGTTGGGGATGTGTAAAAGGAAATGTCTGCGACTTTCACTCGACTGGACGACTGCCGACTGGCAACTGTAAAAGCCAATGTACCCTTGATGACTGGCTGCACGACACAAAACCTTTACACCTCGCATGGGCCCGTCAACACCAACATTGGTCTGTTGATGACTGGAAACATGTTGCCTGGTCTCGTTTCAAATTGTATCGAGCGGGTGGACTTGTACGGGTATCGAGACAACCTCATGAATCCATGGACCGTGCATATCAGCAATGGACTGCTCAAGCTGGTGGAGGCTCTGTAATGGTGTAGGCAGTGTGCAGTTGGAGTGATATGGGAGCCCTGATACGTCTAGATACGACTCTGACAGGTGACACATATGTAAGCATCCTGTCTGATCACCTGCATCCATTCACATCAATTGTGCATTCTGACGGTCGATTGCAGCAGGAAAATGCAGCACCTCACACGTCCAGAATTGCCACAGAGTGGTTCCAGGAACACTCTTCTGAGTTTAAATACTTCCGCTGGCCAACAAACTCCCCAGATATGAATATTATTTAGTATATCTGGGATGCTTTGCAACGTGCTGTTCAGAAGAGATCTCCACCTCCTCGTATTCTTACGGATTTATGGACAGCCCTACAGAATTCGTGGTATCAGTTATCTCCAGCACAACTTCAGACATTATCCGAGTCCACGCCGCATCGTGCTGCGGCACTTTTGCGCGCTCGCGAGAAACCTACCCGATGTCAGACAGGTGTGCCAGTTTCTTTGGATCTTCAGTGTATAACCGCCTGCTTGATAGCGAATCCGTCCACCTTTAGAACGCGCTACAGCACCGCCTCTGTCTGGCACGGATTCGACGTGTCCTCGATAGATTTATTCTACATCTAAATTTACAATTAAACTTCGCAATCCACCCAACGGTGTGTGGCGGAGGGCACTTTACGTGCCACTGTCATTATCTCCCTTTTTTGTTCCAGTCGCGTATGGTTCGCGGGAAGAACGACTGTCTGAAAGCCTCCGTACACGCTCGAATCTCGCTAATTTTACATTCGTGATCTCCTCGGGAGGTATAAGTAGGGGGAAGCAATATATTCGATACCTCATCCAGAAACGCACCCTCTCGAAACCTGGCGAGCAAACTACACCGCGATGCAGAGCGCCTCTCTTGCAGAGTCTGCCACTTGAGTTTGTTAAACATCTCCGTAACGCTATCACGGTTACCAAATAACCCTGTGACGAAACGCGCCGCTGTTCTTTGGATCTTCTCTATCTCCTCCGTCAACCCGATCTGGTACGGATCCCACACTGATGAGCAATACTCAAGTATTGGTCGAACGAGTGTTTTGTAAGCCACCTCCTTTGTTGATGGACTACATTTTCGAAGGACTCTCCCAATGAATCTCAACCTGGCACCTGCCTTACCAACAATTAATTTTATATGATCATTCCGCTTCAAATCGTTCCGTACGCATACTCCCAGATATTTTACAGAAGTGACTGCTACTAGTGTTTGTTCCGCTATCATATAATCATACAATAAAGGATCCTTCTTTCTATGTATTCGCAATACATTACATTTGTCTATGTTAAGCGTCAGTTGCCACTCCCTGCACCAAGTGCCTATCCGCTGCAGATCTTCCTGCATTTCGCTACAATTTTCTAATGCTGCAACTTCTCTGTATACTACAGCATCATCCGCGAAAATCTTTGTAATTTCTTTTATGGTGATGAAATCTATATTATCATAAACTAGGTCATTTACATATATTGTGAAAAGCAATGGTCCCATAACACTCCCCTGTGACGTGCCAGAGGTTACTTTAACGTCTGTAGACGTCTCCCCATTGATAACAACATGCTGTGTTCTGTTTGCTAAAAACTCTTCAATCCAGCCACACAACTGGTCTGATATTCCGTAGGCTCTTACTTTGTTTATCAGGCGACAGTGCGGAACTGTATCGAACGCCTTCTGGAAGTCAAGGAAAATAGCATCTACCTGGGAGCCTGTATCTAATATTTTCTGGGTGTCATGAACAAATAAAGCGAGTTGGGTCTCACACGATCGCTGTTTCCGGAATCCATGTTGATTCCTGCAGAGTAGATTCTGTGTTTCCAAAAACGACATGACAGGCGAGCAAAAAATTGAGGTACTTGGTACCGTCAAGCAAATCCTGCAAATTACTCGTAAAAAGCTCGGTAACGCGAGAGATGATCCTTTGCGTCTGGTGCAAGTTCGGCTATCGCGTAGATGTTTGCCACGCAGAAGGAAGGACACAAATAAAAGTTTATAATCCTTGTTTGCTAACTTCGTAATCTTTTGCTTTGATATGTATAAAGATTGTCTGTTCAGTCTGTATATTATAAAATAAACATTAAATAAATTGGGTCCATGTTTTTGAACGACCCTCTATGTAAAGAACGGTTCAAACTGCTTGCAGCATCATAGAGCTACACTGGAACGCATGTAGGCATACATAAATCGATTTTTATACAGGGTGGTCCATTGATCGCGACCGGGCCAAATATCTCACGAAATAAGCGTCAAACGAAAAAACTACAAAGAACGAAACTTGTCTAGCTTGAAGGAGGAAACCAGATGGCGTTATGATTGGCCCGCTAGATGGCGCAGCCATAGGTCAAACGGATATCAACTGTGTTTGTTAAATAGGAACCTCAATTTTTTATTACATATTCGTGTAGTACGTAAAGAAGTATGAATGTTTTAGTTGGACCACTTTTTTCGCTTTGTGATAGATAGCGCTGTAATAGTCACAAACATATGGCTCACAATTTTAGACGAACAGTTGGTAACAGATAGGTTTTTTAAATTAAAATACAGAACGTAGGTACGTTTGAACATTTTATTTCGGTTGTTCCAATGTGATACATGTATCTTTGTGAACTTCTCATTTCTGAGAACGCATCCTGTTACAGCGTGATTACCTGTAAATACAACAGTATTGCAACAAATGCTCAAAATGATGTCCGTCAATCTAAGTGCATTTGGCAATACGTGTAACGACATTCTTCTCAACAGCGTGTACTTCGCCTTCCGTAAAGTTCGCAGATGCATTGACAATGCGCTGACGCATGTTGTCAGACGTTGTCAGTGGATCACGCTAGCAAATATCCGTCAACTTTCCCCACAGAAAGAAATCCGGGGACGTCAGATCCGGTGAACGTGCGGGCCATGGTATGGTGCTTCGACGACCAATCCACCTGTTATGAAATATGCTATTCAATACCGCTTCAACCGCACGCGAGCTATGTGCCGGACATCGACCACGTTGGAAGTACATCGCCATTCTGTCATGCAGTGAAACATCTTGTAGTAACATCGGTAGAACATTACATAGGAAATCAGCATACATTGCATCATTAAGATTGCCATCGATAAAATGGGGGTCAATTATCCTTCCTCCCACAATGCCGCACCATACATTAACCCGCCAAGGTCGCTGATGTTCCACTTGTCGCAACCATCGTGGATTTTGCGTTGCCCAGTACTGCATATTATGCCGGTTTACGTTACCGCTGTTGGTGAATGACGCTTCGTCGCTAAATAGAACGCGTGCAAAAAATCTGTCATCATCCCGTAATATCTCTTGTGCCCAGTGGCGACGTTCAAAGTCGCCGCCATGCAATTTCTGGTGCATAGGAATATGTTACGGGTGCCGTCGATGTTGATACAGCATTCTCAACACCGACGTTTTTGAGATTCCCGATTCTCGCGCAGTTTTTCTGCTACTGATGTGCGGATTAGCCGCGACAGCAGCTAAAACATCTACTTGGGCATCATCATGTATTGCACGTCGTGGTTGACGTTTCATATGTGACTGAACACTTCATGTTTTCTTAAATAACGTAACTATCCGGCGAACGGTCCGGACACTTCGATGATGTCATCCAGGATACCGAGCAGCATACAAATGGTTCAAATGGCTCTGAGCACTATGGGACTTAACATCTGCGGTCATCAGTCCCCTAGAGCTTAGAACTACTTAAACCTAACTAACCTAAGGACATCACACACATCCATGCCCGAAGCAGGATTCGAACCTGCGACCGTAGCGGTCGCGCGGTTCCGGACTGAGCGACTAGAACCGCTAGACCACCGCGGCCGGCAGCTGCATACATACCACACGCCCGTTGGGCATTTTGATCACAATAGCCATACATGAATCGACCTTTTCCGCAATTCGTAAACGGTCCATTTTAACACGGGTAATGTATCACGAAGAAAATACCGTCCGCACTGGCGGAATGTTACGTGATACCGCGTACTTATACGTTTGTGACTGTCACAGCGCCATCTGTCACAAAGCGAAAAAAGCGGTCCAACTTTACGTACTACACGAATATGTAATAAAAAAATAGGGGTTCCTATTTAAAAAAACGCAGTTGATATCCGTTTGACCCGTGGCAGCGCCATCTAGCGGGCCACCATAGCGCCATCTGGTTTCCCCCTTCAAGCTAGACGAGTTTCGTTCTCTGTAGTTTTTTCGTTTGATGCTTAATTCGTGAGATATTTGGCTCTGTCACTATCAATGGACCACCCTGCATAGCTGTATAAATTTTTCTGTTGATACATACAACTATCAAATGTATTGGAATTTATGTGTGGTCTTTTAACGGAATTACGTCCAATTTGCACATGTCCTTAGTTTCAGTCAGTATTCACCGTGAGAACTGCCGCGGAAGCCTACGTTTACATGTCCTTAGTTTGTTTGACTGTAAGCTATGAAGTGTCCTCTAATATTCTATGTTGTTGTTCCGTGCGTGATATGCAAATTTGTGACCTCTTAAAAATGGCTTTGTTGACGCTTGAAGCAGCTCGTGGGTGACTAAACAAACAACGTGCATGTCAAGCTATCTTCTTATTCACTGCCATTCTGCAGTTGGCCGTTACAGTGGGACTGATTAACTGTTTCAGGGAGGGGCGAGGTTATCACTGCTGCCAAGGGGAACACGGAGGCATAAGCTCTCATCTCGTATTACGTAATTCCTTACGGAACTTGTTACGTAACCAAGGACACTAAGTGAAATGACGAACAGCCTGCGTACTGTAATATCGCTATGCATATGTAAACAGACAGACAGACCCACACACACACTCCTGTCAGCACCCAAATACGCTGCGACAGGCTCACACTCCGATTCTAGCCCTCCCAGAATCCACGTGCATTCTGTTCAAAGCTCCGATACAGTCAATCGCTGTTTGGTAAGTTCCCCCTATGGAGTCTGTAACTAACTACGTGGTGTGATGCTGAAGACAGTAAGTGGCGCAGCTCACACAACTAACGAACACAGATACGAAAGTGAGTTTTTTTCCTCTCCAAGGAAGACGGCATGTGTTTTTGTGGTGATATTGTGTTTATTATGGAGACTCTTGGCCATCAGTTTCTTATAAATGACTGCGACTTATTCATGGACGCTTGTAAAGTAAGTGTGAAAGCAGTACATGTTCGCAATGCGAACAAATTGCGTTCTGTTCCGTTTGCTCTTGTAGTTAATCAGATGGACTCATACGAAAAACTTTAAACTGTTACTCACATTTACATACTACGGGAAATACAAAAAGTGTATAAGTGGAGACCTCGAGGTAACTGGAATTCTTCTCGGGATGCAAAAAACTTTGCGAAAGCCGTGAATAAAACTTCATATAGATTAATATTTGAGGACCATTGAACAAGTAATGCGACAAATGTTTTTTTGAAAGCGGGTTGGGTTTATCCAGGAGTCCAATACATCATATTATTCCCTACTCTATTGCTACAATACCCTATTTTTCAACGTAATCTCCATTCAATGGGACTGCATTACGCCACCTTACCGGGAGACCCTCTTCGCCCGCCTGGTAGCACTCTGCTGGTCGAAGCCGGAGCCAACGTCTTGCTGCCTCAGCAACTTCTCCATCATCCACGTACGGCTTCCCTCGAAGCGCATCCTTCACTGGGCCACAAGTGGGAAGGTGCGAGATCTGGCCTGTAGGTCGAAGAAAAGTCCAATGAAGTTTTGTGCGCTCCTCTCGGGTGCGCAGACTTGTGTGAGGCCGTGTGTTGTCATGGAGAAGGAGAAGTTCGTTTGCTTTTTGTGGCGACGCTTCTTCCGTTTCCTGAGGATAGGAAAATACATTTCAGAGTTGATCGTTGGGCCCTTACGGAAGATGTCAAACAGAATAACCCTTTCAGAGTTCCAGAATACTGTCGCCTTGACCTTACCGGCTGAAGGCGCGGCTTCGAACATTTTCTTCAGAGGAGACGTGGTGTGGCGCCACTCTGTGGATAGCTGATTTGATTCTGGTTCGATGTGATAAACCCACGTTTCATGGCCTGTGACGATGCTCGACAAAAAATTGTCACGAACAGCTTCGTAACGCACAAGAAATTCTCCACAGACATATGGTCTTCCGTTAGACGCGAGGAACTCAGTGTTTCAGCACTATCGACAGAGACGTTCAGTTGTGCAGCAAGGTGATCGATTATGGTCCGTCGATCACATTGAACGAGAGTGGCCGCACGTTACATCACGGAAGGGTGACAGCTATGTTCGGCCTGCTAGCACGTGGGTAGGTTTGCGCCACCTTGTTGGGATGATGAGGAGACGTCTCGCCCAACGATTCACTGTGCTTTTGTTCACTGCCAGGTCTCTGTAGACACGCTGCAAGCAGCCGTCAACATTAGCGACACCCTGGTTTCACACCAAAAGAAAGTCAATGACAACTCCCTGCTTGGAACGCACCTCCATTAGTCGCCTACTGCACTACAGAACTGTTTGTGATCGTGTTTCCAAGTTCCTGTTATGTTAGTGACAATTTGTGAACAGTGACCAGGAGAGGAACGGAAATGGAGGCACTCCAGCGCATCACTACGAGACTGTCACGGCAGAAGAAAAAAGATGACCACAGCATTTACGAAATGACTATGTAACATCAGTATGGCCTTATTTTAAAGTAGTTTTTGCAGTGCCATTTAGCCTGAAGATGAGGTTTACCTCGAAACATGTCGCTAAATAAATAAGTAATACAATAGTTGAAAAAGTTTGTGACTTGTAGCGGTAATTTTAAAAAAAAGTCCTTTACATATGCTGATTTATAACAAAAGACATCTGTGTGTGACACTAAATGCTATCAACATTTTGAGACAATTTTATGGGGATACATTACAAGAACATGGGATGGATGAACTTGCGATGTAAGAACAAAATGAAAGAGGGCAACTTGGATACTTTCGGTATATCACATCTGTTGAAAGACTCTCCCTGTAACTCGTTCCCAACATATTTAAGAAGCTCTGCAACTATTCAGCCCTTGCACAGATATTTTGTTATGTTTTCACTCTTTATGATTTTTTTCTTGTCGTCTTATCTGGTACTATTCAGTCGCGAGGTTTAATCAGAACTTCAGTCAGATTATTTTCAGGATGTTCACAGTTCAGTACGTGTTTCAGACGTTTGAATAGATGATCATAATTATGTTTGTTGTTCAAAATTTATTTTCTGATTTATGTGGTGTCTGTTCTCTTGGACACGTCTACAGCCACTATGGTTCAAATGGCTCTGAGCACTATGGGACTTAACATCTATGGTCATCAGTCCCCTAGAACTTAAGAACTACTTAAACCTAACTAACCTAAGGACATCACACAACACCCAGCCGTCACGAGGCAGAGAAAATCCCTGACCCCGCCGGGAATCGAACCCGGGAACCCGGGCGTGGGAAGCGAGAACGCTACCGCACGACCACGAGATGCGGGCCCACAGCCACTATGAATTGAGACCCAAATGAATTACAGGGATTAGCCGCCAGTGGGCAGTGATTTAGATCCGTGGGGCAATTTGAAAATTTCTACCATACTGGAATTTGAACCTCCTCCCTAATAGGCAGATACACTGACCACTACGCCATCCGGACACAGTGATCATCACCAATGCATGGACTACCCTAGCACACTTCCCATCAGATCATCACACATGAGATGGAAGTCCTCTGATGACTGAGAGGTTTGCTGTTAAAGATCACGAGTAGCTAGTGCTCTTAAGTCACACACAGAACGCGCAGTTGTATACGCGTCGAACGCAGGTTATGCCGCATAACTGATGCACCCCGACAGAACAAGAGAAAAAAGATGTTTAGAGGACCTGCAGCAACATCATCCTCTCTCTCTAGAATGCATCGTCAGTCTACCATTAAATCATGCCTCGTTACAACTCCGTCTCAACCGATGATTCCATCCACTCTCTGTCACTCTTCAATGTAGATGCAAATAAGTTTAGAGGCAGACGGTTCTCTGTTGTCCAGGAAAGCATCAAACACAGCAGTCAACTTGCGTGTATCACTGTTACCTCAATAGAAATGCTGTAGAATGTTACCATACGGCAACTGTTTGTTAGCTGACATCACAAGGTTGCGATTGGCGGAGAGTACAGAGAAGCACTATGTAAATACTGAATAAACTTGTTGTAGATGCATTTGTGACTAGTGATGGTTTAACGAACACGTGAACTTGCAGATTATGTTGTTTTACGATGTTTGAATACGTGTGCTCACACTGTGTAACAGTGTCACGAGTCTATTTAACAGTATTGACAACGACACACAAATTCCCCTCCTCTGCCTTTCCCCACTCCCTCTCGCGTCTGCCCTTCGGGGGGAATCGAAATCCAATAAAGGAAAAAAAAAAGTTACACAAATGTGTCAGCTTACATTACGTTGACATGGCGTAAAGCCGTAATATCAGCACTTGATAATGGCCTATGGCCGAAATTGCAATAGTGTAATAAAAACTTATAACAGTCACTAGTGGAAAGATGATGTCCTTCAAAAAATATGTAAATTCTGTTTGTTAGGATTTAAAACACCTGTTCAGTCCTGCACAGGGTCAAACACGTGATCCATTCTGTAGTTGTATATTGCAGCCGCCCCAGCTCGTAATACAACGCTCTTTAGCTAAGGACACACAGCGTCCCGCCGTCTGCCTTCTTGCAACACGCGTCTTTTTGTGGTCCGCGCGACACTGGTCATGGTGCGTGCTTGGGCGGGCGCTAATCCCAGCCACAATTCCTGTACCTCGGGAACTACCTCAGCCTTCCTTCTTTGTGACCGTGTGAAGCCGGCAGCAGGCCTGAAGCCACTCTGCCTTCCTCCCTGAACCACCCGTGATACATACACTTACCAAGAATAGAGCAAATGCCGTCCGAATGGAGAGGCTGACTGGGGTACAAGAATGTAGCTGACCTAACAGTGTCGCCCTCTAGACGGCTGAATATCAAACTAACAATCAGTACGTGTTGGGCAGCCTTTGTGATCGCGTGTGTTCTCCGTGGAAATTTGTGTTGTCTGTTGTGTGCACCTAGATGGTGAAACACGGGTGGAAGACACGTTTGCTGCTTCTCTAGACATGAGAAACACCTTAGTTGACTTTTTAAAGTAGAAGGGTGATTTGGAATCTGACATCGGTATTCGCGAGTGATAATATCAGTTTCCTCAATTTTTTTGTGTCTTCATGTAAAGATCTTCGCAGGCGAGATAAGTTACTAGTTACTCAGTGGTTTGCAGCATGTTCTACCTCGCTGCACCTCGCTAAAGTTTCTAGAGAAATGATTTCCAATCTTTATCTTCAGAATTATACTTTGCAAGCGACCGGTATCATACTGCTATGTGCTTGATATCGGGAACTATGGCGTAAATGGTGTGATATTCTGGCAAACCATGTAAAAATGCATGAGTTCTTGTAATCCCAGAGTCTGGAGATGTGTGTAGAAAGCAAGCAAGAGAGCCTGTCGGGGCCAGAAACAGTAACGTCTTTGCGGCAGGGGGGACCAGCCCAGCCTTTGTACAATAGTTCGGTTTCACGCCGAAATATTCAAACCTTCCTTTACAGTATCAAAGCAGTGTAACTGAGAAAGCGTCTTCGACGGAAGTTTCCATATATTATGATCGGTAGACCACTTTTGCGGGGTTTAACTGTCAGTGTCCATGATGCTACTCCAGGCGGGTGTAAAACGAATGTGCGCAAAGAAAATTAATAAACGCTAAAAAGAAGATTTAGGCCTGTCTGACTACCCCCTGAGGCAGATCTTAGGATCTCTTAATTCTATAAATCACAATCCAAACGTAAGTGAATGATGACGCAACTAATCCTACTAAATGATAAACGTTGTTCTTGCTTATGTATTTATTGTAGTTAAAAAAACCTTTATATTACAAAGTTTACATTTCCTAAGTAAAATTACTAATCAACTGCCCAACTCTGCCCCTTATTATGACTGTGTGGTCTAATATCAATAACGCGAAATGACTGACATCATCTACATACCAAACACTAGAAGACACTATTTTCAAAGACGATCTACGGTGGTGTGGAATCTCAGTGGAAATAAACTAACGTCATCACAGCTGTTTAGCTTTTATAGCCCTAATAAGCCGAAGCAATATGCGATATCACCGTATGTACTGCGTCCGGTGCGTCAAAGTGATGGTTCTCGTACTCGTCTGCGACAATGGAAGAACTCCAGCCACAAATAAACTCTGTCAAACACTAGGACGGCAAAAGGCGGTCATCTGACTAGTATACTCTAATACTGTCTTCTCCTCTTTGTGTTCTACAGACGAGAAACGCGACCTCCCACCCACAAGGACTGAGTTCAGATAAAGTCTCAACGTAAGTATAGGCAGAGGAAGTGCTCTCAATTACTGAACGCTGCGTACTCAACGACGACTTCCAACCCGGAGATGAAGTCCAAAATCGTATAGGTTGGCAACAGTTCAGTGTCTTACTGTTCTAACTATAAACTCTCCTGAGAGCAAAGACAGCAAGTCCGTCTGTATCAGCAAAGCTGATACCGAGCTACTGTCACACAAGCGCACTCACAACAGAAGACCTCATCTCTCCACCACTGGCCTCCCAGCAAAGCTCAACTCCCCATCCTCGTAATTCCGTAAACGAATCATATTCCCGAAACCACGGAATATTCTCCCCCTCTGCAAATTCTTGCGAACGCCAACCAACCATATTTCAGTCTTTTGTCCTCCACTGCGGGAAGTTTGCGAGGAAAAACCTGTACTCGTACAATGCTACGCTTCTGAGTAAAAATCCTTGGAAATAACCCAGCCTGCATGGTTTCCGAGGTGACGCTTCCTCGTTCCTTTCAGCTGCATCCAAGATTTTCGTAGTTTCTGAAGTATAATCCTTCCCATCCGGCTACAATCCGGCCGTCGCGACTCTATTGAGCCCCAGTGCTCAGGTGTCACGACGTCCGTCTAGCTACTTCCTGTGTTTAAGCAGGACCAACACCTGTGCTGGCCTGCCATCCAGGGCTTGAGTTCAGCTTGCCGTTTCATTTCCACTGTCGTTACAACCTCTAATAGTATGATAATAAAGACACTTCGTCACCTTTCATGCAACAAGCGTTAACAATTATTTACAAGGCGTACGTGACAATGTCAGTCTCCTTTATATATTCATATATACGATGTACAACCTATCACATGATACCTAATTGTGTTTGTAGGTCACGGCACAGTATGTGGATGGGTGCTTGTAAGGAACGAAATTATAGCCACCTTACAAGTGCAATACGACTGCTATATGTTTTTCTTTTTTTTTTCAGTCTGTACAAAATAGTTTTGCTGCTGAAAGTCCCGTCTGCAGAAAATGGCGGATAGTGCTCCCACACCGGCAACAGCTGCAGCATTTCGTTGGGTAAACTGATTAACAGCCAATCCGAATGCTCCATTCGCAAGACATCCTTTGTGAGGAGTATAGGAGCCTCTACAGATTGGTTCCAACACGACAGGAGTAAGGTGTCTACTGCAATGTCAATAAAGTCTAACAGTAACGTCATGTCTTCTTTGTTCGAGTGTTCAGAGACCCATCCAAGCAGATCATCCATCTCTGGTGGGATACTGTCCCTCACCTGCCATTGTGGCTTTAGAGCATCTCCAGACCAGCAGCTGTAGGACATCGAAAATTCACCGAAAATTCCCCCCATTTTTCTCGTCTGTAGGACAGTGCTTCGAATTCTGTTTGCGTAATTGCTCTGATTTCTCTGTCTGTGCTTAGACACCAGCGTCTGCTTCGAGAAGTGAGGAAAAAAACATCCCCGGCTCCAATAGCATCAAATATAAAACTAAGCCCACCCACCGTTTCAGAAAAGTGATGAACACCACAGCAGTTGTAAGACTCAGAAAATTTTCTCTCTCTCTCTCTCTCTCTCTGGCAACGCCTTCAAACAAGCAGCAAAAGCTCGAAAAGTGGTGAGTGTCTGGTTTAGAGTTACAGAGATATTTATTTCGACTTCCAAATATTATCATTTTGGTGTGTAAAATCAGGTATCATAGCTGACATCGGTTTCCGGAACTGTTTCCCACAAAAGCGTGTGAAGTGTCTCAGGGAGGTTTCACAGGAGTGCGACATTCTACCCTACCTGCAGATGAATGCTGGTCAGAGCACGTGTGACAAGTTGGTGCCAGCCATGGCTTACGCGCACACTTGGATCCATCCAGAAAACCCCAGGCTTCCGGTCTGCACGACACTCTGTGGTCAAATGAGGCTGCAGACGGACGCGTTGCCTCTTTACAAAAAAATGGTTTAAATGGCTCTGAGCACTATGGGACTTAACATCTATGGTCATCCGTCCCCTAGAACTTAGAACTACTTAAACCTAACTAACCTAAGGACAGCACACAACACCCAGCCATCACGAGGCAGAGAAAATCCCTGACCCCGCCGGGAATCGAACCCGGGAACCCGGGCGTGTGAAGCGAGAACGCTACCGCACGACCACGAGATGCGGGCGCCTCTTTACAAGTCCGCCAGTTACGACCATGTCTCGTGTAGCAAACCACTGTGACAGCGTATTTAACAATATTTTGCAGGATCGTCACAGAGTTCCAACTCAGTTTATTTGCACTCATTTATTTTAGCGATGAATTTTTTCGAGTGTATTTTGCCATCATGTATTTCCATTCCACGAACACCTGGGAGGACAGTGCAGTGTTTCGTGCGAGAGTGTATTCGAAACAAATTGTTTAAAGCAACATCTGAAAACGTGTTGAGGCGTTAAACACTTTACCTAATTTGTTTGTGCATGCAAGTATTCCGCAGTACTGGAGGAAGACTGAAAGGTTTTACAACTGTGCTGCAATCTTTTTTTAGAGTCCATGTTCGGGTGTAGCAGTATACATCGCAAAATTGAGGTAATCTGCTGAGCATGGATCTTTTTGAAAGTGCGTTTAGAGACATTTCAGTTAGATTTAGTAACTCCTGAAGCAGCTTGTTCTCAAAGACAAGTGTATTTCCCACAAAAGCTCTTGAATCGTTTCAGGGACGGTTTCACAACTGTGTCGCGATCTTTTTAGTTCGTGTTCAAGTGCGGCGGTATTACTCAGAATAAAACGTGTAATTCTTTAAATGTTCTCGCGACATTTTTGTTTTGAACGGCCAGTGTCGGTTGGTCACTGTCAGTGTGTGTGCTCCCTGCCGCCGTTGGATATGCAGCTGCAGCGGCAAGTCGTATACTCCTAGCTCACTCATTTGCTACATAGTTTAATTCTTAATTTCTTTGCGTGTTTTTGGTACTTGCATTGTTTAATTCATAAATTTTGGGCGTATTATAGTATTTGAGAGTTGTAGCATCGCGTTTTAGTACCTGAATAGTGTAAAATCGCGTAGTCTCCTTCCGCCGCCGAGCAGTGTGTCAGCAGTGCGCCAGTAGCAGCATTACTGCATTTACTAGGCAATCTTGTATTTTAATAACCGTTTAAATTTTGTGTCGATTTGTTTGCGCTCTCTGTAGATTAGTTCAGACGTTCTTTGCACAACAGTTTTTAGCATGGATAGGGACTGCAACTGCTGTGTTCGGATCCAGGCTGAGTTGGCATCCCTTCGCTCCCAGCTTCAGGCAGTGTTGGCTTCGGTCACGCAGCTTGAGGCTGTTGCCAATGGGCATCACTGTGGGGGTCCGGATGGGGGTTTGTCAGGGACGGTCAGCTCGTCCCACGCATCCCCCGATCGGACTACGACTGTGGTTGCCCGGGATACTGCCCGCATTGAGGCTGATCCCTCACCTGTGGTAGAGTGGGAGGTCGTCTCAAGGTGTGGCAGGGGGCGAAAGACATTCCGGAGGGCTGAACGGAAGGCCTCTCCAGTTTGTCTGACGAACCGGTTTCAGGCTCTGTCTCAAGCTGATACTGATCTTCGGCCTGACATGGCTGCTTGTCCTGTTCCAGAGGTTGCCCCTCAGTCTGCAAGATCCGGGCGGTCGCAGAGGGTGGGCTTACTGGTAGTTGCGAGCTCCAAAGTCAGGCACGTAATGGGGCCCCTTAGGGATATGGCAGCAAGAGAGGGGAAGAAAACCAATGTGCACTCCGAGTGCATACCGGGGGGAGTCATTCCAAATGTGGAAAGGGTCCTTCTGGATGCCATGAAGGGTACAGGATGCACCCATCTGCAGGTGGTCGCTCATGTCGGCACCAACGATGTGTGTCGCTATGGATCGGAGGAAATCCTCTCTGGCTTCCGGCGGCTATCTGATTTGGTGAAGACTGCCAGTCTCGCTAGCGGGATGATAGCAGAGCTCACCATCTGCAGCATCGTCGACACGACTGACTGCGGACCTTTGGTACAGAGCCGAGTGGAGGGTCTGAATCAGAGGCTGAGACGGTTCTGCGACCGTGTGGGCTGCAGATTCCTCGACCTGCGCCATAGGGTGGTGGGGTTTCGGGTTCCGCTGGATAGGTCAGGAGTCCACTACACGCAACAAGCGGCTACACGGGTAGCGGGGGTTGTGTGGCGTGGACTGGGCGGTTTTTTTAGGTTAGATGGCCTTGGGCAAGTACAGAAAGGGCAACAGCCTCAACGGGTGCGGGGCAAAGTCAGGACATGCGGGGACCAAGCAGCAATCGGTATTGTAATTGTAAACTGTCGAAGCTGCGTTGGTAAAGTACCGGAACTTCAAGCGCTGATAGAAAGCACCGAAGCTGAAATCGTTATAGGTACAGAAAGCTGGCTGAAGCCAGAGATAAATTCTGCCGAAATTTTTACAAAGGTACAGACGGTGTTTAGAAAGGATAGATTGCATGCAACCGGTGGTGGAGTGTTTGTCGCTGTTAGTAGTAGTTTATCCTGTAGTGAAGTAGAAGTGGATAGTTCCTGTGAATTATTATGGCTGGAGGTTACACTCAACAACCGAGCTAGGTTAATAACTGGCACCTTTTACCGACCTCCCGATTCAGCAGCATTAGTGGCAGAACAACTGAGAGAAAATTTGGAATACATTTCACATAAATTTTCTCAGCATGTTATAGTCGTAGGTGGAGATTTCAATTTACCAGATACAGACTGGGACACTCAGATGTTTAGGACGGGTGGTAGGGACAGAGCATCGAGTGACATTATACTGAGTGCACTATCCGAAAATTACCTCGAGCAATTAAACAGAGAACCGACTCGTGGAGATAACATCTTGGACCTACTGATAACAAACAGACCCCAACTTTTCGACTCTGTATGTGCAGAACAGGGAATCAGTGATCATAAGGCCGTTCCAGCCGCCCTGAATATGGAAGTTAGTAGGAACATAAAAAAAGGGAGGAAGGTTTATCTGTTTAGCAAGAGTAATAGAAGGCAGATTTTAGACTACCTAGCCGGCCGCGGTGGTCTCGCGGTTCTAGGCGCGCAGTCCGGAACCGTGCGACTGCTACGGTAGCAGGTTCGAATCCTGCCTCGGGCATGGATGTGTGTGATGTCCTTAGGTTAGTTAGGTTTAAGTAGTTCTAAGTTCTAGGGGACTGATGACCACAGCAGTTGAGTCCCATAATGCTCAGAGCCATTTGAACCATTAGACTACCTAACAGATCAAAACGAAAATTTCTGTTCCGACGCAGACAATGTTGAGTGTTCAAGGCAATCGTAAAATGCGTTTTAGACAGGTACGTGCCGAGTAAAACTGTGAGGGACGGGAAAAACCCACCGTGGTATAACAACAAAGTTAGGAAACTACTAAGAAAACAAAGAGAGCTTCACTCCAAGTTTAAACGCAGCCAAAACCTCTCAGACAAACAGAAGCTAAACGATGTCAAAGTTAGCGTAAGGAGGGCTATGCGTGAAGCGTTCAGTGAATTCTAAAGTAAAATTCTATGTACCGACTTGACAGAAAATCCTAGGAAGTTCTGGTCTTACGTTAAATCAGTAAGTGGCTCGAAACAGCATATCCAGACACTCCGGGATGATGATGGCATTGAAACAGAGGATGACACGCGTAAAGCTGAAATACTAAACACCTTTTTCCAAAGCTGTTTCACAGAGGATGACCGCACTGCAGTTCCTTCTCTAAATCCTCGCACAAAGGAAAAAATGGCTGACATCGAAATAAGTGTCCAAGGAATAGAAAAGCAACTGGAATCACTCAACAGAGGAAAGTCCACTGGACCTTACGGGATAATAATTCGATTCTACACAGAGTACGCGAAAGAACTTGCCCCCCCCCCCCCCACCCCTTCTAACAGCCGTGTACTGCAAGTCTCTAGAGGAACGGAAGGTTCCAAATGATTGGAAAAGAGCACAGGTAGTCCCAGTCTTCAAGAAGGGTCGTCGAGCAGATGCGCGAAACTATAGACCTATATCTCTGACGTCGATCTGTTGTAGAATTTTAGAACACGTTTTTTGCTCGAGTATCATGTCGTTTTTGGAAACCCAGAATCTACTATGTAGGAATCAACATGGATTCCGGAAACAGCGATCGTGTGGGACCCAACTCGCTTTATTTGTTCATGAGACCCAGAAAATATTGGATACAGGCTCCAGGTAGATGCTATTTTTCTTGACTTCCGGAAGGCGTTCGATACAGTTCCGCACTGTTGCCTGATAAACAAAGTAAGAGCTTACGGAATATCAGACCAGCTGTGTGGCTGGATTGAAGAGTTTATAGCAAACAGAACACAGCATGTTGTTCTCAATGGAGAGACGTCTACAGACGTTAAAGTAACCTCTGGCGTGCTACAGGGGAGTGTTATGGGACCATTGCTTTTCACAATATATATAAATGACCTAGTAGATAGCGTCGGAAGTTCCATGCGGCTTTTCGCAGATGATGCTGTACTATACAGAGAAGTTGCAGCATTAGAAAACTGTAGCGAAATGCAGGAAGATCTGCAGCGGATAGGCTCTTGGTGCAGGGAGTGGAAACTGACCCTTAACATAGACAAATTTAATGTATTGCGAATGCATAGAAAGAAGGATCCTTTATTGTATGATTATATGATAGCGGAACAAACACTGGTAGCAGTTACTTCTGTAAAATATCTGGGAGTATGCATGCGGAACGATTTGAAGTGGAATGATCACATAAAATTAATTGTTGGTAAGGGGGGTACCAGGTTGAGATTCATTGGGAGAGTCCTTCGAAAATGTAGTCCATCAACAAAGGAGGTGGATTACAAAACACTCGTTCGACCTATACTTGAGTATTGCTCATCAGTGTGGGATCCGTACCAGATCGGGTTGATGGAGGAGATAGAGAAAATCCAAAGAAGAGTGGTGCGTTTCGTTACAGGGTTATTTGGTAACCGTGATAGCGTTACGGAGATGTTTAACAAACTCAAGTGGCAGACTCTGCAAGAGAGGCGCTCTGCATCGCGGTTTAGCTTGCTCGCCAGGTTTCGAGAGGGTGCGTTTCTGTATGAGGTATCGAATATATTGCTTCCCCCTACTTATACCTCCCGAGGAGATCACGAATGTAAAATTAGAGAGATTAGAGCGCGCACGGAGGCTTTCAGACAGTCGGTCTTCCCATGAACCATACGCGACTGGAACAGGAAAGGGAGGTAATGACAGTGGCACGTAAAGTGCCCTCCGCCACACACTGTTGGATGGCTTGCGGAGTATAAATGTAGATGTAGATGTAGATTTGCAAAGTTCTCTCTCTGTCTCTCTCTCTCTCTCTCTCACCCTCCCTTTGTGCAGTGATACATTTAATTCCCGTGAGATCTTGAAGCTATGTATGTGACAATATTCCGCAACACCAGATTGTAATGGAACACCCTCCTCTGACATTACCTTTCTTTACAGATACCTTTCTTTATAGATAGCAGGGATATTTTCCAATCTCGTATAGGTCAACACTATCTCGGCTGTTTCACTGAAAGAATTTCATGTGATTTTGTATATGATGTGTTGGATTTCAGGCTAATATGTATAAAAAGAAATTAATTTGTTACAATCGTTATTTATTAGCTCTGTTAGTATACCTAATACTTCTTCTTTTAGAAATATTTGAAATTACGAAATATCTGGCTCTCTTAAAATTCATATTATTAATTGCACAGTCAAATACTAATTATTAATTTTATTTTTGGATTAATTTACAAAATAATGATATAACTTTGTGACGATTCTTCTTTTGTCAAGAAAGTTTGTAAACTCTTTTGTTTTGTTAACCCTTCAGAATGTGTTAGTACCGCAGAATGAGTTAGTAGTAGTGGGCATGCCTCTGATGGAATCAGACATGTTTTTTAATTTTGTCAATAACAATGTAATTTGTGGTGTTCTAGAAGTGGAAATTGTAAAGACCGTGTGATACTGAAAAATGCGACAAAAATTAAATTCAGTAGTAAGACAGGCAAATCTTCAAACATTATCTAGTCATCTGGAACCCACAAGGCAAAAAAATATTCAGCCTTAAGAATCTACCCCCAGACATGACTGCAGCCAACAACAAGAAAATGTGAATAAGTAAAAAAGTTTTTTTTTAGTATCTTACACCTCTCGAAGCTTTTTAAACTAATGAAGAGACTGAAAAATTTACAGGTCATGTGTCGGAGGATAAGATTACAAGATGTAATAACTCCTGAAGCAGTTCGTGTTCAACAACAAAGGGTATCCATGCACTGTCCATCCTCCCAGTCCAGCAGCTAGACACAGACTGAGTCCTTTCCCTGCCAATTTTTCCCCCAGACTGCCATCATGGATTACCTCATGGGAGGAGAGAGCGGGAGAGGCGACAGCACGCTCTGGTGGCAGTACTGTGAACGACATTAGTTGGACTCTGCACCTCATGGTGAACACACTGGATGGAGCTACTGCCTGTGACAATTCAAACTGTTTAAATAAACAATGCATGCAAAATAAAGATTTAAGTTCATCCTATCCAGCAGCCTAGCACAGACTGAGTCCTTTTCCTGCCAATTTCCAAATGGGAGGGGGGTGGGGGAGGGAGTTAGATAAGTGGAGGTAGCCCTATTGACCTACCTTCTCATCAAAATTGAAACTTCCACCATGACGTCACTACGATATTGCCACATCTATGGCCGCCACCTAGGATCCACCACCTTGAATAAATCTGGCAACAATGCAATGTGGGGTTATACTGGCTTTGCCCTACTACTGCTGTCAACCTAGGTCCTCGATTATTTATTGGATGTATTCAAGTCTCTGTCTTTCACTACAATATTACTCTCTGCAGCTACCACTAGTAATAAGGAAATCGTTTTGTGAGTCTTGGCTGGCTCTGAGCACTATGGGACTTAACATCTTAGGTCATCAGTCCCCTAGAACTTAGAACTACTTAAACCTAACTAAACTAAGGACATCACACACATCCATGCCCGAGGCAGGATTCAAACCTGCGACCGTAGCAGTCCCGCGGTTTTGTGAGTCTTAACAAATGTCCTACAAACATGTCGCTTTTTTTGACAGTGTCTTTTGTATGTTCCTCATTTTTGCAGATTTTGCGGGAATGTCCTCATTTCTTGTCTTATCAGTCCACCTGCTTTTCTACTTTCTTCTGTAGCACCATATCTCGAACGCTTGGATTCTGTTCGGTTCCGGATTTCCTGCTGTCCATGATTCACTACCTTACAGTGTTGTGCCAAACGTAAATTCTCAGAGATTTCTTCCTCAAATTTTCTTCCTCAATTCTTTCCCTGTGCTAGTCTGCTGTTCACATCCTCGTTGCTTCGTCCGCCATGGGTTATTTTGCTTCGAAGGCAACTGAAGTCCTTAATTTTGTCTACTTTGTGATCCCTAATTTTGTAGTTAAGTTTATCACAAATCTGATTTCTGCTACTACTTATTACTTTTCTCTTTTTCCAGTTTACTCTCAATCCACACTGTGTACTCGTTAGACTGTCATTCCATTCAGCAGATCCTGTAATTATTTTCTACTTGTTCTGAAGACAGCAGTGTCATCAGAGAATCTTATTTCCATCATTGATTCTTAAATGTATAGATTGAACAATAGGAGCGAGACACTACATCCCTGTTTTAGTCTTCTTAATCTGAGGCACTTCCTTTCTGGCCTTCCATTCTTATTGTTCGCTCATGATTCATGTACGTATTGCATATTTTCCATCTTTCCCTACAGATTACTCGATTTTTCCGATAATTGCGGACATGTCACACCATTTCACATTGTCGAGCGTTTCTTCCTGGTTGACAAATCATATGAACTTGATTTTTCTCAAGACCTTCTTCCATCATCAAGCGCAACGTCAGGACTACTTCTGTGGTACCTGTTACCTTTTCGAAAGCCAAACTGATCGTTTTCTCTTCCACTCTTCTGTCTATAATTCTTGTCAGTAACTTGACTGCATGAGCCAGAAAGCTGACTGTGCGATAGCTCTCGCACTTGTCTGCCTTTGGTATATCCTGGACTGTGTGGGTGACGCATTTTCGAAAGTCTGATGGTATATCGCCAGTCTCACATATTCTGCACACCAGCATTAATAGTCGTTTTTTTACCACTTCTCCTAATGGTTTCAGAAATTTTGAAGAAATGTAATCTATCGTTCCTGCTGTGTGTAATTGCAAGTCTACCCAATCTCTGTTAAACTCTGACTCCAATAACGGATCCACCGTTATTACTGTTGTGTTCTTCCCACGTTACTCTATCCTGTAGAAGCTTCTCCATCTCAGAATAACTATCATAACCTGCATCCACTCGAACTTGCCTACTGTCTTCATCTCTTGGTCTCTCTGCATTTTTTTACCCCCTACACTTCTCTCCAGTATTGCACTGACAGAAAAAAATCACAACATCAAGAAGGAGTTGTGCGACATAAACGAAAGTTAGTAGGCGTGTTTCTATATCTGAAAGATGATGTCTGTTCAAATTTCATGCCAGTCGCCTAAGAATGGCGATAGTAGCGCCACTGTGATGATCAAATTAGGTTTGCTTTAAGCGCTGTAGTGGTAGCGAGCGTAAGTTACCTTTGAGACTGGACGAGGTGAGATGATGTTAGTCAAGAATGCCTTTAAGACGACAAAGACGCCATTATCAACACCTCACTGAGTTTGAACGAGGTCGTGTAATAGGGCTACAAGAAGCTGGATCTTTCTTCTGCGATATTGCAGAAAGACTTGAAAGGAATGTAGCCAGTGTACATGACTGCTGGCAGTGGTGGTCACGAATGAGCCATGGTAAAAATTGCTGTTTGGAAGAGCAAGCCGCAGTGCGTAGTGTGAAGCAGTCGCCCTCCGTTTCTGGCGGTGATGCTGCTGTGGCAATTGCAGCTTTGGTGTCTCCCTCTGGTGGGAAAGGGGAAAGGTTGCCTGTTCACGTGCATTGAAGGGGCACTATGAGCTCGCCAGTCGGATTCACTACGACCTCATCCCCTTCCCTCACCTTCTCCTTTTCCTTGAACACATCCGCACACTGTATATTATCCGCCGCATTCATTCCCCTCACCCCCTGGTGTCTCCCTTCCTCTCCACCCCCAACCCGTTGCCACGCCTTTACCGTTGTGTCCCACCCTCTCTCCATCTCTACATCCTCCATCTCCTTTTCCAATGCAACTTCCACCATCTACCCCTCCCGGATGATGAGCTTTGCCCTGACATCTACCCTTCCTACCAACTCTAACCCCATCTTCCCGCCTCCTCCTCAGGGCTCCCTCTCCTTCCCCTCCCTTCTCCTGAGTGGCTTCCCCCTCCTACTCCCCCTCCCTCTTTTGTGCTCCCTTTCAGTGTCTCTACACTCCCTCCTGCCATGTCTTCCCTCTTCATCTCCTGCCCCACGTGTCTCCTGCCTCTTAGTGTACCCGCTGACACCCCTACTCTCTTCACCCCGCCGCCTCCCCTGCTGCCCCTTGCTCTCCCCTCCTTTTCCGTCCACTCTGACCTTTCCCTCGGCAGGTCACACCTGGCAGTTTTATTCTTCATCGTGTGTGCTCCAAGTGGGTTTTAAGTGTGTTGTTCTGGAGTGTTTTTAATACTATGGCCGACTTTTAACCTGTGCATGTGCATTCATTGTCTTCTTTTTGTTTTAAGAATCGCCAACTGTGTTTTTTAACTTGCTGGTGAATTTTTTAATTGTCCCCCTTGAACGTCTCCATATCAGTGTATTTTTACCTCCATTTTCTCCCCTTACTCTGTTTTATGTTCCCCTTTTTTATCAACTTATATATGTAACATTTTATTCTTGTTTTAGTTGTCATGTCACTTGGCTGAATACTGGCGGATTGTGCCGCTGACAGCCCTCCCCTGCCCACATGGGGCAGGGGAATGAAATCACATATTCTCCCGCAACTCCTTCTTCTATTATTTTCTTTCCTTACTACCATGTTCCACTCTCCCACGGTTAGCGTGGTGTCACATATCGATACCACACCTCGTGCGTCAAAGTTGGCAACGGAATTGCTATTTTCCGTCAGACAGCGACAGTTGTCGTGCTGGTTCTGGTGGAACCAGTGGTGCGCGCCTGCTGAGCCATACCCCCTGTGGCTCCGTACCGCGTGAGCCGCCTGCCGCCACAGCACAGGAGGGCCACCGGCAGCCAGCCACCTCTCTCCACTACATGATAGTAACGGAGACGCCACATAGTCTCGCCTCCGACTTCATGGTTTAGTACAGTGAGCCTCATCCTTGTTGCTATCGTACGAGCTGAACTCTAATTCTTGCTGCATTATTTGTTATGCATCTTCGTACACTCGGAGAAATACAAGTTATGCAAATCTTCTATTTACTGTGTTAACTCGTTCGCTAAACATTTCTGCTCCTGTCCACGTTTTCCAAGAGGACATTTGTCACACCACTCTGCAGCCCATCTCTCCTTATCCTTGTGTATAAAGTTGTACACAGCAATTATAAGATTACCATCGTCTTTCATGTACCAAACTATCCATTCGATATGCACATAAACTGTCTCTATCTCTTCAGATTCTGTTTGTAACGCCAGCGTGTATACCTGAACTATGTTGTTGGCGATGGTTTGCTGTCTATTCTGAAAAGTATAAATCTATCACTGAACTGTTCACAAGAACTCACTCCCTGGTTTACTTTCCTATTCATAATGTATCCAACTCCAAGTTATGCCATTTACTGCTGCTGTTGACATTACCTCTATTCGTGTGCCCAGAAGTTATTATGCCATTTCACAAGACGCTACTGAGGCCGATTCTAGAGTACTGCCCCACCCTTTGAAATCCTTGGGAAGTCGGCATGATACTAGACACTGAACAAATCCTGAGTATCGGAATGGATCGGTATTTCTGATACCAAAGAGATAGTAGAAGCTGTTATCAACCAGAAAGTTGGTTAAACGTCACAGTGCTTTAGTAGGTATGGACCTGTAGGAGGTGGTTGGCCTTTACCTCCATCCAGTCTCTGAACTGACTAGTCCAGCCAGTTGTAACAGAGGGCCTAAGGTACAGCATGTCGTGGAGTGAGAACCACGATGTAACGTGGAATTTTTCAAGTTAACGAGCATTGCCAGAGGCGAGAGAAGTGATAAGTGAGACATAAGAAGGACTGACCGAGTATGGACCTGAGACCTTTGGATCTGTAGTACGGGACTTAACCACATTTTTTTCATCTCGGATATTCCTTTTCCGACATAAAAGTTTTTCTTGCTGTCTGCTACGTTTTGTGACAATAAACATCGATGTCGTTCCAAGGCCTCAAACATAAAATTAAAATTTATAAAATAAGAATGTACATGTAAAATAGAAAGAAAGGTTGCTTTCCTCCTTTGTATTATAAAAAGTAAATGTGTTGTTTTCCACAGGTATTAGAATAGTATTAATAATAATAATAGCAATAGTAATAGTAATAAAATTCTTTTTCATTTTCTCGATCAAAAATTAAAATCAATCCATACGTTTTAAAATTAAGTAATGGCTTTTTCTCTTCTGACAAAAACATTTTTTTTAATTTTTGTTGCTTTTCTTTTCTGTAAGTAATTGAGATAAATAAAACGATATTACTGGACAGGTAGAGGGAATCTTGGGAAGAAAGACAAAGCTGTTGTCGCGAGACTCCGTTGGCTAAATTTAGAGAACCGTTATGCGACAAGGACTGATCGAAAGTTCTGCTGCCAGCATCGTATGTCTCACTCAGGGATTACGAGAATTAGATAAGAGAGATTACAGCAGGTGAAGAAACATGTAGACACTCAATACGCGAACTGAATAGGACAGAAACTAGATAAGACTGGTACGAAGTAGCCTCGAGCACACATTGCGCAGTGACTTGCGGAGAATACGTGTGGGGGTAACGCTCTGATTGGTCCATAGCTCCTTGTTTGGTAAGACGTGTTCGTCTGCAACTGTCAGGATGGTATTATTGTTCCAAGGCAATATTGCTTTGCTCTGTTTTCTGTAAAAACAGACTTACGATATTCACTCATATCAAAGTGCAGGTGTATTACTTTGAGTACGTTTTTCCGTAAGGCTCTGACGTTTTTGTGTTTTTGTAGTATTTGTGACTACGTTGGTGCATTTATTTTCCGAATTAGTGCATTTCTGCTCCACATCAAAACTCTGCAAAACGCTTTGAATTTCATGGACAGTGACTCACGCATTAGGGTTTCTTCCTGTGCCACTAACATTTAGAAATTGGTGAAGAATGAATGCTTAAATGACTCTGTGCTCGCTGTAATTAATCTTGTCTCTTCTTCTCTCCACTGGGAGCTGAACCGCACAATAACCCTGGTTCGGTGTGGGGCGGCAATGAGGTGAGTGGGCTGCTGTGGCCTGCTGTCAAGTTGCGGACCACTGAGGGCTATGGCGGGACGAAGTCTCTCCGTCGTTTCTAGGTCCCCAGTTCAATACACAATACACATCCGTTCACTAAGTAACCTAACAGGGTGAAAGGAACTATCTAATCTGTAAAGTTCTGTTTGGACTGCTTATTGTGAAAGTCATTAAGTTCAGGCGTTTGAATCTGAATTTCACCAGACGCTCGGTGTTCAACTGGCCGACGACCATTCGCAAATAGCGGTTTGCTGTTACCGCGGTAATTGTTGATGTCGGCTGATGGCAAGTGTAGACAGAAACTGCACGAACTAAGAGGTGGATCAGCAGCTGGGTGAATGTGTCCAGTGTGCCCCCATTTACCGGCGATATGTACAATGATTTCCATCCGCGCTCTACTTTCCGCTAGAGAGAGGTAGTTCCAGCTATCAGCGCTCTTTGGGACGGCTGGCAAAACTAGCATCGGATGAATTTCACTCTTCGAAGGACCTGTGGCGGAAGCATAAGAGAGTTTCAGTATGCGAACACCGGCCGATTGGCGACATGTCGGAATTGAGCGGCGTCTGCTGTAAAAATGGTCTGAGTGGTGGCACCCTCCTGTGAGACCGCAGCTGTTTCTTATATATACGCGGTCCAGTCACGTTAACGTGACCACCGCCTATGTTCGGCGCCAGTGTACAACAACCACTTACACACTGCAGGTGTGAGCACTGGCAGTGGAGGGTATACAAATTTTTACCGGGGATGGAAGGGGAGGGGGGAAACAGAGCAGACGTTGTCGTAATACGGAAATGGAGCGATGTATCTGACGTCTAGGAGAGCATGATCATTGGCTTTCGGGTCAAGGGTGGAAGCTTTAAACTATACCGTGTATGGCGAAATTGCGCTGTGTAAAACCGACGCCAAGGTCGCTCTGCTGCCCCTCGGGCCACATATGACAGCGGTGAATGACGCTGTGGAGTTGTGTGCGGGCGAATAGTTGTGCAACTGTTGAGCAACTGACCGCCCAGATGAACCGAGGGGCTACCAACAGTGTCTCCACAACGACCGTTCAGCGAATATCACTGCGGAACAATTTGTAACTTAATTTCTGTTCTCTTCGTTTCTTAGGCTGCTTTAGAGGTAAATGGACATGCCGATTGCAAAACTGTAGCCTAATTAGTTTTTCCTATCACGTCAAGTTTTGTTTCTACAGTTGTTGCGCCTGCGATTACGCTTGATAGGTAACTTGTTTGTTACAGAAAGCAGTGCTGCACTCTGTCGGCGAACCTTAAACCAGTGACGACAGGAGGGGACAGTGACGCCGCGCGACAGATTTCGTTTCATATTGTCTAGACTAATGTGGTCAGTTATGCATGAGACGCTGCAGTAAACAGGTGTATTTGTCGCTCTGATATAGTGAAACCGGTTTCCGACGCGTAGTGCAAGAATTTGTATTTACACAAGATCAGCAGTATTTACTTCTTATTTATATATAAACGAAGCAGTTTCTTTATGTCTGCCACTGGTAGTTCGGGTAGTAAGTAACAGCTCCGATTCGTTTTGTTATATATGTGGCATTTTTACCATTCCCAGTCAACGGACAAACATCAGTAATTTTGTCAGGGAATCCTAGTTTGCTTATGTTAAAGTAAAAATTGGCGACTAAGATAAATCATGGGCCCCGCTCAAAGTCTGCAAGCTGTGTGTGGAAGGTTTGTGAATGTGGACAAAAGGAACACGCGATAAACTTCCGTTTGGTATACCAACGATTTGGTGAGAACCCAAAGACCACTCCAGTGATTGTTACTTCTGTATAGTAAAAACGTCAGGATATAACAAAAAGAAAACAAATATAAAATAGAGTACCCTACTTTAAAGTCAGCTATACGCCCTGTGCTGCATTCAGCTGAAATTCCAGTGCCAGTGTTTCAAGAATTACCCTCTTTGGAAATACAAGAAGATGCGTCGGGCAAAGATCGAAGTGAGCCTAGCGACGACTATTTTAAAGGTGACGATGATTCTGTTCGTAAAGGATTTAATCAGCATGAGTTAAACGACTTGGTACTATCCAAAAAAGCATCAGAACTTCTAGCATCAACACTGCACGAAAAAAACTTGTTAGTAAAAGGAGCTAAAATCACCTACCTCCGATCGAGAGAAAGTGCATTTCTGCAGTTCTTTCGGAGCGCTGATGGATTTGTGCATTGCCACAACATACCTGGTTTAATGAAGGAATTGGGAATTTCAGACTATAACGGAACCGAATGGCGATTGTTTATACATAGCTCAAAACGTAGCTTGAAGTGTGCTCTCCTCTACAATGGAAATTTATGCGGTTTAGTCCCAATAGGCCATTCAGTTTTCTTGCATGAAAAATACGAAGACATAAAGAAGGTCATTGACGTGTTGCAACATAACTTGCATCAATGGATCATCTGTGTTGATCTTAAAATGGTTTCTTTCCTTCTTGGCCAACAACGTGGATATACCAAGTATCCGTGTTTTGTGTGTATGTGGGGCAGCAGAGCTCGTGAGAAGCATTGGGTGCAGTCATAGTGGCCGCCAAGATCTGACCTGAAACCTGGTGATCCAAACGTTGTAAATCATGCACTTGTCGACAGAAAAAAACGTTAAATTTCCGTCTTTGCATATAAAACTAGGTCTCATGAAGCAATTTGTTATACTCCGTCAACTGAAGGGGACTGTTTTAAATATATTATTTCGGCGTTTCCTAGCTTGTCATTTGAGAAGATGAAGGCTGGTGTCGTTGATGGGCCACAGACTCGGCAACTTATTAAAGATGTACGTTTCATAGAAACAATGACCGAACTTGAAAAGAATGCTTGGTTGGCATTCAAAAGTATTGTCAAGAACTTTCTAGGAAATACACGAGCCCACAATTAAGTCGAAATTGTTCAACAACTCTTAGGGAGCTTTAAAAAGCTTGGCCATAACATGAGTATCAAACTGCATTTCTTACATATCCATCTTGCTAACTTTCCAGAAAATCTTGGTACTGTTAGCGATGAACAGGGCGAGTGATTCCACCAAGATTTAAAGGTCATGGAAACAAGGTATGCCGCCCGGGATTAGCCGAGCGGTCTCAGGCGCTGCAGTCATGGACTGTGAGGCTGGTCCCGGCGGAGGTTCGAGTCCTCCCTCGGGCATGGGTGTGTGTGTTTTTGTCCTTAGGATAATTTAGGTTAAGTAGTGTGTAAGCTTAGGGACTGATAACCGTAGCAGTTAAGTCTCATAATATTTCACACACATTTGAACATTTTTTGAAGCAAAGTATCGAGGTAGATGGGATGTCTGTATGGTGGCTGACTACTCTTGGAGCATCAAGCGGGAGTGTCCCCAGATGGAACATTGTAGGAAAACTTACTAGCGAAAATTTGTGCCCTAATATCTTTGTTTTTATTATTTGTATAAACACAATGTAACTTTGAATATTATAACAACCTTTGAATGAATAAAATATTCTAATATTCTGCTACGCTTGGTTAGTACATACTTTATTTTCCTTTGTATGCCCAGTTTTAATAACTTTTATGATAAAGAGAGAGTATCCTGTAGCTTAAAAACTGAACGTAATGCAGAAAATCTGCTAACAGTTTGAATACAGAGGCCAAAAATTAGTTGAGAACAAGTCAAGATCTAGGACAACAAAATGGCTGCTCCCCAGTGATATCAGTGCAATTGGCCTCCGCAGCAGGCGCCTGGTTCGTGCACCCACGCTGACTGCTGTTCATCAGCGACAAAAGCTGGAATTTGTACGTCAGTACCGAAACTGGACGTCCAAATTGGACGTCCACTGATTGGCGACAGCTGGCATTTTCAGGTCAATCACATGTTATGTTCCATGGCCGTGGAACGTCTGAAAGCAGACAACATGCAACAGGGTTGCAAGGTTCCATGGCGAGAGGGGAGAGCGTTATTGTCTGGGGATTGGTTTCGTGGCATTCCGAGTGTGATTTAGCCACTCTGAAAGGCACAGCGTATTAACACACGTATGCTTACATCCTTGCGGACCACGTCCACCCGTTCATGCAGTTTGTTTTTCCTCAGCAGGATGGCTTCTACCAGCAGGACGATGCAATATGTCATACAGTTAGCAATGTACGTGCATTGTTCAAAGAGCACCAGGATGAGTTTACGATACTCCTATTACCAGTAAACTCCCTGGATTTAAACTCATTCGACAATCTGTGGGACCACCTGGATTGAGCCGTTCGCGCCACGGATCCTCAACCGAGAAACCTATCGCAGCTGGCAACGGCACTGGGGTCTCCATGACTCCACATCCCTGTCGGCACCTTCCAGAATCTCACTGACTCGTTTCCTGCACACCTCGCAGCGATCCGTGAGACACGTCGTATTAATGTGCCTGGGCAGTGTGTAAATGACACTCGTTGTGACACGACAGGCGATTCTAAGATATTGCTGTCGACACCAGCTTGGTAGTGAAGGATGCTGACGAGGGGACCCTCCATACCATAAATCAGCCGGTGGCCGAGCGGTTCTAGGCGCCTCAGTCCGGAACCGCGCGACTGCTACGGTCGCAGGTTCGAATCCTGCCTCGGGCGTGGATGTGGTTCAAATGGCTCTGAGCACTATGGGACTCAACTGCTGAGGTCATTAGTCCCCTAGAACTTAGAACTAGTTAAACCTAACTAACCTAAGGACATCACAAACATTCATGCCCGAGGCAGGATTCGAACCTGCGACCGTAGCGGTCTTGCGGTTCCAGACTGCAGCGCCTTTAACCGCACGGCCACTTCGGCCGGCCAGGCGTGGATGTCTGTGATGTCGTTAGGTTTAAGTAGTTCTATGTTCTAGGGGACTGATGACCTAGTGCTCAGAGCCATTTGAACCATACTGTAAATCACGGATTTTGATGCGCTTCAAATATGTTGTAGAGGCACTTACGCCGAGTACCTGGCTATCCGGTTTCTTAGCGACGGGCCGTGGTTTTTGAGAAAATGGATTTTGAAGTTCATTGCGTGCTTTATATATCCGTAGCATTACATAGCGCATTACGTAGCGCAGCGGTAAAGGTTCACGGCTACCGCGCTGTGGCTACCATGTTCGAATCCTGGCCATGTACTTTTTTTTTTTTCGAAATCGACCGAATTTTTCAATTTTATTTCAAAGAATATCAACAAACTGTGTAAGGTGTGCGAAATTTTAGTGATATATTCACTTATTAATTTTTTCAAATATTCATTCCGTTTGTGGTTCGCATCATATTCTCCCAATTCATCTTCTCCGTTCAAATCTATCAATTCATCATCAATAATGATCTGTCTTTCGACCAAGAGATCCTGTATTGCCATACATATCTCATCGCCAATTGCAACGGAACTGGCAGAGATCACGCTAGGCGGTGTATTCGTTGCGAAATTCAAATCTCGGAGTATATTTTCGGCGTATTTAATGGCATTTGTGATTTCGCCTTTCGATTCTTCGTTCAACTCCTCTACTTGTGGATCTTCTTCTGGCTGCATTACTGTAGAAACACTTGGTTCTTCCATTTCACAGAATTTTTCTAACACACGGCAATAGAGACGCTTTGCGAGCAACCGAATCTGTAGTAAGATGCGAACGTAAAGGAATACAACTCGCATCCTCATTGGCCTATGAGCTGGGGTTCCCATTAGGGCTAACGGTATTCACGGGAGAGGGGGCGATAATGGGCGGAGATCGATTTCAGGTAACACATGAAGCGACCGTTGTACGAACATTTGGAACCCCAACTGCGAACCACAAACTGAATGAATATTTGAAAAAAATTAATAACTGAACACATCTTTATAATTTCGCACACCTTACACTGTTGATAGTATTTGAAATAAAATTGTAAAATTCGGTCGATTTTGAAAAAAAAAAGTACCCATATAGGATTCGAACACGGTATCTCTGGCGCGGTAGCCATAAACCTTTACGGCTGCGATACGCTGATTAGCTCGAAACATGTGTAATGTTGCGGATGTACAAAGTGCGCAATCAAGTTGAAAATCGATTTTCTCAAAAACCAACGCCGGTTGCTAAACAACCGGCTAGCCAGGTACTCACAGTAAGTGCCTCTACAACATATTTGAAGCGCATCAAAATCCGTGATTTACAGTATGGAGGAACTCCTTGTGAGTGAAAAATAGGTTATGTATCAGACAGTGCAGTTCGAGACATAGGTTCAAGGACTGTAGAAAATAAATTGGATGCTAAACCACTGCTTATAACACACAGTTCAACTAACACTGATAGTTTTATTACACAGAAGGGGCATAGGATTAGTGAGTCTGAACAACCCAAACTGCCACCTGTTCAGATACATGGTAAGATGTCATGGAGAGCACAAGTTCAGGATCCTGTTCGAGAACTAAATGCTACTGTATTTGCCATTAGAATAGTATCTGTAGTAAGTGATAATCCAGCACGAAAATTAGTCTGATTTGCTTATGTCCATTCGCATGTGGCACATGGCGTTATATTATGCGGTAACGTTTCCCATTGACAGAGGGAATTTTTGCTTCAGAAGCGGCAGTTGGAGAAATGCGTTGTGTAAATGCTCGAACCTCTTGTCACCCCCTGTACAGGAATCTGGGAATTCTCACATTGGCCTCTGAGTATATATTTTTAATGTCGTTTGTTGTTAACAGTATATTTCCCAGAATTAGCAGCTTTCACTCTTAACAATAGGCAAAAATCAGTCTGCATTTGCATCATGCGACGTTACCTAACAATTACTGCTGGTGTAATGTCTCTTCCAAACAGTGTCCTATACGAGTAAATCAGTTGCATCTTTACTTGGGGTTACTCGTACTTAGATACTTGCGCTATGCACGGCTCTGTTTAAAAAGAATAGCTCGTTGTAGTTACAGGGTCGAGCCACGCACATCAGCTTTCATGCCCTGCAGGTAATTCGCTGTGAAACCGCAGTCAAATAGTGTCTGCATTTGCTAGAACTGGCAGTTAGTGAAATACACAGAAATACGAAATAAAAATTAAATGAATGATTTAATAACAAGGAGTCTATTCAAACATCTGTAATTGATGTTGACGACAGAGAAATATGTTGAAAAATCTTTATTCAAGAAAGGACATATCAAATAATCGGGAAGTGGTCCTGCGATATGCCCTTAAAATACAGACAGAAAATGCCCTTATCAAATGCGATAAAGTTAAGTTCAGAGCGTTACGAGAAAGATAGCAAAATCCCCAATCTAAATAGTCATCAAAGTAACACGAAAACTAAATCCATTTCGCAATCACAGCATACGAAAAGCTGACCAGCTCAAAAATTTCAGAGTTCAGCATGATGATTTACAAATTAACACATGCGACATGGCGAGTACAAATTCATACCCTATCTGTCCTCTATTCGGTAATAATAGCGGAAACGCTAGAGTCCCTATGGAGAACATTTGTTAGGACCGCTCTAAATATAAAGTCCCTTCAGATGTGAAAGTATGGTAGCAGCTATATACCGTCCACTCCATCAAAAACCAGACAATACCACAGGTAGGGCTGCCTTCTTCCAGGATGAACATCCAAGTGCCCATAATTCTCCCTTGAGCTGTTCACTGGAAAAATTCCAGACTTCACTTGACTCTTGTAGTGCTCTGCTACTGCCTGCTCTTCCACTGGCTGAAGTCCATCCTCACAAAAAATCACATTGTCCTTTAGCTCTACTGACATGATTTGAATCAGCTTGAACATTTCCTGGACTAATCTAATACATTACAACAATATTTAAATAAAAAAATGTTATGAACATTCTGTCACATGCAGATCATTCACAATAATTACAGATAAAGGTTTGTTCATAAATAAGCGAACCAGTACTCTTGTACAAGTGACTTACGTTAAATGACAACGAATTGCCGTTAAATGTTGTTTAAACAGTTATTTATGCCTTCTTCACAGAAGGGTCTTTTGGTACTCTTTTCAGTTGTGGTGTCCACTAACACATGCGATTGACCACCTTAAATTAGCACAGTTTTTTTAAAAGACTTGCAAACAGTATTTAAATGGCAAAGTAGTTGAATGTTCAGTAACTACACAAGTATGACAATACGTGAGGTATTCACGCTGTATTCATTTGCTGTGTAAATATTGGAGAATATGATGTTCTGGCAAACATTTTCGTAATAAAAAAAGGTATAAAGGACGTCAAAAGTCTATAAATAAAATAGATACGGATGAGTGGTTTTCTGGAATGATGGATATCGTGCAATGGTGTCCGCTGAGATATCGGTTGTTGAACTCGCGTGGAGTGTTTAAAAGTTAATTCCGATGTCCATTGTGAAAACAGATACTCTCGTGACATATTCATAGTTTTAAAAATATTGTAAATATCGTTATGTCACGGAATGCACCTCATTTCTTCGAATTTGCAGACGTATTCAGGTTTTCTTCTGTGAATTCATATAGATTTTCAAAGAACCACAAGAAGTCATCTTTCAGCTTGTCCGACCCGCCGCCACTTCTTGGCAGCAATCTCTGCGCTCTTAAAGAGTCAAATTCCCCACACCGGAATTCATCCGTTTCCCGGCCGGGCGCTCCTTGTCTCTCGACACCCTCGGCCTGCCGACTTGCACTCAGCCAAAGAAGCAAACTCAGCTCTGTTCAGTAGCAGGCCCAAGTAGGTGCTAACTCAGCTAAGTACAACGTTACAATCGCACCTCCTTCACTCTTGTGCAGAAAGGCGTGCAGTATTTTACTGCCCCTATTTCCAATAAACTTCCGCAAGAATTAAAAAACCTTAGCAGTAATCCACGCACTTCTCAAGTCTAAACTGAAGAATTTTCTCATGACTAAAGCCTTCTATTCTGTCGGAGAGTTCCTGCAAAAAAATTAAGCAAATTCGTGTGTTACGTAGTTGATTATGTTGGTATATACTCAGTAGCTTGTTTCCTGATAGGATTCATTTAAATTTCGGTTTTTATTTGGGATAACTTTCTGATGTTAATTTTATATACTGACTAGTTCCGTGACCATGGACATTTGCTGCTCAGTTTGGTCCTACGGAACTAGGCGTGTATAATAAAATTAATAAAGATAGTGCTGTGTACCACATGGCTACCTACAGAGCACAAATTCTCCCAGTTTCTTCTTCTCTGCATTTCTGATGGTCAGAGATTCATGTACAGTCGTGGACAAAACAAGCGAGACCCCTCGCCTTTTCGTTATGCTGATCCGCACAGCTTTAAAGTCTGCTACACAGCATAACAGGCAAGGCGACGAAGTGCTACCAACATACTATGCACAGGCGTGAAATTGAAAAACTATCCGAAATTTGTCAGACTGTTTTCAATCATGTGTAAGACTATATTAATGCTGATTAGTGTGTTAACAACAACACCTAAATATAAGATATAAATGAGAGAAGAAACGCTAATTAATATGAACTGTACAAATAAAAATGAATTTCAGCTTATCGAGATAACATAACTGTTTTAGTAAGACAAAGTACCCCAGAACGTTACGAATTAGCAAAATATTATGCGCATTCGGCCGCGAAATTGTCTGTGTCCACGTTCAGACCTGTCATACTGGATTACCGTTGCTGACTTACCATGAAAGTGTACAAATTTAGCAATACGTGAAGATTCATAACGAAATTCAGTTAAAAATCATTCAGTGCCACACTTAAGTCAATTCAATTATTCACAGAAGCGGAAAAAGTAGGCAGTAACAAGTATGAAATTCTACACGAGTTTCGTATCGACATCCACAGGGCGCCGGTACAGAATAAAGGTAGTAATAAAACGTATTGGCGGCGCGAGAATTTCTTAAAATTCCTTTACTGATAGTCTATCTGCCTCCATCGAGATTAGAACCGAAAACAAACCAGACCTCCCTAGCAGTAGCAAACACCTTTCACTACGCTAGCAGGCAACCCAGGCAAACAGCCCTCTATTATTACCCCAGACATAAATAAGCCAGCAATTTCGCAACGAAAATGGGAAAATGGTCTGCAGTTTCTGTTGCATAGAGCTTTCTGGACTCAAAAACATGAATTGTCTACCTTTATGTTACCGCTTATGTGACAGTCATTCGGGATGTTTATCGAAATAACAAAAAACTGTAATTAGCGAGTAAATTTAGTAGGATAATTCTGCACCACCACAGGAAATAAACGGCGACGTAGCTGCCAAACGTATTCTACAATGTTTCGAATTCTCCATTAGACGTGCCACAGCCAGAGAACGTTCATTAGCCGAAGTGTTCCTTAAGGCAGCTAGCAATGGAAATGCCCGCACATCTAAAACGCGGTGGCATTAATAGTGGAATCTGAATTACCATGTGTATAGGCAAATGGATTTTATTTGCATTCCTGTAAACGTGATTTGGATCGAAAGCGTAGCTACGATTAATATGCTGATGTATCGACTGCAACTAGAACATTTCGAATAAACATTAGGGGAAATTATTATGCGGTCCTCATCCTCAGTAACTGTGGTAGCTATTTTCGTTGTTAGGATTTCGTCACGTAAATCGGTAAAAATGGAACCCTACTAGTCTTACTTTCTTGACCGTCTATCTGTCTACCCAAACTTTAAAACCCGTTTACCTCTAATACGAGTGGACATAATAAGCGGAAATGTATCACACTTCCTGCGGTATATGGTCCCTTGGTGGTGTAAAAAAGTGAGCTATGTCAACGTAATCTAAAGATACGGCAGTTTATATAAAGAAAATTTACGCGAAAGGTCAAAAAATATCTCTAAGAACTATGCCACCAAACTGCTTAGATCATCAGTCCCCTAAATCTAGGACTACTTAAACCTACCTAACCTAACACACATCCATGCCCGCGGAAGGATTCGAACTGACGGGGCAAGGAGCCACGCGGTCCGCGATATGACGCCGTTGAGCGCACGCCTAATCCGCGCCGGCAAGCTGTTAACGTCATCTGGTGTTGCTGAAAAGTTATTCACTTCTGGTGAATGATTTTTTGCGCAGTCCATTTAAGAAAGAATAACTAAAATATACTTGATGTTACGGAAGAACGCCTAATTCATTTCCCCTTGTCTTTATTCATGATGCTAGATTCGCAATCTGAACATACGTACTATCCATAACCACACTTTAGACCCAAGTCATAGTCATAGATATGCGAATACAACACATTGGCTTATACTTGAGGTATTTCGTTTCCCACGAAGTGGTGGCAGGCGATGCTGTGGCGTCTTCGAAGCGCGAGTTTCTCCAGTGCTAGCTATCTCAGCACATCAGCTGAGCGAACTTGCATAGTATGTTGGTAGCACTTCGTCGCCTTACCTGTTATGCTGTGTAGCAGACTTTAAAGCTGTGCGGTTCAGCATAGCGAAAAGGCGAGGGGTCTCGCTCGTTTTGACCACGACTGTACATGCAATGTTGCGCTCCAGATGAAGACCATCAGCTACTTCTTCCGCATTGCTGTAACAATACCTGATACCAGCAGTTCTCGGCGAGGAGTGTGGCTTCCCTGTAGCCCTACCCATAATGCTGCGTTGCACAGTTCGTATGCGAGTTCATCATTAGTTGGACCGCACTTGTTAGCATCTGCACACCGGCTGGGAACCCACGTCATCTCGTGTGGCTTCTACAGTTTCGAGAACGTCCCACTGCGGTCCCGCCTGCTCCTCGACACACCAGCACCAAAATGACGCATGTCGAGATAAATGCCTGCTTGGTAGAAAATCAACGGAAACCGCTCAGCAGATGAGGGGCGACTGGTGTGATGGGGTACCCGTACAATTGTACACATATACAATACGCGAAAGAACTTACACTTCTTCCAGCAGTAGTCTATCGTACGACGCTTAAGTAAAGAAGTGTCCGTAGTGATTGGAAAAAAGCGCAGGTCATTCCAATTTGCAGGAAGGGACGTCAAACAAATACACAGAAATATAGGTCCATATCACTAATATCACTGTGCTGCAGAATTTTGGAACACATTTTACGCTCGTTGTTCACGACCTTCCAGAGGACAGAAAATCTCCACCGTACGATCAAAGTGGCTTTTCCAGATAACGACCATGTGAAACCCACCTTGTTTGTTCCACCCCGAGACTCAGAAAGCAGGTGGACAGTATGAAACTTCCTGGCAGATTAAAACTGTGTGCCGGACGGATACTCGAACTCGGGACCTTTGCCTTTCGCCGTTAAGTGCTCTACCATCAGAGCTACCCAGGCACGACTTCCGACCCGTCCCTACGGCTTCAAGTCTACCAGGAAGTTTCATACCAGCGCACACTCCGGTGCAGAGTGAAAATCTCATTCAGGTGGGCAGTATGTTCCTGAGTTCCGAAAGGTGATCGGTACAGTTTGATACAATTTTAAACTGTGGCCAAATGAACAAAATACGTTTGTACAGAACATCAGAATAGCATTGTGACTGGACTCGAGAGTTAGTATTAAACTACTGAACGGAGCGTGTCAATCTTAACATAGAGCCGGACGGAGTGAGCCGCGCTGTCTAGGGCGCCTTGTCACGGTCCGTGCGGCTCTCCCCGTCGGAGGATCGAATCCTCCTTCGGGCATGGGTGTGTATGTTGCCCTTAGCGTAAGTTAGTTTAAAATAGATTAAGTAGTGCGTAAGCTTAGGGGCCGATGACGTCAGCAGTTTTGTCCCATAAGACCTTACCACAAATATCCAATTTCTTAACGGAGAGGACTCAATAGTCGTTAAAGTAGCATTCGACATGCGCTAAGTCAGAGTATTGTAAAACCACTACTATCTGTGTACATATATGACCTAGTGAACAGTCGGAAGGTCCATGAAGCTGTTCGCGAATGATATTGATTTACGTAGTGGAGTTCTGCGCAGGAAAATTACAGTGAAATTCGGGTAGACCTGCAGAAGATTGACAGTTGGTTCAAAAATGTTCAAATATGTGTGAAATCTTATGGGACTTAACTGCTAAGGTCATCAGTCCCTAAACTTACACACTACTTAACCTAAATTACCCTAAGGACAAACACACACACCCATGCCCGAGGGAGGATTCGAACCTCCGCCGGGACCATCCGCACATTCCATGACTGCAGCGCCTGAGACCGCTCGGCTAATCCCGCGCGGCTGACAGTTGGTGGAACGATCGGCAGTTATCACTCAACGTAAGAGAACGTAATGTATTGTTCAATATAGACACGTTATTGTTTTATTCTTCAATTGCTGAACAAGTACAGTCTTGATTCAAATGGCTCTAAGCACTGTGGGACTTAACATCTGAGGTCATCAGTCCCCTAGAACTTAGAACTACTTAAACCTGACTAACCTAAGGACATCACACACATTCATGCCCGAGGCAGGATTCGAACCTGCGACCGTAGCGGTCGCGCGGTTCCAGACTTAAGCGCCTAGAACCGCGCGGCCACACTGGCCGGCCAAGTGCAGTCTACTCAGTAAGAAAGTATGTTTCCAGAGTCTGGGTAAATGTGGCAGGGTACGTAAGAGCTGAAGAAGAGCGTCACGGAGATTATCATCCAACAACAGTGGTAGACATTCCGCGAACAAACGTTCGTATTCTTCAGATCCAGAGATGCTCCAAATACGAACGAAATCAGTTTCGGTTGCTCCTTATTTCATGGGGGCGTTTTGACTGATTAAAATATAGCAGACTTGCTGGGGGACTAACTTGCTATCATTGCTTGAAGATGTTAAAGTCTGATCGACGAAGGATGGCGTTTCGCGCATGTCGAGGCACGGACGGGAATGGCATTGTTCCCGATTCCAAGCGACAGTTACGGTACGCGCGTGCACTTGCTTTTCGCTTGAAGAAAGCGTATATACTGAAAATTACGTTCGTCGCTCGCTTATGCAGAATTTATCACTCACCAACACAATCGGCGATGACAACTCGCGACAAATAGAATCGAAATTCACTAAACAACTCGCTAGGATCACGTCTAATGCTCACTTTAGCTACGGCATTCACAGCAGAGCGCCCAGAACACTATTGAACGCTCATTGGCTGTCTGAGAATACGTGACCTAGATGCGCACAGAACGCAGCATGTCATTCTCAATGGAGAGAAGTCTTCCGAAGTAAGAGCGATTTCAGGTGTGCCGCAGGAGAGTGTCGTAGGACCGTTGCTATTCACAATATACATAAATGACCTTGTGGATAACATCGGAAGTTCACTGAGGCTTTTTGCAGATGATGCCGTAGTATATCGAGAGGTTGTAACAATAGAAAATTGTACTGAAGTGCAGGAGGATCTGCAACGAATTGACGCATGGTGCAGGGAGTGGCAATTGAATCTCAATGTAGACAAGTGTAATGTGCTGCGAATACATAGAAGGGTCATTTAGCTACAATAAAGCAGGTCAGCAACTGGAAGCAGTTAATTCCATAAATTATCTGGGAGTAGGCATTAGGAGTGGTTTAAAATGGAATGATCAGATAAAGTTGATCGCCGGTAAAGCAGATGTCAGACTGGGATTCATTGGAAGAATCCTAAGGAAACGCAATCCGAAAACAAAGGAAGAAGGTTACAGTACACTTGTCCGTCCACTGCTTGAATACTGCTCAGCAGTGTGGGATCCGTACCAGGTGGAGTTGATAGAGGAGTTATAGAAGATCCAAAGGAGAGCAGCGCGCTTCGTTACAGGATCATTTAGTAATCGCGAAAGCGTTTCGGAGATGATAGATAAACTCCAGTGGAAGACTCTGCATGAGAGACGCTCAGTAGCTCGGTACTGGCTTTTGTTCAAGTTTCGAGAACATACATTCACCGAGGAGTCAAGCAGTATATTGCTCCCTCGGGAAGAGACCATGAGGATAAAATCAGAGAAATTAGAGCCCACACAGAGGTATATCGACAATCTTTCTTTCCACGAACAATACGAGACTGGAATAGAAGAGAGAACCGGGGAGGTACTCAAAGTACCCTCCGCCACACACCGTCAGGTGGCTTGCGGAGTATGGATGTAGATGTAGATGCGCAGAAGTAGGCTAGACTCGACCGCCATTGTTAATGACTCCAACTATAGCCTTCGTGAAGGTCGAACATTGTGGCTCCAGCATCACGTTACTCTCGGAACCTTTTCGAAAGTCTAGAAACAACGAAGCGGTTCCATTGCTTCTATTCAGGGCACTGCTGGTCTCGTGTTTGAAGACAGCGAGCTGACATTCGCGTGATTGAAATTCTCGGAATCCATATCGGTTTTCAGAGAGAAGCTCACATTTGTTGGCGTTGCTGCTCTGTTTGTTTCACTCAGTGCTGCCTTCGTTAGTGAGCAACGTTTCACAGCAGAACCTGGGGATCGGGCCGAGGATACGGCATGGGGCGGCCGCGGCTACGGCTGCGGCTGCGGTTTTCCGGCCGCTGCCCACACGTCCGGCGCATCCGCGCCAGCCAGGGCCGGCGGCTCGCTTTGGACGCCACCCAAACGCGTGCTTTGCGATTCGCCGTGCGTTAAGCCGTCCGTTCTGCATCAAACATTCGAGACGGCAGACAGTCTCACATGAAGGATTGTGTCTGAAGGCACAGAATCTGTTCTGAGAAGAACTTACTTCTCGACTGAAACATTTTTCCTCTAAACATCGCTGCATAGATTATCGACGACTTGTACAGAGACGAGACTATACTAACAAGAGTCGAAGCATATGAAAGGGAGACAGAAAATGTGAGGAATGACACACGGCTGTGGGATACTTCCAAAAACGAATTAAAGTTTAGGGAGAGGAAACAATATTTTTTAAGTTTACTGATGCCGTCGCATAATGTGTTCCCAATTGAAAAGCATATTACAGTTACATGCAAAAAAAAATTAATGAAAGTACACTGAAGAGCCAAAGAAACTGCTACAACTGCCTAATATCTTGTAGAGGCCCCGGGAGCACACAGAAGTGCGCAACACGATGTGGCATGGACTCGACTACTGTCTGAAGTAATGCTCGAGGGAATTGACACCATCAATCCTACTGGGCTGTCCATAAATCCGTAAGAGTACTGTTGGGGGGGGGGGGGGGGGGAGTGGCGGGGGTGGAGATCTCTTCTGATCAGCACATTGCAAGACATCCCAGATACGCTCAATAATGTTCACGTCTGGGGAGTTTGGTGGCCAGCGGAAGTGTTAAAGCTCAGGGGAGTGTTCATGGAGGACTTTGTAGCAGTTCTGGAAGTATGCAGTGTCGCGTTGTTCTGCTGGAATTGCCCAAATCCGTCGGAATGCACAACGGACATGAATGGATGCAGGTGATCAGACAGGATACTTACGTACGTGTCACCTGTGAGAGTCGAATCTTAACGTATCAGGGGTCCAATATCACTCCAACTGCACACACTCCAAATCATTACAGAGCCTCCACCGGCTTGTACAGTCCCCTGCTGACATGCAGGGTCCATGGATTAAAGAAGTTGTCTCCATACCCGTACACGTCCATCTACTCGATACAATTTCAAACGAGACTCGTCCGACCAGACAACATGTCGCCAGTCATCAACAGTCCAATTTAGATGTTGACGGGCCCAGGCGAGGCGTAAAGCTGTGTGTCATGCAGTCATCAAGGGTACATGAGTGGGCCTTCGGCTCCGAAAGCCCATATCGATGATGTTTCATTGAATGGTTCGCACATTGACACTTGTTGATGGCCCAGGATTGAAATCTGCAGCAATTTGTGGAATGGTTGCACTTTTGTCACGCTGAATGGTTCTCTTCAGTCGTCGTTAGTCCTGTTCTTGCGGGATCTTTATCCGGCCGCAGGGATGTCGGAGATTTGATGTTTTACCGAATCCCTGATATTCACGGTACACTTGTGAAATGGCCGTACGGGAAAATCCCCAATTCATCACTATCTCGGAGGTGCTGTGTCCCATCGCTCGTGCGCCGACTATAACACAGTGTTCAAACTCACTTCAATCTTGATAACCTGCCATTGTAGCTAACCGGTACCACAATTGCACCAGACACTTATGTAGGCAAAGTCTTAGGAACTCTTTTCTTAAAGTACTAGTGAACTGCCTTTTATTTAAAGAGTCGAACTCCCATGTGTAAAACGAATTCAAACGTCTGATTACTTTACAACTGAGTTAATGTGTTAAATATTTGACGTTAAGTATCTAAGTGAGGGAAAGTTTAGAAAACTTTAGAAATTATGCTTAACTTATTTATGGAATAAAAAAAAATTATTCTCAAAAAATAATGTATGAAAGCTATTTGGGAAGCAAGGTTCGATGCGTCACGAATTGGAACACACAGCGAAAATCAAAAATTTTTTCTTTGCAAAAGTTTGCTACACCTTCCAGCTACTTCCCTACATAGTCTCCTATCCGACCGAGACATCTGTCGAAGCGTTGAACAAACTTTCCAATATCCTCGTCACAGAAGGCAGCTGCCTGTGTTTTCTGACGCTTATCTACGCTGGTCTGCACTTCGTTGTCTATGCCAAAACGTTGTCTCCATAGCCAGCTGTTCATGTGAGCAGAGGGAGCCAAGCCCGGTCTGTGTGGTGGGCGATCAAACACTTACCATCGAAAACGCTGCAGGAGTGTCCTCATTGCCTCAGTAGCGTGCGGTCGAGAACTGCCATGAAGAAGGAAATACATGACAGGTATGTTATGTGGGTTTGCAGGAAATCAGGCGAAACCTCAAAGCAGTCACCCACACTTGGCGGGAGACACTATTGTTCTAAGGATCTTTACGTGTTCACTGTGCACGCACAGCTCAAAAGAGCGGCGACAAGACGCGATTGACAGGCGTACTAGGGACACTGGTCAACATATCTGTGCAAAGCTTTATCGGGTCTCACTGTGCTTTCTATTTCGCGATCTATCGGATCTTACTTTCCGAACGTGCCTCGTATATACCCTTTTCTCAGAAACTATTCAAGAGATTTCTACAAAGTTTTCTCTGTTTAATCTCTTTGTGTGTAGTAACCTCGTCTAATGAGGTTTTTTGAATATATAGAATAGGAGAATTTCAATAATTTTTAATTATAATTCTGTAAGTATAATATGAAATTCATGCAAAATTACGAGCACTTTGCCCCGTTTCTCAGATTACACTCAGAATTTCAAAATTTGCTCTTGAGACAACATTTATTGGGTCTATAGAAAAAGTGTACAAAATTTCGAAATTCTGGCCTTTATAGATTCTGAGAAGACGATACATAAACTTTAAAATACATACTTTTCAGGAAATGCAGTTTAAATTTGAACCTAAAATTTTTTTATGAGACCTTTTCAGAGGGCACCATATTTGTGGTCAAGGTCCTCTTTCCCTTCAAGGTTTCTCTGCTGGTTTCTTATTTTCTGCCTTCTTTCCTTTATCTGCAGGGAGGCGTGGCGTTGTAAATATTTTTTTTAAAGACGTTTTGAATGAAATTTCCTGTCTTAAAGCCCATTCTCTCTAATACGTATATCCTCCGGACGTTCCCATAATTAAATACAAGAATTGCATTATAAGCTCCAGTTCTGACAACTGTAGCAGGTCATCGATTAAATGTGAGTTAATTTAGGGATTCATTTGATTCTGGGTTTTGCCGTGAACGCACTTTTTTTTAAAAGTTCAAGATCGGCCAGAAACCTGCAAGTGGTCTTGACAACACCCAGAATACAATCTGGAAGGCTCTCCTTGTGAATGTAGGGGTTGTTATCCCTCTGACCTCGTAGATATTTACAACAACTAATGTGGTCCAGATAATGAATGGGATGTTGATCTGTTGACACCACGTCGAAATATGTAGCCCATACTGCACCTTTCATGTCACTTAAACTTCATAGGTTCTATCTGACAGCGTTGCCGTAATAAACTTGAAGAGTGCTATCATCTTCTTTGTGAGTCTGTTTTATCCACCAACGCACTCTTCATCCTCCAACGTTTTGCCCTTCATGTCACTGAAAAGAGTACAGACGATCTATAAAATTAAAGAAAACGAAAGAGCATGTATCACAACCTTCCAGATGCATCCCGTGTCAATTTACTTTAAGATAATCCACGGAATCGTTGTTCATCGGGCTAGTATTGAAGTGTTGGTTCAAAATGTGGACGTGGCAGGAAGCTTGATTCAGATATTTAATTATTTCTGAGCCACTTTGGATGCCGTTTCATCATTGAAACTTTGGGAACTTATTTTCCATGAGTTCTACCAATAAATAAAAAAAATCGGTCAATTTGAAGAATTGGAGTCACTGATGACAGTGCCACTAAAGCAGAGTTATTAAACACAGTTTTCCGAAACTCTTCCGTCAAAGAAGACGAAGTAAATATTCCTGAATTCCAATCAAGAACAACTGCCAAGATGAGAAACATAGAAGTAAATATCCTCGGTGTCACAAAGCAGCCTAAATCACTTAATAAACGCAGTGCCTCTGGTCCACATTGTATACCACTCAGGTTCCTTTCAGAGTATGCTGATGCAATAGCTCCATATTTAGCAATTATATACAATCACTCTCTCACAGAAAGTTCTGTACCTAAAGACAGGAAAATTGCTCAAGTCACACCAATACCCAACAAGGGAAATAGAAGTAATCCGCTGAATTAGAGACCCATACCACTAACATCGATTTGCAGTTGGCTTTTGGAACACACACTGTGATTGAGCATTATGAATTACCTCGAAGAAAACGGTTTATTGACACATAGCACGGATTCAGAAAATATCGTTCTTGTGAAACACACATTACTTTACACTCATGAAGTAATAAGTGCTATTGACAGGGGATGTCAAATTGATTCCATATTTTTAGATCTCCAGAAGGCTTTCGACACCGTTCCTCACAAGCGTCGTCTAATCAAACTGCGTGCCTACGGAGTATCGCCTCAGTTGTGAGACTGGATTAGTGATTTCCTGTCAGAAAGGTCACAGCTCGTACTAATAGACGAAAAGTCATCGAGTAAAACAGAAGTAATATCCGGCGTTCCCCAAAGAAGTGTTATAGGCCCTCTATTGTTCCTGGTCTATATTATCGACATAGGAGACATCTGAGTAGGCGTCTTAGATTGTTTGCAGATGATGCTGTCATTTACCGTCTTGTAAAGTCTTCAGATGTTCAAAACGACTTGCAAAATGATTTAGATAAGATTTCTGTATGGTGCGTTAAGTGGCAATTGACCCTGAGTAAAGAAAAGTGTGAAGTTATTCGCACGAGTACTAAAAGAAATCAGCTAAAATTCGATTACGTGATAAGTCACACAAATCTGTGGGCTGTAAATTCAACTAAATACTTAGGGATTATAATTACAAATAACCTAAATTGGACCGATCACGTAGATAATATTGTGGGTAGAGCAAACCAAAGACTGCGTACACTACGCTTGACCGCCCTATTGTGGAGTATTGCTGTACGGTGTGGGATCCGCATCAGTTGGGACTGACGGATGACATCGAAAAAGTACAAAGAAGGGCAGCTCTTTTTGTATTATGGCGAAATAGGGGAGATAGTGTCACAGACATGATACGTGAATTGGAGTGGCAATCATTAAAACAAAGGCGATTTTCGTTGCGACGGGATCTTCTCATGAAATTTCAATCACCAGTTTTCTCCTCCGATTGCGAAAACATTCTGTTGGCACCCACCTACATAGGGAGAAATGATCATCACGATAAAATAAGAGAAATCAGGGCTCTCACGGAAAAATTTAAGTGCTCGTTTTTCGCGCGTGCGTTCGAGAGTGGAACGGTAGAGAGACAGCTTGAAGGTGGTTCATTGAACCCTCTGCCAGACACTTTATTGTGAATAGCAGAGTAATCGCGTGGATGTAGATGTCCCCCTTTAAACATTGTTAGAAATTGCTGCTCTCATGATAAAACTCAGTACGTATGTAATCTGGGTACTACGCGCTCCATTTTAAGAAGGAGTAAGTTTCTTTCATAACAATCCCGAGCGTATGTTGCGCACAATGATATAATTTTGCAGGTGCATTGACCCACAGTCAGGGGGAACATCAGCCTGCGTGCTGGGGAGCTACTGGCCGCCAGCACCGAACAACCGCACCCTCCATCCATCTCCCTCTTGCTTCTCGCTGACCGATCCTTCCCGATTTCCAGAACAACAGATTGCCTCATCCCTCACACAGCAGAATGCAGTACTACACGCTGCTCTTATCCGCTGCGAGCTTGTTCACCATCTCTAACGACTGCGTCGTCAAAAGGGCGTGAGTTCCTAACCATCCGCAATGTTCGAGTACTGGAAGACGCTGTTAAGGGCAGGATGCTATTTCAGCAGGCAGACCTTTATTTTTATCCACAATTGATCTATCAAATACGTAACACATATGGCGAATACATAAATCAAACGTTGTAGAAGTTATCGAGAGAAAGCCTGTTGCATGCAGGCACGTCAATTTTTGTTTATTTATCCGGACGCGCTTCCCTTTCTTAACAACGTATCGTCAGAGGGCGTTACTAAAACATTGCCTGAGGATCATTCAGCTTTCCCTCCATGTGTAAAACCGGTTGAAAGTCCCACTTTTCGACTGGAGTCACAGTAATTTCATAAAATAGCATTACTTCACCTGAGAGATCGAAAACGGCTAACGGATTGATGTAACGTTAAGAAATTCAGTGACTCTACACAAGAAGTGCGACTTTCCATCGATTTTTCGGGTGGGAGATAGCTGCATGATCTTCTTTAAGAAAACGAAACTCGCCTGAGTGTATAAACAAAACAATTTCTACAGAGGCACTGCGGAAATCTCAAACGAGAATTTATTTTCATTATTTAGAGCCGCCACTAAAAGCTAAAGTACACTACAATTTTCATTTACTTGTAACAAATATTATTCTACAGTAGTACTTAATAACAGTTACCGAGTAATATTTTCCATTTAATCCAGTAATCACTACAGTAACACTGGTTGCTAACTAAACTTCTCTGCATATGGTCTTAACATTCGTTGTTCCAAAATAACGTATTGTGTTGTGTCACTCAAATATTCATCCAGCCCTTCGCACACCTGGAAAGATATTCCGTATGTCTGTATTTAACTTACTAGTCGTTTGCGTAACGTACACGATGTGGAATGTCTTTCAGACATGTAGGAAGACGGAGTCTACTTGAGCACCTGGAACTACTCTTTCCAAAATATCGTCTGCGTGTAAAGCAAGCTGTACTTTCCACTATTAGTGTTTCCCGCAACCAATCGTACACCTGTAGCACAAGTGAGCATGTTCTGTGCATCCACAAAGTAATAAATGGAACCAGTGGGCTACCGGCTTCCACTGTATCAGCAGTTTGTTGTCTATGAGACTGTGCTTCACCAACTGCACTGGCAGCAGATGAAACCAAGGAATACACTGTACCTAAATGAGTTTATTGAAGAAAAAAGACAACAATGCTACAGCTTCATTTCTGGAAAGTTCACAACTGATAAAGGAGCTAGTGGGGCCACTCAATTTCATCAAAACTACTTCCGCAGCCTCCCAAGTGGTTTTAAATTATTAAAGGCATATCCATTATTGAAGCTGTCAGTTGCTCAAAAAGGAGACATTATTCAGCAACAAAAATCTTTGATCATTTTCCCAACAACATAAAGTGTCTAAATCTAGCTTAAAATCATTTCTTTTGGACAATTCCCTTCCATTCCATGGACGAGTTTCTGTCTCAGAGCTGGTAAAAAAATTGTACCTCTAAATTTAGTTGCATGTGTAGAACTAAAAATTTCAATAATATTAATATTAGCACTGTTCATGTGTGTATATACAGGAAGACCTTTGCCGTGTAGCTGCAACTGGCCATGCTCAAACGCGTGGATTTATCTACAGAAACAATACCCTTTAATGGAGGTCATTGTGGCAGACATATTTACTGTATGACGTTTATCGTTTTGCACAACACGTGATCACCGTTGGATAGCTATTCTTCTCAGTTACAGTTTTAACACGGGTTCCGCTGCGTACTTCATTAGTGAGAGAAACTCACAAAATGCGACAAATGTCGAGAGTGAACACAATCGTGGCCTTTCCAGAAAAATTCGGCTGGTGTTGTTTGGGAACACCATGGGGAACTTATGCCCGGATTTTAATCCCTCCTTCTCCCGAGCAACGCCTCGAGAACGAGTCGGATGCATGCCTTAACCAATGCGTCACCTCGCCAGGTCTGTAGCAAGATAACGATTAAAAAAGTGATATGAGCTTAGCAGGCATATAGTTTATGATCGCTTCCCGTGCGCACTCAACGGACTTCATCGTCTAGCCGTATAATGTGACCATTTTGTACAGGGTGTTACAAAAACGTACGGCCAAACTTTCAGGAAACATTCCTCACACACAAATAAAGAAAAGATGTCATGTGGACATGTGTCCGGAAACGCTTAACTTTCATGTTAGAGCTCATTTTAGTTTCGTCAGTATGTACTGTACTTCCTCAATTCACCGCCATGATTTCATACGGGATACTTTACCTGTGCTGCTAGAACATGTGCCTTTACAAGTACGACACAACATGTGGTTCATGCACGATGGAGCTCCTGCACATTTCAGTCGAACTGTTCGTACGCTTCTCAACAACAGATTCGGTGACCGATGGATTGGTAGAGGCGGACCAATTTCATTGCCTCCACGCTCTGCTGACCTCAACCCTCTTGACTTTCATTTATGGGAGCATTTGAAAGCTCTTGTCTACGCAACCCCGGTACCAAATTTAGAGACTCTTCGTGCTCGTATTGTGGACAGCTGTGATACAATACGCCATTTTCCAGGGCTGCATCAGCGCATCAAGGATTCCATGCGACGGAGGGTGGATGCATGTATCCTCGCTAACGTAGGACATTTTGAACATTTCCTGTAACAAAGTGTTTGAAGTCACGCTGGTACGTTCTGTTGCTGTGTGTTTCCATTCCATGATTAATGTGATTTGAAGAGAAGTAATAAAATGAGCTCTAACATGGAAAGTAAGCGTTTCCGGACGCATGTCCACATGACATGTTTTCTTTCTTTGTGTGTGAGGAATGTTTCCTGAAAGTTTGGCCGTACCTTTTTGTAACACCCTGTATAAATTGTAATCCTACTTGTTCCATATCATAAAATAATCGTAAAAATGATCTACGGAACATGACATAACTAAACTAAACTTACGTTAATCACCTTCGATTTGAGAAAGATGTTTCTTCACCAAACGCCGGCCGGAGTGGCCGTGCGGTTCTGGGCGCTACAGTCTGGAACCGAGCGACCGCTATGGTCGCAGGTTCGAATCCTGCCTAGGACATGGATGTGTGTGATGTCCTTAGGTTAGTTAGGTTTAATTAGTTCTAAGTTCTAGGCGACTGATGACCTCAGAAGTTAAGTCGCATAATGCTCAGAGCCATTTCTTCACCAAACAGTGGAAGAGCTGAAGAGGACAAGTACGGCTGTAGATGAAGTACATTTACAATTCTTAGTATGTCTCTCTGTGTGCAGCCGAATAAATGCAAATTCCGTATGTTTTTTGAGTGACGTAAACAGAAGAATAACTTAACCAGGAGAAAAAAATAGCATAGGTGTGAACGACACCAGTATTTACTGCCACTGAAGACCCTCAGTAAATGAACGCGTAATCCGTCTGGAATAACGAATTTTGCCTATATTGAGCTACCCAAAGAGAGACATAATCTACAAATCGTTAACATAACATTACTAATAGCTGAATTTGACAAACTAACAACGTTAACAATTTACAGTCATCGATTAACCTTACCAACTGCGGATATTTTAGAGCCTCTGACTGTTAATTGAATGTAAATAATTTACATAAGACAGCAACCAGTCACTTTTTCGGATAATTAAATTTTATTCCACGAACCGGTTTTACAACCTTTTCAATTTCATCTTCATATAGTTTCTGGAAATTACATCATTATGCTAGAAATAATGATGTAGCTTCCAGAAACCATCTGAAGATGAACCTGAAAAGGTTTGAAATCCGGTTCGTGGAATAAAACATAATTATTCGATAAAGTGACTAGTTGCAGTTTTGTGTAACTTATTTACATTACACAGTAAGTTTGTCAATAGGAGAATCGTAAAGACTAACGAAGATTTAGAAACAGTTGACCGATTTATCATGTTAGGACAACTGAAAAAAAAACAAAGAAAAAGAAACAAGTGGACTGTCACTTGTATACATGAAAAGGGTAACATAAATAGCTCAGATACCGTTTCGAAAAATGAGTTCTTTGTTCACAGGCAAATTCCTAATTCACCCCAATCGGAGAGCTTGAAGGCCGGTTACACAGCCCGTGCTAAGTGACGGAAATGAAACACCGACGTTAAATTCGAAAATACTACGAAAATTGAGAGTTTTGTAGTAAGCAAATGAGTAAAGGTTTTCTTAAATTACAGCTACCAGTCACAAACTTTGTCAACTATTGTAGTACTTATTTATTTAGCGACATCTTTCGAGAGTTACACCTCATCTTCAGGCTAAATGTCATTACAAAAACAACTTTACAATATGGTCATACCGATGTTGCATAATCTTTTCGTACATGCTGTGGTCATCCTGTGAATGATATAACATCAGTATGACCTTATTGTAAAGTCGTTTTTGTTGTGTCATTTAGCCTGAAGATAAGGTATAACATTCGAAAGATGTCGCTAAATAAATAAGTGCACTACTGGCCATTAAAATTGCTACACCAAGAAGAAATGCAGATGATAAACGGATATTCATTGGACAAATATATTATACTAGAACTGACATGTGATTACATTTTCACGCAGTTTGGGTGCATAGACCCTGAAAAATCAGTACCCAGAACAACCACCTCTGGCCGTAATAACGGCCTTGATACGCCTGGGCATTGAGTCAAACAGAGCTTGAATGGCGTGTACAGGTACAGCTACCTAAGCAGCTTCAACACGATACCACAGTTCATCGAGAGTAGTGACTGGCGTATTGTGACGGGCCAGTTCCTCGGCCACCACTGACCAAACGTTTTCAGTTGGTGAGAGATCTGGAGAATATGCTGGCGACGGCAGCAGTCGAACATTTTCTGTATCCAGAAAGGCCCGTACAGGACCTGCAACATGCGGTCGTGCATTATCCTGCTGAAATGTAGGGTTTCGCAAGGATCGAATGAAGGGTAGAGCCACGTGTCATAACACATCTGAAATGTATTGTTCACTGTTCAAAGTGCCATCAATGCGAACAAGAGATGACCGAGACGTGTAACCAATGGCACCCCATACCATCACGCCGGGTGATACGCCAGTATGGCGATGACGAATACGCGCTTCCAATGTATGTTCACCGCGATGTCGCCAAACACGGATGCGACCATCATGATGGTGCTATAACAGAACCTGGATTCATCCGAAAAAACCACGTTTTGCCATTCGTGCACCCAGGTTCGTCTTTGAGTACACCATCGCAGGCGGTCCTGTCTGTTCAAATGGTTCAAATGGCTCTGAGCACTATGGGACTTAACATCTATGGTCATCAGTCCCCTAGAACTTAGAACTACTTAAACCTAACTAACCGAAGGATATCACACAACACCCAGTCATCACGAGGCCTCCTGTCTGTGATGCAGCGTCAAGGGTAACCGCAGCCACGGTCTCCGAGCTGATAGTCCATGCTGCTGCAAACGTCGTCGAACTGTTCGCGCAGATGGTTGTTGTCTTGCAAACGTTCCCATCTATTGACTCAGGGATCGATACGTGGCTGCACGATCCGTTACAGCCATGCGTATAAGATGCCTGTCATGTCGACTGCTAGTGATACGAGGCCGTTGGGATCCAGCACGGCGTTCCGTATTACCCTCCTGAACCCACCGATTCCATATTCTGCTAACAGTCATTGGATCTCGACCAACGCGAGCAGCAATGTCGCGATATGATTAACCGCAATCGCGATAGGCTAGAATCCGACCTTTATCAAAGTCGGAAACGTGATGGTACGCATTTCTCCTCCTTACACGAGGCATGACAACAATGTTTCACCAGGCCACGCCGGTCAACTTCTGTTTGTGTATGAGAAATCGGTTGGAAACTTTCCTCATGTCAGCACGTTGTAGGTGTCTCCACCGGCGTCAACCTTGTGTGAATGCTCTGAAAAGCTAATCATTTCCATATCACAGCATCTTCTTCCCTGTCGGTTAAATTTAGCGTCTGTAGCACATCATCTTCGTGGTGTAGCAATTTTAATGGCCAGTAGTGTAATACAATAGTTGACAAAGTTTGTGACTGGTAGCGGTAATTGTAAAAAAAAGATTAACATGTGTTTTGAGACAGTCGCGGTCGAAAAACAGCGAAAATGACTTCAAAGCAAATGAGTGATGTTGGTATATGAAGAATGGACAGAATAAAGCAAATAGATAAGAGTAAATGCAGTCAAGGATAGTGGACTTTACGGAACTGAAATGCAGAAGGTCTGAGCACGCAGCGAGGTGAAATGCTGGGCGAAGGACGAATCAGATTCTGCGTTTAGACTGCTCGTGACCAGAAGTACCGAGGGGCGGACCACCTGACGGAAGAAGGCAGGTGACGGCGTGGAAACAAGGAGGACAAACTAGCGGTCAGGAGAGCTGATGATCGTAGTGTACAGCGCAGCCTGGAATCGGCCTGTGTCCACCTGCGGGTGATAACTGGCTAGTGGCTATGACGGTGACTCCGTACGACCGTGTCTCGGTGAGTAGTCGCCGACGTGGAGCAGTGATGAACCGCCGCCCGAATTCCAGGAAGGCGGAATGTACCTGTTAATACACCACAGTCCGCTAACGGCTGACGCAACGAGAAATACCAGAATGAATCTTCCACTCAGCGGCGGAAACCTTCTGGCAGACTGAAACGCTGTACCGGGCCGGGAAGCGACTCTGTTAAATTAAACGGGAGAAAGGGACAGAATTAAAGAAAGATAAACTCCAGTGGAAGACTCTGCAGGAAAAACGCTCAGTAGCTCGGTAGGGGCTTTTTTTGAAGTTTCGAGAACATATCTTCAACGAGGAGGCAACCAGTATATTGCTCCCTCCTACGTATATCTCGCGAAGAGGCCATGGAGGATAAAATCAGAGAGATTAGAGCCCACACAGAGGCATACCGATAATCCTTCTTTCCACGAACAATACGAGACTGGAATAGAAGGGAGAACCGATGGAGGTAGTCAAGGTACCCTCCGCCACACACTGTCAGGTGTGGATGTAGATGTAGAAGAAGTGACAACGGGGGGAGGTAGGCAAGCGGCAGGTAGCAGGTAGGCAGTGCCCACGCTGGGCTGGGCGGCTGGCTGAGGCGATCCCTCTATCTCCCTCTCTCTCTGTCCCTAGTCGCACGCCCGCCGGCCGCTGACGCCGCTCGCCGCGCGTGGAGGTCGCCGTGGCCGGGCCGCACTTTCTCCGTCCTCGCGGTGCATTAGCAAACCAGCCTGGGGGGGGGGGGGGCAACGCGAATTATTCATCCTACCAGCAATTTGGAAACGCTGGCCGGGCCACCTGCTTATTACGAAACGCGCGCGGCCCGCTACCGGGCCAGCAACTCCGCAAGCACACCAGACGTAGGCTTTCCTTCCTGTCCCGTTTTTCCCTTTCCTTCCCTAGGCTACCTCTACCCGCGCGGCAGCCTGGTACCAGACACGCTGAGACTAGAATTCGCCCCTGTGGGACGCCAGATTAGTGCGCGGCCTGCGGCACCTCAAGCTGCAGAACGCCTGCGGTGGCTAGTCGCCGCATGGACAGCCGCGCCTGCTCACGTCTCCACATCAGTACTGCTCGGTCCTAGGCCAGAGAACGCTGACGCTCGTACATCCTACACACCACAGTACAGCCTCTGTATCCCGTCTCTGCAACATCCGACGGACGCGCCTATTGCATAATGGTAACAAACATAATGAAGCCACGCGGAGTGACCGCGCGGTTAGAGGCGCCATGTCACGGATTGCGCGGCCCCTCCCGCCCGAGGTTCGATTCCTCCCTCTGGCAAGGGTGTGTGTCTTGTTCTTAGCATAAGTCAGTTTAAGTAGTCTGTAAGGCGACTGGTCCCGATGGAGGTTCGAGTCCTCCCTCGGGCATGGGTGTGTGTGTTTGTCCTTAGGATAATTTAGGTTAAGTAGTGTGTAAGCTTAGGGACTGATGACCTTAGCAGTTAAGTCCCATAAGGTTTCACACACATTTGAACATTTTTAGAGTGTAACTCTAGGGTCCGATAAATAAATAGCGTCTGACGAGGCCCTCCCGTCGGGCAGACCACTCGCCTGGTGCAAGTCTTTCGATTTGACGCCACTTCGGCGACTTGCGCGTCGATGGGGATGAAATGATGATGATTAGGACAACACAACACCCAGTCCCTGAGCGGAGAAAATCTCTTGACACAGCCGGGAATCAAACCCGGGCCCTTAGGATTGACAGTCTGTCGCGCTGACCACTCAGCTACCGGGGGCTGACTGCAGCAGTTTGGTCGCTTAGAAATTCACACACATTTGAACATTTCAGCATTATGAAAATCGAGACATTTACACGTAATTTGCCGGATCATGAAAAGCGACCGACTACTTAAAGAGGTGAAAGATATATGAAATACTCACAAAACTAAGTATATGGTGCAGGAAAGACGTGTAATGTAGCGAAATGTAGCTACAAACAACTGGGAACAATAAGAATAGAAGATCAAGAGAGGTGTGCTCAGATTAAAAAGGCCGTACGATATCTCCGCCTTTCTGTTCAACCTGTACATTGAAAAAACAATGGCGGAAATGAAAGAAAGGTTTGTAAGTGGAATTAAAACTAAGGCTATCAATGGCAAGATTCGCTGATGACGTTCCTATTCTTCCTAAAACTGAGAACTACACGACCAATGAATGGAAATAAATCGGCCGACGGGGTGGCAGAACGGTTCTAGGCGCTTCAGTCCAGAACCGCGCAACTGCTACGGTCGCAGTTTCGAATCCTGCCTCAGACATGGATGTGTGTGATGTCCTTAGGTTAGTTAGGTTTAAATAATTCTCAGTCTAGGGGACTGATGACCTCAGATGTTAACTCCCATAGGGCCATGTGAACCGTTTTGGAACCGCAGTGGCAATAGAAGATTGAGTCGAGCCTGGAGGTATGCTCAGACAGCCTAGTGCCTAATCCGGGTACAAGTTCCGGCCTGCTCAAAATTTCAACTGTAAGTGTGAAAGTTTTGGTAAGGTTCCATGGGACGAAACTGCTGAGGTCATCATTCCCTAGGCTTACACACTAATTAAACTAACTTACGCTGAGGACAACACATACACCCACGTCCGAGGAAAGATAGATACCAGCTACACGAAAATTAAAGACGCGTTTGGAGAACAGAGAAGCAGCTGCATGAATATCGAAAGCTCTGACGGGAAACCAGTCGTAAGCAAAGAAGGGGAAGCTAACAGGCAGAAGGAGTTTATGGTTGGTCTATAAAAGGAAGATGAACTTAAAGGAAAATTATAGAAATGGAGGAGGTCAGAGATGAAGATGAGATGGGAAATTAATATGATACTGCGAGGTGAAATTGACAGAGCACTGAAAGACTTATGTCGAAACAACGCCTGTGTAGCAAACGAGATTACGTTAGAACTAGTGATAGCCTTGGGAGTGCCATTCATCTGGTGTGAAAAATATGTGAGGCAAGCGAAATATCCACCAACTTGAAGAAGAAAGTAATAATTCCAATTCCAGAGGGAGCACTTGCTGACAGGTGCGAGTATTCAAATGGTTCAAATGGCTCTGAGCACTATGGGACTCAACTGCTGTGGTCATAAGTCCCCTAGAACATAGAACTACTTAAACCTAACTAACCTAAGGACATCACACACATCCATGCCCGAGGCAGGATTCGAACCTGCGACCCTACCGGTCGTGCGGTTCCAGACTGTAGCGTCTTTAACCGCTCGGCCACTCCGGCCGGCGGTGCGAGTATTACCGAACTATCAGGTTAATAAGTCACCATTGCAAAATACTAACACGAATTATTTACAGAAGAAAGGAAAACTGATAGAAGCCGGCCTCGGGAAAGATCAGTTTTCATTGCCGAGAAATGTAGGAACACGCGAGGCAGTACTGACGCGTCGACGCGTCTTAGATGGTAGGTTAAGGAAAGGCAAACCTACATTTATAGAATTTGTAGACTTGGATAAAGCTTTTGACAATAGTGAGTGGAATAGTCTCTTTGAAATTACGAGGGTACAAGTATGAGGAACGAAATGCTGTTTAAAACTTGTATATAAAGCAAACGGCAGTGAAGGGAGTCTAAGAGTATGGAAGGAGAGCAGTGATCGAGAAGGGAATGAGACAGGATTGTAGCCTGTCCCCAATATTATTCAATCTGCACCCTGGCCAAGTATTAAGGGAAGCCAAAGAATGATTTGGAGTAGAAATTAAAGTTCAGGGAGAAGAAATGAAAACCTTGAGGTTTGCCGATGACATCGTAATCCTGTCAGAGACAGCAGAGGAGTTGGAAGAGCAGCTGAACAGAATGGCCTGTGTCTCGAAAGGATGGTATAAGGTGAGCATCAACAAAAGCCGAACAGTGATAATGAAATGTAGTCGAATTAAATGAAGTGATGAAATGGGAATTAGATTAGGAAACGAGACACTTGAAGTAGTAGATAGGTTTTGCTATTTGGATAGTGAAATAACTGATGAAGGCCGAAGAAGAGAGAAAAGAAAAGCCTTTCTGAGGAATTTGTTAACATCGGTTATAGATTTAAGTGTGAGTCAGACCGCCAGCGAGAGCGCACCGTTAGTTCCTGCTACTAATAAGGCGACCTTGTTACATATTTTTACGAGCTTCAAACAGGAGCGACTGCAGTAATGGATAGGAACTGTGATTGTTGTGTATAGATGCGAGCTGAGCTGGCGACCCTTTGCTCACAGCTTCAGGCTGCGTTGGCTTCCGTCACACAGCTTGAGGCTGCTGCCAGGGGGCGTCACTGCGGGGGATTGGACGCGGGGATGCGATGGACGTCGGGCACGCCCCACGTGTCCTCCGATCGGTCCACTGCTGTGACCTGCCCGGGTACTGCCTGCACTAAGGTTGACCCCTCACCCGTGGTCTAGTGGGAGATCATTCCAAAGCCTGGCAGGCAGCGAAAAACTTTCCGAGGGGCTGATCGTAGGGCCTCCCCGATTCGTTTGACGAACAGGTTTCGGGCATCATCTGTGGCTGGCGATGTCTCTGAGCCGGATGCAGTCGTCCACCCTGTTCCAGAGGAAGCTTCTCGGACCGCAAGGTCTGGGCATTCATAGAGGGTGGGTTTGCTGGTAGTTGGGAGTTCCAACATTAGGCGTGTAATGGGGCCCCTTAGGAACATGGCTGCCAAGGAGGGGAAGGAAGCCAGTGTGCACTCCGTGGGCATACCAGGGGGAGTCATTCCGGATGTGGTTCTTCCGGATGCCATGAAGAGTACAGGGCGCAGCCAACTGCAGGTGGTGGCTCATGTCGGTACCAATGACGTGTGTCGATTTGGATCGGAGCAGATTCTGTCTGGTTTCGGGCGGCTTGCGGAAATGGTAAAGACTGTCAGTCTTGCTTCCGAGATTAAGGCAGGGCTCACCATCTGCAGCATCGTCGATAGAACCGACTGTGGTCCTTTGGTGCAGAGCCGAGTGAAGGGTCTGAATCAGAGGCTAAGGCGGTTCTGTGACTGTGTAGGCTGCAGATTCCTTGACTTGCGCCATCGGGTGGTGGGTTTCTGGGTTCCGCTTAATAGGTCAGGAGTCCACTACAGACAGGAGGCGGCTATACGGGTAGCGGGGGTTGTGTGGAAGGGACTGGGCGGTTTTTCAGGTTAGAGGATCTCAGGGAACCACAGAAGTGGCGTCCGTCTAAATGTGGGCGGGTAAAACACAGTAAGGTAATTGTAGAAACGATTGGTATTGTAGTTGTAAATTGTCGTAGCTGTATTGGGAAAGAACCAGAGCTCCAAGCCCTAATAGAAAGCACTGAAGTTCAAATAGCTGTAGGTACAGCCAAAATTTTTTCAAACGATCTAACAGCGTTCAGAAAGGATAGATTAAATACAGTTGGTGGTGGAGTATTTATTGCTGTCAGAGGTAGTTTGCCTTGTAGCGAAATTGCAGTAGACAGTTCGTGTGAAATAGTATGGGTAGAGGTTATACCTCACAATCGGACTAAACTATTAACTGGATCGTTTTACCGACCCCCGACTCAGAAGACATAGTTGCTGAACAGCTCAGAGAAAACTTAATCTCATTTCAAATAAGTACTCATACAATTATAGTCGGTGGTGACTTCTATCTACCCTGGGTATGCTGGAAAAACTGTATGCTGACGGCAGGCATAAAAATTTCTCAGAAAATTATTTTGAACGATTAGTTCATGAGCCCACTCGAATTATAAATGGTCGCGAAAGCATACTTGACCTTTTAGCAACAAATAATCCTGTACAAATAGTGAGTGTTGTGACGAATACAGAGATTAGCGACCACAAGGCAGTTGCTGCTAGGCTGAATACCATAACACCTACAACCATCAAAAAGAAACGCAAAGTATATCTATTTAAAAAAGCTGATGAAAATGCTCGTAACGCCTTTTTAAGAGACAGTCTTCACTCTTCCGATCTGATCATGTAAGTTGTGAGCGTGTGGGTCTTACTCTGTCATTCTACACAACGGATTTATCTGAGATGTATCCTTTACCCTGTGGCTCCTGTGAGATGCAATTTCCACCCCCACACTACTACAGAAGTCAGACAGACGCTCCTAACGTTCTAAAGAGAAATGCCTTAAAAAACTTTCAGCAATCAATATCTTCTGGAGTCGTCCGCTGTAAGGAAATAACGCAAAAATTCACAAAATTTCTTACGTAACTAGTGGGATGCTAACGAAAATTATTATTTATTTTTGCAAACATTCTGAGAAATCACAATGGCACTTTTAGTTATGAATTGAACATGTTATTTCCCGGTTCTTTTCGGAACGTGAAGTTACCTCTTAAGAATAGGATTCGCTAATGAAATTTCTATACAAAGTTTAAGATTGTTATTGACTTGGCAGAATGGCTGGGAGCCACGCCTACTCAACTTGAATAATTATCCGTTAGAATGTTGCTAGGCACAGTCGAGGCTGTTGCGTGAGATATGAAGTGAAGTGTACTGTTATGGGGGAAATACGTGGCTCGCAAGAGCTGTAGCGCACAATACCTATCTGCGATGACTGCTGTCTGCGCCGCTCGCTGCTGACAAATAAGGTAACTCTCGTTCTATCTGGATTGACCTTCGCCAATCAAACTCTCCTTACGCCTTGATGAAATCGAGGACTGCTATTCGCCCCTAGTCTAACTATTGGCGTGGTACACTAGCCAGATAACCAGTCCACCGCGATGCCACTCAAAAATTCGCTCGCAGGCGTTTAACTATAACTCTGTCCGTTCACACTGCACCGTAAGTGTGGCGGCCAACACAGTGAACAACACTTAATCACAGGGACTCAATATAGAGTCGCACTTCGATTCGCTCTCGACAGAGGTGCTCTCCCAGTGAAGTATTGAGGAGAGACTTGTTCCTTGCTCTTTGAGTATACGTACGAGCACGCACACTCTCGTTACGTGTTCTCACTCCAAGAGCGACTACGGAACGGCCCCCGCTCCACGCCAGACGTGAAGGGGTATATCTTTCGGTCTCTTCCATTACTCCTTCAGCTCAAGGCGTCAGAAATATCGTCTGCCAATCAGCATTGCTCTTCTAAAACGGGAGAATGACGTTTCTTTTAAGGCGACCAATCCGGAAATCTGTAGCATCGGCGCTTGGCGTTTGCTGTTTCCGTGTGAAAATCTCTGAAACTGCGTGCCATATTTGTAAAGAATGCGTAGGCTGGGCGCTTCCACACAATGTAGCGGAATTTGCTTTTAAGCCGAACACGGGGTCGTTCCTCCTTTCACTTGGGCAAACGCTGTCCGCTCCACGGGCGGCCACCGGCCGACGTAGATGGGTTGGGACTGGCCTCTTGGCGTGCGGTTGCTCTCCCGAACTAAAAGCTCCTGTGACCGTCGTGTCTGGAATGTGTGTGTGTACGCCAGCCTCGAGTATTTCAACCACGGTGTGCTTACTTTTTATTTCCATATCGTTTACATGAATTCATACAACATAGACTTTATCTTATCTAGTTTGGGTTCGAACGAAGCGTCTTGATGTGCGGAATATGATTGTGAGGGCGGAATATGTAAGCACTGAAGGTCAGGAGACCACGACGTCTTACAAAGTGTAGAAAAGTTGTGGAATGTTTTCAAAGATATAATATCAACAGCAGTTATATATCACATAAATTAATAAGTGATCGTACTGATCCCCCATGGTACACAAAACGGGTCAGATCGTTGTTGCAGAAGCAACGAAAAAAGCATGTCAAATTTAAAAGAACGCAAAATCCGCAACATTGGCAAAGTTTTAGAGAAGTTCGAAATAAAGCGCGTACAAAAGTGCGAGATGCTTTTAATAATTTCCACAACGAAATTCTGTCTCGAAATCTAGCAGAAAACCGAAAGAGATTCTGGTCATACATAAAGCACACCAGTGGCAAGACGCAATCAATACCTTCACTGGGCGATAACAACGGTGAAGTTACTGATGACAGTGCCACTAAAGCAGAGTTATTAAACTCTGTTTCCGAAACTCCTTCACCAAAGAAGACGAAATAAATATTCCTGAATTCCAATCAAGAACAACTGCCAAGATGAGAAACATAGAAGTAGATATCCTCAGTGTAACAAAGCAGCTTGAATCACTTAATAAAGGCAAGGCCTCCGGTCCAGACTGTATACCAGTCAGGTTCCTCTCAGAGTATGCTGATAAAATAGCTCCACATTTAGCAATTCTATACAACATCTCGCTCACAGAAAGAACCGTGCCGAAAGACTGGAAAATTGTTCCAGTCACACCAATACCCAAAAAGGGAAGTAGGAGTAATCCGCTGAGTTACAGGCCTATATCACTAACATCGATTTGCAGGAGGTTTTTAGAACATATACTGTATTCGAACATTGTGAAGTACCTCGAAGAAAACGATTTATTAACATATAGTCAGCACGGATTCAGAAAATTGCGTTTTTGTGAAACACAACTAGCTCTTTATATTCATGAAGCAATAAGTGCTATCGACAGGGGATGTCAAATTGATTTCATATTTTTAGATTTCCAGAAGGCTTTCGACACCGTTCCTCACAAACGTCTTCTAACCAAACTGCGTGCCTATGGAGTATCGCCTCAGTTGTGCGACTGGATTCGTGATTTCCTGTCAGAAAGGTCGCACTTCGTAGTAATAGACGAAAAGTTATCGAGTAAAACAGAAGTAATATCCGGCGTTCCCCAAGGAAGTGTTATAGGCCCTTTATTGTTCTTGATCTATATTAACGACATAGGAGACAATCTGAGTAGCCGTCTTAGACAGTTTGCAGATGATGCTGTCATTTACCGTCTTGTAAAGTCTTCAGATGATCAAAACGACGTGCAAAATGATTTAGATAAGATATCTGTATGGCGCGAAAAGTGGCAATTGACCCTGAATAAAGAAAAGTGTGAAGTTATTCCCAAGAGTACTAAAAGAAATTGATCAGCTAAATTCGATTACGTGATAAGTCACACAAATCTGTGGGCTGTAAATTCAACTAAATACTTAGGGATTACAATTGCAAATAACCTAAATTGGAACTATCACAGAGATAATATTGTGGGTAGAGCAAACCAAAGCCTGCGATTCATTGTCAGAACACTTAGAAGGTGCAACAGGTCTACCAAAGAGACTGCGTTCACTACGCTTGTCTGCCCTATTGTGGAGTACTGCTGTGCGGTGTGGGATCCGTATCAGGTGGGACTGACGGATGACATCGAAAAGTACGAAGAAGGGCAGCTCGTTTTGTATTATGGCGAAATAGGGGAGATAGTGTCACAGACATGATACGTGAATTGGAGTGGCAATCATTAAAACAAAGGCGATTTTCGTTGCGACGGGATCTTCTCATGAAATTTCAATCACCAGTTTTCTCCTCCGATTGCGAAAACATTCTGTTGGCACCCACCTACATAGGGAGATATGATCATCACGATAAAATAAGAGAAATCGGGGCTCGCACGGAAAAAATTAAGTGCTCGTTTTTCCCGCGTGCCGTTCGAGAGTGGAACGGTAGAGAGACAGCATGAAGATGGTTCATTGAACCCTCTACCAGGCACTTTATTGTGAATAGCAGAGTAATCACGTAGATGTAGATGTCAGGAAGTCATTTCTGAAAGTACTTGTATGGAGTGTAGCCAAGTATGAAAGTGAAACATGGAGAATTAACAGTTTAGACAAGAAGAGAGTAGAAGCTGTAGAAATGTGGTGCTGCAGAAGAATGCTTAAGATTAGACGGGTGGATCGCGTAACTGACGAGGGCCTACTGAATAGAATTGGGGCGAAAAAAAAAATTGTGGCACAACTTGACTAAAAGGAGGGATCAGTTGATAAGGCACTTTTTGAGAAATCAAAGGATCATCAATTTAGTATTATAGCGAAGCGTGGGTGGTAAAAATTTTAGAGGGAGGCCAAGAGCTGAATACAGTAAACAGATTCAGAAGGATGTAGGTTGCAGTAGTTACTTGGAGATGAAGATGCTTACGCAGGATAGAGTAGCTAGGAGGGCGCATCAAACCTGTCTTCGGACTGAAGACCACATTTTTGTTAGCATACTGTGTACCCATGGTAAGTAATATTTTATTTCATGCTTTCTTTCGTTGTGTTGGAATTTCAATATCTGCTGCGTACTTAAGAGGAGTGCTCACAACGAGGAGAAAAAACTTTTGAACCGGTAGATGCGGTGGCAGGTAAATACATCATCTACTAAAATTAATATGTTTATTTACACGATGTACACTTGATGACTGAATTACGTTTGAATACTGTTAAGTTCTTCTGTGGTACTGAGTTACATACAAGTGACAGTAATGTTCTTAGTTGTAAGAAATGGCATTTCTCCTCCTTACACGAGGTATAATAACAACGTTTCACCAGGCAACGCCGGTCAACTGCTGATTGTGTATGAGAAATCGGTTGGTAACTTTTCTTATGTCAGCACGTTGTAGGTGTCGCCACTGGTGTCAACCTTGTGTGAATGCTCTGAAGAGCTAATCATTTGCATATCATAGCATCGTCTTCCTGTCGGTTGAATTTCGCGTCTGTAGCACGTCATCTTCGTGGTGTAGCAGTTTTAATGGCCAGTAGTATATTTATTCTTTACTTTTGGCACAGTGGTGCCGAAATTTCTGGATCACTTGTGTGTTAATTACTACAGGTAGCTTGTCATGTTTTCGTGTGGCAAGTACTTCCATTCTCCGCACAATGCTGAGGTGTTGTGATGTACACATTAACTATAACAAGTATTTTTCACAAATTACGTAGTAAAACACTTTTCACTCCACCAGAACACAGTGTGATTGTGGTGCCGAGGCATGTTTGGTTACTGAGAAAAACGGTGTTTTGCACAACTGGCGGACCTCACATCCAACAATTTTAACTGCAGACACTGCCAATACAAGGAGCTGCAAATCAAAATGATGAAAAAAGAAAGTTGTGTTACGCCGTATCCATTTCGCCTCAATTTACTGAAGCAGTTCCAGTCGCATGAAATGCAAACATACTGCAACCTATATGCAGCGCTCTTAACTCACATATTCTGCCATTGCACTTGCGGGTTATACCAACAGTGGATCAAGAAAGAGCTAAAGCCTGAAAGCGGAATTTGTAGACGAGGACTGCATGTAATGGGAAAAGTTAACTTGCAGGCTTCCCATTGCCTTCTACACTGCGGTACTGGAGCCATAAAAGCCGCCCCGATCCGCCGCTACACGGCGCCTCTGTCACTGTAACTGCCTGTCTCTCGACATCCGCCACTGGAGGAACGCCTGCCTCCTACCGAGCTCGAAGCTTCTGTGTGTACCTATCCCAGCAGAGGGGGCTGCTGCCCCGTGTGAAGAGACCCTTTTTGGTGACCGTCTGGTCACATTCACCTCAGACACTACTGCAGTCTCTTTTTTAACTCTGGCAAGAGGCTCTTCGAGGCACCAACAGCTGGGCCAATTGGATCAAGAATTCTTAAGGAGGTGTCACTCCCTGTCACTCTCGATTTATCCTCGCTTGTGGCAGATAGAGGTAGGCCCCCTAGCAGACATTACTATTGGTACAGGAGACGATGTGCAGGTACAAGTATATTGGGTGGTCAATGCTGAAACTGTGGAATTATTCGAATGGATGTGTCTACTGTGGGAAGTTGAAGGGATGAACTGTGCAGTCAGCAGCTGAGAGCAAAGTAAGACTCTGCATGTGATGAGGGCACGGTAGGGCGGGGCTGCAACTCGGTTTGGAACAAACGAGTCTGCTGGAGCTGACTCAAACAGGACGTGTGGAGTTGATGAGAAGGTGGCTCATAGGATTGTGGATGGAGCAAGTCAGGTATTGAGAGACTCAAGACACTACAGGACTCTGAATTGTGTAGAACGTAAACTTCGTCCACAGGTGCTGGCATCTCCGTTGGTACCTACCGACCACCGTTTCATCCTCCACCAGTGAGGTCATTGGACCCTATATGAAGGGGCGTGCAGTCAACTCATTGCTCTCCCGGCCGTTGTCAGTTTTCGTGACTTGGACCACGCTGCCTCTCACTCAGGCAGCTCTTCAATTGGCATCTCAAGGCTGAGTCTTCCTACCAAGAAAAACTTCCAGGCAGTACCGCGAATCGACCCCCGGGTCATCTGCATGGCAGTCAGTCGCACTGACCACTCAGTTAAAGATAATGACACTCTAAATTATGGCAGGTACTGAATTACCGGAGCTGTCCTAGAAATCTGAGGAATGGTGGGAAGTTGAATAAATAATAGGAAACCGATCACAAATTCAGTCTGAAGTTTGGAGCAAGCAAGAAGGCCTAGTGCTTGAACGAGTCCTTTACCACTACTTCATTTGCCCAGTCTTGCAGCTTACAGCGATTTACTCTCTTGCACCGACCCCATCATCTCAGAGCTGTAGTCACACCCAATGACCTCAATTACTTGGTGGACGTCTTCCGACTTGTCTCTTCTCCTACGCCCGAATTATTTGCCCTGTCCCGCGGAAGTCCCAATACAAGTCTTCCCATCCCGTGCCTTAATCAAGTCAGCGTTATTCATCATCACGTCTCCGGGGCACCTCTTCATTTCTTTTTATTAAAAAAGAAATTCCTCCAGCTGTACTTAAGATTTCTTATTTACTTTGCTATTAGTTTCGGCGTTGCGTCAACGCCATCTTCAGATCACAGAGGGAGCGGGTTCCTCATAAGCACGTCGTTTACATAACCATGGCCGTAGCAAACGTCAAACACGTGAACTTCTAGCCTACAGGGAATCTAAGTCCTTCCGAAAGTGACGTGACAGTACCACATGGTGTTTCTACTTGCATACAATGTGGCATTGTCACGTCACTTTCGGAACGACTTAGATTCCTTGTAGGCTAGAAGTTCACGTGTTTGACGTTTGCTACGATCATGGTTATGTAAACGACGTGCTTTTAAGGAACCCGCTCCCTCTATGGCCTGAAGATGGCGCGGACGCAACGTCGAAACTAGTAGCGCAGTAAATAAAAAATCTTAAGTACAGCTGGAGGAATTTAATTTTTAATAAAACTTATACCAGCTGTGTCCCACCTTCATCCAGTTTAAATATGGATGTACGAAGATCCTCATTTCTTGTCTTATCAGCTTACTTAATTTTCGGCTTCAGTCTGTGACACCGCACCTGAACGCTTCGGTTCTCTTCTTTTCCGATGTTCCACTTTCTTACAGGCCAATTGCCCAGAGCCTCAGAAATTTATTCATCACGTTAAGGCCTATGTTTGACGCTAGTGAAATTCTTTTAGTTAAGAACGCCATCTTCTTCTTTTTTTGTTTTACTGTAAATCTGAGTGCTTCCTCAGAAGAACTTTCGCCCCATTCGAGATCTCCAGTAATTATTCTTCACTTCTACAGAGGATAGCAATTTTATCGGCGAATTTTATCACTGATATTCTTTAATTCTAAATTTTGATCCCTGCACTGAACCATTTCTTCATTTCCGTCATCGCTTCTTCGACAGACAGATGGAACAGGAGAAAGACTGCAATCCTGCCTTGTGATCTTTTTGATCTGATCACTTGTCTCTTTGTCCTGCGTTCTTGCTGTCCCCTCTTGGTTTTTGTACAGGTTATATTTCTTGTACCTTTGCCTACATCATACACCTATTTATAAGTGTATTTCATCTTACAGCATGTGACATTGTCGAAAGGCTTTTTTAGGGCGATAACTGTCTTGATTTTTCTTAAAACTTACTTCCATTATCATTTCCTGAAGCCAAAGTGATCGTTATTAGAATGTAAATCCTGTGTAGTACCCTGCTCAGCAACTTGGTTGCATCAGCACTCAGACTGACACATCGACAGCCCCCGTATTTATCTGGCCTTGCTATCTTCATTTCTGTGTGGATGATATTCTTCCGAAAGTCCGATTTCATGTCTCCTGTGTATACATTACCTCGAATAATAAATAATTTGAATGAACGCCTTTTTGCAATTTCTTTCATAAATTCCGAAGGAATCTCACTTATCACTTCTGCTTTGTTGTTCACAAGAGTTCCAAACTTCAGTCTAACTTTGGATCGCTTGTGCCCTTCAAAATGATACTCAATTATTTCCCTATCGTGTGGGTAGCAGTTCCTCTCCATCGTAGAATGGATTTCTCAACAGTGTATGTAGCTGAAATTTACTGCACAACTCAATGAATTAGTCTTTTTTTTTTTTTTTTTTTTTTTTCAACGGTGTTTGCGGGCCCGTATTTTTCCTAAGTCTCTGTTACGGTCCTTGCTCTACTATAACGTTCCAGCCCCTCAGGATTATTAGATTTTCATCTCCCTTCACATACCGATTTACCCACGCAATTCCGCCACACATTCTCTTTATTCATTCATCTTCTACTTGTGATGTTGGCTCGTGAACCATAATTATAGCTGTTTTGTTGGTTTGTTTTCGATACTGACGAGAACAATCCTACCGCTGAACTGTTCGCTTTAACTCCCATCTTCCTATTCTGTCGTTATGTCATTTTCTGTTACTGCCAGTTTAACCCAATATTCGTATGAGCAGAAATTTTTATCTTCTTCGCATTTTATTTTTCTGGTCCTACTAGATCTATATTTCGTCTATGCATTCCCCCTATCAGATTTTCTTATATTCCACGTTGTGACTCGTTGGTTTGTCAACCTTTTTCACTTTGGCAGTTCCACCCTCCAGATCTGAAATGGGGAGTAATTTTGTATATTTTGTTAATGGAGAGATCTTCACGACGGCTTTTCCAGGTACAGACCACATTTGCTGTGGATACACATTATGTATCTTAAATTCAGTGTTTTCCATTGCGTTCTGCATCGTCATTGGTTTTCATTGCCTTCTTCATCCTCGTGCCGTCGATAATTGCTAATTCTACGTTTTTCTGGAGCGGTTTCCCACTACAAGAACAATAGGGTGTCCTGAATCAACTTGTCAGCCATCTTTCGACAAGCCTGTAAGAAGAACGTGGGTGACTATTGTACCGCGAGTTTTCGGCTGTCATAGGTGATAATTTTTGTCAGAAATACAAACAGTAATTAGGTCCAGTCTGGGACTCGCGACATTCTCATTGGTATTCGAAGATGCTATCCTAGACCACGGTGCCAATTCATGATAACACGCGATTAATTCGGTCGGTCGCTACATGAAATGAATGGCGACCGGATGTCGCGGGAGCTGTTTGTGGCGCAGCGGCCGCTGGTGCAGCGCTGCGGGCTCTGAGCTGCTCATGATTTACGGGCGGGTGTCGAACCGAAGAATTTACACCTCCTGCAGCGGCGGCCGGAATGCAAATGGCTCGCGACGTAGCCTCCGAGAATTCCAGGCGGTACTTGTTTTGGTGAGTGCCTAACAGCGCCGGTGTTAAAACAAAATTCGCGACTATCCGCTCAAGGAGAGCCGCTGCTGCAATCGCGACAAAGAAATGAAAAAAAAAGGATGTGGTATCTATAAGTGGCAGTGGATGCGGGAGCGGTCCGCCGTTCAGAGGCGCTGGGGCGGGGCGCCCGCAGTGCCGGCCGCGAAAACTAGTCAGTGCGTAGTACGGTATACCTCAGGAAGACGTCACGGGAGTAAGATAAGAGTGATTAGAGTGTGTGCCAGGAAATTAAGACACTGTCACTGGATCCGTTCTAGAATGGAGTAGGACAAAAAATTCCTAACAATGGTACTCAGGACCTATCCCCAAACACTGTACGAGGTGCGGCTAGAAAAAAACCGGACTGATGCTGTAAAAAACATTTATTTACAATTATTTACAATTTCATGTTATCTCCTTCAATGTACTCTCCTCCTCGGTCTCTACACCGCTCCATACGAATTTTCCACTGTTCACAGCAATGCTGCAGATCATTTTCGGTAAGTCCATACATTACTTCCGTCGCTTTTTCTTTTACTGCTTCAACAGTCTCAAATCTAGTTCCTTTCAAAGCTGACTTGACTTTAGGGAAAAGAAAAAAGTCACAGGGGGCCAAATCAGGTGAGTAGGGTGGATGATCTAAGATGGGAATGTTGTGTTTGGCCAAAAACGTCTTCACTGACAACGCACTGTGAGCTGGGGCATTGTCTTGGTGAAGGATCCATGACTCTTTTCTCCACAAATCGTTCCGTTTTCTCCGTACTCGCTCACGTAGGGTAGCCAGGACGCTAATGTAGTAATGCTGATTCACTGTTTGTCCCTCTGGTACCCAATGAATGTGCACAATCCCTTTGATGTCAAAAAAAAACAATCATCATTGCCTTGAATTTCGATTTTGACATTCGTGCTTTTTTTTGTCGTGGAGAACCAGGAGTTTTCCAATGCATCGATTGGCGTTTAGTTTCGGGATCGTAAGTAAAAAACCACGATTCATCGCAAGTAATAAAATTTTGTAAGAAGGTGGGATCACTTTCAATGTTTTCCAGGATGTCAGAACAAATCATTCTTCGGCGTTCCTTCAATTCAATTGTGAGACACTTTGGAACCATTTTTGAACACACTTTGTTCATGTTGAAACTTTCATGAAGAATCTGCCTAACACTTTCCTTGTCAACTCCTGTTAACTCAGACACTGCTCTGATTGTTAAACGGCGATCTTGTCGAACAAGTTTACCGATTTTTTCAATGTTTGCATCAGTTTTTGCTGACAATGGTCTGCCAGTGCGAGTGTCATCACTGGTGTCTTCGCGGCCATCTTTAAATCGTTTAAACCACTCAAACACTTGTGTTCGCGATAAACAATCATCGCCGTACACTTGTTGTAACATTACAAACGTTTCACTTGCAGATTTTCCTAGTTTGAAACAAAATTTGATGTTAACACGCTGTTCTTTCTGTACACTCAACATTTTCCGACGCACAGACAAAACGTCAACTACTTAAAACAGACGCCACGGGCAGACTGAGTGCAGGAGGCAGATGAAACTCGAGCAGTAGGCGGAGCGAGAGTCACGTGACAGGCCACGCGACTTTCAGCCTTATTGCATTCGTTTTATTGTTTCACCAGTACTAGTCCGGTTTTTTGCTAGCCACACCTCGTACAGTGGTTTGCCGACTAGGAGATCGAAGAGGTGGAAAAAAATCCTCTCTTGATTTTCAGTGTCGTAGAATTATTTGCGAGATTGTCCTGTATTTTAGCATTTCGTTAATTTATTACTGTTATTTTCACTTTAATTTAAATGACTATGTGGCAACTCAGTTTTTAAGCAACGCTGTCTCAGAGCACTATACCTCCATTTTGAACATAAACAATCCAGTTTAGGTTATTCAAGTTGTTACGGCGTAAAGTCAAGCGCCGGCAGCCCAGTCGGGAAAGATAGACCTGAGAGGGCTGTGAGAAAACGGCAGCCACCCTTCTCCAGGACGACAACACAACAGTGGCCTCTATGCGAAGAGGACACAAGCGCCTCGCCAGAATTGTCGAGGCCCAGTTCTACAGCAGCTTCAAGACTAGCGACTTGCATAGAAGCGTCAACTCTAATCACTTGCTTGCACGGATCTGAGAATTGTTATACTGAAGAGACTTGTTATTTTGTCTGTCGCCCTTTGCTTGCGACCCGTCTGTGTAACACAAAATTAAATATTGTGAGAGTTAAGGCACTGCAGGATTCTGAATTGTGTAAAACATTAACTCTGTCCACAAGTCATGGCAGATCCATTGGTACCGACTGACGACCGTTTCATCCTCCACCAGTGCGATCATTGGACGCGATACGGAGTGGCGTGGACTCAGCTCATCGTTCTCATTTATACGATTTGTTTGAATGTTGTCTAGCGATCCGAGAAAGCAGGTTTCCTAGACACCCCACAATTGAAGACTAGTCTGGATTTTTTTTTTTTTTTTTTTGATACGGTACACTACAGCATCACCCGCCTTCCGCGGTCTAACTCTGTTGGTGAGCCAGTAAATATAAACCATAGGGCAGTGACAGTGCGTCACTGCAATACACTTCGGAGGTGAGGTGTGGCAGTGGGACTTGGAGTCCCATACCACCCTGAAACGGTGACAGTGCTCTTCTGTCCGGTATGAAATGTCGTGTGGCTAGGGCCTCCCGTCGGGTAGACCGTTCGCCTGGTGCAGGTCTTTCGAGTTGACGCCACTTCGGCGATCTGCGTGTCGATGGGGATGAAATGATGATGATTAGGACAACACGACACCCAGTCCCTGAGCGGAGAAAATCTCCGACCCAGCCGGGGATCGAACCCGGGACCTTAGGATTGACATTCTGTCACGCTGACCACTCAGAGGTATAAAAACTAGTCCGACACGGGCAGGTAAAATTGGAAAGCCGTGGACGTGGAATGGAGGGCTGGTCCTGGTAAAGGAGGCAGCCATGGTGGACGTGCCAGGGCCAGCGCTAGTCCTGTTCGGAAGCCGATTCCTCGAGGATGGTCAGCGGAACCGGATGGCGGTGCCAGCGAGGTGGATGTGTAGTCCCAACGTGGCGTAGCCCATGGACGGTGTCCCGTAGGGCAGCCACTTTCTCATAGAGCCGCCGCGCGTTGTTGCGTATGGTCTGGATAAATTCTAGTGTCCGGTACCACCCGTCGGCTTTGACCAATGACGTCATAGGTAAGGCAAAGTATCTATGAATGGAACGGATCGTAGTCATAAACAAACGAATGTAACATGCCATAAAATAATACATTTAACGCGACTATTATTTACGAGCGAATGTCAGTTAAACGAGTGGAAGATGACTGAAATAACGAAGAACACGAGAGCAATTACGAGTGCATATATTATATTATCCGCACGTACTGCAAGAACGGAGTAAATAATGAACCGTCGAATATTTGGAATCGGTAACTGGAAGCAACCTATGCAGGGAGTCGTTTCTAGTTATCGATTCCAATACTGCTGTTTGTTGCGCAAAAATCTTAAGACATATCCGAAACGTGCTTAAAAAATGGTCTTGTTAGTGAACTACAGAATAAGACTAGACTTTCAAGAAATGAAAATCTTTACGCACATTACTGCGCACGCAAGGAAATTAAACGCAAAAATGACCAAACCTTGTAACCGATAACTATACTACACGAAAGTCACACCAAGTACAGTAGCTCCAAATAACACTCAATAAAATCGATACAACAGGAGTGACAGTAAAAATAAGAAAAGTGTAGCAGAAACATCGGTAAGGAAAACATAAAAGTGGCTACATAAAAAGAAACTTACCGCATATGAACTTCCAAAGGAGTTAAATATCGAGGCTGACAAGAACGAAATAAGGACACAACAGAAAATAATAATGTTACAAGGTGAAACTGTAACGAAAGAAGCAAAATCCAGAAAACAAATGAAGAAAATAATAAAAAACTCAAACTGTCTCGCACGAATGAGGTACCACCCAAATCAGTTCTTACCTACCACCCGCCCTCAATCAGAAGCAAAATTTTAAAATAGTAAAAAAAATGAAACCACGAGTCAATGACATAAACCCTCCGGCAAAGAAACAGCAATACCCCTCGGCCCAACCATTGTAACCAGAAATACTAAAAGGACAGAAAAACTTCCCTCCAGAAAAACCAGAAAGTAGAATTCGCAAAATACAGTAACATAAAAAAACGCAACGCAAAACAAGAGGAAAGTATAAGACCCACTAACACCTAACTAACAAAACGAGGCTTGTACATGTTACTGACAACTTTAATAAATGCAAGAAATAAACAATAACCTTTAAGAACACTCTTCCTCCAGCAGTATTCATCTAAATGGCCTTGCAAAACTGAAATCCTTCTCTTTTCCCGCCCGACAACAGATTTCACTGCCCCCCAATACCCCTCGATAGTTTTAGTACATGCCTCCGTCTTATAATCTTTAAACTGAATATTGTGATTCACGACCAAATGATGATAACCCCTTTCACCCAACCCTTTGTACGAAGGAAACCCATCCGACATAACTATAGAACCTTCTTCCACATATTCTTCTATTAAAGATGTTAAAACTTCCTTTGTCCGATTTGGTACAACCCTAAATACAACATCAGCACAATCTCCTCCAGAAACTACTACTCCAAAAACCTATAGCCCAACAACCTCGTGCCCCCTTTCGTACTTTCTCTTTACAAAATGTGATTCATCTACTTCAATTATAACCCCTGCCCCCCCCCCCCAATGACCCTCTATACTTTATAAATTCCCCGCAGACTTCTCTACAAAATGAAAACCAGTCGACTACAGTGCCACAAGAAACAACTGCTTCGTGCATGACAGATTTACAGGAATATTCATAGCAAAAATAGTAGGTTAGCATGATAATTACTTCTAAAGTCAGCCTCGATCTCTCGAACCACGTCCCCCTGCGCGTGGATCTCCATATGTTATTTTTTCTGCACCTCCACATGTATTCGTCGGAAGTTCGTGAAGGCGCAACCTTCGTCAAAACCATATAATTTCCACAGACACTGCACTTGCAAAATTCAGTAATAACGCCCAATGATTGTAAAAATTTTATAGTTGATGTATGGTCACTCATTTTCTGAAGCAGAATTTTCGCAGTAAAAACAACCGACTCATCCATAACGAACAGTGTGCGAAATCAAGCCCTTATAAATCACTACTACTTATAAATGACGACTACTTTCATTAACAAAAGATGCTGAAAACAAATTACGAGATCAAAACAAAACAATCTACATCGAAGTTTTAATATACGCGCGTAACGAGGAAATCCAAGGAAATCATTTAACTTTCATTGACAGCAATCTGTGGCACAAACAAAGTAACATAGCACATTACGTCATTGGTCAAAGCCGACGGGTGGTATCGGACACTAGAATTGGCCCTATGGTCTCCTTGAGGGCGGGGCGTGCAGGCTCCACCTGAGAACCTTGTTCTGCAGGCGCTGCAACGTCCGCATCCTGGTGACCCATGCAGTGGAGCCATACGTCAGGGCAGACAGGATAACTGCCCGGTAGATACGGAGCTTTGTAGGCAGATTAAGTTCCCTACTGCGGAAGAGGGAGCACGAGACCCTGGTCAGCTTTTGCCCCTTGTTGGCGACATACTCTGCATGACAGTGGAACAGCAGCTTGTGGTCCATCCGGACCCCGAGATAGGCGGTCGTCGGGGGCCAGAGCACCCGCACGCCTGCAATCGAAATATTGCGGCGGAGCACTGGGCGCCGTTTCGTGAAATAGACCGCCGTAGTTTTGGCAGCATTAAGAGCGATTTTATTTGTCCGGCACCAGGTGATGGTGGCGTCCACCTGTCGTTGGAGGCGGGCGATGACGGCGTCAGTGGTACAAGTAGTGTCCATATGCCAGGTGAGATAAATAACTCACTGACAATCATGAGAAAAAGTAAAAACGTTCTTGAGAAACGACGACAGAAAATCCAAGTACACAGAGGAAAGAATGTAAAAAATGAAACAGTGAAGACTAGTCCCAAAAATCTGAAGACATAAGGACGTGCTGAAGAGTAACGCCTCCAAATTTTTTTTATCCTGTTCTCAGCATCGATTGAGTTGAGGTGTTACATGTCACGCATATTACACGGTCGACATTCCCGCTCCGCTGACGCGAGTTGCAAACCTCTGCCGCTAGAGGGCTCCGAATTGCAGCGTGCAACGTGGCTGCTTGTTAGGCAATTATGTCTGCACATATTAAACAACCTGAGCAGCCGTGTTAGGTTGTTTGCAGATGACGCTGTCGTTTATCAACTAGTAAAGTCATCAGGAGATCAAAACAAATTGAAAAATGATTTAGAAAAGATATCTGAATGGTGCTAAAATTGGCAGTTCACCCTACATAACGAAAAGTTTGAGCTCATCCACATGAGTGCTAAAAAGAAACGCGTTGAACTTCCGTTGCACGATAAATCAGTCAAATCTAGAGGCCGTAAATTCAGCTACGTACCTACGAATTACAATTAAGAACAACTTAAATTGGAAGGAACACATTGAAAATGTTTTATAGGCAGAGCACTTAAAAATATAACAGATCTACTAAGGAGACTGCCTACACTACGTTTGTCCTTTTTTTTTAATACTGCTACGAGGTGTGGGATCCTTACCAGATAGGACTGACGGAGTACATCTAAAAAGTACAAAGAACGGCAGCACGTTTTGTATTATAGCGAAATATGGGAGAGAGTGTCAGTGCAAGGATACAGGATTTGGGACAGACATAATTAAAACAAAGGAGTTTTTCGTTGGGGAGCAAATTTCTCACGAAATTCAAATCACCAACATTCTCCTGCAAAGACGAAAATATTGTGTTGACGCCGACCTACGTAGGGAGAAACGATCAACATGATAAAATAAGGGAGATCAGAGCTGGTATGGAAAGATGTAGGTGTTCGTTCTTTCCGCGCGCTATACGAGATTGGAATAACAGAGAATTGTGAAGGTTGTTTGATGAACCGTCTGCCAGCCACATAAATGTGATATGCAGAGTATCCATGTAGATGTAGAAACACCTTGGAAAACTGGAAGTACTTGTGGAGCATGCCCTGCTTGAGAATGAGAATACCAGACCACACATGAGCGCTGCGACATCTGCAGCAATACGACTCCTTGGGTTCACTGGCAGCGATCATCCTCCATGCAGTCACGGCATGGCCCCACCCGATTTTCATCTGTTTCCAAAAGAAGGTGACGTTGTGACTCCATCAAAAAAGTCAACGGTATCGAAGAACTGGTCTCTTATTGGGAGAAATGTGTTCGTCATCAGGGTGACTGTGTTGACAAGTAAATGTGTAGGCACTGTAAGGTAGCGTGGTCTTCTGACCTTCATTTCTTACATATTCCGTCCTCACAATCGTATTCTGCACATCAAGTTGCTTCATTCGAACCCAAACTCGATAAGGTAGAGTCAATTTTGTATGGATTCATGTAAGCAATATGCAGATCTAATAAGCAAATCACATGTGCACACCGAGGTAGAAAAAGTCGAGGCTGGCGTACACAACATGACGGCCAAATGAATTTTCGTTTTATCGTTCTGAAGAGGCAACCAGCCTCCTGGGAGGCCCGTCCCCTTGGAGAGGTGAGTCAACACACTCCTGCTTTGGCAGGAGCGACCGCCCAGAGAGAGGACAGCTTTAGCCAGAGTGAAGGGATAAAGACTTAAACTCAAATTCCGCTACATTGTGTGGGAGCACCCAGAAGATGCATTTTTTGACGGATCGACTGCATAGTTACGGAGTTCTCACAGGAGGACAGTATATGCCTAATGGAGATGCTACATATTTCCACATTGGTCGACTTAAACGAAACGTCACTCTCTCGTTTAAAAGAGCAACGCTGATTGGCGGAATATTTCTGACACAAGGATCCAGAGGAGTGAGGGAAGATAGCGAATGATATACCCTTGCAATTTTTCCAGAAAAAGGGGCCATTTTGTTGTTGCTCTTGGAGTGGGAACACATAACGAGAGCGAGTGCGCTCGTACGTGTACGCAAAGAGCGAGGAACAAAGTATCTCCTCAGTACTTCACGAGGAGAGCACCTCTGTCGTTAGCGAATCGGAGTGACACTCTACAGGGTGTCCCAGCTATCTTGTCCACCCAAAATATCTCTGGAACAATAACAGCTATTGGAAAACGACTTTCACCGGTATCAATGTAGGGCTGGGGCCCATGAATGTACATATTTGGAAACATTCTAAAACGAAAGCATATCTGTTTTTTAACACAAACTTATGTTTTTTTAAATGGACCGCCTATATTTTTTCTTCAGTAATCCATAACATGGCAAAGCACATACACAATGGCGTTGATTGCATCGCAATATTCCCATTACATCCCGAGATATTAAGACGCGAAGTTGACGCTTGAAACACCCGACATGCGCTGCTAGCGCACGTCCTGAGGCTCAGGCGTGAACCCCATGCTGCCCGTAATCCCAGTAGGATGGCAGCAGACCGTATTATTCGTTTCGGACCTCTTGATAAGTATGGAAGTGTGATTATGCATGTCAATCACATCGCGATTACGGGCAGCATGGGGTTCACGCCTGAGCCTCAGGACGTGCGCTAGCAGCGCATGTCAGGTATTTCAAGTGCCAACTTCGCGTCTTAATATCTCGGGATGTAATGGGAATATTGCGATGCAATCAACGCCATTGTGTATGTGCTTTGTCATGCTACGGATTGCTGAAGAAAAAATATAGGAGGTCCATTTAAAAAAAACATAAGTTTGTGTTAAAAAACAGATATGCTTTCGTTTTAGAATGTTTCCAAATATGTACATTCATGGGCCCCAGCCCAACATTGATACCGGTGAAAGTCGTTTTCCAATAGCTGTTATTGTTCCAGAGATATTTTGGGTGGACAAGATAGCTGTGACACCCTGTATATTGAGTCGTTTGCGAGTAAGCATTGTTCACTGTGTTGGCCGCCACACTTATTGTGTGGTGTGAACATGGACAGAGTACTAGCTAAATGTCTGCAAGTGAATATTGAGTGGCATCGCAGTGGACTGGTTATCTGGCCGGTGTACCACGCCAATAGTTAGACTAGGGGTGGATAAGAGTCCTTGACTTCATCAAGGCGTAGGGAGAGTTTGATTGGCGAAGGTGAATCCAGACAGAAAGAGATAGTTGTGTTATTTGTCAGCAGCGAGCAACGCAGGCAGCAGTTGTCGTAGGCTCTTGGTATTGTGCGCTACAGCGTATGCAAGCCCCATCTTCCCTCCCTAACAGTACACTCCATTACATTTCTCACATGACAGCCTTGACCGTACATAGAAAAGTTATTCACGTTGTGTAGGCGCAGCTCTCAGCCTTTCTGCCGAGTAAATAACATTTTTAAAGAAAAGGGAGAAAAGAACCTTTCCATACTTTGTAAAATAATAGCATTCCTATCCATAAGAGGCAATATACTGTTCCGAAAAGAACTCGGAAATTTATTAATTTATAAGAAAAAGTTTCACTTGATTTCTCAGAATTTTTTTGCAATAAATAATATTTTTCGTTCGTTTAATGTTTTTCTTACACTAACTAGCAATACTCCAGTACCCAAGTATTCCACTAGTTACATAAGAATGTAGAATATTTTTGTGTCTTTTCCTTACAGTGGACGACTCCAGAAGATATTTGTTGCTGAATGTTTTTCAAGCAGTTCTTGTTATTACATTAGGAGCGTCTGTCTGACTTCCGTAGTAGTGTGAGGTGGAAATTGTTTCTTGCAGGAGCCAAAGGGTACTTGTTGGATCAATCCATTGCTCAACTTGACAAAATAAAACCCACACACTCACAGCACGATGACTAAACATGAAGAATGTTAATACATTTTGTTCTATTTTAAAAGCTTTAAGAGTTTTCCAAAAAAAAAAAAAAAAAAAAAAAAAAAAAAAAAAAAAAAAAAAAAAAAAAAAAGAAATCGGAGCATTGCTTTTCCGCACGCCGTAGTAAAACCTTGTTACATGAGTTCATAAGGACAACAGAAGGCGTCCTAGTAACCCTCCTCAGCATCGCCACCTGACTTGCCTCACGGACAGTGAACAGGAAAGTTGGACGTTCGTTGCTGTTCATGTGTGCTTCTGTAAACAGCATCTGTCTTCACAATCTTGGAATTGGCCATCAGTGTTTCTTACTCCTATTCTTTTAGCTGTGTACCACACGCCTCCGCAGCCGAGATCGCTAACGCACGCTTGTTCGGTTGTGTTAGACTCAGAGATATTTTGTTCGAATGGTGCTAGTGGAAGAAGTTTTCATTGCCGGCATTTAACCGGACAGTTTTAAGATTCGACACAGGACATGGAGCAAAGTCAGGGGGTGGCCTAACATTTCTGAGCAGTTGACTCTGCTCCAGTCCCAACGCTGGTCACCGTGTTTGATGGGATGAGGGCCTGCTGCACTGTTGATGGCGACCGGTCCATCCAGAGCGGGCGTTAATACCGGTGGCTCGCTGGTCCCGTTCGAGAGGAAGAGGCACCAGATGTGAATCTCTCCCTTCTCTCACCATCGTAAAGCTCCAAAATATCACCAAATTATACGCACGTGCAGTCATCTGGGCGACGCAGTTACGCTTCAGACCCCCTAAGATACGAGACATTAATTGGAAAGAGGTTTGCAGTAGATAGTGAGGCACTAGAGTTTTCCAGCATGATAGTACCTGCATCACGATGTGCCTTTTCTGCCAAACAAAGATACAGCGTGTGTGTCTTACGTACGGTGCAAGTGTGGAGTCTCGTGACCAATACCAGCGGGGAGGGCAATCTCCAGTCACCAGACAGGCTAGAAACGGTCGCTCGAAGTTGTGTGGCGGCGAACGAGGTAGCGCGGTGGTTAGCACACTCAAGTCGCATTCGTGAGGACGACTATCGGAATCGGTGAGCCGTGTGTGTCTCGTGTTCCCGCCATCATGTATTTTACACCCTGTTTTTAATGTACTTCCATCCCAATACGTTAATTTAAAATTTCTACTATCACGAGTTACTGCTTTGCCTGACCGCGACAGGCGCTAGCAGTGCGTATCGATATATCCCCTGTCGTAGTATCTTTGCTCGACTGCTATTTCTTCCCGGTCGTTGTCTGTCGTAAACCAGTTCGGATAGCTAATGCGGGTCGCGAGTTCGGGCTGCCAGTGAGTTGGAACGCGTGTGGAGCGCAGGCCGGACCTGCCATTCGGGGAGTTGCAATGCGGCACTAGTGCAGTCGGGTTGGAGCAGCAGTGAGGTCTGCGTCGACATGGCTCGCCCGACCATTGCCGCCACGCATTACTTGAGCCGGGCCACGGTCTTGGTGGATCGTCGGTCGATCGTCCTACCGGACGACGTGTTTTGGCTCGCCGTTCGTTCATAAGTCGGCTGTGTGTGTGTGTGTGTGCATCGACTCCCGATTTGTCTTCGTGCGTGCTTATCGTTGGGCACCGTTCAAGTCTGACAACCTGTTTTAAATGTTGTCGGCGTACTGGCTCTGAGAGGTCGGTCGTCTCATGGGGCGACGTGTAACTGGTTCTCTGAGCGCTTCTGGGCCCCTTGAATTACCGTCATATGGACCTTTGGTCGGTCCTTTCCTGGTGCAGGGATGTCGCTTAGCCAGTGGGCGTGTTTGCATGATTTTTTTTTAAATTCTTTATTCAAAACCATTTTAATTATACAAATACAACCCACTGCCTTAATTCATTAGTGGGTCCTAACAGTGATACATTTACATTAAATTTTGCAGCTTAGTGTACTTTTGGTGTGTGAGCTACAGTTAATGTTAGTAACAATGGGCATCTAATGTCTACTTGTACTACTATTTATACCTAATTACTATTACTGATTTAATTATATATGTATTCTGCAGCGTCACATGTGTGCCAGTGAAGAAGATATAAACCTACTTTTTCACGCCCTGCTCTTCGAGCTAATCCCGAAGAGCATGCCCCTGGCACTGGGCGGGCCTCGATGTTAAATTCGCTGCAGTCCCTATCTTAATTTCCTATAACTAAGTCCTACAAACTAACCTATCCTACGTCATGTCCGGTGTGTGTGTCACAATCAGTAGTTGTTCCCCACTCCCCCTAGTCCTGCACGTGGCGGATCCCAACTTAGATGTAGTCGGCCAGTCCACGCACAGGCGGAATGGGAATAGGGCTCTTGGACGCAATTGGTGGTTATTGTCGCTTATTGTTTACTGTATCTCTCCTAAATAGTCAATTAAAACTTTTCGATATACCTCGTTTGCCAAGGTGTTTAAAGTCTGAAAAGTCTCCTCTCGTCTAAGTAGTTGGTGTGTGTCATGGTTGGGTAGTCTGTCTCGCAGTGTGTTGGCGATATCATTGAAGAGGGGACACTCGTAAACTACATGCTGGGGCGTGCCTTCCGGATCGCCACAGTCGCACGCTGGTGTTGCCCTTTTCCCAAATCGACATAGGTAAGTCGGGTAGGATCCATGGCCAGTGAGAAAGTGGATCAACCCTCGCGTAGGCTCAAAGTACTTCATTCCAAGTCGTTCCCTCACATCGGGTAGGAACTGGAAGGTTCTTCGTCCAGTCTCTTCTGCCTCCCAAATCTCCTGCCAAAGCTCCTCCCCTCTTTTCCTTATCTCTCTTTTATCCCCCACTCTAGTTCCCATAATATCAGCAATCTTCTCATAGTTTCCCTTCTTGGCCCAGTACCAAGCCGCCTGTTCTCTTATCTTTATGTCCAGAGGGCAGAGCCCCATTATGACTAATAGGGCCCCCCCTGGATATGTTCTATAGGCACCCACGGATCATGATTGGGTCCGAGCCAATATTTCCGCCGTCGTGTGTCTCGAAGTGATTGGGCGACGGACCAGCGGTGCAGTCTCGACGGAGCAGCAGTCGCAGATGGACCAACAGGAGTCGGTCGGTTGGTGCGGACGAGGGAGGATATCCGTGCGATGCAATCGGCTGGGTCCGCTGCCGGTCCCTTGCAGTGTCGGAGGGTTTGTGGAGCTGTTCGATCGCTACGAGCTTCTTGGTTCACCGACCCAGAAGTGTTTCGATTGCTGAAATTTAGCCTCCATGCTGTGCAATTAACTATATTGGTTTACTACAATTCGGTTGCACTAGCGGAATTTTCTGCCTTGTGGCCGTTAGTGTTCTGGTTACCTGCCCTGGCCACTAAAGTAATTTTAGACAGCGTCCTTTCCTCACCTGTTGTCGCTGTCCAACATGGTGTGTAATTTTGACGGCTAATACATACTTCAATGTGGATTATCACGTTCGTAACGTTTGGTGTTTGAGTTCTCCTGTACTGATTGATGGCAAACAAGTCGTAGTGTCGGTCGGTCCGTGGCTGTCCCCTGATTGGGCTGAGACGGATCAAGTGTAGTTGGGCCCACCACCTGTCTCACCTAAGTGAACGAGGGCAGACCGACCTCCCTGGAGGCTTCTGAGTGCCGTTGTCTTTATTGTCTTTCCGATCGGTTTTAATTATCTGTTTTCAGATACTTAAAATTCAAGACTTATGGTTTTTTTTTTTTTTTTTAAATTGCTAAATTAATTGTGGGCCTTCAGCCTTGCAACTTGTTCTTAAAATTTCTTTCAAGCTTAAACATTGCACCCTTCTGCCTTTAAAAGATTACGGCAATATATTTTAAAATTTTTGAAATTTAATTGTGGCCTTCAGCCATTTATATTGCACCTTGCATATATTTGAACGGCATTTTTTATCTTGTTGATTTTTAAGATTTCTTGTTTGGAGGCCTTCAGCCGTGAAAGAGTCGCATTTGGTAAAGGTTCGGCTATGTTCCGCTTTAGTTGTAAATGTGTTATTAAATTACAATAAATTGCAATCAGAAAGTGAAACTGACCCCGACCTTATTTGGACCTTTCCACAGTCCTAGTTACCTGTTCTGCCCAGCAGGTTTAGCGGGCGTTTCAATCGGCATCCTGCTATAGTCGTTTACGTTTTTGCTATTCTTATTTCCTTCTTTTTTTGTGACTTACCGTTTCGGTCTTTTGCCTCGGTAGCAACTGGTCAGAGAACTGCGCAAGCTGTCAAAGCGGAAAAACACAAAGTAGCGGCGGTGCATCGAATGACCAATTCAGATACCGTTAGATTCTAGGGGTTGCATTTATAGGGGTATTTGAACTCGTGGTACAGTCGACGTTGGGGTTCTGCAAGTCCTCATCCGTGAAGAGCCTCTTCGTGGTGTCAAGACATGAATGAGAAGTGCAGTTAGTCGACAAGAATTATCGGAGCGATCTTTTTCCGCCAAACGACAGCTCTGATAGGTGTACAACACACTGTAACTATTTTTTCAGAAAACTGAGGACTCAGGGAAAGGTGTATGATCACTTAATATACACTACTGGCCATTAAAATTGCTACACCAAAAAGAAATGCAGATGATAAATGGGTATTCATTGGACAAATATATTATACTAGAACTGACATGTGATTACATTTTCACGCAATTTGGGTACATAGATCCTGAGAAATTAGTACCCAGAACAACCACCTCTGGCCGTAATAACGGCCTTCATACGCCTGGGCATTGAGTCAAACAGAGCTTGGATAGCGTGTACAGGTACAGCTGCCCATGCAGCTTCAACACGGTACGACAGTTCATCAAGAGTAGTGACTGGCGTATTGTGACGAGCCAGTTGCTCGGCCACAATTGAGCAGACGTTTTCAATTGGTGAGAGATCTGAAGAATGTGCTGGCCACGGCAGCAGTCGAACATTTTCTGTATCCAGAAAGGCTCGTACAGGACCTGCAACAAGCGGTCGTGCATTATCCTGCTGAAATGTAGGGTTTCGCAGGGATAGAATGAAGGGTAGAGCCACGGCTCGTAACACATCTGAAATGTAACGTTCACTGCTCAAAGTGCCGTCAATGCGAACAAGAGGTGACCGAGACGTGTAACCAATGGCACCCCATACCATCACGCCGGGTGATACACCAGTATGGCGATGACTAATACACACTTCGAATGTGCGTTCTCCGCGATGTCGCCAAACATGGATGCGACCATCATGATGTTGTAAACAGAACCTGGATTCATCTGAAAAAGAAAAGACGTTTTGTCATTCGTGCACGCAGGTTCGTCGTTGAGTACACCATCGCAGGCGCTCCTGTCTGTGCTGCAGCGTCAAGGGTAACCGTAGCCATGGTCTCCGAGCTGATAGTCCATGCTGCTGCAAACGTCGTCGAACTGTTCGTGCAGATGGTTATTGTCTTGCAAAAGTTACCATCTGTTGACTCAGGGATCGAGACGTGGCTGCACGATCCTTACAGCCATGCGGATAAGATGCCTGTCATCTCGACTGCTAGTGATACGAGGCCGTTGGGTTCCAGCTCGGCGTTCCGTATTACCCTCCTGAACCCACCGAGTCCATATTCTGCAAACAGTCCTTGGATCTTGACCAACGCGAGCAGCAATGACGCAAAACCGCAATCGCGATAGGCTACAATCCGACCCTCATCAAAGTCGGAAACGTGATGGTACGCAATTCTCCTCCTTACACGAGGCATCACAACAACGTTTCATCTGGCGACGCCGGTCAACTGCTGTTTGTGTATGAGAAATCGTTTGGAAACGTTCCTCATGTCAGCACGTTGTAGGTGTCGCCACCGGCGCCAACCTTGTGTGAATGCTCTGAAAAGCTAATCATTTGCATATCACAGCATCTTCTTCCTGTCGGTTAAATTTCGCGCCTGTAGCACGTCATCTTCATGGTGTAGCAATTTTTATGGCCAGTAGTGTACAACAAAGCAAGAGCACACCCCACCATTGTTCCTGTGACACTATTAAGGGGAGTTTGGGATGATATGGACAATCCTGGCGTTAAAAAAACACGTCGTATCCTAACTGGTCAATGGTTCCATCATCGTTTCAGTTTGTGTACTGGCTCGCGTTCAGACGTCACCGCGACCCGTTACTGAACTACTGAACGTCGCAACGACTTCAGAGTCCTGTCCTATCTCGCGTAGTTCAGCTATAGTCGAAGTGCCGCATGTCAGGCGGGAGGAACGGGCCGTAGCATTTGTGGAGGTGGTAGCCCGCCCATCCAGCACTGTTTTCCTCGGCGCGCCTGAGACTCCTACTACTCGCGTCTTAGGTGAGACGCACTGTATGTGCCTGTGTCGTCGAGTACCTTTTTTTTCTTTTGGCGGGTAAACATATTTAGTAGCTGCGCAGTGAGTTCGTTTAGATGAAACGGAAAAATCATGTGACTAGAGCCTCCAGTCGGGTACACCTGTCGACTGATGCCAGTCTTTTGAGTTGACGGCACTTCGGCGACTTGCGTGTCGAAGGGGATGAGAAGATGGTGATGGAGCGGAGAAAATGTCCAACCCAGCCGGGAATCGAGCCCGGCCCCTTAGCATGCCATTCCATCGCGCTGACCACGCTTCGTAATTGGTAACTGTTCGTTGGATATGGTCGGGGCGGACGTCCTATGACACCTGTTAAGGTTCATCGTTGATACGGTCACTCAATTTTTTTTTTTTTTTCCACGCTGAGTTACTGTGCCGGCTAACACTCAGCTATCGAGGCGGACGGTTCGTTTCGATGTACAATGGAAATGGCAGCTGCATTCCCAGAGAGTTCCACCACATTGTTTAAAGGCCTCAATAATAACAACAACATACAAAACAAAAGTGAAAACATCGAAGAAAGGTAAGAGTTCGTGATTCCGTCAAGTTATTGACAGGAAGCACCATCTCGAACTGGACCAGTCCGCTGGCTATCTAAACGAGCTATCCGAGCATTCGCCCGCGCTGGTTTAGAGAAACTACGTGGAGAACAGACGCAGAAGTCAACGACTGCGTAGGACTGACAGACGCAGCGATAGGAGCAGGCAATAGCGGTGTTTCGGGGCGCACGGAAGAGTGGAGGGTGGATGCGGTCGCGCGCGCGCGCACGTGTGTACACGTGTGTGTTCTGCCAGTGAACCGGGCCTGCGACACGTGTCAGGAGCGGCAGAGGACGGCCGCGCCGCTGCGAGTGAGTTGCGCGCGCATTGCCCGCTCGCGAATTAGCTGTCAGCGCGGCGGCCCTGTATCGAATTTTCTATTCGCAGTCAGTGCGGCGGGCGGGGAGGGAAAAGTTGCGAGAAGAGAGCGAAAGTGCGGCCCGCGCTATCGACCCCCAGCCGCGGCCGCGGGCGCCGCCTAGCCTTAGGAGAGTGCTAGCTAGCCCAGGCCGCCATCTTCCCCCACGCACTAACCTCGTCCGTCGGTCGATGACGGCTGTTTGCCTGCCTGACTCCTCGCGGCCCTCCGCGAGCGGCACCCCACGCACGTGCACGCAATTAAGAGTCACCAGAAAAAAAAAGTTCCGTCTAACATCTCGGCTTTCGGAAGGAAATCGCTTCTGTATCAGGTTGCATGAGGTTCGAATGCTGAAAGCGGTGGTCCCATGCTATAAGAAAAATAGCAGGCTGTTAGAGTAGAAATCAGCAGTGGTTTCCAGGCTTTCCTTTGCAACATAAAACTGACATACCTCCCCAGCTCGCCATTCTGTATCTTGTACAAAGGTCCCTGAGGCTGACGAACAATCAGTATTGATATAAACACGTTGTAATCTGTCCCCTCCTTCCTAATTCCTGCTGTTGTCCACAATAAGCAAAGTCTTTTATGAAAAATTTGAGAGGGGCGAAGATTACACTAAACTTCCCACTTTACTTAGCTTTTCGTGTAGAGTTGGCTCCAGTTCCTCTTGTCTATGGGTCTAATTCTTGAAGCTGAAATTCTCACATTTTAGGTCCTCATAGTTGAACCGATCTAAATAAATTTGAAGATTATTGTTACAGAATTTTCGTTGTTGCGGTAATACATTTTGTCACATTTTAGTCTTTCAGACAGTCTTTTGATTTTTCAGAGTAACAAAGCCGAAATTACATTGTTCGCACAAAATACAAAAATACGTCCGATCACATCAGAGGCATGCTTACTACCCTCTCACTCAGCGGAAATAACAATATTCCCAAGGGTTTACAATTTTTCTTGGCAAATGAATTTCTGTTAGTTTCGGTTACTGTTTCATAAATGAATCTAGAAATAAACATAGTAAACAGTGCTAGATTGCGTAATTAGTACTAGAAATTTTAAGTGTGCCAAATAATTCATAATTTCAAATGCTTCTAAAAAAGATAATTTTAACTGTATTCGTAACTAGTGCTTATCAATCATAACGTCCAAAATAAAGTAATTCCTTTTCATAAATTTAGCTTGAAATATAACATACTGTTGACGAAAAGTAATGGTAGAGGAGAATGTTCCGTTACAACGTCTTCCTAAAAGCATAGGAATCATCGAACTTTCAACTAGTTTCGGGCACATCGCATGGATGTGTTATAGCACCGTGATATTTATTTATTTATTTTAAGTGTCCAGGGCTTTGATAATCCAAAATATTGAAAATAATGAGAAAATTGAGACAGGCACTGATTATTTCTGGTAGATGGACAGTAAGCTCCAGAATTCCTCTCTCTTGACGGCCTAATGACTTGCTGCATATACATATTCCGTGGCGCAAGCATCGGGCTGCTTTCTACAGACCAATAGATGTTCTGGATCCTGCAGAACACCACACTCACTGGACTATCTTCAGTCGTGACATCCCACTTCCTGACGTTCGCCATACATCCCCTCTCCTCTGTTGGTTTAGCGCCTATCGTGTCATATACTGGAAATGGAAATGAAATGAGCGTTTGGCGTCATTGGCCGGGAGGCCCCTCGCGGGGCAGGTCCGGCCGCCATATCGCAGGTCTTATTACAGTCGGCGCCACATTGGGCGACCTGCACGCCGGATGGGGATGAAATGACGATGAACACAACACAACACCCAGTCCCTGAGCGGAGAAAATCTCCGACCCAGCCGGGAATCGAACCCGGGCCCAGAGGACGGCAATCCGTCACGCTGACCACTCAGCTACTGGGGCGGACGTATATACTGGAAATGTAAGCCCGCAACAGGATCCTCTTTCATGTTCAAATGGCTCTAAGCACCATGGGACTTAGCATCTATGGTCATCAGTCCCCTAGAACTTAGAACTACTTAAACCTAACTAACCTAAGGACAGCACACAACACCCAGTCATCACGAGGCAGAGAAAATCCCTGACCCCGTCGGGAATCGAACCCGGGGACCCGGGCGTGGGAAGCGAGAACGCTACCGCACGACCACGAGCTGCTCTCTTTCCGTTAGTAAATTTCACCGCTGACAATACATATGCAATGACGGACCAAGCCATTATGACGAGTGACCATGGAGGCACTGAATGCTGCGTGCTGGGGTGTCGGACACGTGACGTGTTAAGGAAAGCGTATAAATGGGTCGAAGACAACTGGGGAATCATTCTGGCGACGATACGGGCCGCGAGTGCAGGAGTCCACACACGTGACGTGGGCGACGGACTACGTGGGTGGCTCGGCGCCCTGGCGGCGAGCGTCTAGCAAACGGCGCAGCTGCTGGCCTCGAAGGCACCACGACTGCTGCAGACCGGTCGCACCCTACTGACCACCACCGCCAGCGGCTGGCTGACCTCTTCCAGCAGGAAAACCGCCCGTGTCATACTTCAGCGCCAAATAACTTAATAAACTGATGCAAGGTGTCAGTAAACTGTACAGGACGGGCGTATGGGAAGGTGGTGGGCGACATTAATTAATCAGGATAATATTTAGACAAAGGCCATTTATTGGCGAAAGCATGTTAAAAAGGGGTCACATAGCCCGGCCTAGGGAGGCGAGGGTGAGCCAGTGTGTAGAGTTTGGCGAAACAGTTCGCGAAGCTAACGAAAGTTGACGTCGGCCAATCGGGCTAGTGCGAGCGGCATGTCGGCTGCTAAAACTAAGTCCCCGGCGGGTCAGCACCGGGAGAAGCGGGAGATGTTCAGTGCTACAGGGCGCGCGTCCAAGAGAGGGAGATGACAAGAGAGCAGGCCCGGCGACGGGCGGCCGGGTATATTCGATGCACCATGCGGCTTCCTCCGCCCTGATTGATTGGGACCGAGAAAACAGTGCGGGCGGCATGGAAGTTTCCAGAGCGCATATTGTACCCTCTTCAGCACATGAGGGCGGCGCGTGGTCAAGGTGACCTTCCTCGGTGCTGACTTCCTGTTGCTAGACCGTGGGACGAAAGAATTTACAGGCAGCCAACACAGCCGGCTGTGGGTTAGCTGTAATGGAAAAATGTAGTTACCGCTGGCAGCTAATAAAATAAATTAAAATTTTCCTACCTTCTGGCTCATCCTTTACAAAACTTTAGTAACTGCTTGTTATTAATTTTCATATTGTGATTTGCTAAATCTGCTGTAACATCTTGTTCTTTATGCACACCTAAATTGTGATAAACATAACTAATTATGGTTGATCGTATACGATGGCTGAGAGCCCATCGTTTATGTGTTGAGATTGCGTTGGTGAGTTGTGTTATACCTGTGAGCTGTAATCTCCCCTCTCCCAGTCCAAGTAATTAATAAGCAAAGTCTTTTATGAAGATTTGAGAGGAGCGAAGATTACAATAAACATTCAAGTTTACTTAGCTTGTCACGTTGCCGGTGGCTTCAGTTCTTCTTGTCGAGGGGTCTGATTCTTGAAGCTGAAAATCTAACATCAGGTCCTGACGGTTGGTCTGAACTAAATAAATTGGAAGATTGCTGTTGCAGATTTTTTAACATAAATATATTTTCCACTGATTTTCTCACATTTTAGTATTTTATGCAGCATTTTGATTTTTCACATTAACGAAGCCTAAATTACATTATTTGCCCTATTATACAAAAATACGTCCGATCACATCAGAGGCAAGCTTACGACTCTCACACTCTGCGGAAATAACAGTATTCCAAAGGGTTTACAATTTTTCTTGACAAATGAATTCCTACTAGTCCTCGTTACACTATTATTATAGATTATTATTTCATAAATGAATCCAGTTAGTTTCAAGTGTGTAAATAATTCGTAATTACAAATATTTCTACAAAAAAATTTAATTGCACATCCAGAACATGTACTTATCGATTATAGCATCGAAACCGAAATTGTTTGTAAAGTAATTCCTTTTCATAAATTTTAGCTTAAAATATAACAAACATTTTATAAAATTATATGAAAATTTTAGATAAGTGACTGATCTGTCCAAAATTAGAAAAATAATACTGGTATCGACAGCTACTCTTGAGGAAAAGTAATGCTAGGGGAGAATGTTCCATTACAGAGCCTCCGAGCTGAATCGGAGTTGATTGTTTGTTCGAGAACTCAATCGACTGGTTGTTTTGGAAACGATTTATTGGTTCTCAGAATACTGAAGTAACCTCGTGGAAAATGTTCAAACAAACCACGGTGAAGTCAAAGCAGTTACAGCCCTCAGTTATAAAATTTAAGTCTTTTGACCAGGTTTCGACACTTCTATGAGTGCGTTGATCAGAAATTAAATATTCAAATTGGCCTATAACATAAGTATAAAATTATGGGAAAATCTTTTTATAAAGCTGTAAGTACTGACTAACAGTACAAGAAAGAAACAGTACTTACACGTCACGTATAAGACAAATATCAAGCGATAAAGGCTTTAGTCGCAAAAATTTAAAAAAGAATACATGGAAGGCGAGCCACTATGGGCTGCTCATACATATGAAACCACAGGTAGCAACAGACTGAGGTGCCCGCATTAGCAACTGCGGGCAGGTGAACATTACACCAAGATTGCCACCTAATAGCCATAAATACAAGTAGGCTACTTAACATTTAATATATAGACAGCTGAATGTTCAGATGCACAATATTCAGTACATGAACTAACAGGTAAAGTTTTATTTGACAGCAGCAGACATGGTAACTTTTTCTTTATGTAAAACTTTAAAACCACAGTGAGTTTTGGCACCTTTTCAAATTTTCACTGAATTTAACTGTCCAGCGAGCATAATTTTGTTGATTCATATGAAAAATATGTAGATGATTTTTGGTGGTACAGATTTCAATAAATCAAAATCTCTCGTGTACAGTCTTCTTGATAGATTTAAATAATAATGAAATAGTTTAAGATAACATAAATAAAATTTCTCCGAATTCGACGTTGAGAGATCGCTGCTTGTAATTATTGTAATTATGTAATAGTTTAATTAGGTCCTCATACTCTGTCGTAAGTCAAGATAATGAAGATGTACTCAGTCTCTCAATTTCTGTGGCCATTTGATCTGTGATCATGGTATTATTTACGTCTACAAATGATCTGAAAACTAAAATTTCCAACCCTACAGCCATAAAAAGATGAAGTTTCTTACATCCGTTCAACTGTTTTGCTTCAAGAAACCCATTTGCGGTGCTCAAAGCTAACAAATTACTCTCTACCATAATACTGGTTAAACCATAATCTACTATGATTTTGCATATAGGTTTGAAATAAACCCTCACGATATGAAAAGGCCCCAGATATATGAACAAATCATTTAGATTTGCTGCTGGCTTGAATTTGTATATGACTTGAATGGAAGACTGTTGGACTTTTTTACAAGTTTCTGGGCATCGTTTCACAGTTTCCAAAACTGATTTATCTGTTGGTAGTTCATTAACTGGATGCAGATACTAAACTGTTTGATTTGAATTATCACTCAGTAAGCTATTGAAACCAACCAACATTGGAACATTTGGTAACTGAAGAGCCTAACAAGAAGCCTAACATCCACATAGCAACAATAATTCTGTGTAATTCTAAATTTATAGCTTCTGTATTTTCACTTTCATGGGTCGACAAGTCTAAATTATTCATTTCTGTCTTTTCTTTGGCATTGGTTGTCCTTCCACCTCTAAAGATATAACCTCATGTGTTATACATTTTCGTTTTTTCGTGTTTGAGGGAATCAAGCTTTTAGCAGCGGATACATCTGTCAACTGTGAAGTGCTAACGATACTACATAATGCAAATGGTTCAAATGGCTCGGAGCACTATGGGACTTAACTGCTGTGGTCATCAGTCCCATAGAACTTAGAACTACGTAAACCTAACTAACCTAAGGACAGCACAAACACTCATGCCCGAGGCAGGATTCGAACCTGCGACCGCAGCGGTCGCGCGGTTCCAGACTGTAGTGCCTAGAACCGCTCGGCCACTCCGGCCAGCACTACGTAATGCATCTTTTGCACAATTGATTTCTATGAATTGATCATTGTCAAATCAACAGCGATTCAACGATGTGGTGATTTTTTAATTGTTTTAGGACATACACTTGACTCTTGCAATGAAGTATATATCGCTTCTATTTTCAGCCCTTACACTCCTTTGTGACTAATGCAATGGCCATATCTATGAATAATATCAATAATTTTGCGACTGCTTGTTAAACTCTTCAAATTCATTCCAAGCTTAACATGTTCTCGAGTTTCGACTTTATTATTGACAATACGTACTATTTATTTTGAAAGGTCTCTGTTGGATTCCTTTCATGTTAATTTCTTAAATATGTTGTCATTTACGGCATAAATTCCTCTTCTAAATTTACTGTGGCGTTTCTGACTATCTGGAAGGAGACTGAGTAGTGGAACGTGTTACTTTTACACATAAACAAGAACGATCTGTCTCACTACTACACTTTAAAACACAGTTTATATGTAATTCATGACACACACTCTCATTCGGAACCTACATCCACTTTCTTTTATATACTGTATATGATAAGATACTGTCATCCCCCTTCCCTTCTGTGTGAGAGGATGAATGAGCAAATGTATTTCTAGTTGCATGCTTGCGGGTAGCAGACAAGCCTGTCTGCTAGAGAACATTAGGACCAACCTTGGAACAGGTAGCTACGCTTTCTAAAAGCAGAGAGGTTTCTATTCTTAGTATGGTCCTGTCCATCCCTTGTCATGTTGGTATAGGAAGCTGCCCCTCTGGCCACTTCCGTTTGTATTTGTGAGCCACCCTCAGAAAGGGACCATGGCAGTCTGTCCGCGGCGAACGTCTGAAGTGGTAAGATCTCCGACCAAGCGCGTGTCTCCTAAGTCCGTTGGACCACGGATTTCTTAAGTTCAGCCTAACTGAAAATTTAATCACCTTTATTTCAGGTTTAGCTCTAAAACATCTAATGTTATCTTAGATTGCAACGCAGTGTATTTCGAATGTGAAGTTCAGAATATCTTCCAGTAGTTGCTTTGTCACTACTTTGTGAGTAAAGCGGAACCACGTGTTGATCAGTAGCTCTAACTAAGATCATTAATCTTAAATGTGAATGTGCATGAGATTATAACGTCTCGTCTTGACAATATTTTTCAATATAGCAACTTTTCTCTATGTTCAACCCATGTGGGCTGTACTTTGTGAGACCAGTACCACATGCTTATACAATTGTTTGACCCATCAGGTTAATAGTAAGACGATAGTAACCAGTTCGAGGTTTTTCGTTTGTAAATTGCTTTTCTATCTAATTTATTTTAATTATCAAAATTATTGTGGGGTTACACTCTTTGTGTAAACCAAGTTGAACACGTGAAGCATGTGGTGTAATCATAAAAGTAGCCCTCAGCTATTCTGTTTGGGAAGATTTCACAGAGAGTTAGTATGAATTTAGTATACCAGTGTGTGGTAATTACATGACGGACAGGATTGTGCTACGAACGTAGCTTCTGTGGGTGAAAATTGAATCGGTTGGTTGTGGTTAACTTCCTCTTGCATATGTTTCAACGTTCTTCGTGTGTTATTTTATGAATGCAGTGTTGTATGCAGTCTCCCAGTCTTGGCTCCATATTTGATGTGTTCTGTAAGATTACAAACTCACATTTTCACAGTCGTAAATAAGGCACCAGCTTAGTTATGACTCAAGTTTAATATGCTGAAATTTCAATGATCAATGTTAAAATAAATTTCCAAATATAAACTGATTTATTTCTTTTTATGTAAATTCTCTTTTTTTTATATATATCGCCGGTTGTCGTACGACTATTAAAAGATTATAATTAATGTTAGTCTGGTTGGGAATTTGGTAAGCTAGACTGGATACCTGGTGAAACAGTTGCTCAGTAATGCAAGGTTAACTTCCCCAGACAACTCACAGATTTTAAACCGCTTTTATTGTCTATCAGCACCGCTTTCATAACAAATTAATGCAACAACGTTACACATGGCGCCCCTGTTCTGTGATTCCGCTAGATTCTGGAATCTCTGAAACGTTAGATTCCGAGCGTTGTATAATCTTAAATTTTTTTTCCCTGCAGCGCTCAGACAACTTCTGCGTTGTTTCTAAGCAGTCTTTCAAATGATTCATGGCGTTGTTGAGCGGCGTTGTGTTGTTTGTCTTGTTGTTTTGTTTTCTATATTTGTGTGTTTTATATGTGTGTGTGTGTTTTTTCTCACTTGTAAATTGCACTGTTTCGATCAAAGATAAAAATTTGTTTTGCGTGTGAAAAAGTGCGTACTAGGTTGGGTACCGTCTGTGTGACTGTCGTAATTTTTGGGGGATGCGTTTATTCTGATTAGTGTGTTGCATACCGGGTATAAATTGAACTAATGCAGACACGTAACCAAGCTAAAAGTATGCGGTCCAAAAACTTAAGCAACATGGACCAAGGGGGTAATTTGGTTTCGAATATTAACGCGTCGGACGGTTCCGAAAATGCATTGGGGAATACTTCAGAGGAAATGCAAAACAGGACGAACGGGCTCAATCAGAGCCAGAAATTAATTTGCCTCCAACTAACCAAATTGATTTGGCAGAACTCATGAAAGCCTTATTGCAACAAAATAAAGAAAACGCAGAGAAATCAGAAAAATCGTTCCGAGAACAAAAAGATTCTTCCGAAAAATGGACCTGAGAGCTAGGCGAACAAATGACGCAGAAATCTGAAAAATCGATCAGCGAGCTAGGCGAACAAATAGACGAAAAACTAATCCAGCAGACAAATAAAGTCGACAAGTCGATGCAGAAAGTCTCTGATGATATCTCACAAAGAATAAACAATCTGGCAAGTGAAATAAAAAGTGATATTATGAAAGAATTAGACCATACACTTGAACAAATCAATTATCGTCTGCAAGCCTTAGAACAGGGCAAGCGGAGTCGCGATGCAGAATCGAAAGAGCGCAAAGAACAGCTACTTAGGAATTTCCAAGCGCTGAGAGAAGAATGCCAAAGGGAACGCCAGCAGGTACTCTCGAGGGTCCAGGAGGCGGAAACGCATTGTCCCACGTCCGTTAGCAATACAGTAGCAGACAACAGTCAAGCGATTCATGCACTCGAACAGCAAGTAGAACAATTGAAGCAGACTGGGGCGGAGGACAACAAACAAATACATGATAAGATTGCGGCATTAGCGGACATCGTAGGCACGATAAAGGTGACGGAAAGCAAGAACAATAGTACACCGGTAGCGGTCGCAGAGACCGAAGAAGTGCGTTCGCTTCTTAGATTTCAGAAGGGACAGTTCGAAGTGAACAGGCGGCACAAAGCTGTAACAGGCGAATTACAAGAACGTGTGGCGCATATGGAAAACCGCATGGCGTGTGATTCCGAACTCGCCAATAGCACTAAAAATAGACATACATTATGGGTCTGGCAAACCCAGGTCCCCAGCTATTAGTAGCCTTTTTTCCGATTTTCTGCTTTCAATGCTACTATCTATCTAATACTATTCCATATCTGTCAGTATAAATGAGGATCTCTTACTATAGTATACATGCTGTATGAATATTTTAAGATAGGAGAACTCTGAGAAAGGAATGAGTAAGTTTGGAATCTTGAAAACAGGATGCGATAATACGATTGTTTAACCAATGGCTTCCAAATATACGCTAATATGTTAATATTGATGATATATGTTTTTTTGTTCTTTATAGCTGAGTAGGTAAAGTGCTGTCTGTGGATTTCGTCAGTATATTGATTCCCTTCAAGGTGAAAGAAGAATTGTGGTTTGTGTAATTTACGTGGCCCTGAAATAATATTGTGGTAGTCAAATACGAGCAATTTTTCAGCAAGTGGAGAATGGAACAGAAATATGGATCCTTTCTGTAGTCTTGATTGATGTTGAGCCAAAGCCTGAAAAATTATTCTGAGTTAATATTTGTCCTAGAAAAGCGACATTTATGTGTTTTGCTGATGCTGTGAGCATTACAGCTTACTGTTTTCACTGGTGCGGGATGCACTGCAGCCTATATGATTTGTACTGAGGAAACTTCCCTCTTGAAGGTAGAGGAAGATTAAATAATTTTGATTATGGGGCCGAAGGAAAGCTTGGTTTAAGGTAATAAGGATGAAGCAAAACATTTGTCATTTAAACTACAAGAGGATTCGGATCTTTTGTGTCTGTTGTAAGTTCAATATATTAAGATGAAACTGTTTTACAGAATAGAGGAGACCACAATTTTGCCATTCATGAGAAATGAATCCAGAATAACCACCACAGACGAAATAACTGATTTGGAAGCGAAAGGTAACTTAAAGAAAAAACGAAATGGGTAAGGAAATGTAGTATAACCTGTATAAGGAAAATATTTTTACCCTGCTCAGAGTCATCTATGTGATTAATTCTTGTGATAACGTAATTTTAGATGAAATTTTCTTACTGTTTTATGTGCGAATATATGAGTATGATAAATGTATAACTGCGAGTCTCTTATCAGGTGTGTCAACTGGTATAAATGTTTTGGCGTGTAAATAACCATTGTTCTTTTTACTGTGTATGTTTAAGGAAAGTTTCTCCATATTTATCATGTGACAAGACATATGAGGCGAGCGTCAGGAAGAGGACGAATTAGAACAATGTTGTAGTGGTATAAACCCTGTGTTGAAGTAGCATTGAAGTACCTTGTTGGATTAACTAGTAGTGGATTGAAGTAGAATTTTGAGTAATACATGTTTATGGGTAGTTAGTTTGTAGTATAGACAACAGGTGTGCATGTGTGTGTGTGTGTAAATAACATGTGAACCCTATGCTGTCCTGACCTATACTTGTACAAGGCATAATCCTATTCATTTTAGTGAATTAATAAGTAGCATTTGATTTATTAAAATGCAAGTGAATCACATTCGTGATGTGGATTTAGATATTATATTGTCAGTTCATTTAATTTTTATTTTTATACTGTCAAGACATTTCACTTTTATTTTTTTATATTGACAAGTCATTTAACTTTTATTTTTATATTGTCGATTCATCTAACTTTTTTATTAAAAAAATTAAGTCTCACTTTTGTTCTTAAAAATTGTGAAAGAAAATACTAAGTGGTATTATGTATGACATTTTGTAATCACATAACTATGATGAACAATTTCTGTGAATGCAGTTGAGAACGTGAAAGCGAACCAGCTAAACTCTTACGAGACAGTGGGGGCAGCGAGGAGGAGGACTAGTTGTAAACTGGCGGGTTTCCCAGCAGGACACACTGTCAACCGGGCCACTTCGGGAGCTCAGTCGACCACAAAAGAAAGGTACGTGGCAAACACTTTCCCTTGCACCGAGAGCTAATGGCCGGCCGCACCAGTGCGACCCTCCGTGGAGGCGATGGCCTGAGATGGCTGAGCGGTCCATCGCGCGGAAATCCATCTGCTGGCAACGCACCACACGCATGCGACCGTGACGAGACGGCCGTGGTGAAACGACAAAAGACAGGGGGTAAAGGGGCGTGGAGCCTTTTGACAGGTACTGTCCAGAGAAACTTGCAGACGTCAACGACGCCTATCGACATTTCCAGGCAGATGCCTACTGTCAAGGGACAGTAAATCATGGTCCGATGTTCTCTGGTCGCTAAGGGTGGCACAAAGAAGAGCCATTAAGTGTCATCCTTGCTCAGGAATGTCAAACCGGCGAGCCAATTGAAGATAACTCAAGTATGTAACAACACAAGGGGTGTGGAGCCTTTTGACACATACTGTCCAGAGAAACTGGCGGACTTCAACGACGCCTATCAACATTTCCTGGCAGATGCCCACTGTCAAGCGACAGTAAATCATAGTTCGATGTTCCCTGGTAGCTAAGGGTGGCACAAAGAAGAGCCATTAAGTGTCATCCTTGCTCAGGAATGTCAAACCAGCGAGCCAATTGAGGATAACTCAAGAATGTAACAACACAAGGAGCGTGGAGCCTTTTGACACATACTGTCCAGAGAAACTGACAGACTTCAACGACGCCTATCAACATTTCCTAGCGGATGCCCACTGTCAGGCGACAGTAAATCATAGTTCGATGTTCGGTGGTAGCTAAGGGTGGCACAAAGAAGAGCCATTAAGTGTTATCCTTGCCCAGGAATATCAACCTGGTGTGTCAAACGAGGATACCGCACGAATTTGACAACACAAACATGGAACCAAATCGAGATGTACGTGACACGGGCCATCAAGAGAAACTTCATGACAGGGCAGAGATGGCGGGATTGCACGCAACAGATGGACAAAAATCCCCACTGACAGCTGCGGCGACGAACTCCTCCCCCCCCCCCCCCCCCTTATATTGTGCTTCCGAACAGTGGAACTACTGAGTGTGTCAGTGAACAGTGATTATACGGTTCTTAGTTCAATGCATATACGTGTGTTTCTGTTAGAGAAACTTTGACTCATGTGTTTTGCAGGGGTTCGATTTATTGGTATTTATTAGAATGACTCTTGTATTTTGCAGGTGTTCTATTTATTGCTTTTTTTTAGACTTTGACTCTTGTATTTTGCAGGTATTTTATTTATTGGTGTTTTTTTTTTTTTAGACATTGACTATTGTACTTTCAGAGCCGTTTTATTGATCAATGTTTGTTCTTGTGTGATGTATTAGATTTGTGATATTTTGTTTCGTAAATTCATTCCTGTGGCATTGCTTCGTTTATCAGTCAGATAGCTATTCATTCTGATTGGACTGTGATCGATTAGCCTTTGCATGGGGCATATTTATAGTGAGGAACCCCATAAGGGTAACAATCACATAATTAATTGTAGTTTTGGTATAATGACACAATGATCATTGTTTGCTAACTAACTGAAATATAGTAGAGTGATTAAATTAGTGCCACAAAGTTGTTTTAATTCTACAAATTATTAGTTTAATAAGATTTATAATTTTTTGCGATAACCACTTTGTAAAACATGTTTTTTCTCTAACCATTTTTTTGCTTTTGTGGATTGTGCATTGTAATGTTCTGCTTTATAATACTGATATTATTTTCATGTTTCTTTAATTGCTGTGGCACCTTTGCTATTTTTCTGTGATCAGTTGGCTCTTGCAATGATTAAATACTGGTGAACTCCATAAGGGTAACAACAAGAAATTGTTTTAATAGTAATGACACAGGAACCATTCTTTTTACTTGCTGACCGAATTAGGTATACACTATCTTTTAAATAGGTGTCACAGATAGATTTTTTTTCTTTGAAATTGGTAGATTCTAAAGATGTGTAGAAATTATTGTGTTTTAGCAAGTAGCTGATGGCCTTTTGCCTTTTCTTTACATTTTTGGTTTAAGTTGGGTGTGAGAAGCCTGCTTGGGAATGTCCTAGCATGGCTAGAAAATTCCCTGCACAGTCTTTTCCTGGAGCGGTGGGGTTATGAAAGGTCTCTGTTGGATACCTTTCATGTTAATTTCTTAAATATGTTGTCATTTACAGCATAAATTCCTCTTCTAAATCTATTGTGGCGTTTCTGACTATCTGGAAGGAGACTGAGTAGTGGAACGTGTTACTTTTACACATAAACAAGAACAATCTGTCACACTACTACACATTAAAACACAGTTTATATGTAATTCATGTCACACAGTCTCATACAGAACCTACATCCGCTTTTTTTAATATACTGTATATGATAAGATACTGTCATCCCCCTTCCCTTCTGTGTGAGAGGATGAATGAGCAAATGTATTTCTAGTTGCATTCTTGAGGGTACCAGACAAGCCTATCTGCTAGAGAACAGTAGGGCCAACCTCAGAACAGATTGCTACGCTTTCTAAAAGCAGAGAGGTTTCTATTCTTAGTATGGTCCTGTCCATCCCTTGTCATGTTGGCATAGGAAGCTGCTCCTCTGGCCTCTTCCGTTTGTATTTGTGAGCCACCCTCAGAAAGGGACCATGGCAGTCTGTCCGCGGCGAACGTCTGAAGTGGTAAGATCTCCGACCAAGCGCGTGTCTGCTAAGTCCGTAGGACCACGGATTTCTTAAGTTCAGCCTAACTGAAAATTTAATCACCTTTATTTCAGGTTTAGCTCTAAAACATCTAATGTTATCTTAGATTGCAACGCAGTGTATTTCGAATGTGAAGTTCAGAATATCTTCCAGTAGTTGCTTTGTCACTACTTTGTGAGTAAAGCGGAACCACGTGTTGATCAGTAGCTCTAACTAAGATCATTAATCTTAAATGTGAATGTGCATGAGATTATAACGTCTCGTCTTGACAATATTTTTCAATATAGCAACTTTTCTCTATGTTCAACCCATGTGGGCTGTACTTTGTGAGACCAGTACCACATGCTTATACAATTGTTTGACCCATCGGGTTAATAGTAAGACGATAGTAACCAGTTCGAGGTTTTTCGTTTGTAAATTGCTTTTCTATCTAATTTATTTTAATTATCAAAATTATTGTGGAGTTACACTCTTTGTGTAAACCAAGTTGAACACGTGAAGCATGTGGTATAATCATAAAAGTAGCCCTCAGCTATTCTTTTTGGGAAGATTTCACAGAGAGTTAGTATGAATTTAGTATACCAGTGTGTGGTAATTACATGACGGACAGGATTGCGCTATGAACGTAACTTCTTTGGGTGAAAATTGAATCGGTTGGTTGTGGTTAATTTCCTCTTGCATATGTTTCAACGTTCTTCGTGTGTTATTTTATGAATGCAGTGTTGTATGCAGTCTCCCAATGTTGGCTCCATATTTGATGTGTTCCGTAAGATTACAAACTCACATTTTCACAGTCGTAAATAAGGCACCAGCTTAGTTATGACTCAAGTTTAATATGCTGAAATTTCAATGATCAATGTTAAAATAAATTTCCAAATATAAACTGATTTATTTCTTTTTATTTAAATTCTCTTTTATATATATATATATATTTTCGCATCCGGTTGTCATATGACTTTTAAAAGATTATAATTAATGTTAGTCTGGTTGGGAATTTGGTAAGCTAGACTGGATACCTGGTGAAACAGTTGCTCAGTAATGCAAGGTTAACTTCCCAGAGAACTCACAGCTTTTAACCCGCTTTTATTGTCTATCAGCACCGCTTTCATAGCAAATTAAAGCAACAACATTACACTTTGCAATAAGATTTGACTTGACAAAGACATTTAGGATTTTCTTTGCCTTTTCGATTGCTACTGGCTTTGAAAATGTAATAAAAATCCATTAATTCTTGTGGGACTGATGCTTATCCTTTCTTTAAATTCTGTACTGATATACGCTGTGATACCTTTGTCTTCTTGATGTGCAAAACGGATTTTCTTAGTAACAAAGCAACCTTGTGTAGAACGCCTTCATCCTTCAGAGGTTTATATGATCGTTCATCAATATTTATTATATGTTTTGGATCTAATAACTTTTTATTTTGTATGATAAGAAATTTAATCTCATTATCAAATGATTTTATTATCCAATTTCTATTTTATGTGGTGTGAAATTCCCTTTGACTTCCCCAGAATTTTCGTTTTCATTTTCTTCTAATAACTCCATGTAATATCAATGAAGATTAGTAAAAAAACGCCATCACTTTTTCATTACGTTTTCTTCTGTAAAAGCACGCATTTATTCAATTTTATTGATGATGCTCTCAAAGATCATGTCAATGACATTTAGTTATTATTTTATTTTAAGTTGCTTTATAAGAAAACTTCAACTAACTTATATGATGGTAGTGCAGTTTCAAACCCGATAATTTGTTATTTCACTAATTAACTCCATATTCATCCTATTGATCGACTTCAGAAATAAAATATTTATTGGTTAATGGAAATAATGGCATCTTTTTGAACGATGTTTCACAAAATATACAAGTAGCATTATTAGGAGTAGTACTAATATCATTTTCAGCAGAGATATTAATATCATAGTGGTAAGCAATATTTGCTAGATCTACATTATTTTCTTGTGAATTTATTGAGTCTACCTTAAGTGTATTCGTTGGCTCAGGTATTGTATTGAATTCAGGTATAAGAGAAGTTACTGAACTTCAAGGCTATGAATTAGATGACTGTGGCTCAGTGCACTGTGTACTAACCCATTTCTTGAAGAACACGCTGTCGATGGATTCCATGTATTATTTGCCTACTTGTCTTTCGAAGGGCCTTGTTGATTTCGGCAAAAAATATTTTTTTCATTACTCCTGGAAGTGACTTATAACACTGTCTATGACACCCACTTCCAAACAAATCAACATGCAAAAAAAAAAAAAATCCTTAAATTTTAGATTTTGTTCATTCCTATGTTTAAACATTGTTCGACACTTTCGTAACGTCTCTTCCGTAAACAGTGTTAGATGCTCATCAGAATCATTACAAGAAACACAGTTCAATAACTCACCCATAACTTTTTTTAAAAAACATTGCAAATATTTGTATATCACACACACACGTTGTAAGCGCAGTAACAGCTGCGCTTAGCACACTCAATACGACTGACTACTGATCAAAAGAACGAGAAATTGACGCGCATCGTCATCTCGCTCGCGCTTAGACGTATGAACAATGATCTCGCGCTCATGCTGATGACGACATATTAAACGTGTCTGGGGGATGTTTGGCCCCTACGATTTGTCGGCCTGCTTGCAAATAATATTGCCATAGTTTGCTAAGTATCATATATATAAAAATCTACACTCAGGCTGTAGGTAAACTTACGGTACTTTTTCGCAAACTTGGAAGTGTCTGGTGGCAATTACCGCCGACGGAAACTATTTGGCATCACTGATTACTAATTTTTAATGATATTGTCCAGCTTATTTTAAAAAGTCAGCTCTCAGACGTTAAGAAAAGTTACAAATGTTTTTATGTACCTTTCTCATTTGGTTCAAATGGTTCAAATGGCTCTGAGCACTATGGGACTTAACATCTATGGTCATCAGTCCCCTAGAACTTAGAACTACTTAAACCTAACTAACCTAAGGACAGCACACAACACCCAGCCATCACGAGGCAGAGAAAATCCCTGACCCCGCCGGGAATCGAACCCGGGAACCCGGGTCTCATTTGGTACTTGTAAATTGGCCGCCGCCCCACGCTAGCAGGTATGTATGCCTACAGAGTATATACTAATACTACTCTGTACGACATATTTCGATGTTATTGTTGTTGTTGTTGTTGTGGTCTTCAGTCCAGAGACTGGTTTGAGGCAGCTCTCCATGCTACTCTATCCTGTGCAAGCTTGTTCATCTCCAACTAACTAATGCAACCTACATCCTTCTGCATCTACTTAGTGTATTCATCTCTTGGTCTCCCTCTACGATTTTTACCCTCCTCGCTGCCCTGCAGTACTAAACTGATGACTGTTACTCAGAAAATAATAACTTCTAGTGGTCCTGAGATCTTGCAGTAAATATCTGATTTCGAAATCTCTGCCTCACCATGATGTAATGTAACGGAAATCTTACTGTATAACAGGGCCTTTTACAAGTATAACTCCTCCTCTTGTGATTTTTGAACACAGCATTCTTATTACCTTCCAAAATTTATTGTAGAACACAGTTAGCCTTCGTTCTCTGTCATTCCTAGTACCAAGCAAATATTCTCCCATAACCCTTTCTTTTTCTCCTTCTTCTAAAACTTCATTCCAAGCCCCCACGTCTATTAGATTTTCGTCTCCCATTACATACTGAAGTATCCATTCAGTATCCTCGTATACTTTCTCTGTCTCTTCATCCTTGATCCTTAGCTTTCGTCATCGGCATATACACCTAAGCTATCGTTGTCGGTGTTGGTTTCCTGTCGATTCTGATGAGAACAAAGCTGTCAGTGAACTGTTCACAGTAACTGTCTATTGGCTTCTGTCCCGGGTTCTTCGGCTGACGTTCATCTAATGATTTTACTGACTTATCGCCAGCACGAGTGGCTGGCATTGTCAAAGCTTCACCCTCCATTGCCGGTGGTGAAAACTGGAGCCGAGCTCTATTTTTTTTTTTTTAAGCACATTTCATTTCTTCCCATAGGGAGAAGGGAAGGCTCTTTTTCGGCCGAGGGTGTACAGGGGACATCATTTGGTTATTTTATTTTATATGTTTGCATGTGTGCTAATGGAAATTGGGGGGGGGGGGTATTTATATCTCTCAGTTGGGAATTTTTTTGCAGGAAGTTCGGGGGACAGCTCCGGTATTCGCCTAACGGCCTAAGGAAAACCTGCAAAGCTCGGCCAGAGCTGCTGGTGTTGCCACCTTTGGTTGTTGTTTCTTCTCATCCCTTGTGTTCCACTACGAGTCAGTATCGGTAGTTGCGGCGGAATTTGGAGTAGTTTCCGTTTCTTCGCCGTCGCTCCTCCTCCTCGTCCCAGTAGCGAACTTCTTCGTCTATTCTTTTCTGACCGCTACGGTAGCAGGTTCGAATCCTGCTTCGGGCATGGATGTGTGTGATGTCGTTAGGTTGGTCTTCATGATTTGGACATACTTCTTCCATGATCTAGAAGTCAATGACGTCTCTGGCGTCTGTGATGACTTGTTTCGTCATCACTTCTTGGTCGATCAGCGTGGCTCGGTTGGTCTGCACGGCTTGGTCTCTTGCAGCAAACGGTTGTGATTCCGTTTGTATCGCCACCGTCGTCCTTCGCAGCTTGCTCTCGAATGCCTCCCGCAGCATGTGGCAAGCAGCTTCCATCTCCGCATGCAGCGCGATCTTGAAACGCGTTTCCGCTTCTATCAGCGCGGTCTCGATGGGTGCGTGCGGTTCTTCTCTGCTGCTGTCCTCTCGTGAGCCGCCTTCTGCCACTGCGGCGTCTTCGGCTTCTCGGCGGTCTGGCGCCTTCCGACGTCGCCTGTTCGCGGTCGTCAGGCCCGCCCCTGTGCCACTCTCGCTGGCGGTGGGGGCGGCTGTCCGCTCTGGTGTACAACTTGTTGCCATCTCGTTGTTCCTCTGCGCTGGAAAAGAGCGTGAGGATTTCTTGCGTCTTCTTCTCCGTCGTCTCTTGTTTCGGTCTTGTCATGTTTTCCAGGTGCAGCTCGCTGCGCCTTGTCGTATCTGGCACGGTCCGCAAAAGCCTTGCAGCCACGCCAGCTGGCCACGTGCGGCCCGCGACAGCGGACGCCCGTCGGTGCTTCGTCTCGGTTCCTGTGCGTGTGTCGCTGTCATGATTGCCAGCGCACTTGACACGGGTTGACTAGTTGCGGCAGTATTTTGCCACAGGGCCCCCTTGTTGGCACTTGAAGCACTGAGGCCTGGTATCCCACAGGCAGAGGTTCCATCGTCACGTCGAATCCCAGGATGCTGTTGATCCCGAGTATTTGATCCACTGGGGTCAATCCTGGTGTGTTCACGGCCAGGATGAATAGTGGAGGTCTTCTCCTGTAGGTTCAGTTGTGTAGCTTTATCGCTACGCCTCGGAACCCGTCGTCTCGTAGTGCTCTCCGGACCATATCCTCGGAGCACAGCCAGGGAAGCCCTGTAAGGAGGGCCTTGATGGTTTCTTTCTTCTCTTTTGGCTGGAGCTTCTCTTGGGCCGGCGCTCTGTATGTCTCCAGCATAGGTGTGAACACCTTGGAGTCATAGATGCAGCTCGGTTGTACTTCCAGTAAGGTGTCATTATCCTGACACCCCACCTTCAGTGGGCCTGTCGCGACGTTCTTCAGTTTTCCGTATAAATCCCACCAATCATCCCTGCATCGGATATAGGTCGGTGGTGGCGGCAGCGTGAGGTCGTTGACGGCTTGTTCTTCTTCACATGTCGTATCTTCTCCGTCGTTTGCCAGGTTATCCTCTACGGCGGATACTTGGATCGACGGACTACTTCTTTCTGCGTTCCTATTCTTACTCGATTTTCTGCCCATGGTACAGTGCGCGCTTTACACAACAATTTTTCTCTTGCCATTAGAACGACAACACGACAATTTGCAGTGTGCGCGCACTCTTTACCAAGCAATTCTACTGCTCTGCCTCTGCAGTAGCGAGCGCTCGCCTACAGCGACCCTCTCGCCACGGCTGCACAAGCGGAACTACTGGGGAGCCGCATGGTATGGAGTGTCGGATGGGATTTCTGGATCCCTCGGTATGTTTCGAAGGACCGGGATTGCTCGAGCCCATACCTTTTGTCTGATGATGGGGGGGTTTGGAATGATGGGTTTTGGAATGCGTAGTGAGTAGTGTTTCTTGGTTAGTTGGTAGAATGATCTTGAAGATATTTCTGGGATGATTTAAGGTGTGGATTGGTCTAGGATTGGGATAATGTCGGATGTCGACATCTTCTTGACTTCTTTCGCCCCAACTGCGTTGTGGCTCGGCGAACGAACATCCCCCTTGAGGAGGGCAGTGAGATCGTTCCCGGAGTCTTGTGATAAAATTTGGACGGCTGTTGGCTGTCGTGAAACAGCCTTCTTCTGTTCTTCATCGGAGACCAGGGCTGGCCTTGGCTTGGTGGCTGCCTCAACCTTTTCGGAGGCGGACAATTCAAGCAACCCTTCCAAGTCCTTGGAGATCCGCGCCACCAATTTCTTCTTGGGAGGCGGCGGGGCGGGATCTGGATCCGATTCCGTTGTGTCCATTGCCTCTACGGGCTCCCACCCCGATGAGGGTGGAGCAGGTGGGGTGAGCCGCAATGCTTTAGTGGCAGAAGCCACTTCAGCCCGCAGCCGCTGGATTTCCCTGTGTGCCGCGACCAGTTCGTCCCGTAGGGCGGTCCTCTCTGCCGCGAATGCGGCTTTGAGGTCCGCTATTGCGTCTTCTGTGGCCGCACGGAGCTTGTTGTGCGGCGAGGCACAGCGTGGTCATGGCGGTGTCTTTCGGGGGGCGGGGGAGCCACCTCCTCCTGCTGCTCAAATCCTGCCGCAGGCGCTGGCCCGCGGACGGAATTTATCCGCCGTCTCTTCTTCTTCTTCTTCTTGTTGCCCGCGCGGCTTTTTGCAGTCGCGGGTGTCGTGCGACTCTGCGCACTTCATGCACACCGCGTGGTCGTGCCGGCATATTTAGCCACATGGCCAATCTGCTGGCAGCGGAAGCACTGCACATCTCGGCGTGGTTTGCCGCCACCGGAACCGAGCGCCACAGTGAAGACACGCTCCATTACGGCAGCAACAAGACGGCGGCCCGGCCTCCCATCTCTTCTGGGCGGCATCTGGGCAGCAACAGCGACGGCAGCAACAGCAGCAAGCGCTCCGCTCTAGTCAACGTCTCCCCACACAGTTGCCACTGGGGAGCCGAGCTCGCGGCCACTGGGGAGCCGAGATCGCGGCCGCAGACTATATGTACCTGGCGCGCCAACGTCCGAGGGCTTCTCCGGGGTCATTTCCCGGTTCTCCTCTTGCTACCTGTGACGGTCGTTCGTTGCAATACGGGAAGCAAGGATCCGTTTACCTTCAGGCTTTCTCCTATCTTGTTGAAGCTGTTCACGTGTTTTTGTATTTCTACAGCTTCTCTGAACAAGCGCGTGTGATAGTGCTTCTCTGCAGCTGTGAACAACTTCAACAAGAAAGAGGAAAGCCTTAAGGTAAACGGATCCTGGCTTCCCGTACTGCAGCGAACGGGGTGCGGTTATTTGCCACGCCGGACATTTGCCACAGCAGACATTTGCCACGATTTTACCTGCTCCGAAAAGTTGGGTCTCTTGTCTCCCCCTCCTCCTGCTCCTCCTCCTCTCTCGCCGCCCGACCCGCAGTAAAGGTACTTACTGAGCCTTTCCGCTGGTTTACTTAACATAGGACCAGAATCTCTATGGATTTCTAGAGAGAGTTTCGTTGTGGAAACTATTAAATGCATCTCGCATTTATCTCCGCACCAAATTTCAAGCCACAGTAAGACTTCGCCAATCTCGTCTAAATTATACGCTCCTTTTTCAGTGCTCCTGCAGCAGCTTTCTGTCGTGTTTTGTGTACCATGGGGGATCAGTTCCGTCTCATATTAATTTATTTGGTATGAATCTCTCGAGTGCTGTTGATACTATTTCTTTAAACTTAAGCCATATCTGGTCTTCACTTACATAGTTTGGAAGGATTGGAGACTGTCTCTTAGAAAGACGTCAACCGAATTTTAGTTGCTTTTATATTATATTAGTTTTGGTGAATTTCTTTGTTATGGAATTGAGCCTCGCTACGGCTGTGTGTTCACTAATTCCTGTACCCGTCGTGATGCTCAGGATTATTTGTGGCTAAGAGGTCAAGTGTGTTTTCGTAACCATTTACAATTTGAATGGCCTCGTGAAATAATTGTTCAAAATAATTTTATAAAAAGTATTTAGAGCAATTGTGGAATTTGTTTTCTGTCTACAGTAGGGCCTGAAAATGTATTTTTGTCAACATACGGAAGGTAGATTGAAGTCACTGCCAGCTATAATTGTATGAGTAGGGTACCTATTTGCGATGAGACTCGAGTTTTCTTTGAAATGTTCGGCAACTGTTTCATCTGAGACCGGGGGGTCGGTAAAAGGAGCAAGTTATTAATTTATTCTGGTTGTCGAATATAACCTCTGTCCATACTAAGTCACAGGAACTACCTACTTCAATGTCGCTTGTGAGATGAAACACACATTAAATTATTTTTCCTTAAGTTGTGCTTCTTGTTTCTGTTGTAGTGGAGATCATTAAAATTACGGCTTTTCCCTCCAAAACCTAGGATGCTTTCTCCGTGACCCTGTTAATACCAGAGCTAAACAATGTAGAACAACAAAGTACGTTACAAGCATAGTATTCTGTATTACTTCATTTCCGAGTGCCCATAAGCCCCAACACAACAACAACAACTTCATTTCCTTATTTCTAACATTTTAAAATTGTACGTCGACTTTAGATGACATGTCAATCATAGATGTTCTTATCTCTGTTTATGAACGTACTTTCAACCATGTTTTGAACATTGTCCCGCTACACTTTATTAACTAATGTTTCGCCGGAAGGGATATCGGATTTTAGAGAGTAAATTAATATGGAATATGTCGTTCTTCTTTTCAAACTTTCACATACCCATTTCTTCTTTCCTTATTGTCTTTTGGGCATGCAGTTGTAGTAATTAAAGTAGGCACAAATGCAGCGATCAAAAAGAAATGATTAGCGTACATTCGCATTCTCTTTCTTGTTGCTCCAATGGCGATGGACTGTTTCTATTGCAATCAGTAAGCGTGAAAGAAAGCTACCGTACAGACAGAGGGATCTATATTTATACTTGGCAGAACTAATTACATACTGACATAATCGTCGGAATTGCTTTCGTTTGCCAAAAGATATGAATATTTCTATTTCGGTAAAGAAGCACTGTATTTCGCCAAGATGTCGAAGAAGAAGGTCCCTTACGTACTGGTGGTAACGAGTAAGATGTGGAGACGGCAGTTTGAAAGCGGACAGAAGAAGTACGAGAAAGGGCGTCCCTTACGTGAGGGATCGCTACTCAAGCTACCTGGCGAAGGGGCAAGTGTGGCAAATGTCCAGCCCGGCAAATTTCCCGCGTGGCAAATGTCCGGCACTCCAGCGAACGACCGCCGCAGGCAGCAAGAGGAGAACCGCACCGGAAATGACCCTGGAGAAGCCCTCGGACGTTGGCGCGCTAGGTACATATAGTCTGCGGCCGCGAGCTCGGCTCCAGTTCACCACCGGCAATGGAGGGTGAAGCCTTAACAATGCCAGCCACTCGTGCTGGCGAAGCGTCAGTAAAATCATTAGATAAACGTCGGCCGAAGAACCCGAGACAGAAGTCAATAGGCAGTTTGTCAACAATTGGCCACGAAAGCCTTAACAATTTTGTTCACAGTCACTCACTCTCTGCCCTACCTTCCCATTCATAACTAAACCTACTCCCGTTATACCAATTTCTGCTGCTGTTGGTATTACCCTAAACTCATCTGACAAGAAATCCTCGCCGCGCGGGATTAGCCGAGCGGTCTGAGGCGCTGCAGTCATGGACTGTGCGGCAGGTCCCGGCGGAGGTACGAGTCCTCCCTCGGGCATGGGTGTGTGTGTTTGTCCTTAGGATAATTTAGGTTAAGTAGTGTGTAAGCTTAGGGACTGATGACCTTAGCAGTTAAGCCCTATAAGATTTCACACACATTGGAACATTTTTGAAGAAGAAATCCTCATCTACTTTCCATTTTACCTCAGTGACACCCCGCTATATCTAGATATAGCCTTACCATTTCCCTTTTCAGATTTTCTAGCTTTCCTACCACGTTCAAACTCCTTACATTCCACGCCCGACTAGTAGAACGTTGTCGTTTCAGTGGTTATTCAATTTTTTTCTCGTGGTCACGTCCACCTTGGAAGCACCCTCCTGGAGATGCGAATGGGGGTCTATTCCGGGATCTTTTGCCAATGGAGAGATCATCATGACAGTTTTTCCATTACAGGTGCCACGACCTGTGGATTCACAGTACGTGTATTTAATGCAGTGGTTTCCATTACGTTCTGAATCCTCATGCCGTTGACCATTGCTGATTCTTCCGCCTTTTAGGGGCAGTCTCCCACCCCAAGGGGTGACTTCTTATGCCGGGCGTTTTCGGCCACCATTGCTGATGATTTTTGATTAAAATTAAACAATGGCGGAGTTAGAACTCGGGACCGAGGATGTTTGATCAGTCATCAAAGACGCCGTCCCTACAACAGGGGTGAACTCGACGCACATTTCGCTTACTGACCGCGAAGATAAGAGAAATTGCGGCTCGCACGGAGACACATAAACAGTCGTTTTTCCCTCGCTGTATTTGCGAGTTGATCAGAAAAGGAAATGGCTCGTAGTTGTACAAGGTATTCCCGCTGCACATCTTACGGTGGCTGAGTGTATGTTGCTGTAGATCTTAACTGACTTTAGCAAGATAGTTGCCACTTTACTTCAGGGAAATTACGTGCCACGACGCTACTTTGTGATAATGTTGTTGACAGTAGGAAAGTCGTAAAATCAGTAGTGTGCAGCAAAATGCAGGAAGACCAGGTGAGGATCAATGGCAGTTTCAATAACTGGTACCTTTGTTCATCGGAAACAAATGCCACGTATCGCGTAAAAATAGGCGTTAAGATACATAATTGTTCGATTACATCATCCTCGACGAATCTCTAGAAAAAGCACTAGCTCTGCACCAAGCGTCGATCCGCTACAGGTTTTCCGGCATTTCCCTACAAGTTTGTATCGTAGCGACTTCTCCGAATACAACAGCACCATCCACGAAAAGCCTCATGGAAGTGTCCGCCACCATAGCTGAATGCCGGTACGGTAGCTCAGCGAGCTTGGTCGGAGGGTTAGCTGCCCTCTGTAACGAAATAAACTGCGTGAATGCTCCAACACTGAACTTGAGCAGGTGTCATGGGAATTGGCAGGGTAAGGACTCAGCCTGTGCTGGATAGGATGAACGTAAGTCTTTATTTTGTATACAGTGTTTGTTTAAACAATTTGAGGCAGTAGCTCCATCCAGCGTGTCCACCATGATGCCCAGAGTCCAACCGACCTAGTACACAGTACTGCCACTAGAGGACACTGTCATCTCTTCTGTGGCATAATCCAAGATGGCGCTGTGTGGGAAAAATGGCGGGAGAAGGACTCAGCCTGATCTGGGCTGCTGGAGAGAGGAAGGAGTGTACTTTATTTATTTTGGAGCAATTTATTTAGGCATGGATTTCACGTAGTTTATTTATTACATTGATACAAAACACTCACTCTGACGTTCTTGGGGTCACAATATACAGCCAACAGACTTGCAAACTATTCCTAAATTATCGAAATAATGCAGTACACTGATGTGTAGACACGAAAACAACTCGAAAATTGTCAAAATAATGCATGTAAAACACTCTGCAGACACGCTCACTGCTCGTAAACTCTCCAAATAATACAGTACACAGCATACAGACCTGCATAAAACTTGTAAATCACTGAAATAATGCATAGCACAGCCTACAAACCTGCTCGAAAAATAAAGCACAAGACACGCAATCAACTCATAGATTGTCAACTGCGACATATCAGCAAACTGTTCCAATGCGCGCATTCGCCGCTGCGAGCCACCACTAGACAAACAAATGCAGGGGCATGAGCTATTGCTCTCAGGCCGCTACAACATACATCCAGTAGGTGAAAGTCACGTCTGTTTTCAGGGTATACAGTTAGAATTCACGAGTGTTATACTGACGTTACATGTCTATATAAATACGATCCAAGTCACCCTCTGGACGTACATGTGATTACCATTGATCGCATGATGCCTCTCTACCTGCATCACAGCACAGACCTAATTGCCGATCGACTCACCCATGTAGATGCAGCTAAAAGGTTCTCAATGCTATACTGATGTCACAGGTCGCACTAAAGAAATATGTTCCAATGCTTCCCAGAATAGCATAAGGTGCATTGTTCCTAGTGATCCTAGCAGGACATGTGAGATGCCTCCAGCCATGCATGTGTTTACTGTGACTAACGCCTACTTGCAAGTCCAGCATCAAGTGAGAGATAGTGGCTCACACACACAGGTGCATGTAAAAGGTACTCAATGTTATACTGACATCACATGACTATGTAAATAAGATCCAAGTCGATCTCTCAGAGATTGTAAAGTGTCCAAAAATAGTTAACAGTCGCTTTTGCAGGAACTTTTGTGATGTCTCAGCTTGTCTGCAACGAAATTCTTGTCCTAACAGAACCTATTTACGAAAATAGCCCAGAATAATGCGGAATGCATTCCTCCTGATGGTCCTAAAGTGGCACCCCATCCATCACGTGTTACCATTCCTGGAAATCGTTAAGTCCTGCTTTCAACAAACATCTCTGAAACGCAAACATTCTCACTGCTGTATAGAGGATCCTATGCCTCGGCACAAAGGATGTCTTATGAATGAATGGAGCATGGATCATGGAGCAGGTCGTAAGAAATATACACAAGCTTTTCATAACACTAGTGCTACACTTTCCAGTAGAAATGCTGTCAATGATATGGAACCACATCCTTCCATTCAATCACATACCTGCGTTGTACTTGATGTATAAGTTCTTTAATGATTACAGCCAGTAGTGAATCTTATTTCTGGCACTCTCATATCTTGAAACGAGTCACCTTTTTCGAAAATATCTGCTACAGCAAAATTTCAGATAGTCCCTATGCCTCTTGCAACTCCTACCATTTTTGCAGCTGTGGGCATGTAATCGTTCCAATTTAGGTCGGAACTGAGGAGAAGTCGGAGAGAGCTATAACCACCACCTTCTGCAACCCACGTAGAAAAAGAGTGACTGAGTTTGTGCTTGACTATTTGGTGAAAATGGGAACAAGTTGTCGTAGCTCTGTCAGCAGTGTACGACGTGTAAGGTCAGCGCCAAACGAAGCATGCTACTGCAACACGAGATAGTATAAAAGAAAATACGGGAACTGGGATAAGGTTGAGGATTTTGCTACTGGATTGTGGTGTGTCACCAAACTACGTATATATACTGCAGTCCTAAGCAGATCTGCGTCCATCAGGACCCATTCACGTCTATCACACCAACATGCTATCATCATTATTCTGTGCCACCAAACAGAGAAAAATTACGAACTATAAAAGCTCCAATAACTTCATCTGATAGAGAACTCGATAAGATTTTTACTGCATCTCTCTCTTCCCGTGTATCAAAAACAAATACCGTATGCATGCTGGCACTGAGCACATGTGCATTAAATATACAGATATTGATTCATTGCACAGACCAGTATAAAGTTGCATCACCTGTACTGTAGGAGGGTGACCGTACCCCACAAACTATACTGTAAGTCGCAAGAGATACTCCCTGTAACACGCTTTGTACACTGTCATACATTTTTTTTACCACGATGACTTCGAGATCTGTGTCAGGTTCTAAACTGACATTAACTCTGAAAGGGTACAGTACCGCCCGACATTGAAAATAGGTACAACATTCTTCGTTATTCTTGTCAGAACAACATATTTTTTGTAGTAATAGCTCAGTTTCACTTAATACACCGAAGCCGGATACCAGTGTAGGAAAGAATGACAGTTTATTTATTTAATTGATCACATGTGCACTCCCACAAAATAAATCCCTACATCCAATTTGGTGAGATCTGTGTAATGAATGAATGTGTGGTCGTCTGCTAACCACAGATAGTGAATGTGAATATATGATCATCTTTGAGACGGTCCTTTGGTCACCTTTGGTGGAACCAAAGAGATGAAATTTACCTGAGCTTTGAGTGCCTGAAATGTGGCTGACCAATACGGTAGCACGGTGCTCCCCCACTTCGACAGAGGTGCGAAATGATCTGAAGAACGGCCATGTGTCAGCATTCTGGAGCTGGATCTTGTGTTGGTAAGACCTGTCTTAGGTGTGCTCTGTAAAGACAAAAGAGTGGATAGAATGGTATGCATGTGAAATACTTAAGAGTAGTTTGGAATAATAATTTCTCTATTTCAGGAGCTTTTGTGGGGGAGAATTAAATGACAGGCAGGTAATATTAAGGGGATCGTAGTAATCTTCGGAAGTGATCAACGGTCACAATGAAACCACGTGTAGCAATAAGTTGAAATACTTCCGAGTGCATAAGTTAAGCTGAATTACTGGCGTGTGTACTATAAGTTGGAAATATTTAAGAAATGGCGTGTGCAGGACTTGAAATTAGAGACGAGTACTTTCACGTGGTGAGTACTGTGTGAGTCTCAATCTGTGTATGAGACAAAGGATAAGGAGAAGTACTCGTCCATGGTATCAGTTGAGGACTCGCGTGTGTGATGAATATGTTCATAATATTACTTTGCGAGTTATGTTTCCGTGTGACGCGTGATTCAAACTATAATACTCTGAGAGTGAAGCAAGGTGAGTCAGCCGTCTATCCAGCAACGCCACTTGGCTTGCATTGGACAGGAAGACGTGCATATATCCTCCAGAGTTCATAGTAGGAGAGAAAAGTTACGAAGTGGGGCAGTGTCGTGTGAAACTGGGATGAATACTAATTGAAGTGGGAAAGCTAAAAGTGATGTGATTATAACGTTGTGACTATTCCTTGTGTTGTATTCCATGTTGCCAGTGTGGTATATTTCATGTAATTTAAGTATGTGTGGTTTGCATGAGAGAGTAGCAAGATAGTTTCAGAGGCAGTGGGTTATGCACGTTCCTTTTTGTACCGCTCGGTCTGGAGGAAATTTTCGTGATGATGGGTGTGAGAGTCGAAGTGTGAGATATAGCAAAAGATCCACCATCCTATCCAGAAAGTGCACTGTAGTGTTAGATAATTACGAGACCATAAGATAGAGAATCACCAATGTAAAGCCATGCCCACTGGGCGGAGTTTCTCACGTGTAATTATTGTAGAAAATGTAATGGTGTGTTTAGGTTATAGAATTTATCAGAATAAAAAGGATAGTGAAAAGAAGAAGATTGGTGGCATTTTCCTTCGAATAGTATGTTGTCATGATATCCAGAATTTATAATGTGTCCGCCATTCATATTCAGTGCGATGGCCAGGTGCTGATCAAAGCCGTTGGGTGAGAAAGAAAATGTGGTATTGCCAGTGCGTAGTGAACAGTCACAGTTGTGTAAATTACTAATAGTCAGATGTGCGTTATCCGTTTCCGTTGCGTAATATTCAAACAGGAGAATAATTTGTAACTTAATTGTGAGTACTAGAGCTCATGTTAATTGATAAATAAAAAATGAATCCACTCGCTTGGCAGACCATTCATCTTGCAGGCCTGACTGCTTGATGCCACAGTATGAGCAAGGCATGCGGGTACCTCTCAACACGTGCTTATCCAATGCTTCTCACTGATGTCGCATGGTGTAAATCATGTTGTTACTGCTGCTGCCATAACAAACCAAACACACTTGGTGATTTTAAATAAAAGATAGTTACAACATAAGGAACCTGGAAGAGTTTGGCGGTGACGTGGAGCGTTTCCAAACTGCAGTCCAAAGGTGATTGACCACCTCTACATTTAAACTCATCTGTCACAGTGATAGAATAGCTGATGGCTCTGTGTTCCATTTCGATTGATTCCTCATATTGCACTCATGTACGCGATTACTGTTTCGGTGCTAGCCATCCCCAGAAGGTGTTGCCCCTCCACCAAAACTCTTTCCCCATCTCGAACAAGCGACGTCAGTCAATAATTATGTGGTTCCCAACAGCATAACAGTGGACAGATGCGATGGAAAAGACACCGTTGATGTACTGTAATAATAAGCGTCACAGTTGATAGTGTGAACAATTTTAGCAATTTTACAGTAATTTCAACGCTGTCCAATGATACAACAGTATGTTTCCCATTTTCAGTATCATCGCTAAACCGCCCCTTCTTGGGACTATGATTGCGCATGTAGATAGACGACTGTGTAGTGCGTCCATTAATTGCTAATTCTTGAACATATACATCATCAAAGTATACCAGACAGCACTCTACATATTTCTAGCGCCTCAGGAATAGTGCTTAATTTACGATCTATATGTGGATGGGAGTCAGAGCATTCCTGCAGTCTTAGGATAGAATTAAAGACTGGAAGACCCCCCTTGCACAGTCTTTGACAAATCAGCCCTGCAGCCCCATTACCGATTTAATCTGCAGCCGACCAGAAGTAGACCACTACATCCCACGTCTCGTCAATGAATGGTGCTTGCCGAGTCCTCGCCCATCCAAGTGCACAAGATTTCTCCAGACGCGCCCATGTCGAGGAGGTTAGCACTCCTTATCGGTGTATAGTAACAGATTTGAAAATGTTGTGGTATAATAGCAGACGGTTAAGAGAAACAAAAAATGGATGATTTTTATGTGCGATGGAGCACCAGATGGATGGAGTTCGAAGTATTTTAGGTAAATCAACTACACTATCAATTTTAAACTATTGTTCTAGTGTCTGGGATCAGTACCAGGAGGGTATTGGTAAGAGAGAACATAAAAACATGCACACCTAAGATTGCACAGTTCTGCTCTTAAAGCAGGCTATAATGAGTTTCCAACCTATCTGTAGCGTGGAATGTGGTGCTCTTAATATTCCAGTATAAGAAATACATTTCCAGCGCATGACACACATCCTTCTTGCAGATTTCTCTACGATAAACTATCGTAACAAACTGTAAAACGAAAAAACTACTTCCTTAAAACATTGGCTCTATGTGATACATGCACAATATAGCTTTTCAGAGATGTATAGTGTCCACTGTTCACATCCGATCACAGTTCAGAAATTTTACTATGCCTGCATCAGACCCATATAAAATTATAGATGGTAACGGGAAATATGTCTTACAAGGAAAGAGATAAACGCATAGCAGCAGCGTCAGACATGTGAAAATAACAAGTCATTCCGCCACTAACTCTGGAAACAGCACATCAGTCATGCAAGTGAATACACGGGCATTGCAGTACCTCACAACCACCTATCGCTAACTTAGTTATGAATCTGAAGTCTTGAGTTACACCCAAGATGCGTCAGGGGGATGGAGTACATCGCATAAATCATAGTTCGTTCAGAGGAATGTGTCACGTTTTATCACACATGAGATGGAGGTCCTCTGATGAGCGAGAGGCTTGCCGTTAACGATCGCAAGTAGACAGTGCTCTAAGTCACATACAGAACACGTGGTTGTATACGAGTGGAGCACAGGCTATGCCATGCGACTGATGCATCCTGACAGAACAGCGCAAAAAATGGTCAAATGACCTGCAACAACATCTCCCTCCCCAGAATGCATCATCAGTCTAACATTAAATTGTACCTCGTTATAGCACCATCTCAATCGATCTCCCCGTCCACTCTCTGTTATCCTTTAACTCAGATTCATACAAGGTTAGAGGCAGATGGTCCTCTGTCTTCCTGAAAAGCGTCAAATACAGTTGTCAACATGCGCGTATCACTGTTATCTCAATAGACATAAGGAATAATGCTGCCTCGACGGAAAAAAGTGACTGTTTCCCTGGTTCCCCTCGCTTTCATGTCGACGTTTTCTCAGATTCCTCTTGCTGCCACATACTTGTTCCTATGTACAAATTGTTCTTCTCCAACCAGAAGACACGCAAGTACTTCCTCAGTTTCCCTGCATTTTGGTGTATATTCCCTCAATTTATACGTATACTGGATGCAATCTAGTACAGTGCTATACTATGCCTCCTGATCAGAAAAATAGCGCATTTGTGCTAGGTGTTGGTAGCTGTACTGCATTTATAAGCAATTTTAGAACACGGAACGATAGGTTATGTTATTATCGCATGGGTAGAACTGACAAAAAATCGACAGAATTGCGAAAAATGACAGGAGAATGGTCAAAACATGGTCCTGTCGCACTAACTCAGGTCACTGTGTTTGTACACAGGTTGCAGAAGGTGGTGGATATAGCTCTGTCCGACCTCTGCTCAGTTCCGACATAAACTGGAATGATCACATGCACAAAGCTGCAGAAATGGTAGGAGTTGTAAGATGCATAGGGACTATCTCAAATTTTAGCAGATAGTTTAAAGGTGACTCGTTTCGAGATATGAGAGTGCCAGAAATATGGTTCACTAGTGGCTGTAATCATTGAAGGACTTCTTCTACAGAAAGCGGGCTGAAGCCAGAGATAAATTCTGCCGAAATTTTTACAAAGGCACAGACGGTTTTTAGAAAGGATAGATTACATGCAACCGGTGGTGGCGTGTTTGTCGCTGTTAGTAGTAGTTTATCCTGTAGTGAAGTAGAAGTGGATAGTACCTGTGAATTATTATGGGTGGAGGTTACACTCAACAACCGAGCTAGGTTAATAATTGGCTCCTTTTACCGACCTCCCGACTCAGCAGCATTAGTGGCAGAACAACTGAGAGAAAATTTGGAATACATTTCACATAAATTTTCTCAGCATGTTATAGTCTTAGGTGGAGATTTCAATTTACCAGATATAGACTGGGACACTCAGATGTTTAGGACGGGTGGTAGGGACAGAGCATCGAGTGACATTATACTGAGTGCACATCCGAAAATTACCTCGAGCAATTAAACAGAGAGCCGACTCGTGGAGATAACATCTTGGACCTACTGATAACAAACAGACCAGAACTTTTCGACTCTGTAAGTGCAGAACAGGGAATCACTCATCATAAGGCCGTTGCAGCATCCCTGAATATGGAAGTTAATAGGAATATAATAAAAGGGAGGAAGGTTTATCTGTTTAGCAAGAGTAATAGAATGCAGATTTCAGACTACCTAACAGATCAAAACGAAAATTTCTATTCCGACACTGACAATGTTGAGTGTTTATGGAAAAAGTTCAAGGCAATCGTAAAATGCGTTTTAGACACTTACGTGCCGAGTAAAACTGTGAGGGACGGGAAAAACCCACCGTGGTTCAACAACAAAGTTAGGAAACTACTGCGAAAGCAAAGAGAGCTTCACTCCAAGTTTAAACGCAGCCAAAACCTCTCAGACAAACAGAACCTAAACGATGTCAAAGTTAGCGTAAGGAGGGCTATGCGTGAAGCGTTCAGTGAATTCGAAAGTAAAATCTATGTACCGACTTGACAGAAAATCCTAGGAAGGTCTGGTCCTACGTTAAATCAGTAAGTGGCTCGAAACAGCATATCCAGACACTCCGGGATGATGATGGCATTGAAACAGAGGATGACACGCGTAAAGCTGAAATACTAAACACCTTTTTCCAAAGCTGTTTCACAGAGGATGACCGCACTCCAGTTCCTTCTCTAAATCCTCGCACAAAGGAAAAAATGACTGATATCGAAATAAGCGTCCAAGGAATAGAAAAGCAACTGCAATCACTCAACAGAGGAAAGTCCACTGGACCTGACGGGATACCAATTCGTTTCTACACAGAGTACGCGAAAGAACTTGCCCCCCTTCTAACAGCCGTGTACCGCAAGTCTCTAGAGGAACGGAAGGTTCCAAATGATTGGAAAAGAGCATAGGTAGTCCAAGTCTTCAAGAAGGGTCGTCGAGCAGATGCGCAAAGCTATAGACCTATATCTCTGACGTCGATCTGTTGTAGAATTTTAGAACATTTTTTTTTGTTCGAGTATCATACCGTTTTTGGAAACCCAGAATCTACTTGTCGGAATCAACATGGATTCCGGAAACAGCGATCGTGTGAGACCCAACTCGCTTTATTTGTTCAAGAGACCCAGAAAATATTAGATACAGGCTCCCAGGTAGATGCTATTTTCCTTGACTTCCGGAAGGCGTTCGATACAGTTCCGCACTGTCGCCTGATAAACAAAGTAAGAGCCTACCCCGACCATCAGACCAGCTGTGTGGCTGGATTGAAGAGTTTTTAGCAAACAGAACACAGCATGTTGTTATCAATGGAGAGACGTCTACAGACGTTGAAGTAACCTCTGGCGTGCCACAGGGGAGTGTTATGGGACTATTGCTTTTCACAATGTATATAAATGACCTAGTAGATAGTGTCGGAAGTTCCATGCGGCTTTTCGCGGATGATGCTGTAGTATACAGAGAAGTTGCAGCATTAAAAAATTGTAGCGAAATGCAGGAAGATCTGCAGCGGATAGGCACTTGGTGCAGGGACTGGCAACTGACCCTTAACATAGACAAATGTAATGTATTGCGAATGCATAGAAAGAAGGATCCTTTATTGTATGATTATATGATAGCAGTTATGGTAGCAGTTACTTCTGTAAAATATCTGGGAGTATGCGTGCGGAACGAAAGTGGAATGATCATATAAAATTAATTGTTGGTAAGGCGGGTACCAGGTTGAGATTCATTGGGAGAGTCCTTAGAAAATGTAGTCCATCAACAAAGGAGGTGGCTTACAAAACACTCGTTCGACCTATACTTGAGTATTGCTCATCAGTGTGGGATCCGTTCCAGATCGGGTTGACGGAGGAGATAGAGAAGATCCATAGAAGAGCTGCGCGTTTCGTCTCAGGGTTATTTGGTAAGCGTGGTAGCGTTACGGAGATGTTTAGCAAACTCAAGTGGCAGACTCTGCAAGAGAGGCGCTCTGCATCGCGGTGTAGCTTGCTGTTCAGGTTTCGAGAGGGTGCGTTTCTGGATGAGGTATCGAATATATTGCTTCCCCCTACTTATACCTCCCGAGGAGATGACGACTGTAAAATTAGAGAGATTCGAGCGCGCACGGAGGCTTTGAGACAGTCGTTCTTTCCGCGAACCATACGCGACTGGAACAGAAAAGGGAGGTAATAACAGTGGTACGTTAAGTGCCCTCCGCCACACACCGTTGGGTGGCTTGCAGAGTATAAATGTAGATGTAGATACGACGCAGGTATGTGGTTGAATGGAAAGAACTGATTCCAAATCATAGACATCATTTCTACCGGCAGACGTTGCACCAGATATCTGAAATGCTAATGTACATTTCTTACGCCCTCAATCAGCACACCATCTACTGTTAGTGATTCTTCTCAGTCAACCATCACCTATAATTCAGTCGATATATCACTGAACCTCTGACGTGGCATCGGGGCAGTATGCATTATAAATTGTTTATAAATACCTAGCAGTGGCATAAGGGGGTTGCAAATACCGGTTTCATACCACGTTCCTTAGCCGAACTACTTTCAAAGTTAGGTAATTTTATTATGAGGATGCACCATTGGCGACATGTAACCAAACTGTCGGTCTGATAACATACACTCCAGCGATCACCATCTACAGGGTGGTCCATTGATCGTAACTGGGCCAAATATCTCACGAAATAAGCGTCAAACGAAAAAACTACAAAGACCGAAACTTGTCTAGCTTGAATGGGGAAGCCAGATGCCGCTATGGTTGGCCCGCTCGATGGCGCTGCCATAGGTCAAACAGATATCAGCTGCGTTTTTTTTTTAAATAGGAACCCCCATTTTTTATTACATATTTGTATAGTACGTAAAGAAATATGAATGTTTTAGTTGGATCACTTTTTTTCGCTTTCTGATAGATGGCGCTGTAATAGTCACAAACATATGGCTCACAATTTTAGACTAACAGTTGGTAACAGGTAGGTTAAATTAAAATACAGAACGTAGGTACGTTTGAACATTTTATTTCAGTTGTTCCAATGTGATACATGTACCTTTGTGAACTTATCATTTCTGAGAACGCATAGTGTTACAGCGTGATTACCTGTAAATACCACATTAAAGCAATAAATGCTCAAAATGATATCCGTCAACCTCAATGCATTTGGCATTACGTATAACGACATTCCTCTCAACAGTGAGTAGTTCGCCTTCCATTATGTTCGCACATGCATTGACTATGCCCTGACGCATGTTGTCAGGCGTTGTCGGTGGATCACGATAGCAAATATCGTTCAACTTTCCCCGCAGAAAGAAATCCGGGGACGTCAGATCCGGTGAAAGTGCGGGGCATGGTATGGTGCTTCGACGACCAATCCACCTATCATGAATTATGCTGTTCAATACCGCTTCAACCGCACATGAGCTATGTTCCGGACATCCATCATGTTTGAAGTACATCACCATTCTGTCATGCAGTGGAACATCTTGTAGTAACATCGGTAGAACATTACGTAGGAAATCAGCATACATTGCATCATTAAGATTGCCATCGATAAAATGGGGGTCAATTATCCTTCCTCCCACAATGCCGCACCATACATTAACCCGCCAAGGTCGCTGATGTTCCACTTGTCGCAGCCATCGTGGATTTTCCGTTGCCCAATAGTGCGTATTATGCCGGTTTACGTTACCGCTGTTGGTGAATGACGCTTCGTTGCTAAATACAACGCGTGCAAAATATCTATCAGCGTCCCGTAATTTCTCTTGTGCCCAGAGGTAGAACTGTACACGACGTTCAAAGTCGTCGCCATGCAATTCCTGGTGCATAGAAATATGGTACGGGTGTAATCGATGTTGATGTAGCATTCTCAACACCGACGTTTTTGAGATTCCCGATTCTCGCGCAATTTGTCTGCTACTGATGTGCGGATTAGCCGCGACAGCATCTAAAACACCTACTTTGGCATCATCATTTGTTGCAGGTCGTGGTTGACGTTCACATGTGGCTGAACACTTCCTGTTTCTTTAAATAACGTAACTATCCGGTGAACGGTTCGGACACTTGGATGAGGTCGTCCAGGATACCGACCAGCATTCATAGCACACGCCCGTTGGGCATTTTGATAAGAATAGCCATACATCTACACGATATCTACCTTTTCCGCAATTGGTAAACTGTCCATTTTAACACGAGTAATGTATCACGAAGCAAATACTGTTTGCACTGGCGGAATGTTACCTGATACCACGTACTTATACGTTTGTATCTGTTACAGCGCCATCTGTCACAAAGCGAAAAAAGTGGTCCAACTGAAACATTCATATTTCTTTACATACTACACGAATATGTAATAAAAATTGGGGTTCCTATTTAAAAAAACGCAATTGATATCCGTTTGACCTATGGCAGCGCCATCTAGCGGGCCAACCATAGCGCCATCTGGTTTCCCCCTTCAAGCTAGACGAGTTTCGTTCTTTGTAGTTTTTTCGTTTGATGCTTATTTCGTGAGATATTTGACCCGGTCACTAACAATGGACCACCCTGTATATTCATTGTCGCGGTATTTGTCTGGAAAAAGCACTTCATTTGGAGGTAATGCCATACCTCGATTTATAAAGCCGGTATAGCTTATAACATACATACTTGTGAGCATGTGTAGAACCAAGACCAATTGTGATAGTAATATGGTCGTTGCGATCCAGTTTTTTTTAACATCTAGCGGTATCCAAGATGATTAGGCCTCTCTTTCTAAGACACAGTCGTATCACTCACAAGAAAAACTTATGAGACATGTCCACCCATCGCTGATTTTCTCTCAGTATAATTTGGTATTGCTAGGAATCAGTTTTTGGCGAAATACTACACTTAGTAGTCGAGCAAGCATGACAGGTTCACCTTGAGCATCAGGGTTATAAAGTATGTGTGTGTGTGTGTGTTCCAACATGTGCAAAGGAAATGACTATGTCCGGTAGTAAGGAAGGTATGGATTTGATGTAGAACACTGTGGCAGCAAAGGAATGAGTATGTGAGGTCATAAGAATGGTACAGATATCCCCATTTCCAGAGCCACAGGCGTCAGCAGGGTACATTTCCAATACTTAGCTCATTGTTGATTGTCATCCAATTGAGACCGCAATTATAATATTTAACTGCAAGTTTAGTGATAAAATATATATGTGACAGGTTTCCTAGGATGATTCTGTCTACGTGTGCTTGGCGTGCAGCGCCTTTGCCCTTTGGTGGGAATGATTCACGTTTCCGGCTAATAGTAGGAGCTGTCTGAATGGACAGGCCTGTTGGGATGCAGGAATGTAGCTGACTTAACCGTGTCGTTCTCTAGTCGGTTCAATAGCGAACTAAGCCTGTGTTGGACAGCTTATGTGATCGTTTGGAAATTTCAGATGATTCAGTATAGACGATTTGTAGGCCAATTTTGCAACCTTTTACTTTCAGTGCAATATGGCGATGTGTACAAACTAGTTTTGTCGCTGCAAGTCTCGTCTGCGGAAAGAAAAAGAGGAACAGTGCTTGCACACCAGCAGCATCAGTAATTTTGCGGGTAAATTCAGTAAGAGCCGGTCATAATGCTCCATTCATTCCCAAGACACCCTATGGGCTGGGACATAGGAGCCTCTATATAGTGGTGAGAACGTTTGCGTTTTGGACATGTTTGTTGAAAGCAAGACTTAACGATTTCCAGCACGGGTAACACGTGATGGATGGGGTACTACTTTAGAACCATCAGGAGGAATGCATTCCGCTTTATTCTTGGCTATTTTCGTAAATAGGTTCTGTTAGGACAAGAATTTTCTTGCGGACAAGCTGAGACATCACAAAACTTCCTGCAAAAGCGACCGTTAACTATTTTTGGACACTTTACAATCTCTGAGAGATCGACTTGGATCTTATTTACATAGTCATGTTATGTCAGTATAACATTGAGAACCTTTTACATGCACCTGTGTGTGTGAGCCACTATCTCTCACTTGATGCTGGACTTGCAAGTAGACATTAGTCACAGTAAACACATGCATGGCTTGAGGCATCTCACATGTCCTGCTAGGATCACTAGGAACTAAGTGCTATTCTGGGAAGCATTGGAACAGATTTTTATAGCGCGACCTGTGAAGTCAGTATGGCATTGAGAACCATTTAGCTGCATCTGCGAGAGTGAGTTGCTTGGCAATTAGGTCTTCGCTGGAACTCAGTTAGAGAGGCATCGCGCCAGCAACGGTAAAAACGTGCATGTCTAGAGGCTGACTTGGCTCTTATTTACATAGACATGCGACGTCAGTATAACACTCGAAAAATTCTAACTGTATACCTGGATGGAGCTACTGCCTCAAATTGTTTAAATAAACACTGCGTTCAAAATAAAGACTTACGTACATCCTATCAATCACGGGCCGAGTCCTTTCCTTGCCAATTCCTAGGAAGGGGTGGCGATCGGATGACTTAGGTTAGAGGAGGTAGCCCAAGTGATCTTTTTTCCCGCCTTTTTCTCAGGTTAGTGGATGTAGCCATGGTGTGTTGCATTGTCCTGCTGGAATTTGAACTTCTCATCATTTTCTGGGGAGTGATGGGGGCGGGAGGAGGGGGGGAAGGGGAGAGGGGAGGGGTTTAGCTTAGTGGAGGTATCCCACAAAATGTGAACTTTCCACCATGACATCATTGCGATGTTGCTGTATCTTGGATCCGCCATCTTGAATAAATTTGACAACAATGCAACGTGGGGCCGTATGAAATTTGCCCTTCTACTCAGATGCATTCAAATTATTTAGCTAAATTTCTCTACGGTACGCCTATTCACCGCGTCTGACATATTTCTCATTTCGTCAGACGTACCGAGACGCTGCAGTAACATTTCAGTGAAGTGTGATGTTGTCACTGGTTGAAACTGCTTAGCCAGTTAACCTCGAGCACTGCCACAAAATAACGGTTTTTAACATGCGTGGCATTCTTCACATTAGTGTTTGATAACATTCGTTGGGTTGTAAGAACCTGTTTCCACTGCAGCTGGAAACTGTGAAATCCAACTCACTCTGAATAGTAAAAGTCTCACTTTCTGGTTCGTAGTATTGGTTAAAGCCGGTTTTGGAATATGTGATCCACTAAAGTTGCAACTTTTTGTTTTGTTACTTCAGTTGTTCTGCAGTTTAATACCCTGCAAAATAAGCTAACCATATTTTTGTATAAATACTGTACTAATTAATTTACTTGACAAAAAACACAAGTTAATTTCATAAATACGTCGATTGCAATAAACTGCTTCAAGAAACTCGAATAACCTTAGTCTATAATATGTTTAAATGTCTTTGCTAAAAATTACGAATGCTGCATCTGAAGTATTATTGACTTCTGATCTTCAGTCTTAATAAAACTTACCGTTCTCTGCCATTTCGGTTTAATAATATACCGCACTAAGAAAGACGTTGTCGCGTTTTCGGGTACGAGTAACGTTCGCAAAAGGAATTTCTATGCTATAAGGACAAACTTTATCGAGCAGATAGGCAGTACACCATAGACCCATTAGAAGCCATAGGAGACGTTTGGCGCCCTTCAGTTACGAAAAGCGAATATTCATCAACTACAGGAGTGTTGATGTTCAACTGGCAGAATTACTCTGAGGAAAGGATCGCGGGCTTAAAATCACAGTGCGTGTTTTACGGTACATAAAATGTTTAGTTCTCTGTACGAATAGTCACACGAGCGTTAAATTAATAAATCGCTGTGGTCAAACAGTGCCTGGTGTTTAGCCGGAGATAATGAGCTCTGACGCACATCTAGCGCCAGCTGCATGTTGTTGACCCGCTGTACTGTCGCTTCTTGTGCCGAACGTATTAGAGGATCTTTTATTTTATTTACTTTTTTATTTATCCTGCCAGAATAATACAAATTATACACACTTACGGGTATATTAGTTTTGCCCAAAACTTGGCCACTTCTAACTCATTTTCTGTTCCTTGATAAAGTTCATCTTCTGTGGAGGAGGGACTGGACACAGCATATGATGAACAGTCTGGCCGGCGTAGCCGCGTCTGGCCAGATTAACCTCTGATCTGCATCTCCAGGTCTCAGTCTGCTCGGGGACTTCCAAGTCGTCCATTTCCCATCATAGCCAGGAGGTGGAGTTTCTTAAATTCTGTTCCAGCCCGAGGGAAAACAGGCCGTGACCCCCTTGTACTTACCAGTTAACTTAGCTTTTTCAGCAGTGGTTCTGAGTGCCGTCGATTTTCTAAAATGGCTCAAATGGCTCTGAGCACTATGGGACTTAACATCTATGGTCATCAGTCCCCTAGAACTTAGAACTACTTAAACCTAACTAACCTAAGGACAGCACACAACACCCAGCCATCACGAGGCAGAGAAAATCCCTGACCCCGCCGGGAATCGAACTCGGGAACCCGGGCGTGGGAAGCGAGAACGCTACCGCACGACCACGAGATGCGGGCGATTTTCTAAGGAAGCTAATGCTTTGATCTACACTTTACCATAAAATTAATTTTACGTCTAACGATGGATCCGCTCACTTCGAGGCCTCGCTGCATTCTGCTTCCCCCTGCTGTTGTGCACGTGACCACGGACTGCACCAAGCCAGCCGCTCAATCAAAATGCTTCACTTCTGTGGCAACATATTTACCTTTCATTAAATGACTATTTACGCCCTTGCAGTAGGGCAGTCATTTAAAATTATAGATATAAGTTTTACACCTTTTCATCTTTTCAAAGTAATACGCCTGTAAAATTAATACCCTTCATAAATTATAAAGATGTCTCTCCACGTTCAAAATACACATATCGATATTAATCGATCGATGGTTGCATCGAAAAGTATTTTTAAAAATTATTACAACTGAAAGAAAAACAGCCCTCGGTCACTATTTTTAACAAATTAACCTGGTTTCAACACTGCTAGGAGTGTGTTCCTCAGAATTTAAATCAAAGAACGGTCTATGTTCTGTAACATGGTCACAGAATTATGACTAAAAACATATGATAGGGTATAAGTACGGAATCATCGTGAAAGATTGGCAGTGCTTATATGTCATTTATAAAATAATGAATATGCCAAAAGGGCATTAGTCACAAAGATAAAGAAAACTGTGATGGCGAGCCACTAAAGGCTGCTCGTTACTTGCGTGGTGCAGGTGCAGGCGTACTTATACACTATCATATGTTTTAAGTCATAATTCTATGATCATGTTATAGAATATAGATCACTCTTTGATTTAAATTCTGAGGAAGATACTCCTAGCATTGTTGAAATCAGGTTTATTTGTTAAAAATAGTGACCGAGGGCTGTTTTTCTTTCAGTTGTAATTATTCGCGGTCTATGAACGTGCAGCCATATACAAAATTTTGAAAAATTGTTATTTAATGTGTTTGGTATAGTTGTTCCGTTATAGATGCCTCATAGCTTCTTGAGTTAGCCACAAAAAGATAATCACAAGAGAATGTATTCTCTCAACAACTACGCTTTTCTCTGTCATAATAACAAATTGCCATATACACTAAACAACGTAACATATTAGCTTTAAGTAGCTTTACCTTTTTATCCGTCGTATTTTTTGTATGTGGAGGAAACTGTATCAAATCATCCATCAAACTTTTGGATTTCATTTCTAGAAAAATATTTCCAGGTGTTTTTCTCAAACATTGATACATATCCGTCCCCGGATTGGTGGTTGTCATGAAAACACGCATTTCACACATATACCTCACAGCCGGATTGCTGGACGAGTGATATGCGGATAAACGAACTACTTGTGTCTGATTTTGACCCGGCCCTTCTCTTTGTAATTTTGAGCAAAATTGGGATCAGACTCTAGATAATATCATTTGAGGTTTCCTCACATTTATGAAATATTTCTTAGTCATCTTTTACTAACTGATTGGGGTGTTGGTTTATGCAACTGATACAATTATATAAATTTAGAGAACAGGTCTGTTGTATTGTGGAACGATTGTGGTGTCGCACCACAGTCGGCAGAGGGCGTCGGTGCCACAGACATTAGCGATTCTCGCTGCAATCTGAACGGCGAGTGGGAGAGGCTGAAGAAGACGTGTCCTCCCTCTCTCTCATTTCAGCAGCGTCCTCACACGGAGGTCAGTATAGAGCCGAGCTCGGAAGAGCTCCGCGCCAGTTCATGACGTCACCTGAAGCTGTCGACATCATCTAATAGGATTAAAGTGTTATTCAACTCTCAGATGGAAATTTGCTTTTGTAAATGCTGAACATTGTACTTCAAGAGAACAGTTTGTTAATTAGTGCAGCAAGTGGTGTTTTAATAGTCAGTGACAACTGTAAATTGTCAAACACTCCTGTGTAAAGAATTGTATCAAGTTAAGTCACGTAATAAAGTGAAGCGATATTTCATGTGTTGTCCAGTTGAGCCACGTACCAGAGCAATCCAAAAACCCACAGTTATGGCCGTACGACTGTAGTTTCTTCTGATCATAATAACTCGCGCCGAGAATTGGGATTTAACTGCTCGTCTTTCATGCCAGCCGCCTGCCCTGTGCACAAGTTGCGCATGTTTTTCTGTCTGTTGTTCCGTTTTGCTTCTGTTATATTAGTGTGTGCCCTGCTACATTCCACCATGTCTGAGCCGCCACACGAGATGTCTCCAACCGGTCTTGCACAGTCCCAGGCACCGCAGATGCAAAGCCTGCTGCTCAATGTTAGCCATCTGACGTCATTACGACAGAAACAAACAGCACTGCCGCCGATAGCTGCTGCAAAATCTGCCCCATACCACAGCCAAGAATAAAAATTATTGGAATGTAGGTTACAAGTACGGGGCACAATGCTTAGTTGTTGTCCACCGTCGGTCCCGACCTGTACCGCCACTGTGTCAGATCATGTGCCGAAACTGTTCCCGTTAAAGTCATGTACGATGATCTTGTGAAACTGTTGGATGATCATTTTGATGATGCAGTCCCTTTAGCAGCCGCACGGTTTAACTTTTTTCATCTGAAGCAGCAGTCTGGTCAGTCAGTCAAACAATCAAACTCAGAGGTCTCACCAGACGTTGCGAGTTTAATCGTTCGCGAGGAATTAACTACAGTGAAGTCGTGTTAGGTGACCTATACCCGGAATTTGGTGCAATTCTAATACTGCCAGACCCTGATTTACAAACAGTTCTGTCTGTAACGCAATCTCAAGCAATTCCAGACTCAACAGAGGTTGATATTGAGCCTCCACGTGTTTCTTTTGTTCGTAGTGCATCAGACACTCAGTCTCAACTACAGAATAGATTCCAAGTAGTTACGAGTAGAGCTCAGACAAACAGTGAGAACAGCGGAAGTAAAAACTTCCAGTCTGATGGTACACGTCGTGTGTTGCAACGCTCTGGGAGAAAATCATGTCCAGCGTGCCTTTCTAGGCGTGACCGGAAGCATTGACCTTGTCGTAATGATAGTAGACGTGGACGTGAAGCTACATTCAGTCAGTGCAACGGTAGCGGAGGCCAGGGCGGCAGGCAAGCGCCGCGGTGCGAGCCGCTGCCTTTCGCGATCACACTTTTTGTTCATTTAGATGTGGGACAAAAGACAGTTACGTTACACTTGGACACTGCTGCTTCTTTTCCCTGATAAATAAAGACACTTACGACAGCATCCTACTTCCATTTTGTCCATCTACAATGTACGGCCGGCCGGAGTGGCTGTGCGGTTCTAGGCGCTACAGTCTGGAACCAAGCGACCGCTACGGTCGCAGGTTTGAATCCTGCCTCGGGCATGGATGTGTGTGATGTCCTTAGGTTAGTTAGGTTTAATTAGTACTAAGTTCTAGGCGACTGATGACCTCAGAAGTTAAGTCGCATAGTGCTCAGAGCCATTTGAACCATTTTTTACAATGTACGTGAAATTTCAGGCCTTGGCACGTGCAGTTTGCCAGCAACTTTTGAGGCGGTGACAAAGTTTGGTCCTTTTCATATACTCAATTATGAAAATAATGCAAGTAATTTTGGGCTAGATTTCTTTGATTAGTTCATGCATTCAGAACAATGTGTTACAGATTTGTGTTTCTGTGCCTCATACTAGCGTTTCTGACTTCTGTAGTAAGTACGAGGAAGTACTTGAACCAGGTGTAGGAGGTTGTAAGGACGTTGAAGCGCACACAGTGGTGAAGGGCAATGCACAGCCGCGATTTTCTTGCGCACGATCTACCCCCCGTGATCAAGTTGTTCAGAAATTGCGAAGACAGCAAGACAGTCGAGTTATCCAACCCATTTCTGCGAGCCTGTGTGTCTAAGAACACCTTCTTCGCCAATACCTTATCCAACTCGTCATTTTGTTCCGATGACAAATGGTCGGTTTGTGCTGCAATTTGCCTAAGTTGTGCTCTTCTTCCTTCGAGTCCGTAATTCTGAACGTGGTAATCCTCTGAACGATTTCCAAAACCGTCGTTATAAGCTGACCTAATAAACTCTCTTGATTCCATTGAAGGCTCTTCAGTTTCATTCAGTGATTCAAAGAGCACTTGTAATCTCTGATTTTGAACTTGGCGCACTGTTACTGTTCTGTCACAATCAAAGATGGCTCATTGGTTTAGCAACCAGTTAGCGTCCAATAGAACTTCTGCATTCCATTGCGGCACAGCCAAAAACTCTTGGGTAAATAATTATCCTTGAATTTTAAAATCGAATAGGATCTGGTACCTGACGGCCTTGCTCACCTTAGCGGTCGACCTCATTAAATTTACACCGTTTACTGGCGCACCTTCTACATCAGAATTATTTTTGATCATTTCGAAAAACGCATTAAATACAGCACTTATTTGTACACCTGTATCTAGGAAAACAAATAAATGATTCCCATAGATTTCTATAGGAATTACAGAGTCCAGGTATTCGTTTTTCCGTTTTAGTTATCTTCCAACAACAAATTCTTTTCTACTGCAAGATCTCTTCATAAAATTCTCCTGACTTTTACTGTTTGTTCCTTGTCTGCTGGTTTCTTCTCCCTCCTATCCTCTACACCTTTCACAGCCTTATCTTTTTGTTGAACACTTCCATCTTCTCGATTTTCTGTTTTTCTGTTTTTCCTGAGCTGCTCACTAACCACTGTTTCACTTTCACTATAGTTGCCATCCTAATTCGTTTCCAACGAGATAACACAAAATTTTATGTGAATCCATATGTCTCTTTCTCAAATCCACTCGCTCCTATCACAAAACCATCAGAATCATAAACTACTTCATCAACTACGCACGTAACTACTATAACTTCCTGCTTCACATCAACTTCTACATACGTACTTTGGGGCAAAGTTGTTACTCCATCATCTTCTTCGCTTTCATTAATCGATGAATTATTCGCTGTTGTGTTGCTGTTTCGGGGAATTCAAATTTTTCATCACCAGTACCACCAAAATCGCACTTGTTAACGTAATTTTCTGCTTTCACTTCATAAATATCGAAATAAACGTGGTTTCCACTGTCCTCATGCTTGGATCGTGTTCGTTTCCTTCGAAATTTTGTGCCCCAAGTGCTTAAATAGTACTTAATTAAAAGTAATTATGTTGCTGTGAAAGTCAAGCGTTTTTATTGATCGACTGGCTTGGCGAATCTGCTGTCAATGTTCACAAATATAAAATTAATTTGGTGGTGAAGTGCGCATTAAAAGATTCTTAAAGTGGCGTGGCGTTTGTTTACACGCTATTAAGTCGTCTCTGAAATTATAAAGTTGTGGATGCAACCATTCCGTTGTGAATTTCAGAGGCAGTATTTCCTAACGTACGTAATGTGACCAGTAATACTATATTTTGAGCAGCTGAAACTGAGTTTCTTAACTCCTAAATATCTGCATTTGTTTCTGCAGAATTTCGATTTTTAATACCGGAACTAGTGCTCGTATCTTTCTACCTACCGTTGGCTGAACACACTATTGGGGTGCAATGTAGACTAGCCTCCCCGTGGTGCACCCTGGGCAACGTGATTTTTTATCACGGCTAAATAGTCTACAAATCTGGCTGCTGGACCTGTGAGGATTTCCCAGCTTTACAGAATCAGCACAGACGTGAACGCGAATACCCGAAACAACGGTTCCTCTCAGAACCCATTGACCAAGGACATTGGAGATGTCCTTAAAATCCTACAACTCAACGTAGAAGGAATGAGTAGAGCTAAATCTGACCACCTAATTAAAATCCTGGACAACCATTCAGTGGATGCTGTCTTGCTCCAGGAAACACATTGCGCCGACGAAAAGCAGTTGAAAAATAGATGCAAACTTCCAGGCTATTGCCTTGCTGCAGCAACTTACCACGCTAACTATGGCACTGCCACCTACTTTAAACACAACACTGACCAGGTCCACGATATAAAAACACACACTGACCCAAGCGCCTACCTCATAAGAACAAAAATTGCTGATATTGAAGTAATCAACCCCTACAAACCCCCAACTCAGTCATGGGATGACTCTGCTATTTCCAACATACAACATCCTACAGTGATAATGGGCGATTTCAACAGCCACAGTACCCAGTGGGGATATAACAACACCAATGAGGATGGGGAGGGAGTAGTGAAATGGGCGGGCATAGAAGACGTCTTCTTGATCCATGATCTAAAGGATAAAGGGACTTTCCACTCGGCTAGATGGAAAAGAGACTACAACCCCGATCTGTGCTTTGTTTCCAGAGACGCCAAAAAGCTACCATTACGCTGCAATAAACAGATCTTGCCTGATTTTCCTCGTAGCCAGCACAGGCCCGTCCTGCTACATGTCGGTATACAGATTCCAATAGTGAGATCTACACCTAAACCTCGATGGAATTTTGGCAAAGCCAACTGGGAAGCCTTTACCGCCGAAATGGACCACAACATCCAATGGATCCCACCCGCATCGAAGAACTACAACCGCTTTGTGGGATTACTCCTAGCCATTGCCGAAAAACACATTCCCAGAGGCTACAGGAAAACTTATATTCCCGGCTGGAGCCAAGAATGCATAGACCTATATAATGCATATTCGCAAAACAACGATCCTGAAATTGCGGACGAGCTTCTCCAATGCCTGGACTCAGCAAGACGAGAAAAGTGGCACACTCTCATGAAAAATATGGACTTCAAGCACTCCAGCAAGAAAGCCTGGTGCCTTCTTAAAAACCTAGGTGAAAGCTCCATTAAAACCTGTATGGGTGGCAACATACACCCCAAAGAGGTAGCAAACAGAATAGTTAACCTTACGAGAAAAACACCACGCAGCAACAAGGATAAGACTATGAAAGTAAAGAAAGAACTGAGAACCAAGCTCCGACAATCCACACCCGACAACAATTTCTCAAAAAACCTTTACCATCCTAGAGATCACAGAAGCACTGAAAGAAATGAAAATGGGTAAAGCGGCTGGTTTAGATGAGGTCTACCCCGAGTTCTTACGGCACCTAGGACCTCGAGCTCTACTGTGGCTAACTCAGTTTTACAATGACATCCAACGATCGGAAACACTACCACCACTGTTTAAACAAACCAAGATCGTCGCCATTCTTAAGCCTGGCAAAGATGGAAAGCTCCCAGAGGACTATAGACCTATAGCTCTTCTAAGTGTATGCTACAAACTATTGGAGAGACTTATTCTCAACAGAATAAAACCCATTGCTGAGAATTTCATTCCTATTGAACAAGCCGGATTTAGACCCGGTCGGAGCTGCTGTGATCAAGTATTATCTCTTACCACACATATTGAGAGTGGATTTCAAAGGAAGAAAAAGACAGTCGCCGTGTTCATAGATCTATCGTCAGCATATGACACAGTGTGGAGGGAGGCAATGATTCTTAAACTCCAACGCATTATTCCTTGCAAGAAAACGGCTACCCTAATCAACAATATGCTTTCAAATAGATTTTTTGAAGTACACCTAGATGGAGATATAAGCAAGAAATATAGGTTAAATGATGGCCTGCCCCAAGGATCCGTGCTAGCTCCATTACTTTTTAATATATATACATGAGACCTATCAGAGACATCTTCTAAGAACTTTATCTATGCAGACGCTATTGCTCTCACATATCAACATCAAGACTTCCACAATTCCGAAAGAATCATTGAGGAAGACCTTATCAAAATGGATGAATATTTCGAAACATGGAGGCTCAGACCTAATACTTCTAAAACTCAAGTCTCCTGTTTCCACCTCAACAACAGACAGGCAAACTATGCACCCCACGTAGAGTTCAGAGGCCAGCTGCTAAACTACAAGCCCCTCCCAAAGTATCTGGGAATTACATTGGACCGATCTCTGACGTACAAGGAACACTTATACAAATGCGCAGCAAACATCAAAACCAGAAATAATGTCCTACACAAACTCACTGGAAGTAGCTGGGGAGCAAGCGCCACAGTTCTCAGAACATCTACTCTTGCACTAGTATATTCGGTGGCTGAATACTGCGCTCCGGTCTGGCTAAACAGCACTCATACAGCAACGGTGGACACCCAGCTAAACGACACCATGAGGCTCATCTCAGGCACTATTAAACCGACGCCCCACCAATGGCTCCCGGTACTGGCTAACATAGCCCCACCTCATCTAAGGCGAAGATCTGCACTGAAAAGGGAATGGCAAAAGTGCGCTAACAACCGTGACCTAACCTTACACGAAGACTGCAAGAATCCCAGCCACAGGCTCAAGTCCCGTAAGCCATCATGGAGATTAGGGCAACAGCTGATCGAGGACAATTATGATATCGACGAAGCCTGGCGTCGGGAATGGGATATGTCTAACCCTGATCACCTTAACTTAGTCTCGGACCCAACCGTACGGCCCAAGGGCTTCGGTCTTCCCAGAAAATCTTGGACAACTTTAAATCGTATCCGAACAGGCTATGGTAGATGTAATTACTGGAAGCACAAATGGGGACAGACTGACTCACCCAACAACGACTGTGGGAATCCACAAACTCTACATCATATCGCAATGGACTGCCCTACTAGGAGATTCCCTGGCACAATGCAGGAGCTGCGCCTCCTGGAGGGTGATGCTTCTGGCTGGCTGAGGGACTTGGACATACAGCCATGAGTCTGGTCTACTCTTCTCCTTCTGAAAAACCTATTACTAGATACTATTACTATAATTTCTATGTATTTTTGTGTATTTTGTGTTTTACTTCCTTTTTTAGATCAAATAATTGTTTGTTGCCTGTAACATTGACCATTCACTGTTTTTATACGTTGTTTGTGTTACTACTTACTTACTGCTGTATTCTATTAGCCATACGAAATATATATACTATTCGATTCGCTGTGTATCGGAATCGAATCTAATGTTATATCAGTATGCTGCGTCAGAAAGGGTGATATATCTTTCTTCATTGCGCTCATGGTAGATAAGCTGAGTTATTCCGTCAGTTACAGTTACAGAATAGGGCGAGCACTGGTTGTACAGAAATCTGAATTGTTAAGAAGAAAAATATGAGGCATTAAAGAAACAGGGGGATTTATAAAGAATTATGAACGAATACTATGGAATCATATGACAAATACGAAGGAAATCGACACTGTGGCAGAACTCCTAGCGGGTGACGTAAAAGGGTGGTGTTTGAATGCAGACCTAGCTAATCTAACTTTTGCAAAATTTAAAGATAAGTTTTTGGAAGAATTCTGATTTATTCAAGAATTCTGATCCATTCAAAAACAAGATAACTTGTGGCGCGAATTAATCGTCACACGAATGTCAGACAATCTGGATGGAATAGCTAGACAGACATTTGAGAGTTATGCTTTCGAAAACTTTGGTACCTAAAGGACAGAAGGTCAGAAACTGAGGCTGCAGGAGAGCTCTGGAAAAAGCTTCCAGAGGAATCAAAACAATACGTCGGAGGTCACCATGAAACGTTCGAAGAATTTCTGAAAAAAATACAGAAAAAAAGCCACAACGAAACTTCAGATAAGTGAATGTGTCCGACTGGGGTGGTCTGAAGGCACCACAAACTAGCATGATGAGAGAACGCGGCTGAGGCAGTTCTGCTGGTCACGGGCGAGGTAGCTTCCATACAGTAACAACAAAATGCATCATGAATGGAAATCTAGTTTCGCACAGCTCGATGTCCTGGCCTTCGCACATACAAGTTGTTAGTCCAGAAACGACAGGAAATAAATATTTTTTCAAGATGAGGTTAGCGGCAGGAGGTCAAAGCGTTGTCAGAATGGAAATCTGTGTCAAAAAAGGAGCTCTAATCGAAATTCACCACGAGTCAAAACATTGGATATAAGAACATAATTGGTCACACAAGAAAAAGTTTAAAGAAAGCACAAGCAGTCGCAGTTGGTGATGAGTGAACTGAAATAAGGGATCTGTGTGAGGATAGACTGGTAGTACTAGAAGCAAACCATGATGTCGTTCCCCATTAGAGTGCTGAAAAATGGACGAGTCTGAAGGGGAGGAGGTATTTGTGAATAAACTCGATCATATGTATGACATATTTCGAGAATAGGAAAATGCAGATGATAGTGCCCTGAAGGAGGCTCTGTCGACATTAAAGAAAAGGAAGGAAGAAAAACGGCATACCTCAGAGATGGATGCTAAATGAAATTATCCCATTCTCAGATTATGTACAAAGATTCGAGCCAGTTAAAACGGTAACTTTTTAAGGAAACGAACACAATCCAAACACGAGGTTAGTGAAAAGGCATGCTGATTTCTATATTTATGAAGTGAAATTTTAGACCTTTTTATCTTTTCAAAGTAACATGCATATCAGGTCAATACATTTCAGTCGTTACCAAGATATCTCCATTTCCAACATATTCATATTGATATTAATTCATCGAGAGTTGTATCGATAATTATTTTGAAAAATTTATTATTTAATGTGTTTGCTATAGCTGTTCCGTTTTAGATGCCGAGAGGCATTATTATTAATCAAATTTACAGGTTTAATGCACTTGTGTAGGACTTACTTATGCCGCCAAACAATGAGAAGAATGCTGATTTGATTTGAGTTATCACTCATTTAGAGACTTCTTGCCTTACATTATATAACAGGTCGTTCATTTTAATTTCATGTAGATTACAAAACATATTCCATATTACAAACAGCAATTATTGTTTTCAGCAATTACAATGGAAGTAATAACAGATTAAAAATACTTTAGAAACTGAAAGAAAAGAAAACACAAAAATATTCAGATTTTAAGAAGATATGATGAGAGATGATAGGAAAGACTTGGATAGTAAGAGAGAGAAAGAGAGAGAGAAATATTACTCTGTCTGAGCCAGCCTGGTCTGAAAGTTTCGGAACTACTTCGAGCCTTGCAGACCCAGTTCGCTGCAGTCTAATTTACCTATTAATATTTCCAAACTCTATTTACAAAAACACTATAACTATTATGTACATTGTGGAAAGCGCAGTGGTTTGTGAGTGTAAAGTACGTTATTGGTTCAAATGGTTCCAATGGCTCTGAGCACTATGGGACTTAACATCTGAGGTCATCAGTTCTCTAGAACTTAGAACTACTTAAACCTAACTAACCTAAAGACATCACACACATCCATGCCCGAGGCAGGATTCGAACCTGAGACCGTAGCGGTCGCACGGTTCCAGACTGAAGCGCCTTATTCTTTGGGGTTATTAATTAACGTCCAGTTCCCATATTATGTGTCTTGAATTTTACCCGTTATGTTGCTTATATACTAAGTGTTCAGTTACAAATGTTACAACCCAACAGCGGTATCATGACGGCGGGATTGCTATGCCTGCTGTTTATAATTAAGTTGGAACAGGTTCAGAAGGTTGATTGCGTTACACTGTTTATTCTGAAACAATTTAGTTATTTTAGATGTTGTGTAAGGTTGTCTGTGGTATGTATTGGTGAAAATGTTCGCTGATTGAGTGAGTGTTTCTTTCGGTACTGCTGTGTCTGTTGGTGCACGAACTGGAACTGATGTCTTCGTGTGTGTTGCAGTGTTCCGTTATACGCCCGTGTCTGTCCGTATTCGTCATGTAATTTCCTTGAGACGTCGTCAGCGGCTTAATTTACTATTTCCCATTAGTCTTTGTCTCCTATTGCCCTTATGTCATTGTCGTAGTGCGTTGATGGCTCAAATGGCTCTGAGCACTATGGGACTTAACATCTATGGTCATCAGTCCCCTAGAACTTAGAACTACTTAAACCTAACTAACCTAAGGACAACACACAACACCCAGCCATCACGAGGCAGAGAAAATCCCTGACCCCGCCGGGAATCGAACCCGGGAACCCGGGCGTGGGAAGCGAGAACGCTACCGCACGACCACGAGATACGGGCGTAGTGCGTTGTGCGTTGATGTCTGGTTTGCTGCTCTGTATCGCTGACAATGAAAAAGTAAGTGTTCTGGGGATCCGTGTTCCCCACATGTACAAACAGCAGTCTGGTTGCGGCCTACGCGGTGTAAGTGCTTAGACTGAGGCCCGTGACCTGTCAGAAAGTGAACCATACCCCGGATGAGATTGACATGGCTCAGTCTCAGACGTTCCATGATGTCCGGGAGAAACTGATATACCCTACGGCTCTTATCACTTAATTCCCATTCCCTTTGCCAGGTATCCACCCGCCATTTAACGAGTTGGGGCTTCTCGGTAATGTCCTCACTGGTAATCTCGATTGCGTAACAACAATCTCCAGAGGGTGGACAGCGTTACCCACAGTGACAGAGAAAACAGTGACAATGAGGAGGAACAGGAGGAGGAAGACGAGATGTGACGGTAAATGAGCGTAAGGTGCTGACGACCTAGTCAAGAAATCATCAAATGCTGTACATAGATCGGCAACTGAAATTAATACATAGGATTAGTAATACATCTACATCTACGCGATCAGTCTGCTATTCACAATAAAGTACCTGGCAGAGGGTTCTATGAACCACCTTCAAGCTGTCTCTCTACCGTTTCACTCTCGAAAGGCGTACGCTAAAAACGAGCACTTAAATTTTTCTGTGCGAGCCCTGATTTCTCTTATTTTATCGTGATGATCATTTCTCCCTATGTAGGTGGGTGCCGACAGAATGTTTTCTCAATCGGAGGAGAAAACTGGTGATTGAAATTTCATGACAAGATCCCGTCGCAACGAAAAACGCTTTTGTTTTAATGATGCCACTCCAATTCACGTATCATGTCTGTAACACTATCTCCCCTTCTTCGCGATAATACAAAATGAGCTGCCCTTCTTTGTACTTTTTCGATGTCATCCATCAGTCCCATCTGATGCGGATCCCACACCGCACAGCAATACTCCAGGATAGGGCGGACAAGCGCAGTGTAAGCAGTCTCTTTACTAGACCTGTTGCACCTTTTAAGTGTTCTGCCAATGAATCGCAGTCTTTGGTTGGCTCTACCCACAACATTATGTATGTGATCATCACAATTTAGGGTATTTGTAATTATAATCCCTAAGTATTTAGTTGAATTTACAGCCTTCAGGTTTGTGTGACTTATCGCATAATCGAAATTTAGCGGAATTCTTTTAGCTCCTATCTGAATAATTTCACATTTTTCTTTATTCGGGGTCAATTACCACTTTTCGCACCATACAGATATCTTATCTAAGTCACTTTGTAATTCGTTTTGATCATCTGATGACTTTACAAGACGGTAAATAACAGCATCATATGCAAACAATCTGAGACGGCTACTGAGATAAATAGGATAAGCAATACTATCTCTCTACTAATAACCATTCGTGTGTGTGTATGTGTGTGTGTGTGTGTGTGTGTGTGTGTGACACTGGCGGTCAACGGCTCGAACCAACCATTCCGAGGTATTCACCGTCAGTCACGTTCGGTAATGGTACCATCAAATCTCTCCTCTATCCTATCACCTTTTTATATTCTTCTTAAAAAAACAACAAAATATTATTTATATTTCAACCTTAAATTACTGTTATTTTGAAAAGTATTATTCTTTGTAAATGTTGTAGATAAAACAAAAGAAAAGAAAACTGTAAAAAGATGAAAAGGGAAAATTGTAATATGTACGACCTCTCGATTACCTTCTCCTGTCTCCCCCTCCTCAACCAGTACATTACAGTCCGAAACCGAATGTTTATGTCGATAGGGAAGGTTCCAGGCAACACGCAGAGTGATTCCACTGATGTGGTCTTGCAAGCTCCGGACAGCCTTACCACGACATTTCTCTGCCCTTACCGCAGGATGTCCCGATTCGTCACCAGACGTACACAGTGGACCCACGCACTGGCTGCAGAACAGACCACAGACTCAAAGAGCGCACAATGGTAAGTTCTCAGTGCGTGTAATGGTACCCTGAAGTGTGTTATGTTGAGTCTGCCTAACTTGTGCATGATCTTGGCAGCCTGTCAGTCGTTGTTCTGATGTGTTCGTCAAAGGACAGTCGTTCGTCGAGTTGCACACCAAGATATCGTGTTTTCCGTTGCCTTCGTGTGCTGATGTCGTGTAGTTTTATGACTGGAATATTTTGTAGTGTCCCTGTGAGTAGTATATAAACTGTTCTGTGTAGAGCCATCTGAAGTATATTACGTTTGCACCACTGGCTGATGCTTGTTAGTAGCTGTGTTGACTGGTGTTCGAGTTGCCCTCTTGAGTCAGCAGAGACCACTATCAGAGGGTCATCTGCGTGTGCTATTGCACCGTTGGCACGGTTATCCCCATCCAGTTGATGGAGGAGGGGTTTAAAGGCGGTATCTCAAAAGACGGGGCCGCAGATTGAGCGTCGCAGGCAACCTTTGGTGATTCTTTCAATCACTTTCTGATTTCCTTCGCGCCATTCAACCACCCTTCTTCTAAATTAGTCCGAGCCGCTGTCGTAGAGGTCCTTAGGTGCCTGCGTCTGTCTGAGTCTTGCAAACACTGCGAACCACCAGAGATTATGAAAGGCGCCCGAAATGTCTATAAGAATAGCAACTGCGTATTTGTTTTCTGTGTTATTAACAGTGGTTAGTACCTTATTTTGTGCGTCAGTTATACATTTTCCCGCCCTGAAACCGAATTGGTACGGAGTAAGGCCAAGGAGCTCCCTGTGCGTTTGCAAGCGATCGCACAGAAGTCGTTCCTGGACCTTGACCAAGGCGTTAATTAAGCATATAGGTGTATACGTTTTTTGATCTGAAGGATCCTTGTTCTCTGATTTTTTCATTATGACGGCATTTGCTGTTTTTCAGACCGCAGGTACACGCCCCAGCCGTAGCGCTTCGTCGAGTACATCTGTCAGGTATGCAACAACCTGTGGAACGACAATTTCAGCTTCTCGGAATGTATACCATCTAGACCAAGGGCTTTTTTGTTCTTTGGTTCGGCATCGCAAGCGCGACCTCCTCTCATAAAAGTGAATAATAACGGTACCATTTTTATAGCAAGAGTTCATTGAGGTTCGTTGTACAGTTTGAACCTGTTCACCCGACTGTCGCTCGTCATCAGGGAGGAGTTTCTTTAGCATGAATTCCGCAGAACTTCCCCATCCCTATGTTTTGGTACAGCCATCTCGTCTCAGCGTTGCTAAGTCTAGTGACATCTTCAGACGCTCCGTCTGTATTTTGAAGGGTTCCCCCCAAATGTTGGTTTGGAGCTGTTTCTGCTCGTGTGTGTTCCAATGTTCTTCTCGTGTTTCTTGTAACCCTTGTTTGTAGCGTTGTTTCGCTTTCCTGAACTGTATGAGTCTGACATCTCTGTCTCTTGCTGCTATCGCTCTTTGATACCATTTTCGTTTGTTTCTTGCTTCTTTGCGCAACCTTCTTAGTCTTCTAGTGCATGGGATGTTTAGCTATCGTCCTGTGTCAGCCGTCGGAATTGCAGCCTTTTGTGCTTTTTTTTAGTAGGTCACTCAAAATAAGTGTTTTATAATCCACTGACCACTCAACTGCTTATGGTGTGAAGGTCTCAATCATCTATCTTAGTTTTGCTCAGTCCAACATATGAAATAACAATCGCGGATATCTGTCCTGTGTAGGTGTGTCTGTGTTCACGATGATACCGTTGTGGTTGCTGTGATTAGCGCCATCCATAACCTCCCACCCTGTTGTAAGTAGAAGTGAATTTTCATTTGCAATTTTTATGTCAACCCTGTTGCTGGCTCCCCAAGCGCTATGTAGGTGGGAGTCTGATTTGGACTGTTGACGATATATGGGTTGTGTTCAGTTAGCATCTCATGGAACTCGTCCGTTTCGTAGTCGACCTAGCATTTATGTCTGCAGCCATTAGTAAATTTCTGTTATTGGCATATTCGACAACGTCTGTGATGTAGCTGAGATATCGTTCAATGTCGTGCGAGTACTGCGCGTACAACGACGCAGCAATGCATTTCTTGCCTTCGTGCACTATTTCCACTGTTGCGAGGTGCTCGGTACATAGTTCAGCTGTGTAGCTGTAAAGTTTCGATTTGTGACAACGATGGCAGCCTTCGCATTGGATGTACCTGTTACGATGATTTGCTTGTGGTCAAAACCTTCTAGTTTGCCGTTTCTGGTGTAGGGTTCCTGCTAGCAGAACACGTTCGCGTGCGCTTCATCCACTAGTTAAGGTTGCTGAACACTAGTAATACACATTTGTGTAAGTAAGGAACGGGGGTTGCAATAGTTTCAGCTATCCACTTTCAACTATTTGTCATTGTTGTCCAAACATTAGAGAGACCCCACGCTAGAGTATTAACTTTATCTTGAAGTAAAATACTTGTCATGCTCTGTTGATAACGCCAACTTCTGACTATATTTCACTTCATCCAACACACAATCATTTTACATCAAAATTGAAATAAAATCTCCTCCTTCCTCATTCATCACGCTAGAAAAATTGTAACAAACTGTAGAACTGTAGCAAGATCGTGTGAAAACACAGCCGCTGCATTTTGACCAGTTTATATTTAGATGTTTGCACTTTGAGAACTTTGCATTCATCAGTTAACAGGTATCCTGATGCTTGTTTGAGCAAAACTTGGTTGTAGAAATAGATTATGCCACATTCCTGCAAGGTTACATTACGTGTCTGTGCTATCAGGACGTCACGTTCATGGATGTCGTAAACTTAACACTTGTTACCCACGCAGATGTTGAGGTCTCTATGTTTGTTCAAAATACTATACAGCTATTCAATGCATGGCAGAACTTTTTTTAATATTTCATTATGTTTGACATTCTTGTCATTTCAGGACAAACATTTTAGTTAAGACAGAATGGCAGCAGGTATTCCGCAGTAAAGAAGCGAGGATGGGCAGTGTCAAGACATCTGTTATTCGAAGCCTTCTCACCGGACATGGTTATAGACATGTACAATTACTTACTATCACAGTCTTTGGACCTATACAAGAATTTGCAGGAGTAAAAGAGGTGACACACGGTGCAGTTCACGCACAGAAACTACGAGAACATTGCCAACAGCAGCGCTTATGCGTGAGACTTCAACCATCTTAAGAGGCTGCTGTACACTAAATACAGAAAGTATTACAAAGAAACCTCAAATTATACGTGGAAATCGATACCATAAACTCGAAGGCTACTTATGATTTGGTATCCATCTTACCCATTTTATACGGTGCTGTGATATGCTTCTTCCTGAGTGAAGAACATGGTATTGCGGGACTAGAAGCTACAATTTACAACTATTGTGTTTGACTGTACAGACATAAACAATATTTACGAGACACACAATGCTTCTATGTGGCGTAAAATAAAGAGCAGTTGCTGTGTTGTGTTTAACAGTGTCCCGCAGGGCGTCCACTCGGGCCATAAAGATAAGACAGTTTTCATGCAGCAACTGAAAAGCCGTTTGCAGAGTTCAGAAGCAATGGGATGACTACATTTGTTGACCATTCGTTTGATAAACTGATAAAATTACTTGTAACCTACGTAGAAATTGATAACACAGGCTCAAACTCTAGTTACAGTTCGGTAACCAACTTATCAGTTCTGTAAAGTGACCTGATTTACGTCATCCTGAATAAAGAACGCGGTATTATTAGACCGGAAACTACGATTTATAACTGCTGTCTTTGACCCTGTACACGTGAACAGTATTAAGAATGCACTTCATGCCAGATACTTCTGTGTGGCGTAAACTAAAGAACGGTTGCAGTGTTGTGGGGTGTACTACGTTTAACAACCAATCGTTTGCTAAAGTGTTGAAACTTAAGTTCTGTCAGCCAAGAAGGTGTATGTTACGTTTGGTATCCCGCCTGGAAGGCGGCGCGTGGGTAGGAGCAGGAAATGGTAATACACGTCGGTACTGCAAATACAGTTAAAGCACCTTTACTAGTGTATAAACATGCGCAAACATATTACATAACTTTAGGTGATGACACGTAGGTGCGACGTTGTGGCCCCATCGTAACTGATGCAAAGTCTCAATAGCAAGCTAAGCTGAAGCGATGTTTCCTGGCTGTCTAGACCTGATGAAATGGGCAGAATCTACCGCGGAGCTCGTAGAGCTGAACTGCGCCTGCTAGAGGGCGCTGTCATCGTTGTCTGTCGTAGTGCCAACTTAACTGGCACCTAAGCCGGGGCATTCTAGCTATCGATAACACATTATGTCTGCCTATTATGTTATTATTTACCTGTAAACTATATGGAACGTCAGTAGGAAAAAACCAATCGAGGTTGCAATGGCGGCAGATGCTATTGACGCATTTCGCCTTTTTGAGGCATCTTCAGAAAAACGTTTAGGAACTGAATAGATGACCGTATGTGCGCATACGGTCACATATTGACGGCCACTATTGTATACCAATATTTGTGTCAAGATTACAAGTGTGACCCTATCTAAGCATAGCTGCTTGCCTTCGCCGAAGGTGCACACCGAAAGTTTTAGCTACTCGGTACTAGTGTTTACCCACAGTTCCTATACAAACTCTGAAGATGCCTCTAAAAGGCAAAAAGGTCTCAACAAAACACTTGCCTTCATTACAGACTAGACTGCTTTTTCCTTCTGAAAATATATGACAGTTGCTGCACCATGGCCGTAGATTGGGAGGATTTATATGTGGAAGTTGTTACCCAGGCTACAATGAAAATCGAAAGATCTAGTAGAATATGCTAAGGATGAGGAATGTCTCAACAATATATTATTATGCAGAGACATTTAAGAGGTAAAAAGTAAATTGACCAATTTTCATCAAAGATCACAAAATCCTCAAAAAATGGTTACACTGGTATGGTTTTAATTATTGAGTTACGTTACTGGTTCAGGTGTAACAATTACGCGTCTTCAGAAACTTCTAATTGGTTTTATGTTTGGAAATTGCAATCCTCCAGCACGGAGCCTGCCACTTGTGTGGGAACACTGTTATACAGTTCTAAATTTGGAGCACACTTAAGTGTAAAACCGTGTAGCTTTAGAAATACGTCTGTTCTAATGGAAAGTGATACCTTCGATCCAAACTTTAAGTGCTAGGGACAGTGACACAGCCTGGTGTAGTAGTGTTCGTGCAGGTGATTTCTTGCTGTGCAGACTACGGTGGAGAGGTATAGCTGCGGCAGAGGTAGGGGCTGGTAGAAGCGTCAGTTATTTAAATAAATAAACAAACGACCCCATCGTAACCTGCTACAGACAGCAGCAGTGGAAATAGTGGAGGCTGTGCCAGTGAGGTGTGACGTCACAGTATTAAACTAAGGAAGAGTGACAAAAATCTGAAAACCATATAGACAGTGCCAGCTGTAGTGCAGGAGAGCTCTGACATCGGAGGAGAGGCGAAAACACGGGAACTTAGGACAAGTACATGTTTCATTTTTTTGAGTTTCCCACTATTTTAAACTTTGGAAAACTGCACTAGTTCCACCATCTTGGATAGGGTGAATTTCCCATCATTTTTAACTTACGACAAGTGGTTTTTGACTGTCATCTTGGATTCTGTACTTAGCACAATAGACTATGTATCCTGTCACTTCAGAGAAAGACTGGGAGGAGGTGGTGGGTTAAATCTGACAATATTGCGTGACATGATCGGACATCTGGCACCAATGGAATCTGGCCTCACTGCTTGTAGTGTGGTGAATAAACTAATCCACACTGCGAGGGGTTAAATTTTATCACTGCTTGTTCTCAGGCTGTCACAGTAGCCACCGGTTTATGAACAAACTATTTTCTCAGTTTGGAAGCGGCCATTTCACAACGAGCGCCTTTTATATATTGCAGTACTGCTCCACGTTCGGCATAAGTCACTAACTGTTTACAGAAACTCAGTCAGTTACGAGCTGTCTCTGGCCACGAGGAGGCGTCACCCTTGCTATAAACGAGGAAGTACTAGTGTATTTTACTCCAAGGCCAAAAGCTTTGACTCGATCTGATCAGTGGGAAAGTTAGGCGTCGGAATTCGGTCGAGTTCTGTCATGGTTTGGCGGACAATGGCACTCTGCCCTCGTTCTTCACCCTAGCCAGTACGCTGTGGCAAGCAATATTTCAGACGTTTGTCCATTCGGCCTGCAAGCTTCCGAGTGAAGGCGAGACCACAGCAAGCTGTGAAGATCGCTCTTGATTACATGTGATTGAGTTCCATGATGTTATTCAAACTAAGTAAAGTCATGCCTTTTTTGTCTTGTCTTTTACATGTGGATTTCGAGTGCAGGCATCTGTTCACATTTTCATTTGCTTCAGAACACGTGCCAATCTGAATCAATCCGCAAGTTAGGCATCTGTAAGTTTAGGTGACTTACAAGCAGCTTTTCCCCTCTCTCGACGATGTGTTCAAGTGCTTTGTACTGTTATTTATTTTGTGATTCCGCGAGGCTGCTCGGAAGGGATGTTACACTCCTCGATTCGGTACTTATTCCCAGAGACCTTCACGAAGCTTTAAGGATAATCTACCTGTAAATTACACTGATTCTCTGACACGTTTCTATTTGGCGGAATCGATATGTCACACTTTTCTTTTGCAGTTACCAATTTTCGCCACGCGTATTTGCCTCCGCCATTTAACACCTTTAGAGTGTCTCCACTCCTTCCAATATAACTATGTAAGCGTAGATCAGATGTGGTTTAAATTCAAAGAAATAGTGTTGACGGCGGTGGAGAGATATATTAATAAGACATGGTACCGATCCCCCTGGTGCACAAAACAAGTCAGAACACTGATTCAGAAACAACACAAAAAGCATGCCAAATTTAAAAAATGCAAAATCCCAACACTAGCGAAATATTACAGAAGCACGAGATTTAGTGCAAACTTCAAAGTGAGATGCTTTTAATAGTTTCCACAACAACATCGTCCCTTGAAATGTGGCAGAAAACCCAAAGCGATTCTGGTTGCATCTAAAGTACACCAGTGACAACACGCAATCATTGCTTTCACTGTGCAATAGTAACGATGATGTTACTGATGAGTGTGTCACTAAGACAGTCTTATTAAACACGGTTTTCCGAAATTCCTTCACAAAAGAATCCTTGGGATCGGCGAAGTATTACAGAAGCACGAAATTTAAACTTCAATACGGGGATTCTTTTAATAGTTTCCACAACAACATCGTCCTTTGAGATCTTGCAGAAAACCCAAAGAGATTCTGGTTGTATTTAAAGTACATCAGTGGCAAAACGCAACCAGTGTGCAATAATAATGGTGATGTTATTGATGAGAGTGCCACTAAGGCAGTCTTACTAAACACGGTTTTCCGAAATTTGTTCACAAAAGGAGGTGCAGTAAATACTCCAGAATTCGAATTAAGAACAGCTGTCAACATGAGTAAGATAGAAGCAGATATTGTAGTCTTGTACCGCAAGGAAGCAAGAGAGAATATGTTGTTATGGGTGATTGGTATCATTTTCCTACAACGCAAATGCACACGTGGATTAATATGGTTCTTTACTTCCATGAATTGCAGGCATTTACTTAACCTGAATAGAGTCCATGTTTTGTAGTACAAGCTCTTCAGTAACAGTAGTCTTTCAGACTGATGTAATATCAATATCGGTGATCTTACTATTACAAACTTCAGTTTCTCGTTTCTAGTAAAGTGCAATTCCGGTTGAGGTAAACTAGTCCCACTATAGTCACTAATTTGCTCGCCATGTACTGTCATAGCCTGAGACGAACTAAACCCACTCTGCGAGTAAACTGACAGACGCCACACTGGAGTCGTGCCCTCTGTTCAGCGACGGCGGTCTAAATACATGCTGTCGATGGGGTGTTGGCGGCGTGTTGCCTGGGGGTGTGTCTCTGGCCTCTCTCGTGATAGGAGCGCTTGATCCAGCGCCTGCTAATCGATCTTCGCTCTTCATCTTTGCTAACTGGTGTGCTGGCGACAGCTTACGCTAGCACAGATATTCTCAGTAGCGAAGCAGCTTAAACCATTTAATGAAGGCATGGCCTCTGGTCCGAGAGAATACGAGTTAGGTTCCTCATTACACACCCACATCACTAACGTCGATTTGCAGTGGGATTTTGGAAAGTATCCTGTGCTTGAATATTATAAATTAACTCGTCCTTGTGAAACACAACTAACTCTTTATTCTCACAAAGTAATGTATGCTATCGACAGGGGACATCAAATTGATTCCATATTTTTATATTTCCATAAAGGTTTTGTCACTGTTCCTCACAAACGACATCTAATTAAATTGCGTTTCTAAGGACTATCGTCTCAGCTGTGTGACTGGATTCGTGATTTCCTGTCTGAAATGTCAGACTTCACCATAACTGACGGAAAATCATCGAGTAAAATAGAAGTAATATCTGGCGTTTCCCAAGAAATTGTTACAGATCCTCTGCTACTCGTGATGTACACAAAGAATTTAGGAGATGATCTGAGCAGACACCGTAGATTTTTTGCAGATGATGCTGTCATTTGTCGTCTAGTAAAGTCATCACTGATCAAAACGAATTGCAAACTGATCCACGCAAGATATCTAAAACGTGCTAAAAGTGACAACTGACTCTCGATAATGAAAAGCGTGTAGTCATCCACAGGAGTACTAAAAGAAACCCACTAAATTTCGGTTACACGATAAATTACCCAAATCTAAAGGCAGGCAACTAAACAGTAAGTGATTACTGTTACGAATAAAACTGGGACGATCACAGAGACAATAGTCTGGGGAATGGAAACTAAAGGTGTAATTTATTGGTTGAACACTTAGAAAATAATGTAACAGGTCTACTAAAGAGACTGCTGACACTACGCTTGTTCGCCGATTTCTGGAGTACAGCTGTGTTGTGTCATATCCGTCTCAGATAGAACTGACAGTAGAATTCGAAACAGTTCAAAGAAGAGCAGCTGGGTTTGTATTATCGTGAAACAGGAGAGAGAGTGCCGAGGATATGATACACGAAGTGGGGTGGCAGTCATTAAGACGAAGGTGTTTTTCGCTGCGGCCGGTCCTTCTCATGAAACTTTAATCACCAACTTTATCCTCACAGTGTGGAATTATTACGTTGGCGCCCACCTACATAGGGAGAGAACTGATCATCGTAATGAAATAACAGAAATCAGGACTCGCACAGAAAGATTTAAATGTACGTTTTCCCTGCACGTTCTTCGAGAGTGGAAAAATAGGGAAGTAGCTTCTAGATGATTCGATGAACCTTCTACCAGGCACTTCATTGTGAATTGCAGATTAGCCGTGTACATGCAGATGTAGGCGATGGAAGATTTAGATATTTTCACGCGGTGGCTTGTTTCTTACACTTGTGTTGCATCGAGGGCTACGTTAGACATGCGTTCCTGAATAGCATTTCTTGTTTTGTAACTAATTTGCAGCAAACCAGGAACGCTGGCGCTGTTGCAGTTTCTCTGACATTTCCTGTGGCTCATCTACGTAATTGAAAACCATTATTTTCACCACACACTATCTCTTTTGTTTTCAGATTACGTTTGTTCTTGCGCAGATCAGACCTGTACTGTACGTTGAAGCTGTATAGTGTGTGGTTTCCGGTTCACGCACATGTTCAGTATTCGATTATGTTATATCCAAGTAATTACTCCCCTTCTCGTTGTGTTTTTGGTGAACGTACTATTTCCTGTTTCTAGCAAAGACTCAGAATGCGTTATCATTGGGTCACGCTAACTGTCTGGGGGTGTATAACAGGGCATAAATTGTGCTCATCATTATGCATGAACAGAAGTTTAGCTTTTAAATGAGTGCAGCTTAGAAAATAAAATACATTATTTGAATATTGAGCATTTACTTCTACATCTACATCCATACTCGGCAAGCCACCTGACGGTGTGTGGCGGAGGGTACCTTGAGTATTTCGGTTCTCCCTTCTATTCCAGCCGGCCGAAGTGGCCGTGCGGTTAAAGGCGCTGCAGTCTGGAACCGCAAGACCGCTACGGTCGCAGGTTCGAATCCTGCCTCGGGCATGGATGTTTGTGATGTCCTTAGGTTAGTTAGGTTTAACTAGTTCTAAGTTCTAGGGGACTAATCACCTCAGAAGTTGAGTCCCATAGTGCTCAGAGCCATTTGAACCATTTTTGAACCTTCTATTCCAGTCTCGTATTGTTCATGGAAAGAAATATTGTCGGTATGCCTCTGTTGGGCTCTAATCTCTCTGATTTTATCCTCATGGTCTCTTCGTGAGATATACGTAGGAGGGAGCAATATACTGCTTGACTCCTCGGTGAAGGTATGTTCTGGAAACTTCAACAAAAGCCCGTACCGAGCTACTTAGCGTCTCTCGTGCAGAGTCTTCCACATCAATCATCTCCGTAACGCTTTCTCGATTACTAAATGATCCTGTAACGAAGCGCGCTGCTCTCCGTTGGATCTTCTCTATCTCTTCTATCAACCCTATCTGGTACGGATCCCATACTGGTGAGCAATATTCAAGCAGTGGGTGAACAAGTGCAATGTAACCTACTTCCTTTGTTTTCGGGATGCATTTCCTTAGAATCCTTCCAATGAATCTGTCTGGCATCTGCTTTACCGACGATCAACTTCATATGATCATTCCATTTTAAATCACTTCTAATGCCTACTCCCAGATAATTTATGCAATTAACTGCTTCCAGTTGCTGACCTGCTATATTGTAGCTAAATGATAAAGGATCTTTCTTTCTATGTATTTCCACCACATTACACTTGTCTACATTGAGGTTCAATTGCCATTCCCTGCACCATGCGTCAATTCGTTGCAGATCCTCCTGCATTTCAGTACAATTTACCATTGTTACAACCTCTCGATATACTACACCATCATCCGCAAAAAGCCTCAGTGAACTTCCGATGTTATCCACAAGGTCATTTATGTATATTGTGAATAACAACGGTCCTACGACACTCCCCTGCGGCACACCTGAAATCACTCTTACTTCAGAAGACTTCTCTCCATTGAGAATGACATGCTGCGTTCTGTTATCTAGGAACTCTTCAATCCAATCACACAATTGGTCTGATAGTCCATATGCTCTTACTTTGTTCATTAAACGTCTGTGGGGAACTGTATCGAACGCCTTGCGGAAGTCAAGAAACACGGCATCTACCTGGCAACCTGTGTCTATGGCCCTCTGAGTCTCGTGGACGAATAGCGCGAGCTGAGTTTCACACGATCGTCTTTTTCGAAACCCATGCTGATTCCTACAGAGTAGATTCCTAATCTCCAGAGAAGTCATTATACTTGAACATAATACGTGTTCCAAAATTCCACAGCTGATCGACGTTAGAGACATAGGTCTATAGTTCTGCACATCTGTTCGACGTCCCTTCTTGAAAACGGGGATGACCTGTGCCCTTTTCCAATCGTTTGGAACGCTACGCTCTTCTAGAGACCTACGGTACACCGCTGCAAGAAGGGGGGCAAGTTCCTTCGCGTACTCTGTGTAAAATCGAACTGGTATCCCATCAGGTCCAGCGGCCTTTCCTCTTTTGAGCGATTTTAATTGTTTTTCTATCCCTCTGTCATCTATTTCGATATCTACCATTTCGTCATCTGTGCGAAAATCTAGAGAAAGCTTCGTTACGTAACACACTCTTGCAGATCCCTTTGATCTTAAAGATGCATGCAGTCATCCGAAGACACTCTTCGTTTCTTATTAGTATCAATGGAAGGTTAATTAATGTGAAGATCAAGTAATGACAAGATTTTTCTTTTTTTCTGTTATCTCTCGTTAAGCCTCAGTGTTCGGCGAATACCCAGCCATGCTCCATTATTTCGTTGATCCGCTGCTTTGTGTAAATAACTATGACATGTTCCTTGTGCCTTTAGTTCCTTGGATTAAAATGGTCCAAATGGCTCTGAGCACTATGGGACTCAACTTCTGAGGTCATCAGTCCCCTAGAACTTACAACTACTTAAACATAACGAACCTAAGGACATCACACACATCCATGCCCGAGGCAGGATTCGAACCTGCAACCAGACTGTAGAGCCTAGAGCCGCTCGACCACACCGGCTGGCTTTCTTGGATTACTGTTGAAATGTCACGTGTTCCTGAGTGCTCAGGCAAACATGAGATTGTTTAATATATTAGCATTGTTTTCACGGTTTCTGTGAATGAGTGTAATTTCCCTGCGCTTATCTCTTCTCGAATAGGCTCCCTCTTATAGGGACTCACGAGCATTGTGTCTTTCTTCATGGAAGCTTTATTGTTTATAAATATTTGAAAGTTAATTTAGCCGGCCGGAGTGGCCGAGCGTTTAAAGGCGCTACAGTCTGGAACCGCACGACCGCTACGGTCGCAGGTTCGAATCCTGCCTCGGGCATGGATGTGTGTGATGTCCTTAGGTTAGTTAGGTTTAAGTAGTTCTAAGTTCTAGGGGACTTATGACCACAGCAGTTGAGTCCCATAGTGCTCAGAGCCATTTCAACCATTTTGAAAGTTAATTTATCGCACAGCAATTTTATTGGTGCAGTGGCCTTTAAGTCTGTAACACCATTTCTCTCTGTGTCTTCAGCCGCTCCTCTCTTTCCACATTCTAGTGCATGTTCGCCCGTGCCTCTTCCTGTTCTGAGAACAGAGAAATCAGTTTTATCTCATATATGTGTTGGCACGTGGTATCTCTAAAGAAAGTCTTTTATCTGTGTTTATGTAATGTGGTGTAAACGCTCTTTCATAAGGCCTTTTAAATATTGATGCTGTTCTTCACTGTTTCTTTGTTTTTCACAAAACGTTAAGTTAATTTACTGCACTCTTTAGAAAATTTTAAGATCATTTACCGTATAGTATAAATCAATAAGTATGTTTCTTCACGTACCCAATGCCTGCCCCCCTCCCCCCCCCCCCCTGCCTTTCATAGTGCATGCGCGAAACCAGTTACAGTCGGTCTTTTCCCGTAGTTTGGTTACAAATTCCCCGCGTCTCTCGTATTTACGAGACAGGACTGGTTTCTGTGAACCCCTGTACGTCCTCTCTCTTCTCCCCTCCGCCATGTCCCACCGTCCCCCAGCTTAAACCATGTGATTTAATAATGTACTTTGGTCTGCACACTTTTAATTGTAATTTTTAATTTTACTTTACAGATTTACTGTTATTTTATGCTCTTACATTTGTTTCTGATAGCGTTTTTGTTAATAATTATCCGCCGACTTTTAATGCAACGCCATTACAACCGTTCCACATGGTGATGTACGAAAAAGGGTGTTGCGTAACCGTAAGAAATGCATAGGTCTGCAGAGTAACGAAAAATTATACTACAAGTCGCAGTGTCTAATAAAGAGAGATGCCAAAGACATGGTAACAGACGGCATTTCCTGATGTAGTTGAGAAACCGAGCAAAAATCGCCGCCGCTGATGATACTTTACCTCAACAAAGCGAAACGCGTCTGGTGAGAAAAACACGCATTTTCTTGTGATTGTAACGACGGAATGAAAATAGCCTCAGGAACTGTAAAGCAACTACGGAATTTAAGTTGACTGTTGTTGTTAGAAGAAACCGACGTTCACAGTATTCACATAAATAACTTTAGCCAGTCATTTATTGATGCCCCCACAGCGCTTACGGATTATACTTCTGTCATCAGGTGCGTTTATTGAAACTGATAATACAAGGACGTTTATTATACACGACTTTTGCTCATATCAGTTTGTAAGAAAGTGTGTGCGACGTAAATAAGAGTCGAAAGGCAGCTTGTACCCCCTGAGAGACAGCGCAACAGTTTCTCAGAAAAGTCTTGTATACAAGTTGTGAACGTCTTGTTAACTTGAAAAAAATGCGTTTGACGATAGAGGTATATTCCACAGAAACGAGTAGTGAGAAAACCAGTAAAAGAGAGAAATTATAGCTATTTGTGCATATCAATAGCTATTCACAACGGTCACGATTTGGCCTAACCTAAAATGTACCCATTCAGAACGTTTCTGTAGTCCACAAGCTATTGTTACCCATCAAGTATTTGAAAGTGACTCACGTAAGACACCACGTCTTTCACCGTGGGTCACGCAGGTAAATGATGTTTGCCCTGACACTTCAGCCTACGCCAGTCCGACATTTTAATTTTTTGTTAGCGTTTTTATTTTCTGCCGTTTACATTTAGGCTACCACCTAATGATAAAGACAGGCCATATTTTAACAATATTAATTATTTTACTTATTTTCTTCTCAATTCGTAGACTGGTCGGCAACAATTCTCCTTCTCCATTTTTTCCCTCTCTTCTGCAAGTCTCTTCAGCCCAACAGCTCCCGTTTTATCTAGCCGATCTACTGAAGTCTTGCTCCTCCTGGGTCATTCTTCCCATGCATTTTTCCTTCTGTTAATTTCACTTTGAACGGACGCTGTCTACATAGGTGTCCAAGCACTAGGACGCTTAGTTCCTTGACGGACCTCCACAACAATATTTTCTGTCCTGTGTTGCAGAAAACTTCTTCATTGATTATTATCTCTGTCCATGAGCTCTATAGGGCTCTACTCCAAAACGATGCCTCAAAAGCCTGTAGCCTTCTTTGTTCTGGCTTCTCTATTGTCCATGTCCGCGAGCTATATAGAGGAACGCCCCAAACAATAGTTTCTATATGTTGTTTCCTGACATTTAATATTTTTCGATGTTATTAGCTTTTTCTTCTTGTTGAATGCCATTTTAGCTACAGCAGTTCTACATTTAGAATAACAGAGGATGCTAGGTCATGTCAGAAGACTACTAGCCACGTACTTAAACCTTCAGATTCTCACTATCATGACGTACGTTTGCTACAATTGGAACCATACTACGTACAAAGATTTTGGTGTTCTTCTTGCTTATTTTCATACTACGTATTTCTAAAAATATCTTGTTCATGCCTTCCATGGCATTCTGGAGACAGATTTCAGATTTGGCTACCACTGATATGTCATCTACAAACCTTAAGAATTTTATGTTTTGCCCATGTATTCTTTCAACATATACAGGGTGTTACAAAAGGTACGGCCAAACTTTCAGGAAACATTCCTCAAATACAATTAAAGAAAAGATGTTATGTGGACATGTGCCCGGAAACGCTTAATTTCCATGTTAGAGCTCATTTTAGTTTCGTCGGTATGTACTGTACTTCCTCGATTCACCGCCAGTTGGCCCAATTGAAGGAAGGTAATGTTGACTTCGGTGCTTGTGTTGACATGCGACTCATTGCTCTACAGTACTAGCATCAAGCACATCAGTACGTAGCATCAACAGGTTAGTGTTCATCACGAACGTGGTTTTGCAGTCAGTGCAATGTTTACAAATGCGGAGTTGGCAGATGCCCATTTGATGTATGGATTAGCACGGGGTAATAGCCGTGGCGCGGTACGTTTGTATCGAGACAGATTTCCAGAACGAAGGTGTCCCGACATGAAGACGTTCGAAGCAATTGATCGGTGTCTTAGGGAACACGGAACATTCCAGCCTATGACTCGCGACTGGGGAAGACCTAGAATGACGAGGACACCTGCAATGGAGGAGGCAATTCTTTGTGCAGTTGACGATAACCCTAATGTCAGCGTCAGAGAAGTTGCTGCTGTACAAGGTAACGTTGACCACGTCACTGTATGGAGAGTGCTTCGAGAGAACCAGTTGTTTCCGTACCATGTACAGCGTGTGCAGGCACTATCAGCAGCTAATTGACCTCCACGAGTACACTTCTGCGAATCGTTCATCCAACAATGTGTCAATCCTCATTTCAGTGCAAATGTTCTCCTTACGGATGAGGCTTCATTCCAACGTGGTCAAAATGTAAATTTTCACAATCAACATGTGTGGGCTGACGAGAATCCGCACGCAATTGTGCAATCACGTCATCAACACAGATTTTCTGTGAACGTTTGGGCAGACATTGTTGGTGATGTCTTGATTGGGCCCCATGTTCTTCCACCTACGCTCGATGGGGCACGTTATCATGATTTCAGACGGGATACTCTACCTGTGCTGCTAGATCATGTGCCTTTACAAGTACGACACAACATGTGGTTCATGCACGATGGAGCTCCTGCACATTTCAGTCGAACTGTTCGTACGCTTCTCAACAACAGATTCGGTGACCGATGGATTGGTAGAGGCGGACCAATTCCATGGCCTCCACGCTCTCCTGACCTCAACCCTCTTGACTTTCATTTATGGGAGCATTTGAAAGCTCTTGTCTACGCAACCCCGGTACCAAATGTAGAGACTCTTCGTGCTCGTATTGTGGACGGCTGTGATACAATACGCCATTCTCCATGGCTGCATCAGTGCATCAGGGATTCCATGTGACGGAGGGTGGATGCATGTATCCTCGCTAACGGAGGACATTTTGAACATTTCCTGTAACAAAGTGTTTGAAGACACGCTGGTACGTTCCGTTGCTGTGTGTTTCCATTTCATGATTAATGTGATTTGAAGAGAAGTAATAAAATGAGCTTTAACATGGAAAGTAAGCGTTTCCCGGACACATGTCCACATAACATATTTTCTTTCTTTGTGTGTGAGGAATGTTTCCTGAAAGTTTGGCCGTACCTTTTTGTAACATCCTGTATATCTTGAAATTCGTTTATAGCATCCAACTTAGTGAGCAATAAAACTTGCATCATTTTAGACCAGTCTACATGGTCGAAAGCCTTTTCTAAATCAATAAAGACTATAAACTGTGGTTTATAAATTCTGAGAATTTTTTCCACACAGTATTCATAACCTCATTATTGCTTCTCTAGCTCCTCTATCTTTCCTGGGTCCAAATTGAACTTCAGCATGGTTTTGATTAATTTTGTTTGATTTTCTGTCTTTATGATCTTTGTTAGTCTAATAATTTGAAAGCATAGATCAGCAAGCTAAGTATCCGATGGTCTTCACACTTGTCTTGGTTTTCTTAGGTACTGGTACAAGGAATAACCTTTACAAATCTTCTGGAATTTCTCCGTTTTCATAAATCTGATTGACGCACTCATATAGAAACTTTTTATTTTGTCAGTCTAGCGCTTTAATTCTTTAACTGCTTTATAGAATTCTTCTCTGAGTACTTTTAGTCAAAGTTCATCCTATAATGCATGTGTTGCCTTTTCCACTAACTCATCCTCTACCTTAGGTGCGTCACACAACGCCTCCACTGTTCTGCTAAATTGTTATCGACTGAGTTGAGCACTCCGTCTTTGTTTTTAAAAAGGGTTTAACTTCCAGTGGTCGTCGAGCTCCTTAAGGATGGGGGACAAGTTCGTATTGTGTCAAGGATAGGCAAGGAGATTGGCCGTGCCCTTTCAAGAGAACCATCTCGGCGTTTGAATGGAGCGCTTTAAGGGAAATCACAGAAAACAAAAACCAGAATGGCCGGACGCGGATTCGAACTGTCGCCCTGCCGAATGCGAGTCCAGTGTGCTGACTAACGACTGCGCCAACTCGCTCGATTTTCTGATCGTGGTTGCTCGATCTTTTCACTTTCAAAATTGTGCATTGTCTATCGGGTGGGCTTTTTCTATGTAACTTTCTCTTCAGACTTTCTTCAATTTTAGTGCATTGTTTCTCGGTCGAAGTTTCTTTGATCCTCTGTTTAGCAAGTTTTTTGAGTCTGCTATAATTTGCATCACAAAGTGACATCTTTATGTGCTTGGAATCTTAAAACACAGTAGAAAACGGGAATTCTTGAAATTAATAGTTTATGTATGAAGGAGACAGAAAAGAGTTTGGATTTGTAGAGTGTGAACGCCGATGCTGTCAAGGAGAGTACCTCGGATAAACATTGGCCATTCGCTCCTGGGCAGCCAACTCCTAATACACTGCAACTTGCCATCCGACAGCGAGGAGCTGGGCGGTACTTTGAGTCTCTTTCGTCTTCAGATGGTGTGCTCCCACATCTAGGTTACCATAGGAGCTATTTTTCTCACCTCGCACTCTACAGGGCAGCGTGTTCCCCAGTGCGACAGACGCGCAGGAGATGAAACGGGAGCCTCCGGTGTTGTAGTCCTCAGCGCCCGTCAGTGGTTTCGCCACACCACCGCCGTCAGGATTACGCCTTCTCGACTAGCGCTACGACCTGTTTACTTTTCCCGACTACGAGCGACGCAGTTGGTATTTCGGCCTACACGGAACATCACTCTCTAATCTTTATTTTTCCTTCAAGTTCGCTGAAAGAAACGCATTTCTGTCTATGTAAGATACTTGTCAGGAAGTTTTCACTGAAAGTATTTCTATGAAGTGTAGTATGGAAGTGTATGGAAGCGAAACATGGACGATAAATATTTTACACAAGAAGAGAATATAAGCTTTCGAAATGTGGTGCTACAGAAGAATGCTGAAGATTAGATATATAGATCACGTAACTAATGACAAGGTACTGAATAGAATTGGCGAGAAGAGCACTTTATGGCACGAGCTGACTAAAAGAAAGGATCGGTTGGTAGCACACCTTCTGAGGCATCAACGGATCACCAATTTAGTACTGGAGGGAAGTGTGGAGGGTAAAAATCGTAGAGGGGCACCAGGAGATGAATACACTAATACACTAAGCAGATTCAGAAGGATGTAGGTCGCAGTAGTTACTCGGTGATGAAGAACCTTGCACAGGATAGAGTAACATGGAGAGCTGCTTCAAATGGCTCTGAGCACTATGGGACTCAACTGCTGAGGTCATTAGTCCCCTAGAACTTAGAACTAGTTAAACCTAACTAACCTAAGGACATCACAAACATCCATGCCCGAGGCAGGATTCGAACCTGCGACCGTAGCGGTCTTGCGGTTCCAGACTGCAGCGCCTTTAACCGCACGGCCACTTCGGCCGGCCGGAGAGCTGCTTCAAACCAGTCTCTGGACTGAAGACCACAACAACAACAAAATATTTGTTATTAAACGCTAGCATCACTTGCAGTGAAATAATTCCGGAATTTATGCAGTCCGTAACACATTGCACAAACAGTTGACATAAAACTCAGAACTCAGCACGACTGATTAAAAGAGACGGCTTACGGGGAGCAGTGGTGGAGGGCTCTAAGGATCGTAAGGATAATAATTTGCTAATAACAGCCGGCCGGAGTGGCCGAGCGGTTCTAGGCGCTACAGTCCGACTCTGCGAATGTTCAAGGGTCTGGTAGACTGGCGAAAGAGTGTAACAGATATGTTAAAAATCTTACGTGGCAGACACTCGATAAAGTGCCGTTCGTCTCAGGAGGACTTGCATACAAAAGTTCAAGTACTGTTATTTGGCGCAGCAGCTAGCAGTGTCCTTGAGCCACCTACACATCTGTCTGACAGAGGTCGTGATCGAGCGGACAGAGCTAGGGAGACGTTCGCCCTGAGGTCTACGAGCAGTCGTTCTTCCCACGCTACCTCCGCGAGTGAAGCGGGAATGTGTGGTGCGATAGAACGAACCTTCTCCCCTTCAAAATGATTCGAAATTATAGAGGTAAATGTCAAGCAGTAAAATAAACTAAGCAGAAATTTGGAAAAGCAGTTGAAGTTCAAGCAAGTATATGATTGCCCTATGACACTGTAATTCCGCCAGAGACGGCGAAGGACCTGCAAGACAGGTAACAAGGAGTGGATAATCCCTTGAAAAGTCCTTATAGGACGAGCATCAACAAAAACGTAAAAGTAATGCCACGGGCTGTAGACGAATTAAATCTGATAACGATGAGAGGACTAAGACTATCAAATGAGAAACTCAAAGCAGTTAATGAGTTTTGCTGTTTGGGCAGCAAAATAAGTGACGACGACCGAAGTACAGAGGCTGTCAAATGCATAAAGGGCACAGCAAGAGAAGCGCTTCTGAAAATGATGAATTCGTTAAACTCTAATAAACAATAAATGTAGGAAGTATATTTTTAACTTATTTGTCTGGAGTGTAGTCTTGTACGGGAGTGAAACGTGGGCGATAAACGGAACAAACAAGAAGAGAAGAAATACACAAGACTACTGAGAACTAGAAGCGGAAGGAGCACAGTTAATGAGGAGGTACTGAACGGAACTGAGGGGAAAAAAATTAAGGCACAACCTAGCCAATAGAAGAAATACGTTGACAGGATAAATTCTGAGGTGTGACGGAATCGAGTTGTAGACACTTGTGAGAAGCGACACTTGTGAGAAACTGGAATGTGGCGACACTTGTGAGAAATCCGGGATGCTAAGGGATCGCACAGGGTGTGTCGCAAATGCTGAACCACTACCTGCTCGACCACTAACTGCTGCCGCTTGGTGTGACTGAGCGCTCGACTTGTGCCGGCCCGGGAAGCTGCCGAGGGATATTCACACTCCTCCAGTGCAGCCAGGTTACATTATTTCAGAATTTTTTTTGGGGCAAGGAAGAGTAACCTTAATCAAATTAGAAATCGGAGCTGATTTTGCCTCCACGATATCATGTCAACCATTAGTTGCAGCACGGTTATGCGTAACACCTTTTTCATTGGAGTTATTGTTCTGATTAATCTTACATAGGGCATAATTTTGGCTCAACCTCATACTTAACGATGTATTTTACAGAAACTATGTTGTTGTTATTGTGGTCTTCAGTCCTGAGACTGGTTTGATGCAACTCTCCATGCTAATCTATCCTGTGCAAGCTCCTTCATCTCCCAGTACCTACTGCAACCTTCTGAATCTGCTTAGTGTATTCATCTCTTGGTCTCCCTCTACGATTTTTACCCTCCACGATGCCCTCCAATGCTAAATTTATGATCCCTTGATGCATCAGAACATGTCCTAAAACCGATCCCTTCTTCTAGTCAAGTTATGCCACAAACTTCTCTTCTCCCAAATCCTATTCAATACCTCCTCATTAGTTACGTGATCTACCCATCTAATCTTCAACATTCTTCTGTAGCACCACATTTCGAAAGCTTCTTTTCTCTTCTTGTCCAAATTATTTATCGTCGATGTTTCACTTCCATACATGGCTACACTCCACACAAATACTTTCAGAAACGACTTCCTGACACTTAAATCTATGCTCGATGTTAACAAATTTTTCTTCTTCAGAAACGTTTTCCATGCCATTGCCAGTCTACATTTTATATCCTCTCTACTTTGACCATCATCAGTTATTTTGCTCCCCAAATAGCAAAATTCCTTCATTACTTTAAATGTCTCATTTTCTAATCTAATTCCCTCAGCATCACCCGATTTAATTCGACAACATTCCATTATCCTCGTTTTGCTTTTTTTGATGTTCATCTTATATCCTCCTTTCAAGACACTGTCCATTCCGTTCAACTGCTCTTCCAAGTCCTTTGCTGTCTCTGACAGAATTACAATGTCATCGGCGAAACTCAAAGCTTTTATTTCTTCTCTATGGATTTTAATACGTACTCCGAACTTTTCTTTTGTTACTTTTACTGCTTGCTCAATATACAGATTGAATAGCATCGGGGAGATGCTACAACCCTGTCTCACTTCCTTCCCAACCACTGCTTCCATTTCACGTCCCTCGACTCTTATAACTGCCATCTGGTTTCTGTACAAATTGTAAATAGCCTCTCGCTCCCTGTATTTTACCCCTGCCATATTCAGAATTTGAAAGAGAGTATTCCAGTCAACATTGTCAAAAGCTTTCTCTAAGTCTACAAATGCTAGAAACGTAGGTTTGCCTTTCCTTAATGTTTCTTCTAAGATAAGTCGTAAGGTCGGTATTGCCTCACGTGTTCCGACATTTCTACGGAATCCAAACTGATCTTCTCCGAGGTCGGCATCTACCCGTTTTTCCATTCGTCTGTAAAGAATTCGCGTTAGTATTTTGCAGCTGTGACTTATTAAACTGATAGTTCGGTAATTTTCATATCTGTCAACACCAGCTTTCTTTGGGATTGGAATTATTATATTCTTCTTGAAGTCTGAGGGTATTTCGCCTGTCTCGTACATCTTGCTCACCAGATGGTAGAGTTTTGTCAGGGTTGGCTATCCCAAGGCCGTCAGTAGTTGTAATGGAATGTTGTCTACTCCCGGGGCCTTGTTTCGACTCAGGTCTTTCAGTGCTCCGTCAAACTCTTCACGCAGTATCGTATCTCCCATTTCATCTTCATCTACATCTTCTTCCATTTCCATAATATTGTTCTCAAGCACATCACCCTTGTATAGACCCTCTATATACTCCTTCCACCTCTGCTTTCCCATCTTTGCTTAGAACTGGGTTTCCATCTGAGCTCTTGATATTCATACAAGTGGCTCTCTTTTCTCCAAAGGTCACTTTAATTTTCCTGTAGGCAGTATCTATCTTACCCCTAGTGAGATAAGCCTCTACATCCTTACATTTGTCTTCTAGCCATCCCTGCTTAGCCATTTTGCACTTCCTGTCGAACTCATTTTTGAGACGTTTGTATTTCTTTTTGCCTACTTCATTAACTGCATTTTTATATTTTCTTCATTCATCAATTAAATTCAATATTTCTTCTGTTATCCAAGGATTTCTACTAGCCCTCGTCTTTTTACCTACTTGATCCTCTGCTGCCTTCACTACTTCATCCCTCAGAGCTACCCATTCTTCTTCTACTGTATTTCTTTCCCCCATTCCTGTCAATTGTTCCCTTATGCTCTCCCTGAAACTCTGTACAACCTCTGGTTCTTTCAGTTCATCTAGGTCCCATCTCCTTAAATTCCCACCTTTTTGCAATTTATTCAGTTTTAATCTACAGTTCATAACCAATAGATTGTAGTCAGAGTCCACATCTGCCCATGGAAATATCTTACAATTTAAAACCTGGTTCCTAAATCTCTGTCTTACCATTATATAATCTATCTGATACCTTTCAGTATCTCCAGGATTCTTCCATGTATACAACCTTCTTTTATGATTCTTGAACCAAGTGTTAGCTATGATTAAGTTATGCTCTGTGTAAAATTCTACCAGACAGCTTCCTCTTCCTTTTCTTACCCCCAGTCCATATTCACCTATTATGTTTCCTTCTCTCCCTTTTCCTACTCTCGAATTCCAGTCACCCATGACTATTAAATTTTCGTCTCCCTTCACTATCTGAATAATTTCTTTTATCTCATCATACATTTCATCGATTTCTTCATCATCTGCAGAGCTAGTTGGCATATAAACTTGTACTACTGTAGTAGGCATGGGCTTCGTGTCTATCTTAGCCACAATAATACGTTCACTATTCTGTTTGTAGCAGCTTACCCGCACTTCTATTTTTTTATTTATTATTAAACCTACTCCTGCATTACCCCTATTTGATTTCGTATTTATAACCCTGTATTCACCTGACCAGTAGTCTTGTTCCTCCTGCCACCGAACTTCACTAATTCCCACTATATCTAACTTCAACCTATCCATTTCCCTTTTTAAATTTTCTAACCTACCTGCCCGACTCAGGGATCTGACATTCCACGCTCCGATCCATAGAACGCCAGTTTTCTTTCTCCTGATAACGACGTCCTCTTGAGTAGTCCCAGCCCGGAGATCCGAATGGGGGACTATTTTACCTCCGGAATATTTTGCCCAAGAGGACGCCATCATCATTTAACTATACAGTAAAGCTGCATGCCCTCGGGAAAAATTACGGCTGTAGTTTCCCCTTGCCTTCAGCCGTTAGCAGTACCATCACAGCAAGGCCGTTTGGTTAGTGTTACAATTCCAGATCAGCCAATCATCCAGACTGTTGCCCCTGCAACTACTGAAAAGGCTGCTGCCCCTCTTCAGGAACCACACGTTTGTCTGGCCTCTCAACAGATACCCCTCCGTTATGGTTGCACCTACGGTACGGCTATCTGTATCGTTGAGGCACGCAAGCCTCCCCACCAACGGCAAGGTCCATGGTTCATGGGGGTAGGACAGAAACTATAGAAACCGAAAATGTTTTCATCTTTCAACTCATCACCCAAAATTTGATATGATAGGAGTGGCAACCTTTTACCATATATTAAGAGGACCCAACTAAAGAATATTGGTTCTAGATAGAAACTTTATCTTTAATTATTTCGAAATAAACCTTAATTTTTCCGTACCACGCATGGAAGTCTACTGATGTCTAATGTGAGTCCCGCTAGCAATTAGCGTTAAGGAATGCAATTTATGTATTGAAACAAGATGTATTCATCGTCAACTCAAACAGACACTGTTTCTAAAATTCCCTACACAAAAATGCTGATTGTGATTGTTAGAATAGCTATGACTTTTCAGACTTCATTAGTGGATCTTTTACAATTTGCAAGAGACATTTAGCCGACTTTGTGTCGTTTCCAGGGAACACCACGAGGAGGTAGTCTCTCTTCGTCCCGCATTATATTTATTTACGAAATTTACAAGATGATTATTTATTTACAATAGGGCTATCGGCGTGAACTGAACCCCTTTTCAATATTTGCAAGTGTTGCTGTAGCTTCAGCCATTTCCTTTTCATTGTAATTTCTGTGCATAAGCCACGCAAGTAAGAAATGATTTTATGTAGCCGTCAACCTGGAGTCTTGTAAGGGTCTTAGAAACTATCTCATCTGTCTCAATTGCGGACTTCTTTCTTCTTTTCCCACCTAGATTTAAAACTAGTCGGTGCCCATGATACTCTGCATCTTATCTGAGAATTTTTACTAAGGAGTAAAATTTTGGATGAGCCTTCGAAATTAATGTATTTATGCTCCGATTCCATCCTTCTGAAACATTGTTGGGGCGGTGACGCCTTCCTGCGCAGTTCCATATATCTCTTAGCATGTCTTCATTATCCAGCTATTGTTCAACAAAATAGTCGTAAAAATCCTGCAGTTTTTCATTACGTGGCGTGCTCTCCTGAATGCATAGCCACTCATCATCTAACTTGTGCAGGGGAATGTGAGCCAAAGCGGAACACAATCTTATGTGAAAACGAATTTGTTCGTTTTCCTTGTAGGCAGCAACAAGGCCGCAATTCTGCACTTGCCTCCACAAGCACTGATTGAAATGGTAGTTGCAGCCATTAATCTCTGCATCAGGAAACAAATGTGTTACTGATTGGATGATTGCAGCTTCAAAATCCATCATGATAGCTGTAGCATTCCATTCAGGTACGTTTCTCTCAACAGTTGTGAAAAAGCGATCGTACGTTTCTCGCTTTTTATTGGGTAGCAAGGTATACACGGTTGGAACGGTGTTTGTTTCCTCCTCAGAACTAGAAATATCGGCATGAACAATAAATAACTGTTCAAACTGCTTGCTGGAGCTTTTGAATGTTCCACCGACAAAAAACGAATTGCAGTCTGTTAAACAGGATTTTCCCCTTTCGTTGGCGAACACCAATAACCTATCATTTGGTCCTCAGTCATCACCTGCAAGTAAAAATTTGCTCCCGTCATTCATTAGCAAATGATGTTCTTGCAGAAATATTCCTGCAGTATCTGTCGGATCTTGTGTAGATCCCATGCTTCTTGCCTGATGCGTTGCAGCGATCGTTTTGCACTCCTGTGTGGCGGCAGTGGTGTGACGATGCAGCACTGAACTGCCTCGCGCTACCTGTTTGGTGTCCCTGTAGACAGCCCGCTACCTGTTCGGCCGGGTCTCCTCACAAATGTCGCTCCTCACAACTGTCGCACCTCACAAGTGTCGCAACCCCGACGGAATCATCAGTGTTGTAATGGAGGCTATTGTGGGAGGGAGCTGGCGGGTGGGAGGGGCGGGGGGTTGTAGAGGTAGGCCAAGGATTGAATGCAGCGAGCAGTTTTACAGTTTGAGTGCCTTCGGGTTGCGGTAGCGATGCAGAAATGGAGAGAACAGGGCGGAACAGTGCGGCCAGCCTCCGGACTGACTGTAGCGACAGCAGGTGTAGGTGAAGGTGAAGGAGAATGGAGCGGGGACGGGCGATCGCACTCGGCACGCCGTCAGCGTACCGACGGCCACCCCGCACCTCAGTCGCTCTGGGCAACTCGTGTCGTCACACACTTAACGCCGTCCCGGCACTCGTACTGAGTGTTGCAGGAAACCGGTCAACTACAGCATCCGCGTGACGGAAACCCGTTCTGCCCGAAACCTACTTCTTCGCCACCTCCGCAAATCTACAGACTGATATACCAGTAGAAATTCTTCCAATCCGTATGTGGCATACAGCAAACCAGTGCTTAACAGTATTGGTTAAAAACAGTCTTGGTTGCAATTTTAGTTCTTTTTTTTTGTTTTTCAACGCCGCGTTTCGCCTTATTTAGGCATCTTCAGGTTATCTACATAGAAAATAGAGAACAAATACATCTATTTAAGAATCGCGATCGCGTTGTGCAGACTTGGATAATCTATAGGTATGTATAAAGAGATCACCTATTGAAAGAACCCAGTACGTTGTCCTCGATGGTGAGTGTTCATCGGAGGTGAGGGTATCATCTGGAGTTCAAATGGCTCTGAGCACTATGGGACTCAACTTCTGAGGTCATTAGTCCCCTAGAACTTAGAACTAGTTAAACCTAACTAACCTAAGGACATCACACACATCCATGCCCGAGGCAGGATTCGAACCTGCGACCGTAGCGGTCTCGCGGTTCCAGACTGCAGCGCCTAGAACCGCACGCCCACTTCGGCCGGCTTATCATCTGGAGTGCCCCAGGGAAGTGTGGTAGGTCCGCTGTTGTTTTCTGTCTACATAAATGATCTTTTGGATAGGGTGGATAGCAATGTGCGGCTGTTTGCTGATGATGCTGTGGTGTACGGGAAGGTGTCGTCGTTGAGTGACTGTAGGAGGATACAAGATGACTTGGACAGGATTTGTGATTGGTGTAAAGAATGGCAGCTAACTCTAAATATACATAAATGTAAATTAATGCAGATGAATAGGAAAAAGAATCCTGTAATGTTTGAATACTTTATTAGTAGTGTAGCGCTTGACACAGTCACGTCGATTAAATATTTGGGCGTAACATTGCAGAGCGATATGAAGTGGGACAAGCATGTAATGGTAGTTGTGGGGAAGGCGGATAGTCGTCTTTGGTTCGTTGGTAGAATTTTGGGAAGATGTAGTTCATCTGTAAAGGAGACCGCTTATAAAACACTAATACGACCTATTCTTGAGTAATGCTCGAGCGTTTGGGATCCCTATCAGGTCGGATTGAGGGAGGACATAGAAGCAATTCAGAGGCGGGCTGCTAGATTTGTTCCTGGTAGGTTTGATCATTGCGCGAGTGTTACGGAAATGCTTCAGGAATTCGGGTGAGAGTCTCTAGAGGAAAGGAGGCGTTCTTTTCGTGAATTGCTACTGAGGAAATTTAGAGAACCAGCATTTGAGGCTGACTGCAGTACAATTTTACTGCCGCCAACTAACATTTCGCGGAAAGACCACAAAGATAAGATAAGAGAGGTTAGGGCTCGTACAGAGGCATATAAGCAGTATTTTTCCCTCGTTCTGTTTGGGAGTGGAACAGGGAGAGAAGATGCTAATTGTGGAACGAGGTACCCTCCGCCACGCACCGTATGGTGGATTGCGGAGTATGTATGCCGATGTAGATGTAGAAAGTATAAACAGTCACCTACTGAATGAGCAAATACCTTAATTTGGTATTTCTTAGAAGAATCCTTTAGTAAGTGTAGCCAAAGGGCATCGTCGAATATATCAGGCCAACATCGCCTTCGTTAAACTCAGTAAAAACTAGAAATATAAAATAGTAAAATCATTACCTTTTCTAGATGGACGCGAGAGGCACCAAGATCTGCATAACGCGTTCCCGTTCACAGGAGCGAGTCACAGTAAGATAGGGGCTCAGGTAATAAGCGTCGCGTGCCAGTACTGAAGCCTCATACAGAATCACCTCAAGAGGTGGAGCTACGACTCAGCAGTGATTACAAATGAGAGATCGTTCTATTATACAACTTGTTTTCTCATTTTAAATTTACCACCTTCATTTATATTTTACTTCGTCAAAATTTTATGATAAGTTAAGCACAGGTGTTGCCCCTAGTAATTCCATCTTATCAATGTTTTATGTGCATTACATTTACAAAGTTTTAGGGGGTATGTATGTCCAGTTTACGATCTCTCATTTTTAATCACTGCTGCGTCGCAGCTCCACCTCTTGAGGTGATTCTGTGTTAGGTTTCAGTACTGGCACACGATGCCCTTTGGCTACACTGACTAAAGGATTCTTCTAAGAAATACCAAATTAAGGTATCTGCTCTTTCAATAGGTGGGTGATCTGTTTATACATGCCTATGGGTTATCCAAGGCTACACAACGCGATCGCGATTCTTAAATAGATGTATTTGTTCTCTGTTTTCTATGTAGATAACCTGAAGATGCCTAAATAAGGCGAAACGCGTCGTTGAAAAATAAAAAAAATAAAATTGCAACCAAGACTGTTTTTAACCAATACTGACATATCAGTAACTGCCCTACACGTTTCCAGAATGAGATTTTCTTTCTGCAGCGGAATGTGCGCTGATATGAAACTTCCTGGCAGATTAAAACTGTGTGCTGAACCGAGACTCTAACTCGGGACCTTTGCCTTTCGCGGGCAAGTGCACATGCCCTACACGTTGCTTTAATAATTGCTGTGTACTCTAGTCGACCAACAACATCTACAGGCATCGCCGTTGAAAAGACAGTTGCGACTGGCAGTCATTTATGCAAGGACTAGCTCATTATCCAGCGTTGCCATGTGACTTATCTATTCCATCCCTGGACTGGAAAATCAATGTACACTCAAGAGCCAAAGAAACTGGTACAACTGTCTAATATCCTGCACGCAGAAGTGCCGCAACACGACGTGGCATGGACCCGACTAATGTCTGAAGTAGTGCTGGAGGGAACTGATACCGTGAATCCTGCAGGGCTGTCCGCAAATCCGTAAGAGTACGATGGGGTGGAGGTCTCTTCTGGACAGCACGTTGCAAGGCATCCCAGATATGCTCATTAATATTAATGTCTGTGGAGTCTGGTAGCCAGCGGAAGTGTTTAAACTCAGAAGAGTGTTCCTGGAGCCACTCTGTAGCAATTCTGGACGTGTGGGGTGTCGTATTGTCTTGTTGGAAATGCTCAAGTCTGTCGGAATGCACAATGGACATGAACAGATGCAGGTGATCAGACAGGAGGCTTACGTACGTGTGACCTGTCAGAGTCGTATCTAGACATGTCAGGAGTCCATATCACTCCAACTGCACGCGCCCCACACCATTATAGAGCCTCCACTAGATTCAACAGTCTCCTGCCGACATGCGCCGGCCGTGGTGGCCGAGCGGTTCTAGGCGCTACAGTCTGGAACCGCGCGACCGCTGCGGTCGCAAGTTCGAATCCTGCCTCGGGCATGGATGTGTGTTCAAATGGTTCAAATGGCTCTGAGCACTACGGGACTTAACATCTGAGGTCATCAGTCCCCTAGAAATTAGAACTACTTAAACCTAACTAAACTAAGGACATCACACACATCCATGCCCTAGACAGGATTCGAACCTGCCACTGTAGCAGTCTCGCTATTCCGCACTGAAGCGCCAAGAACCGCTCGGCCACCGCGGCCGACATGGATGTATGTGATGTCCTTAGGATAGTTAGGTTTAAGAAATTCTAAGTTCTAGGGGACTGATGACCTCAGACGTTAAGTCCCATAGCGCTCAGAGCCATTTGAACCATTTTTTTGCTGACATGCAGGGTCCATGGATTCATGAGGTTGTCTCCATACCCGTAGACGTCCACCCACTCAATACAATTTCAAACAAGACCCATCCGACCAGGCAACATCTTTCCAGTCATCAACAGTCCAATGTCGGGAACCGGGCGACCGCTACGGTCGCAGGTTCAAATCCTGCCTCGGGCATGGGTGTGTGTGATGTCCTGAGGTTAGTTAGGTTTAAGTAGTTCTAAGTTCTAGAAGGCTGATGACCTCAGAAATTAAGTCACATAGTGCTCAGAGCCATTTGAACAATGGTTTCCGCTGACACTTGTTGATAGTCCACGATTGAAATCTACAGCATTTTGCGGAAGACTTGCACTTCTGTCACGCTGAACGATTCTCTTCAGTCGTCCCTTTCTTGCAGGATCTTTTTCCGGCCGCAGCGATGTCGGAGATTTACTGTTTTACCGGATTCCTGATATTCACGGTACACTCGTGAAATGATCGTATCGGTGAATCCCCGCTTCATCGCTACCTCGGAGATGCTGTGTCCCATCGCCCGCGGGCCGACTATAACGACAAGTTAAAATTCACTTAAATCTTGATAATAGCAGTAACCGATCTAACAACTGCCCCAGATATTTATTGTCTTATACAGGCGTTGTCGACCACTTGCCGTATTCTGTCTGTTCACATATCTCTGTATTTGAATACACATGCCTATACCACTTTCTTTGGCTCTTCAGTGTAATTCATCTGTGGTGAAGAAATAAATTTAGTTGATATTTTTGTTTTTAACAATATAAATACGGTATTAAGAACTATGCAATTTCATCTTTCACAAATTTCTTATAATACTAACACCTAACCGTAAAATGTCATCGTAACTGTCTCTGACCACCGTAGAAAATTGTGGATTTGGCACTGACATGTGTTCTTTCCCATTATTTTTACATATCAACATGTCACACCCCCATACAGCCCTTAATGGTGTTACACATATCGTACCCTAACAGTTATTTTTTCCAGGTATTAAGATATACGTCTCATTGTAAAGAACTCTAAAATAATTACAGTGGCAGTAACATAAAAAAACAGTAATATACAGTCACACACTACTGAAATAATCGTTACGGAGCCCTCTGGGAAGAAACTAAACGAGACTTAAAGAGGTATATATTACATGGCAGTGAGTTACCAGCAGCTCTTCATAATCGGATTGTCAAAAGTTACATAGAAGAGAAATTCCAGAAGACTAGGAAGTGTTTCAACTCACTCACTATATACAAAAGGACATTTATCTAATAATGGGACTCTCATTACTCAATACATTGAAGGAAAAAAAGTAACAACACCAAAAAAGAGGTATGTGACATAAACGAAACTTGGTAAGCGTATTTCTACAGCTGAAAGATGATATCTATTCAGATTTCGCGCCAGTCATGTAAAAGTGGCGCTAGTAGTGCCACTATAAGGATACAAATCAGATTTGCCTTCAATTCACTGAAGAGCCAAAACATCATGAGCTCCTGCATAATAGCTGCTTGTTCGCCTTTGAAGCGAAATACATCACTGATTCTGCGTATCGTGGATCCGACAGTATCTTGATAGGTTTGTGGAGGTATATGGCATTAGAAGTCTATGCATAAGTCATGTAATTTACATTAATAATGGGTCGCTGATTTGCGCTCGTCTTGATGGCGCCCGATTGCGACCCAGATGGGTTCCATACGATTTACGCCAGACGATTTTGGTCGCCGGGACATCAACGTGAGTTCACATTTATGCTCCTCAAACCACTGTAGCACGGTTATGCCTCCGAGACACGGACAATTATACTATTGAAAAATGACATCGCCGGGGAAGACATCAAGCGTGAAAGGATGCAGGTGGTTCGCAGCTGTGAGCGTGTCTTCGATTACTATCACAGGTCCCATGCAAGCGCAGGAGAATGTATCCCATAGCGTAATACTGCTCCCACCAGATTGCGCCCATGGCGCGTTGCACGTGTCGGGTCGCCGTTCACCGCGATGACGGCGTTTGTGGAGGCGACCTTCGACCCAGTGTAGCAAAAATGTTATTCACCCGAACAGCCGACATCTTTCCATTGATCGACGGTCGAATCCCGATCGTCCCGTGCCCGCTGCAGTCGTAATTAATGATGTCGATGGGTCAGCATGTTAACATTTAGGGGTGGTGTGGTTCAAATGGCTCTGAGCACTATGGGACTTAACATCTGAGGTCATCAGTCCCCTAGAACTTAGAACTACTTAAACCTAACTAGCCTAAGGACAGCACACACATCCATGCCCGAGGCAGGATTCGAACCTGCGACCGTAGCAATCGCGCTGTGCCAAACTGAAGCGCCTAGAACGGCTCGGCCACCGCGGCCGGCAGGGGTATTGCGCTGCGGACCTCCAACAATGTTCACTGAACGGTGTCCTTGTACGTGCACCAGTATTGTGCTCTTTCGGCAGAGAAGCCACAGGTGACCGTCTATCCTACTTTGCATAGCAGGTAAGCCTTCGAACCCCACGTTCAGTGAAGAGTCAATGACGTCCAACCATTTAGCGCCTAGTGGTAGTTTTACTGTCCTTCCACCTCTTTCCGTAGATGCTCACAACGGTAGCACGTCAACATTCGACCAGCTTCATCGTTTTCGAGCCACTCGTTCAGAGACACTGCGCAAGAATAATCTGCCCCTTGTCAAAATCTCTAATCTCAGTGTATTTCCCTATCTGCAGCCTATTTCTAGCTAGGATCATTCCCTGACCATGTCCGCTCAGCTTACACACTTCTGTTACCATGTCAAGTGCCCAAAACGCCACCAGAAGGCATCCAACGCTTCAAAGACATGGTGAGTCGATGTCAGTCAAGGATGCATTAACGCGACAAAGAAGCTATTATCAACATCTCCCTGAGTTTGAACAAGGTCGTGTAATAGATAAGCTGGCTGCTCCTTCTGCGATATTGCAGAAAGACTTGGCGAGAACATAGCCACTGGCAGAAGCGTCACAGGAATGTATGGACACAAGAAAACCGGGTACCGGACGGCCACTACTGAAAGAGAAAAAAAAAAGAAAAAAATGTGTGTGAAATATTACGGGACTTAACTGCTAAGGTCATCAGTCCCTAAGCTTACACACTACTTAAACTAAAGTATCCTAAGGACAAACACACACAGCCATGCCCGAGGGAGGACTCGAACCTCCGTCGGGACCAGCCGCACAGTCCATGACTGCAGCGCCCTAGACCGCTCGGCTAATACCGCGCGGCTACTGAAAGAGAAGACCATTGTGTTTCGCATGTGGCTCTTCCGCATCAGACTGCATCTGCAGCAGCAATTTGAGCTGTAGTTGGTACCACAATGACACTATGAGCTGTTACATTTCGGTTACTTCGAGGAAAGGTCCCAACCAGACCCCAAACCACAATCATTTGCGACTTCAGTGGTGTCAAGCGAGAGCTCACTGGGTGGCAGGGAGGAGGTCTGTTTCTGATGAAAGCTGTTTCTGTCTCGCTGCCAGTGATGGGCGTGTGTTAGTTAGGAACAGGTCAGTTGAGGGCCTGCAAACAACCTGCCTGTGTGCTAGACACATTGAACCTACACCTGGCGCTATGGTCTGGGGTACGATTACGTATGACAGCAGGAGCACTCTCGTGACAATCGCTAGCAGCCTGACTGCAAATTAGTACGTCAGTCTAGTGTTTCGACTTGCTGTGCTGCCATTTAAGAACAAGGATGATTTCCAACAGGATAACACTAGCCCACACACCGCTGTTGTAACGCAATATGATGTCGACATGTTGCCTTGGCCTCCTCGATCACCAGATATATCTGCAATCGAGCACACGTGAAGCATCATAGGACGACAACCCCTGCATCATTCACAAACAGCGGGATGCACTGCAGCCTATATGAGTTGAACTGAAGAAATTTCCCTCTTGAAGTTAAAGGAAGATTAAATAATTTTGATTATGGGATAGAAGGAAAGCTTGGTTTAATGTCATAAGGATGAAGCAAAACATTTTTCATTTAAACTACAGGAGGATTCGGATCTTTTGTGTCAGTTGTAAGTTCAATATGTTAAGATGAAACTGTTTTACAGAATAGAGGAGACCACGATTTTGCTATTCATGAGAAATGAATCGAGAATAACCACCATAGGCGAAATAACTGATTTGGAAGCGAAAGGTAACTTAAAGAAGGAACGAAATTGGAGCAAATTGGGTAAGAAAATGTAGTATAACCTGTATGATGAAAATATTTTTACCCTTCTCAGAGTCATCTGTGTGATTAATTCTTGTGATAACGTAATTTTAGATGAAATTGTCTTACTGTTTTATGTATAAACATATGAGTATGATAAGTGTATAATTGCCAGTTTCTTATCAGGTGTGTGAACTGGTATAAATGTTTTGGCGTCTAAATAACCATTGTTCTTTTTACTGTGTATGTTTAAGGAAAGTTTCTCCATATTTATCGTGTGACAAGATATATGCTGTGAGCATCAAGAAGAGGACGAATTAGAACAATGTTGTAGTGGTATAAACACTGTGTTGAAGTAGCATTGAGTTAGCTTGTTGGATTAACTAGAAGTGGATTGAAGTAAAATTTTGAGTAATTCATGTTTATGGGTAGTTAGTTTGTAGAATAGATAATAGGTGTGCATGTGTATGTGTAAATAACATGTGAACCCTATGCTGTCCTGACTTATACTTGCACAAGGCATAATCCTATTCATTTTAGTGAATTAATAAGTAACGTTTGATTTATTAAAACGCAAGTGAATTGTTTAAATTTGAAGCATACCACATTAGTGATGTGGATTTAGATGTTATATTGTCAGTTCATTTAATTTTTATTTTTATACTGTCAAGACATTTCACTTTTATTTTTTTTATATTGCCAAGTCATTTAACTTTAATTTTTATATTGTCGATTCATGTAACTTCTTTATTAATAAAAATTAAGTCTCACTTTTATTCTTAAAAATTGTGGCATTATGTATGATATTTTGTAATCACATAACTATGATGAACAATTTCTGTGAATGCAGTTGAGAACGTGAAAGCGAACCGGCTAAACTCTTACGAGACAGCGGGAGCAGCGAGGAGGAGGACTAGTTGTAAACAGGTGGGTTTCCCGGCAGGACACACTGTTAGCCGGGCCATTTCTGGAGCGCGCTTGACAACAAAAGAAGGGTGCGGGGCAAACACTTTCCCTTGCACCCAGAGCTAACGGGCGGCCACACCAGTGCGACCTTTCGTGGAGGCGATGACCTGAGATGGCCGAACGGTCTACCCCGCGGAAATCCATCTGCTGGCAACGCACCACACGCACGCGACCGTGACAAGACGGCCGCAGTGAAACGACAGAAGACAGGGGATAAAGAGGCGTGGAGCCTTTTGACAGGTACTGCTAGAGAAACTTGCAGACGTCAACGACGCCTATCAACATTTCCTGGCGGAAGCCCATTGTCAGGCGACAGTAAATCATGGTTCGGTGTTGTCTGGTTGCTAAGGGTGGCACAAAGAAGTGCGACTAAGTGTCATCCTTTCCCAGGAATATCAAACCGGCGAGCCAATTGAGGATAATTCAAGAATTTATCGACACAAGTGGCGTGGATCCTTTTGACATGTACTGTCCAGAGAAACTGGCAGACTTCAACGACGCCTGTCAACACTTCCTGGCGGAAGCCCATTGTCAAGCAACAGTAAATCATGGTTCGGTGTTGTCTGGTTGCTAAGAGTGGCACAAAGAAGAGCCACTAAGTGTCATCCTTGCCCAGGAATATCAAACCGGCGAGCCAATTGAGGATAATTCAAGAATTTATCGACACAAGTGGCGTGGATCCTTTTGACATGTACTGTCCAGAGAAACTGGCAGACTTCAACGACGCCTATCAACATTGCCTGGCGGATGCCCACTGTCAAGCGACAGTAAATCATGGTTCAATGTCTCTGGTAGCAAAGGGTGGCACAAGGAAGAGCCATTAAGTGTCATCCTTGCCCAGGAACATCAACCTGGCGAGTCAAACGAGGATACCGCACAAATTTGACAACACAAACATGGAAACAAATCGAGATGTACGTGACACGGGCCACTAAGAGAAGCTTCATGAGAGGGCAGAGACGATGGGATTGCATGCAACAGATGGACAAAAATACCTACTGACAGCTGCGGCGACGAGTCCCGCCGCCCCCCCCCCCCCCCCCCGTTATATTGTGCCTCGCAACAGTGCAACTACTGAGTGTGCCAGTGAACAGTGATTATTTGGTTCTTCGGCCAATGCATATATGTGTGTTTCTTTCAGAGAAACCTTGACTCGTGTATTTTGCAGGGGTTCAATTTATTGGTGTTTTTTTTATTAGTCTGACTCGTGTATTTTTCAGGTGTTCTATTTATTGTTTTTTAGACATTGACTCTTGTATTTTGCAGGTGTTTTATTTATTGGTTTTTCTTCTTTTTTTCTTTTTTAGAAGTTGACTGCTGTACTTTCAGAGCTGTTTTATTTGTCAATGTTTGTTTTTGTGTGAAGTATTAGATTTGTGATATTTTGTTTCGTAAATTCATTCCTGTGGCATTGCATCGTTTATCAGTCAGATAGCTATTCATTCTCATTGGACTGTGATCAATTAGCCTTTGCATGGGGCATATTTATAGTGAGGAACCCCATAAGGGTAACAATCACATAATTAATTGTGGTTTCAGTATAATGACACAGTGATAATTGTTTGCTAACTAACTGAAATATAGTAGAGTGATTAAATTAGTGCCACAAAGTTATTTTAATTCTACAAATTATTAGTTTTATAAGATGTAGAATTTTTTTGTGATAACCACGGGATTGTGCATTGTAAAGTTCTGCTTTATAATACTGACGTTTTTTTCAAATTTTACTTCTTAATAAACAGTCATAAATTTTCCTGTGATCAGTTAGCTCCTGCAATGAACAAATACTGGTGAACTCCATAAGGTTAACAACCAGAAATCGTTTTCATATTAATGACACAGGGATCATTGTTTTTACTTGCTGACCGAATTAGATCTACACTATCTTTTAAATAGGTGTCACAGATTGTTTTCGTTTTCTCTTTGAAATTGGTAGAGTCTAAAGATGTGTTGAAATTATTTTGTTTTAGCAAATAGCTGGTGACCTTTTACGTTTTCTTTACATTTTTGGGGTAAGTTGGGTGCGAGAGGCCTGCTTGGGAATGTCCTAGCATGGCCAGAAAATTCCCTGCACAGTCTTTTCCCGGAGCGTTGGAGTTATGAAAGGTCTCTGTTGGATTCCTTTCATGTTAATTTCTTAAAACTGTTGTCATTTGCAGCGTACATTCCACTTCTAAATTTATTGTGGTTTTTCTATCTGGGAGGAGGCTGAGCGGTGGAACGTGTTACTTTTACACATAAACAAGAATGATCTGGCGCACTACTACACTTTAAAACACAGTTTATATGTAATTCATGTCACACAGTCTCATACGGAACCTACATCTGCTTTCTTTTATATACCGTATATGATAAGATACTGTCATCCCCCTTCCCTACTGTGTGAAAGGATGAATGAGCAAATGTGTTTCTAGTTGCGTGCTCGATGGTAGCAGACAAGCCTGTCTGCTAGAGAACAGTAGGACCAATGTCGGAACAGGTAGCTACGCTTTCTAAAAGCAAAGGGGTTTCTATTCTCAGTATGGTCCTATCCGTCCCTTGTCATGTTGGTATAGGAAGCTGCCTCTCTGGTCACTTCCGTTTTGTATCTGTGAAGCACTCTCGGTAGGGGCCCACGGCAGGCTGTCCGCAGCGATCGTCTGAAGTGGTAAGATCTTTGGCTAAGCGCATCTCTGCTAAGTCCATAGGACAATGGATTTCTTAAGTTCAGCCTAACTGAAAATTTAATCACCTTTATTTCAGGTTTAGATCTAAAATATCTAATGTTATCTTGAATTGCAACACAGTGTAATTCGAGTGTGAAGTTCAGAATATTTTCCAGTAGTAGCTTGGTCACTACTTTGTGAGTAAAGTGGAACTAGGTGTTGAGGATCCGTAACTCTAACTAAGATCATCAATCTTAAATGCGAATGAGCGTGAGATAATAACATCTCGTCCTGACAATATTTTTCAATATAGCGACTTTTTCTTTATGTTTAACCCACGTGGGATGTACTTTGTGAGACCAGTACCACGTTGACCCTATCATGTTAATAGTAAGATGATAGAAACCAGTTTGAGGTTTCTCTTTTGTAAATTGCGTTTCTATGTAATTTATTTTAATTATCAAAATTATTGTGGAGTTACACTCTTTGTGTAAACCAAGTTGACCACGTGAAGCATGTGGTGTAATCATCGAAGTAGCCCTCAGCTATTCTTTTTCGGGAAGATTTCACAGAGAGTCAGTATGAATTTAATGTACCAGTGTGTGGTAATTTCATGATGGACAGGATTGCGCTACGAACGTGACTTCTTTGGGTGGAAATTGAATCGGTTGGTTGTGATTAATTTCCTCTTGCATATGTTTCAACGTTCTTCATGTATTATTTTATGAATGCAGTGTTGTGTGCAGTCTCCCAGTCTTGGCTCCATATATATATATATATATATATATATTTCCACCCAAAGAAGTCACGTTCGTAGCGCAATCCTGTCCATCATGAAATTACCACACACTGGTACATTAAATTCATACTGACTCTCTGTGAAATCTTCCCGAAAAAGAATACCTGAGGGCTACTTCGATGATTACACCACATGCTTCACGTGGTCAACTTGGTTTACACAAAGAGTGTAACTCCACAATATATATATATATATATATATATATATATATCACCGGTTGTCGTAATATGACTATTAAAAGATTATAATTAATGTTAGTCTGGTTGGGAATTTGGTGAGCTAGACAAGATACCTGGTGAAACAGTTGCTCAGTAATGCAAGGTTAACTTCCCCAGATAGCTCACAGCGTTTAACCCGCTTTTATTGTCTTGAATATCAGCACCGCTTTCAGAACAAATTAATGCATCAACTTTACAAAATACTTAAACCTAACTAACCTAAGGACAACACACACATCCATGCCCGAGGCAGGATTCGAACCTGCGACCGTAGCGGTCGCTCAATTCCAGACTGAAGCGCCTAGAACCGCTCGACCACACTGGCCGGGACTCATATGATTACACCATTTATTAAAGTACTAGGATTTCACATTTTCAAATGCTTATCTCGCGCTTAGATTAACTTGTAGTCTTGCAACGTTAATCACTTAAATATGTTACCTGGATAAATGCATCCCGAAATTTCGTTAGTCTACACTACTTATTTATTTTTTGGTGGTGCGATTTTTTCCGTCAGTGTATGTACGCACAATATTTGCAAACTCAAGTCTATCAAGAGGACAACCACATCTGGAAGAAATTCTTCAAGTTCCACAATCTGGTTTTGCACTGAAACGCCAAACAAACTGGGATACGTAACAAGGCAGAATACGGCGCCGCGGTCGTCAGCGCCTATATAAGACATCAAGTGTCTGGCGCAGTTGTTAGATCGGTTACTGCTGCTACAATGCCATGTTATCAAGATTTAAGTGAATTTGAACGTGGTGTTGCAATCAGCGCACGAGCGATGGGGGACAGCATCTCCGAAGTAGCAATGAAGTGGGGAATTTCCTGTACCACCATTTCATGAGTGGACCGTGAATATCAGGAATTAGGTAAAACATTAATCCTCCGACATTGCTGCGGCCGGGAAAAGATCCTGCAAAAACGGGACCTACGACGACTGAAGAGAATCGTTCAACGTGACCGAAGTGCAACCCTTCCGCAAATTGCTGCAGATTTCGATGCTGGACTATCAACAAGTGTCAGCGTGTGAACCATTTAACGAAACTTCATCGACATGGGCTTTCGGTGCCGCAGTCCCAATCGTGTACCATTGATGACTGCACAATACAAAGCTCTAAGCCTCGCCTGGGCCCATCAGCACCGCCATTGGGCTGTTGATATCTGGGAACATGTTGCCTGGTCAGACGAGTCTCGTTTCAAATTGTATCGAGCGAGTTAGCAGTGGACTACTCAAGTTGGTGGAGGCTCTGTATTGGTGTGGGGCGCTTGCAGTTGGAGTGATTGGACCGCTCATATGTCTAGATAGGACTCTGACAGGTGACACGTACATAAGGATCCTGTCTGATCACTTGCATCCGTTCATGTCCATTGTGCATTCACACGGACTTGGGCAATTCCGGCAGGACAATACGACACCGCACACGTCCAGAATTGGTACAGAGTGTCTCCAGGAACACTCTTTGAGTTTAATCACTTCCGCTGACATGAACATTATTGAGCATATTTGGGATGCCTTGCAACGTGTTGTCGAGAAGAGACCTCCACCCCTCGAACGGATTTATGGACAGCCCTGGAGGATTCATGGTGTAGTTCCCTCCAGCCCTGCTTCAGACATTAGTCGAGTCCATGCCACGTCGTGTTGCGTCGCTTCTTCGTGTTCGCGTTGGCCCTACATGATATTAGGCAGGTGTACCAGTTTCTTTCACTTTACAGTGTAGAAGAAACAGATAAACGCTAGATATGATATCCACTTTGGTTTTTACTGACTCTGAGAAAGCTTTGATATAATTTACAGAAATACCTGTGTGTGAAAATGGAATAATTTTGTACCCCGAAAAAAGTTAATACAAATTGTAAAAATACGGACCTACTTTAGAGTGAAGATATAAAGCAGTCTATCACAAATGTTCTTTGTTGCTTCTGGAGTCAAATAACGTATGTAACGTCTCCCCCAATTCTCTACCTTGTTATGGAGCAGATCATCAGGAAAATAAATTGATCATCCATTGGAACAAAACTAGAACATAGGATTATCATCCATACGTAGATAATACAACGCTCCTAGAAGAAAAATCACTCATTCACTCGTCACAGTATTACACAATATCTTTCTTGGAACAGCTTTGAAAAAGTAGTACCGATGAAATCAAGTACTTCGTTGTACTACGGCAAACTAACGCGGAATATTGATTAAAAATTATTCAAGAAACACTGAAAAAGTAATTGAGTTCACTTATCTGTGAATGATGTTACCTGCAAATCGTTCAAATGGCTCTAAGCTCTATGGGACTTAACATCTGAGATCATCAGTCCCTTAGAACTTAGAACTGCTTAAGCCTAACTAACCTAAGGACATCACACACATCCATGCCCGAGGCAGGATTCGAACCTGCGACCGTAGCAGCAGCGGGGCTCCGGGCTGAAGCGCCTAGAACCGCTCGGCCACAACGGCCGGCTGTTATCTACAGACATCAACGTCAAAGAACAAATAATGGTAGAAAACAAACAACATATAGTCGTTATTTTACACTGCTATGTGCAATGAAAATAGATTCAAAGGCGTGCGAATGAAAACCTCTTGGCACACCTGTTCTAACGTATAGTTGTAGAACATAAACATTCACTAATGTAGAAGAGATGAAACCCAAAATCATTGAAAGGAAAGTTCTGGGAAAGAGATCAGGAGGAATCCAAGTCAAACCACAGAAGAATGGAAGAAAACAGAAAACTCAGAAGTGTATGATTTATATGGAGAGTCAGGTATGACGTGGAAACTTAAAATAAGAATACTTAGTGGGAGTGGGAACGAAATTGGAGCTGCGGATGAAAGAAAAATGTGCCAGATGTGTACAGAAGACTTTGAACCACGAAGAATTCTCGGACGACCAAGACTACATTATTGTGACATCAAAGAAGATACGAAAATCTTACCTGTGCCGAACTGAAACGTGCCAAGACAGAGCTACCTTGTAAAATGTTATGAGATCAGCAGCTTGGATCTATCAAAGATTGTGTACTTTGTTAACATTAATAATAATAAGAATAAAATGTCGTATATGCACCATATTCGCTCGAAGTCTGGGTGTAAAATAGGCTTCCATGTAACCCCCCTACATCTGCCGCACCCGCTGCCATGGGGAGGACTGCTACAGATGTCTGCGTTATAAAGTATTTTTTTCAGAGAGCAAGTCATATCTCTTCAATGTTTGGCTAAAGTTGTCCCAAGCCTTGCAGAGGTATTCGTATTCGCCACCCCCACACCCCAAAAAATTTTATTTTGAGTGTCATACCCAAGAGTTAAGCTTATAATGCAGATACTTTCCCACCTCATCACGCCTAGGAATAGAGCTGGTAGGAATATCTTACGCTCATGGTATTTCAGTCCTGTTTTACTGAGTCATACCTGTAGCAAGTATGGTTGAAAATACTACACGCCTTCTAGGGTATGTAATGGAAAACACACAAACATACATTTTTATAACTACCGAGGTACACAAAATGTTGCTAAATAAACTTGTAAAATAGTGGCGTAAATAGAAAAAGTAGAAAAGTTCGGATGAAATATTGTCGTGCTATTTTTTTCATTTAGCATCGCTCTCTGTTAGGAACTCTTCCTGAGATTTTGTTTGCCCATGTTTCCCAACCTGCGTATTTAATGGCTGCATTCGACATATCGCTGTGATTTTTACGCCCTTCTTGCTCAAGCAGCTTGGAGCACTGCGAGCAGGGGTGTGGAGGCCGCCGCTACCGTGGCTACTTTGGTGGACACGCTTTACTTTTCCCGGTTACTTTTTTTTCCGCGGCGGCAGAGCGCGCGCGCGCTCCGCGACATATTACTCTCACTTTTTGGAGAGGCGCGCGGTCGCGTGGGCGGCAGGGCGTGGCCGCCAGCGGTGGGGGTGGCGGCGGGGGCGGCGGTGGGGGCAGGCAGAGAGCAGGGCGGCTGTATTGATGTTTTCAGATGTTCGCTGTTATTGCATTATTTATGACGTCGTAGGCCGCGGCCGAAAATAAAAGCGAAAAGGATAGAGGTCGCCACGGGGTCGCAGCACCTGGCGACAATTAGGCGTGGGCCGAGGTGGCGGCGGGGGCGCCGAAGTACTTGCCGCTGCTGTACGCTGCCTGGCAGGTGTCAACTTAACAAACCTCGATCCCTGGAGAAAAAACAAAAAAAGGTGGCGAGCTGCAACTGCCGCGCTGTCCACAAATCGGTACAGATTTAGGAGGCATCGCCCGTGCCAAACTCAGCTCGTCCTTTTCTCGCGGCATATCCTGCGAACCATTGATGAGAGGCAACAGGCAGATTCCATAATCTTTGTTTCCAGAAAGCGTCGAACTGTGTACCGCACAGCAGACTGTAAGTAAAGGTCCAAGAATACGAAATGGGTCTCAGATTTGTGCAAGCCGAGTAGAGACCAATGAGGAATCGTTGCTAGCGCCGATACGGGCCGTGGATGGGAAAATAGACTATCATAAGGGTTTTGCAAAGAAGGGCCTGTGGAGCTGGGAAGCTGTTCGCGTTCTACCGCCGTGAGCGCCTGTGGAATGTGGCTGAGTAGGCTCATCACAGAAGGCGTTCTGTCCGCCCTGTAAAACAGGGTACGCGGCAACCTGTGGCAGATCTCACGTCACAGTACAGTGCTGCTGCGGGAACAAGTGTTCCGGAGCACACTGTTCAGAGCATGTTGTTGGACGTGAGCCTTCCCACAAGACGACACGAACCTGTCCCCAAGCTGGCCCAATGACGTCCTGAATTACGACTACAGTGGGAACTGATTGAACAGGACTGTGTCGTGAATCAGTGCCAATGCATCGCTTTGTCGAAAGAATTACGTTTCCTTCTACCCCGGATCAACGTCGGGGGCCGGGTACGAGCACCCGGGCGAACGCACCACACCACTGACGTTGACCGGTGGGGACAGCACTGTAGTATGAGTGATATTCGTGCGGGCTCTCGTGGGACACGTGCTACTGTAGTAATCGCAGACGACTGTGGACTATGTGAACACCACTGCGAGCCTCCTGCAGTAGCCAAAGGTTGCCCGCAGGATAAATCTGCGGCCCCGTCTTCTGGGATATCACCTTTGAACCCCTCCTCCATCAACTGGATGGGGATAACGGTGCGAACGGGGCTCTAGCATACGCACAATACCTTCTGGTGGTGGTCTCCGCGGACTCAAGACCTCAACTCGAACACTGGTCAGTACAGCTACCCGCAAGCATCAGCCAGCGGGGCAAACATAATAAACCTCAGATAGCTCTAAACCAAACAGTTTATACACTACTCAAAGGAACACTGAAAAGTACGAATAACCAGATTTAAAGATGCAAGGCATTATCATAGCATAGCTCTCTTTAAAAAAGTAGCTCATTGTAATTATAGGGTCGAGTTGCGCACATCTGTTTTCATTCCCCGGAGCTAACTCGCTGCAGCTGTGATGCAGCAGTCAGCTAGCCTATGCAATGGCTAGAATTACGAGTTAATGAAATACACATAAATATGTGAAATACATTTTAGATGAATAATTTAATAACAAGGGTTCTATTCTAATGCTTGTAATTGATGTAGGTGGCGAAGAATTCTGTTGAATGACGTTTATTCAAGAAAGAACATCCCAAATAAACGGGAAGTGGCCCTAAAAATTGATTTAAAATACAAACAGGAAATATTCCTATCAAATGCAGTAAAGTTACATTGAGAACGTTACAAGCATGGGAGCAAAATTTCCAAACTAAATACTCATCAAAGATACGTGAAAACAATGTCCATTTCGTAATCACAATACACGAAATATTCATCAGCTCAAAACAGTGAAGTGTTCAACGTGACGATTCACAAACTGACAAAGGCAATACAAAGTATAGTATGAGTTACTATACTTATACTCTGTCTATCCACAGTTCCGTAAAAGAAGCAGAAAAAGTTAGAGTCCTACACTGGAGCACATTCAGACCTCTCAAAACTTCCTTCATAAGTTAACGTATGGCAGCACCCATTCACTGCTCAGAATCAGTCACCTCCACAATCAAATACCACTCTTTACCGAATGCAGGTCTGACTCCTTCAAGCACAAACACAGATGCATCCTCAAAAATTAAAGTCTTATTCCGGCCATTCACCTCCCAGAATCAACCACCCTCTTGATCAAATATCACTCGATACCACAGGCAGATCTTTCTTATTTCACAAGGAACACCCAAGTCCAGAATCACTCCCCTGAGCTCTTCATTCGAAAAGTCCTAGTCTCCTGTTGACATCCTTCGTGTTCCGCTGCTGTCTTCTTGTCGATTGGCTGAAGGCGATTCCCTACAAAAATGTGTCGTTCTTAAGTTCTACAGACATCATTTGACTCAACATGACCACTAACTGGACTAAAATAATACATTACAACAAGACTGCAATAAAGAAATGTCATAAACATTCAACTACACTCAGATGATTTACGATAAATATGAGTAATAGTTGGTTCATAAATAAATAAACCAGCATTCTTGTACAAATGTGCTCAAGGTAAATGACAACAGATTGTCATCAAATATTTTCTCCAATCTTGTGGGTTTTGCATTCGTCAAATCTGGCACGCGTTTTTCGTTGTTTCTGCAACAGTGTTCTGACCTGTTTTGTGTACCTTTTGGGATCAACTCCATCGTTTGTTTATTTATTTGGTACAAATCTCTCAATTGCTCTCAATATTATTTCTTTGAATTGAAGCCACTTCTGTGGCAGGTGTCCTTGATTCGAATTCTAGAGTATTTACTTTGTCTTCCTTGGTGAATGAATTTCTGGAGGCTCAGTTTAGCAACTGTGCTTTAGTAGCACTGTCGTCGTGCGACTGTACCAAACGATTACTACTGAGTGCATTTGATCTTTCAAAAAACTGTCGACAGGAGCAAACCAGTTGCGTCTTTACCCGTGGTTACTCGTACTACAGGTACCTGGGCTATGCATGGCTCTATTTAAAACGAACTGTTCGTTTTAGTCGTAGGGTCGAGCCGCACATGTTTGCTTTCATGCCCCGCAACTAATTCGCTGCAAATGATGAACTGTAGGTGTGATCCTGCAGTCGAATAGTCTACGCATGGTCTAGAACTGCGACTTAATGAAATACACAGGAACAGAAAGTAAAAGTTAAATGGATAATTTTATAAAAATGGTTCTATTTTAACTTCAGTAATTGTTGTAGTCCACATACAATTATCTCGAATAGTGTTCATTCAAGAAAGCACATCTCAAATAAAAGGGAAGTGGTCCTACGAGATTCAGTTAAAATGGAGACAGACAACACCCTTGTAAAATGCAGGAAAGATACGTTGAGAGCGTTATGAGAATGGTAGCAAAATCCACGAACTAAGTAGTCATCAAAGACTCGCGAGAACTAAGTACATTTCGTGCTCACAATACACGAAAGATTCTCCAGCTCAAAATAGTACAGAGTTCAGCATGATGATTCACAAACTATCGTACATGATACGAACCATTGCAATTCATACTCTGTCTATTCTCAATTCTGTAAGTCAAGTGACGAAAACTATAATCCTAAACTGAAGCACATTCAGACCTCTCAAAATTTAAGTTCCTTCAGAAGTTAAAATATCGGAACTGACTCTCACTACCAAGAATCAAACGCCTTCACGATCGAGTACTACTCGTTACTACAGGCAGGTGTGCCTCCTTCCAGAACTCGCCATAAAATTCTGAATCGCTCCCTTGAGCTCTTCACTCGAAAAGTCCCGGTCTCGATTTGACTCCCTCAGCGTCCTACTACAGTCTGCTTCTCCATTGGCTGAAGGCTGTGCCCACCAAAAATACATCATTCTTGAGATCTAAACACATGATTTGACTGAACATGACCACTTGCTGGTCTAAATTAATATGTTACAACAATATGTTAATAACGAAATATCATAAACATTCGCTTTCAATCAGATTATTAACAATGTTATAGATAAAGGTTCGTTAATTCATAAATAAGGCAGCATTCTACATTAAATGGCAACAGATTGTCGCTAAAATTGCTTAAACAGTTGTTTATGACTGGTTGACAGAAGCGTCTTCTGGCACCCTTTTCAACTGTGGTGTCTTCTAATACATGAGAGTGACCATTTTCAGTTAACACAGGTTCTGTTAATAGCACTTGCAATCAACATTTAAATAAACTTGCTGGCAAAACAGTAAACTGTTCATTACACAAAAACACAAGTATGACAAAATGTGAGGTATTCATGCTGCATTCATTTGCTGTGTTCTTACGGAGAATACAATTTTCTGACAAATACGCTACTGACCATTAAAATTGCTACACCAAGAAGAAATGCAGACGATAAACGGGTATTCATTGGACAAATATATTATACTAGAACTGACATGGGATTACATTTTCACGCAATTTGGGTGCATAGATCCTGAGAAAGCAGTACCCAGAACAACCACCTCTGGCCGTAATAACGGCCTTGATACGCCTGGGCGTTGAGTCAAAGAGAGCTTGGATGGCGTGTACAGGTACAGCTGCCCATGCAGCTTCAACACGATACCACAGTTCATCAAGAGCAGTGACTGGCGTATTTTGACGAGCCAGTTGCACGGCCAACATTCACTAGACGTTTTCAATTGGTGAGAGATCTGGAAAATATGCTGGCCAGGGCAGCAGTCGAACATTTTCTGTATCCAGAAAGGCCCGTACTGGACCTGCAACATGCGGTCGTGCATTATCCTGCTGAAATGTAAGGTTTCGCAGGGATCGAATGAAGGGTAGAGCCACGGGTCGTAACACATCTGAAATGCTACGCGCACTGTTCAAAGTGCCGTCAACGCGAACAAGAAGTGACCGAGACGTGTAACCAATGGCACCCCATACCATCACGCCGGGACATACGCCAGTATGGCGATGACGAATACACGCTTCCAATGGACGTTCGCCGCAATGTCACCAAACACGGCTGCGACCATCATGATGCTGTGAACAGAACCTCGATTCATCCAAAAAAATGACGTTTTGCCTTTCGTGCGCTCAGGTTCGTCGTTGAGAACACCATCGCAGGCGCTCCTGTCTGTTATGCAGTGTCAAGGGGAACCGCAGCCATTGTCTCTGAGCTGATAGTCCATGCTGCTGCAAACGTCATCGAACTGTTCGTGCAGATGGTTGTTGCCTTGCAAACGTCCCCATCTCTTGACTCAGGGATCGAAACGTGGCTGTACGATCCGTTATAGCCATGCGTATAAGATGCCTGTCATCTCGACAGCGAGTGATACGAGGCCGTTGGGATCCACCACGGCGTTCCGTATTACCCTCCTGAACCCACCGATTCCATATTCTGCTAACAGTCATTGGATCTCGACCAACGCGAGCAGCAATGTCGCGATACGATAAACCGCATTCGCGATAGGCTACAATCCGACCTTTATCAAAGTCGGAAACGTGTTGGTACGCATGTCTCCTCCTTACACGAGGCATCACAACAACGTTTCACCAGGCAACGCCGGTCAACTGCTGTTTGTGTATGAGAAATCGGTTGGAAACTTTCCTAATGTCAGCCCGTTGTAGGTGTCGCCACCGGCACCAACCTTGTGTGAATGCTCTGAAAAGCTAATCATTTGCATTTCACAGCATCTTCTTCCTGTCGGTTAAATTTCGCGTCTGTATTACGTCATCTTCGTGGTGTAGCAATATTGATGGCCAGTAGTGTGTGTGCATAATGAAAAGATATAAAATACGCCGTAAGTCAGTAAATAAAGTAGATACAGATACATAGCTTTCAGGGATGATAGTTATGCAATGCTATCGTCTGAGATATTGTTTGTTGAAATCTCATGAAGTGATAAGAAGTTTTTAATTCTAAGGTTAGTTGTGTAAATGTTTATTCTCTGTGATGTATTAACATCCGTAGTTCTAAAGATATTGAAATATTGTTGTCACTAGGTGTGCCTCACCTATCTCAGATCGTTGATGTATTGGGGTTTTCATTAATTCTTTATTGTGAGTTACTGTCGAATCTCAAAGAGTTGTAACTCAGTCATCTTTAAGATTCGCTAACATTCCGCCATTTCTTGGAGTATCTCCCGCACAAAGTCCACGCGAGGAACAGCCGTCCAAACTCCCAGCTGCGGGATTTTACCCATTTCCGATGACGCTGCGAGTCTCCGTACCTAAACCCGCCCGTACCGGTCAGCTAGTCGGCTAGTCGGAACTGCCAAGGCGCACAGTCACCCCTGAGTCTGCTAGCGTTCAGCCTTAGAAGCAAATTCATCCTACTTCGTACCAATACTAGGCGGCCGATTAGCTCACCTAAATATTTGTGAATAGTAGCCAGGTGGGTAGGTTAGCAGGCAGGGGTGGACCCGCACGGACATCATTCGTCTCAGACGTCGTGGTACAGTACCAGTATTTCGGACCTTGGGTTCTGACGTCACAGAGCCTGTCGTAGTATAGAGTCTTGGATTTCCTCTACCAGTATTCCAAGTCATCCATCTTGCATCGCCATCTACGAGGGGCGTTCAGAAAGTAAGCTCCGATCGGTCGCGAAATGGAAACGACTATGAAAATCCGATAAAGCTTTGCACAGATGTGTTGGGTAGTGTCTCTAGTATAGCCCCAGTTAGCATCACGTCGCTCTTCTCATTTCTCAGCTCGCAGTGAGTGCGTAAAGATGTCTAGAAAATAGTGTCTGCCGCCAAGTACGAGGGCCTGGTGAGAAATTTCGCCTGAAGCTATGCAGCTAACATTACATAACTGTCGTGCTGTTTCTTCTTCAAGACAATTCTCAGCCGCATTCTGCAGGGGCAATGAAGATTCTCCTGCATCGTTTTCAAATGGAAATGTGAGATTACCCACAATACAGTCCGCAATTGTCTCCCCCTGAGTTTCATCTCTGGTCACATGAACCGCTGTCTTTGAAGACAACATTTTGACACAGACAACGAGGTGTAGGCCAGCGTGGAGAATTGGCGGAAAGCACTGGCGGCTGCCTTCTATGATGAGGCTATTGGAAAGTTGGTACAACGCTATGACAAAAGTCTAAGTCAGAACGGCGACTACGTAGAGAAGTAGCTGAAAGGTGTAGCTAATTGTTACAAGTAAAACATTTCTGATGTTCACTGTGGTTTCAATTTGGCAATCAATCGGAGCTTACTTTCTGAACACGCCTCGTAGTATAGCAAGACTGTGCCAGTATTCCAAGCCCTGTGCTGTGACGCCATACCAAGACTCCACCAGAATTCCTCGTCGGCCGTGGTTTACCCGAGTCGACCCTATTTTATCCAGGTCGGCCATCTTGCATTTCCGTCTTGTATTCTGAGATCAAGAGTTGGATCGTGACGTCATGGAGCCTGTTCCAGTATTCTTTGTCAGCCAGCATGACAAAGCACCAGTTTGAATTTTCGTCAATTCATACTTAGGACAACATCCCTACCCACACACTAGTGCAATTGGCTATTTTGGAATTTTCCGCCAAAATTTAATTCCGCCATTTTACACACAGGGCAACTGGCCTTTCTCAGATGAGATGGGGAAATACCATGACGTCACCGACTCTCAGTCCGAGACCCCGCCTTGGTGTGTGCCTGTAAACGCTTTTGTTGGCTGTGTCCCTGCAAGAACGCCGTGACGTGCCGACTCATAGCAGCATCGCTCGCTGCCCGGACGCACAGTTGAGGCTGGGGCGGCCTGCGGCTCCAGGTTCCGGACCATGGAGGTAAAAATAAGAGGAGTTGTCATGACGTCACAAACTTGAAGCCGACTCAAGTGAAGATCCGCCATGTTAGCTACCCCAAAACATTCGCTTCTGGTGGTTTGATTCCGTGTAGTTGTGAAGTGTTTTGATAAAAAATGCCGGCATGCGTCGCTTACGGGTGTACTAAAAATGTGTGTGAAATCTTATGGAATTTAACTGCTAAGGTCATCAGTCCCTAAGCTTACACCCTACTGAACCTAAATTATCCTAAGGACAAATACACACACACACACACATGCCCGAGAGAGGACTCGGATCTGCACCGGGACCAGCCTTACGGGTGTACTAATCGTTCTCATTGTAGTCTAAAGTTTAAACAAATCACATCTCATTCGTAAGTGGACTTATTTAAGCGCTACTTTCTTACATATACTTGAAATTCTGATGCACTGTAAAGTTTTACAGTATTGTTTTATTTCTGTGATTTGACTTTAGATTTCCTATCAATCCAACACGAAGAGCTCTATGGAGGTGAGCAATACACATGGTTTTCAGTGTTTCGTTATTCCCAATTAACTGAAAAGTTCTGGCAAGAAATATCCTGGAAATGGGGACTAACGTTTTAAAATGCGATAATTTAATATAAAAGTAATGTAATTACATGTAGTCAGTTAAATCTTCAGTAAAATGTGTGGAACACCTGTTACAGTGGTTAAATTATAAGTACTTAAAGGGTTACATATTTATTAAAGCAAAGTTCCCTACCTAAGTCCAGGCTATTTAGATCATTGCATTAATCACTGTATTGTCGTGTTACCCTGTAAACTGCTGTTATTTGCCACACTGAATGTCGCTTGGTAGGTACAATTTACGAACAAACCAGATGTGTAAACTACAATGGGCCTGACAATCTTAAATCCCATTCTTTTCCTTCGTAATTTAACGAATCTTACACTTTGTTGACATAACAGCTGTCTTGTTTATATCATCCCTGCATACATCTATGGGACATCAAAGGAAATAAAGTGAGTTTCTTGCAAACTTGAACATTTAAAATTTGCATTTGACTTGAAAATGCAACGAATACAAATCGGTGCCTCTAAACTATCAATCATTGCTTTTGGAGTTCTGGCTTTATCAATTATCGACACAAACACAATGAAAGTGAATAGAAATGGATTTAGAAAGCACGCTTTTCATAGCACATACTTCTCTTCTCGTTTATTCTAAGTGTATAAACAAAAAGGAATTACAGTACTGAGACCAGAAGCGTCATATTTTCGTGCCGTATTATTGTACCGAATACGCATTTAAGACCAGAAGAACGTTTGAATTTGCGTTCATTATGCTGTGCTGTTCACTAAAACAGTGTAACATTTACTATGTAAAATAAATATCGCGTGCACCAGACAGAAATAACGAACACGAAGCAATTGTAAACACTCGTCTGCTAATGTTTTGGGGGGTCCAAGATGACTACAGGCCTCGCCCACTGACTTCAAAACAACTTACAGTGCCATCTCCCCTTATTCTGCATTCATGCCCTGGACAGGCACCGCTAGCTCTGGAGCCAATCGCCTCTTGGCCGACTCACACTGGACATCAACAGAACGCAAGAGAACGGACGTCAGGCGACGTCACCGTCAAATGGTCGAGGGTTCACGTTGGACACAACGTCAACACCACGTCATATTGCTTAGCCCAGTACCGAATGGTAAAAGTTACATTATGCGACACCAACCGTGATGCAATAAGTCAGAATATAGTAACGGAAATAAAGTTTATTTAAGACCAAAGAAAGGTTCAAATGGCTCTGAGCGCTATGGGACTTAACAGCTGAGGTCATCAGTCCCCTAGAACTTAGAACTACTTAAACCTAAGTAACCTAAGGACATCACACACATCCATGCCCGAGGCAGGATTCGAACCTGCGACCGTAGCGGTCGCGCGGTTCCAGGCTGTAGCGCCTAGAACCGCTCGGCCACAACGGCCGGCTGCCAAAGCAAGGTTCACCATGGATGCTATCGATAAAGTTTGTTTGGTAAACTGCTGAAACGTGGAAACGAGAAAAGTGTTCTCCAGACATTTCGAAACATCGACATTTATTTGCTAGAGAATATATACAGGGTGGTGTACTGTAACTGAACAGAGAAGCCTACGCTCTGTATAAATTAGACTATAAACTGTTTTCATTACGTGTCTTCATTTCTTTTTTTTCTTAACACTGAAGAACTTAGGCCTATTGAAGGAGAAAAATGGAGTTCTTTTTGTCATTATTTGATACTTAAAAAGAAAAAGAGCAACGAAAAAATAAAAATCAGCCCAATGTATGGTCCTATAAATGTGGTTGATGTGTTTGTATGTATACGTGGTGGTCCACTGATAGTGACCGGGCCAAATATCTCATGAAATAAGCAACAAACGAAAAAACTACAAAGAACGTAACTCGTCTAGCTTCTAGGGGGAAACCAGATGACGCTATGGTTGGCCCGCTTGATGGTGCTGCCACAGATCAAACGGATATCAACTGCGTTTTTTTTAAATAGGAACCCCCATTTTTTATTACATATTCGTGTAGTACGTAAAGAAATATGAATGTTTTAGTTTGGCCACTTTTTTCGCTTTGTGATAGATGGCGCTGTAATGAAAACAGTTTATAGTCTAATTTATACAGGGTGCAGGCTTCTTCACTGATCACCTACAGTACAACGTAAATCATTGTCTACTTTCAGGTATCTGACATCTCTTCTGGAAGAAGGCTCATTGGATATAGTATCCAAGACGTAATGCAACAAATGCGATGTGCCGCGAAAGCAAAACGAAATAATAAAAAGTAAACTAACAAGACGCAGAAGTACGCAATCTAATACCGTAACATTAGAGAGATTGACACAAAACATCTTAACTTCCGGCGTTAACACATGGCGACACCGCCCGCCCCCTCCCCCACTAACGTCAGCGACAAAATTACGGTATGTTGATAATTTTTATTTTTGGATCGTATAACTACGACTGTATGAAATTTTCCTGTCATACGCATTTCGCCTTTATTCTTTGCAAGGCATGTTCAGTGGCATTGAATATGTACATATTTATACTATTTAGTTTACATTTTGGAGCATGTATGTATAGGTTATAAACAGTTCTGGTGGTTGGCTTCTCTATGGCGTAGTAATATTTTAAATCCTACTTACAGGATCCATGGATGATGTTCTACATGTTGTATTTTTGTTCCATTTTCGGCTCTGTTCTTCTTCTTCTAACGTTCTTTTGTTTTCCACACTTCACAGCGCTAGGAACTGAACACTTGTTTTGATGCTATGTTTAGGTTTGTGTTGCCGACTGTCGAATGTTATTGCCAGAGATCGAATGTTATTGCCAACTTTAAGGTGTAATTTTTGAGATATCTATGATCTGTTTGTGCGTGCAAGATTGTTGAGAGGCCAGACAAACGTGTGGTTCCTGAAGAGGGGCACTTCTGGAAACCTAGCGAGGACATCTGTAATCCGTGCCACGCAGACTCGCCGCCGTACTGCCTTCCCAGACATGGACTGCGCTAAACAGGTGATCGTGACGTTTCGGCTCAGCACTGCATTCTCCTCAGAGACTAAGCGCGAGTGTTGAGATTAATGCTAGGAAACAGATAACCGCTAGTCGCCATCATCAAGCACGGAGCTTCTCGCGTCTGCAAATCGCTCCCATTGCACGGGCGTGAGTACCGCCTCGGTGTTCATCGGAGGCCGGCCGCTGTGACCGAGCGGTTCTAGGCGCTTCAGTCTGGAAACGCGCTGCCGCTGCGGTCCCAGGTTCGTAACCTACCTCGGGCATGGATGCGTGTGATGTCCTTAGGTTAGTTAGGTTTCAGTAGTTCTAAGTCTAGTCTACCCCTATGAACCATGGACCTTGCCGTTGGTGGGGAGGCTTGCGTGCCTCAGCGATACAGATGGCCGTACCGTAGGTGCAACCACAACGGAGGGGTATATGTTGAGAGGCCAGACAAACGTGTGGTTCCTGAAGAGGGGCAGCAGCCTTTTCAGTAGTTGCAGAGGCAACAGTCTGGATGATTGACTGATCTGGCCTTGCAACACTAACCAAAACGGCCTTGCTGTGCTGGTACTGCGAACGGCTGAAAGCAAGGGGAAACTACAGCCGTAATTTTTCCCGAGGGCATGCAGCTTTACTGTATGGTTAAATGATGATGGAGTCCTCTTGGGTAAATTATTCCGGATGTAAAACAGTCCCCCATTCGGATCTCCGGGCGAGGACTACTCAAGAGGACGTCGTTATCGGGAGAAAGAAAACTGGCATTCTACGGATCGGAGCGTGGAATGTTAGATCCCTTAATCGGGCAGGTAGTTTAGAAAATTTAAAAAGGGAAATGGATAGGTTGAAGTTAGATATAGTGGGAATTAGTGAAGTTGGTGGCAGGAGGAACAAAACTTTTGGTCAGGTGAATACAGGGATATAAATACAAAATCAAATAGGGGTAATGCAGGAGTAGGTTTAATAATGAATAAAAAAATAGGAGTGCGGGTAAGCTACTACCAACAGCATAGTGAACGCATTATTGTGGCCAAGATAGACACGAAGCCCATGCCTACTACAGTAGTACAAGTTTATATGCCAACTAGCACTGCAGATGATGAAGAAATTGATGAGATGTATGATGAGATAAAAGAAATTATTAAGGTAGTGAAGGGAGACGAAAATTTAATTTTCATGGGTGACTAGAATTCGAGAGTAGGAAAAGGGAGAGAAGGAAACATAGTGGGTGAATATAGATTGGGGGAGAGAAATGAAAGAGGAAGCCATCTGGTAGAATTTTGCACAGAGCACAACTTAATCATAGCTAAAACTTGGTTCAAGAATCATAAAAGAAGGTTGTATACCTGGAAGAATGCTGGTGTTACTAGAAGGTATCAGATAGATTATATAATGGTAAGACAGAGATTTAGGAACCAGGTTTTAAATTGTAAGACATTTCCAGGCAGATGTGGACTCTGCCCACAATCTATTGGTTTTGAACTGTAGATTAAAACTGAAAAACTCCAAAAACGTGGGAATTTAAGGAGATGGGACCTGGATAAACTGACTAAACCAGAGGTTGTACAGAGTTACAGGGAGAGAATAAGGGAACAATTGACAGGAATGGGGGAAATAAATACAGTAGAAGATGAATGGGTGGCTTTGAGGGATGAAATAGTGAAGGCAGCAGAGGATCAAATAGGTAAAAAGACGAGAGCTAGTAGAAACCCTTGGGTAACAGAAAAAATATTGAATTGAATTGATGAAAGGAGAAAATATAAAAATGCAGTAAATGAAGCAGGCAGAAAGGAATACAAACGTCTCAAAAATGATATCGACAGGAAGTACAAAATGGCTTAGCAGGGATGGCTAGAGGACAAATGTAAGGATGTAGAGGCTTATCTCACTAGGGGTAAGATAGATACTGCCTACAGGTAAATTAAAGAGACCTTTGGAGAAAGGAGAACCACTTGCATGAATATCAAGAGCTTTGATGGAAACCCAGTTCTAAGCAAAGAAAGGAAAGCAGAAAGGTGGAAGGAGTATATAGAGGGCCTATACAAGGGTGATGTACTTGAGGACAATATTTTGGAAATGGAAGAGGAGGTAGATGAAGATGAAATGGGAGATACGATACTGCGTGAAGAGTTTGACAGAGCACTGAAAGACTTGAGTCGAAACAAGGCCCCGGGAGTAGGCAACATTCCATTACAACTACTGACAGCCTTGGAAGAGCCAGTCCTGACAAAACTCTACCATCTGGTGAGCAAGATGTATGAGACAGGCGAAATACCCTCAGACTTCCAGAAGAATATATCAATTCCAATCCCAAAGAAAGCAAGTGTTGACAGATGTGAAAATTACCGAACTATCAGTTTAATAAGTCACAGCTGCAAAACACTAACGCGAATTCTTTACAGATGAATGGAAAAACTGGTAGAAGCCAACCTCAGCGAAGATCAGTTTGGATTCCGCAAAAATGTTGGAACACGTGAGGCAATGCTGACCCCACGACTTATCTTAGAAAATAGATTAAGGGAAGGCAAACCAACATTTCTAGCATTTGTGGACTTAGAAAAAGCTTTTGACAATGTTGACTGGAATACTCTCTTTCAAATTCTAAAGGTGGCAAGGGTAAAATACAGGGAGCGAAAGGCTATTTACAATTTGTACAGAAACCAGATGGTAGTAACAAGAGTCGAGGGGCATGAAAGGGAAGCAGCGGTTGGGAAGGGAGTGAGACAGGGTTGTAGCCTGTCCCCGATGTTATTCAATCTGTATATTCAGCAAGCAGTAAAGGAAACAAAAGAAAAATTTAGAGTAGGTATTAAAGTCAATGGAGAAGAAATAAAAACGTTGGGGTTCGCCGATGACATTCTAATTCTGTCAGAGACAGCAAAGGACTTGGAAGATCAGTTGAACGGAATGGACAGTGTCTTGAAAGGATATAAGATGAACGTCAACAAAAACAAAATGAGGGTAATGGAATGTAGTCGAATTAAGTCGCGTGATGCTGAGGGAATTAGATTAGGAAATGAGACACTTAAAGTAGTAAAGGAGTTTTGCTATTTGGGAAGCAAAATAACTGACGATGGTCGAAATAGAGAGGATATAAAATGTAGACTGGCAATGGCAAGGAAATCGTTTCTGAAGAAGAGAAATTTGTTAACATCGAGTATAGATTTAAGTGACAGGAAGTCGTTTCTGAAAGTATTTGTATGGAGTGTAGCCATGTATGGAAGTGAAGCATGGACGATAAATAGTTTGGACAAGAAGAGAACAAAAGCTTTCGAAATGTGGTGCTACAGAAGAATGCTGAAGATTAGATGGGTAGATCACATAACTAATGAGGAGGTATTGAATAGAATTGGGTAGAAGAGGAGTTTGTGGTACAACTTGACAAGAAGAAGGGACCGGTTGGTAGGACATGTTCTGAGGCATCAAGGGATCACAAATTTAGCACTGGAGGGCAGCGAGGAGGGTAAAAATCGTAGAGGGAGACCAAGAGATGAATACACTAAGCAAATTCAGAAGGATGTAGGTTGCAGAAAGTACTGGGGGATGAAGAAGCTTGCACAGGATAGAGTAGCATGGAGAACTGCATCAAACCAGTCTCAGGACTGAAGACAACAACAACCACAACAAGTCTAGGGGACTGATGACATCAGATGTTAAGTCCGTTTGAACCATTTGTTCACTGGAGTAAATATCAGATAACGTGCGGTTCGAATCCTTAACGACCCAAAGACTATCCAAGGCTCTCACCGTAAGTACGAGTACTCAAAAATCTACTCTTCAAGACTGATTGAGAAATTTGTTTCCAACTTGCGCAGCTGATTTATTGAGACCATCTTATTCTGGACCACTTCTCCAGATTCTCTACGGCCTCCATAGACAGCTTCTTCTTGTGTTGCTTTCGTCGTTCTGTATCCACGTATGACATCTGCGAGGATTTCAGAGTACCACTCATCACAGAAACCGTTTGCATACACACTTGTTACATTTGTATCAAACTCAGATTTACAAATGAGAGATTCCACATGAAAATGGCTACTGAAGGAAAATAATCAAGATATCACTGACAGGCAGAGGTTGAGAGGGAGCAATGCCGAGGAGAGCATGAAAGACGAGGAGCCTGTTCACCAAATTCTGACCCTTAACAATAAATATGTTCTGAGAAAAAAATGTGGGGTATTACTTATTGAACGATCCTCGTATGTGTTACAGTAGAACGTACCCGCAGCCACGCACTTTATGCTGATTCGGTGAGAGTAGATACAGGCGAAGTTATTAATAGTTTTTTCGCAAAAGGCTAACACATTCATTCTTAATGTTTCTGTACATTTTTTGCTTACACATCGGCAATATTGTTACTAGCATTGGCCGACGTTTTTCGTTTTTTATACTGATTTGGAGACTGAGATGAAGAAAAGACTATTGAGTTGTCCTGAGACCCTGAGCGGGAAGTAACCTTCTACGAGTGTGATTTAGCGTGCAATCTATGAACGAGGTAATGAGTGGCTGGGAACAGGATACCAACCTTGGCAGGTGGACCCTATCTTAAAACAGTCACGAGGACAGCGACTTAGCGGAGACGGGCTGCCTTCATCAACAATTCGCGAATAATTCGTAGACTCCCAGCTGTTTCGGATACAGGCAAAACGCCTAGGAGTGTCGGCGAGGGACGTCAAACGCGTCTTCGCTCTGTACTGTTTGACGTAATCGAAGAATAGCTGCTGTGAGTGACAAAGTAGGACAGGCGGTTTCATTTCTGGCCGGTTTTGCGAAAATGGCGAGTAGGACAGCGCGCGTCGCGATAGAAGAGAAAACCGGTCAGAATTCGCGCGTTGCGTAAACGGCGGGCGGGAAATTCGCGCTGCCCGAAGGACGCGCGCGTGTTTGGCGGGCGGCGAGCCGCGAGGAACCGGTAGACGCTGCGCCGCGCCGGCCGTGTCGCAGCCACTGCAGGGGGGGGGGGGGGGGGGGGGGCGGGCAGAAGAACGCGTTGTTGTTGTTGTTGCGATCTTCAGTCGAGAGACTGGTTTCATGCAGCTGTCCTTGCTACACTATCCGGTGCAAACTTCAAGTATCTACTGCAACCTACATCCTTCTGAATCTGCTTATTGTATTCGTTTCTCGGTTTCCCTCTACGATTTTTACCCTCCACGCTTCCCTCCAGTACTACATCGGTGATCCATTGATACCTCAGAAAGTGGACTACCTACCGATCCCTTCTTCTAGCCAAACTCTGCCACAAATTCCTCTTCTCCCCAATTCTATTCAGTACCTCCTCATTAGTTACGTGATCGACCCACCTAATCTTCGCCCTTCTTCTGTAGCACCACATTTCGAAAGCTTCTATTCTCTTTTCGTCCCACTTCAGTCCGGAACCGCGGTGCTGCTACGGTCGCAGGTTCGAATCCTGCCTCGGGCATGGATGCGTGTAATGTCTTTCGGTTTGTTAGGTTAAAGTAGTTTTCAAGTGTCTCGTTTCCTAACCTAATTCCTTCAGCAACGCCTGACTTCTTTCCACTACATTCCATTATCCTCGTTTTGCATTTGTTGATATTCATCTTATATTCTCCCTTCATAACACTGTCCATTCCGCTCAAATGCTCTTCCAATTCCTTTGCTGTCTCGAACTGAATTGCAGTGTCATCCGCAAACCTCAAAGATTTTATTTCTTCTCCCTGAACTTTAATTTCTTCTCCAAATTTTCCTTTGGTTCCTTTACAGCTTGCTCTGTGTGCAGATCAAGTAACAACGGTGGTAGACTACAACCCTGTCTCGCTCTCTTCTCAACCAGAGCTTCCCTTTCTCGCCCTTCGACTTTTATAATTGCCATCTCGTTTCTGTACAAGTTATAAATAAACTTCAGCTCCTTATATTTTACCCATGCTACATTCAGAGATTAAAACAGTGTATTTCACTCAAGAAGAGCTTTCTCCAAATCTACAAAAGCTATGAACGTAGGTTCACCTTTCCTTAACCTGTCATCCAATATAGGTCGCAAGATCAATATTGCCTCACATGTTTGTCCAGCATCCAAACTGATCTTCCCTGAGGTCGGCTTCTGTCAGTTTTTTCACTTACCTGCAAATAATTCGCGTTAGTATTTTGCACCCATGCTTATTAAACTGATAGTTGGGTAATAATCACACGTGTCAGCATCTGCTTTCTCTTTGGGATTGGAATTATTACGTTCGTTTTCAAGGTAGTTCGCCTGTCTCATACATCTTGCACATCAAGTGGAATAGTTTTATTATGGCTAGTTCTCCCAAGGATATCTGACTGAATGCCGTCTACTCCAGGAGCCTTGCCTCGACTTAGGTGTTTCAGTGCTCTGTCATATTATTCTCGAAGTATCTCATCTCCTATCCCATGTTCCTTTACGCCTCATTCGCTTCCATAATATTGCCTTCAAGTTCATTTCCCTTGCGTAGCCACTCTATATGAGCCACCTATGAGCTTTCCCTTCTTTGCTTAGAGCTGCTTTGCATCTGAGACCCTGATATTCGTACAGGTGGTTCTCTTTTCTCCAAAGGTCTCTTAATTTTCCTGTAGGCGGTATCTGTCTTCTCCTTGCTTATAAATGCTTCTACATCGTTGCATTTGTTCTCTAGTCATTCCTGGTTAGGCGTTTTGCACTTCTTGTCAGTTACGTTTATTCAGACCTTTGTATTGACTTTTCCTCTTTCATCTATTAAATTCAATATCTCCCGCGATATCCAGGTATTCCTACTAGGCTTTGTCTTTTTCCCTATTTGATCCTCTGCCGCCTTCACCGTTTCATCTTCTACTTTATTCCTTTCTCCCGTTTCAGTCGATCGTTGTCTAATACTCCCTCTGAAACTCTCATCTAAGTCCGGTTCTTTCAACTTATCCAAGTCTCATATCCTTAATTTCTTACCTTTTTGCGATTTCTTCAGTTTTAATCTACAGTTCATAACCAATAAATTGTGGCCGGAGTCCCTTGATATGCCTTGCAGTTTAAGATCTGGTTCCGAAATCCCTAGTTATAATAGCATGTCTACTATTACAAATTTTTAATTGATCACGCATGAATTCAGCTCAACAAAATGACGATAGTATCCAGCTACGTTGTGTTAATATGTTAGTATATTACAACTACGTTTCTTAAGTTATACCACTAAATTCCCGATTCTTTAAAGAATTGAACTTCCATGTATAAAACAGGTCCCAACTTCTGATCACAAATTAGATAATGTGTTAGGTATTTTACTTTAAAAATATAAGTGAGAAAAAGCTTAGCAAAGGATTAAAATTATGTTTAAAGTTTGTTGGCACTTGCGAAGTACTCTCATTATCAAACACTGTGTGTGTAGTCACGCCTCTCATTAACCATGATGTCGCATTTCCTGAACTACTTTTCGTACAGTAACATAATTTTGCATGTACATTCAGCGATATATGTGGAAGCTTTCTGAAAACGGTGTTGTGAAGAGAATCAGCACTAAAGAAGTGAAAAATTAGAACAGCCCGCCTTACGCTGAAGTTTGACTGCATCAGCAATCAAAATGTGATAATGGAGAAACTTTTTCCCCTTATAGTTGTTAGTATGAGAGAGAAAAGATTGGAACTATGTGTAAAATTTGTCGGAAGCCGCCGAGACTCTGATTGTTAAATCCTGGGCGAACGTAGCCTGGGTACTTGCGTCCCACCAGTCACGTTGCCTGAAGACAAACGCTGAGTCTCTTACTGTAACACGTGTCTTAGTATGAAACGCTTTTAACATAAAAGTGTACCTCTTAAAGACTAGATTATGAGAGCATTTTAGTTTTAAAGTCGGTCAAATATTGCTCCAAATTTTCAGGATCAAATTTATTTTGCCCTTGGAAGAAGCTGGACAGGCAAACTGAAACTGCTACTGGTCTAAGGGATAACAGGTTAGGAATATTGTGTTCGTTCACTAAAACTGAGTCACAAGTACAGTATAAGCTAGACAAGTGTTAACATAATTCTGTTGTGTATGCTCAGTTGTATATGTTTATGACGATATAAAATTCTTCACCAGTTACACTACTGGCCATTAAAATTGCTACACCACGAAGATGACGTGCTACAGACGCGAAATTTAACCGACAGGAAGAAGATGCTGTGATATGCAAATTATTAGCTTTTCAGAACATTCACACAAGGTTGGCGCCGGTGGCGACACCTACAACATGCTGACATGAGGAAAGTTTCCAACTGATTTCTCATACACAAACAGTAGTTGACCGGCGTTGCCTGGTGAAACGTTGTTGTAATTCCTTGTGTAAGGAGGAGACATGCGTATCATCACGTTTCCGCTTTGATAGTAGTCTATCTCGATTGCGGTTTTTCGTATCTCGACATTGCTGCTCGCGTTGGTCGAGATCCAATGACTGTTAGCAGAATATGGAATCGGTGGTTCAGGAGCGTAATACGGAACGCCCTGCTGGATCCCAACGACCTCATATCACTAGCAGTCGAGATGACAGGCATCTTATCTGCATGGCTGTAATGGATCGTGCAGCCTCGTCTCGATCCCTGAGTCAACAGATGGGACGTTTGCAAGACAACAACCATCTGCACGAACAGTTCGACGACGTTTGCAGCAACATGGGCTATTAGCTCGGAGGCCATGGTTGCGGTTACCCTTGACGCTGCATCACAGACAGGAGCGCCTGCGATGGTGTACTCAACGACCAACCTGGGTGCACGAATGGCAAAATGTCATCTTTTCGGATGAATCCAGGTTCTGTTTACAGCATCATGATGGTCGCATCCGTGTTTGGCGACATCGCGGTGAACGCACATTGGAAGCGTGTATTCGTCATCGCCATACTGGCGTATCACCCGGCGTGATGGTATGGGGTGCCATTGGTTACACGTCTCGGTCACCTCTTGTTCGCATTGGCGGCACTTTGAACAGTGGACGTTACATTTCAGATGTGTTACGACCCGTGGCTCTACCCTTCATTCGATCCCTGCGAAACCCTACATTTCGGTAGGATAATGCACGACCGCTTGTTGCAGGTCCTGTACGGGCCTTTCTGGATGCAGAAAATGTTCGACTGCTGCCCTGGCCAGCACATTCTCCAGATCTCTCACCAATTGAAAATGTCTAGTGAATGGTGGCCGAACAACTGGCTCGTCACAATACGCCAGTCACTACTCTTGATGAACTGTGGTATCGTGTTCAAGCTGCATGGGCAGCTGTACCTGTACACGCCATCCAAGCTCGTTAGACTCAATGCCCAGGCGTATCAAGGCCGTTATTACGATCAGGGATGGTTGTTCTGGGTACTAATTTCTCAGGATCTACGCACCCAAATTGCGTGAAAATGTAATCACATGTCAGTTCTAATATAATATATTTGTCCAATGAATACCCATTTATCATCTGCATTTCTTCTTGGTGCAGCAATTTTAATGGCCAGTAGTGTATTTCGTAGTATTATTGTACCGCATTTGCAGAATGAAATTTTTGCTGTGCAGCGGAGTGTGCGCTGTTATGAAACTTCCTGACAGATTAAAACTGTGTGCCGGCCCGAGACTCGAACTCGGGACGTTTGCCTTTCGCGGGCAAATGCTCTACCTTCTTTATTTTTCTTATTTTTTGTTAATCTCTTTGTGTTCGTAATTGATCGTATTTGTTCAGGGCAGACGTCCTGTGATACTTGTTGAAGCTCATCGTTGATACATTAACTCCATTTTTTTTTATTATTAGAGAGAGCAGCTAACCCCCTGACCGAACACGCTGAACTACCGTCCCGGCGTCCAGCTGAGCTACCCAAGCACCACTCAAGACCCGACCTCACTACAAAGGTCCCGTGGTCGAGTCTCGGTCCGGCACACAGTTTTAATCTGTCAGGAAGTTTCATATCAGAGCACACTCCGCTACAGAGTGAAAATTTCGTTCTGGAAACGTGCCCCCGGCTGGGTTCAAATGGCTGTAAGCACTGTGGGACTTAGCATCTGAGGTCATCAGTCCCCTAGACTTAGAACAACTTAAACCTAACTAACCTAAGGACATCACACACATCAATGCTCGAGGCAGGATTCGAACCTGCGACCGTAGAAGCCGCGTGGTTCCGGACTGAAGCGCCTAGAACAGCTCGGCCACAGCGGCCGGCCCCGGCTGAGGCAACGCCGTGTCTCCGCATTATCCTTTCTTCGAGGAGTTCTAGTTTTGCAAGGTCTGCAGTAGAGCTTCTGTGAAGTTGGGAAGGTAGGAGACCAGGTACTGGCGAAATTAAAGCCGAGACGACGGATTGTGAGTCGTGCTTGGCTAGCTCAGATGGTAGAGCACTTGTCCACGAATGGCCAAGGTCCCGATTTCGAGTGTCAGTCAGGTGCACACTTTTAACCTGCCAGGATGTTTTATACCTCACTTCTTTGTTTATAGGACCATGGCACCTGAGGGTCGTGAGAAAGTATACAGCTCAGATTGCACTTTTTACTCAGTTTTAGCCGCTGCAGATTTGAAGTGCGCAGTCTCTAACCACCGTCGCCAGCGCGTGCCGTATTGCTGCACCGAGCTGCGAAACGGGCGTATGAGGGAAGACGTGTACACATGGAGCAGAGCTAGCAATCTTCACGCGCCCTCTCTCCCAAGGGCGCACTGCTTCCATTGCCAGTCCGCTCCCAGCTTCCTGCGTTTGTGCCCATACGCTGTCTGGTCACAAGTATGCGGAATCGGCTACTCGGTGTCACGAGATGAGAAACCACCGGTGTAAAATGAGGCCTAGAGAGCTGTGTTGTCAGTTACAGCTTAATGGGTGGGTCAGGAGAGATCAGTCAAACGTGGAAGTAGTCACTGGATGTCAACTGAACAACAAATCTATCAGGGGCATTTCAGCTGTCCAAATCGACTGTTGGTGATGTGATTGTCAGGCGGAAACGTCACGGAATAACCACAGCTAAATATAGACAAATGGTAGACGTACCGCCGGCCGGAGTGGCCGTGCGGCTCTAGGCGCTACAGTCTGGAGCCGAGCGACCGCTATGGTCACAGGTTCGAATCCTGCCTCGGGCATGGATGTGTGTGATGTCCTTAGGTTAGTTAGGTTTAATTAGTTCTAAGTTCTAGGCGACTGATGACCTCAGAAGTTAAGTCGCATAGTGCTCAGAGCCATTTTGCTAGACGTACCCCCATTTGGCGAATCGTGGGAACGTGTAATGCACCCGTAGAAAGTGTTGAGCATGATCGTTTTGCTGGACCAGGTGCTATGGTGTGGAGATACACAATGTTGCATGGGCGTACTGACCTCCAAATCTCTGAACACTTTACACTCGCTGGTAAACGTATTGTGACGCTGTACTGTTTCCCCATGCGCTTCTTTTCTAGGGTGGATTTGTCCCTCACTTCATGCTGGTGGATGACAAACCGCGACCGCATCGAACAGCTCTTGGGACGAGAGGATGTTCGGTGAATGGGGCGGCCTGCCCCTTCCCCCGACTTAAACATCCAGCAAGTGTGGCGTGTGTTGGCGAGACGTGCTGTAGTACGTCCACATTCACCGATGTCCAGTGAGCAGATGTCAACGACGCTGGCGGCGGAACGTAATGCTCTGCCACGGGAACTCCTCACCAACGTTACGGTCGGCATCGAAGGACGTTGTACAAGACACACTGTCGTCCGTGGTGATCGGCCACCCTATCAAGTGGCACGTCACGCCTTTTGTAACGTCCACTGGACCACCATGAATCGCGGTGATTTCTGTATAATTATTGACTTTGAAAAGAAGTTAGTGTCTGTTCGTGACATTGCGTATTTCCTGCAGTCACCTTCTATAATATACTGTAGCAGTTCCTTCTGTGCATGGTGCGGGCTTTCAAACAATATGAAATGATGTGCTGCGGTGGCCCTCAACTACACACCCTAGGACTAAGGGTTGCAATATTAAAAGTTTTGGCTGGTTTCGTTTTCTAGGGGCTGGCATACGTAGTCGACGGATTACAAGCCACATACTGCTGAGTCTACAGTGTACAATAAGGATACACACATGAATCTAATGGTGGAAGGTTTCTATCACTCGGATATTGCGAATTATGAAAGTAACATATAAATTTATAAATGAAAGATTGCAATTGAATAAAATCTGCAGGCACTATCGTAACGACTTTAAATGATGAGTACGATAGTATAAGTACTTTTGAGAATGCGGTATATTTCTGCAAAACACTTATTGGTGTCGATGGTCCAGCAATTAAATATAATATAAGTTGAATAACAGGGATACAATAGATTCCTACTGCACGTAATTAGCTATGAACAACAACATAGCTCGCGAGATATTCACTTCAAAACGCACACTACGTCTTCACTGTAGAAGCCACGGAAATCTCACAAATGCACAAGTCGGAACTCCGAAGTATTTCTCTCTGCCGCGACCACGCGCAAACCGCTCCACTCTCCAAGTCCTTCCCGCGACTGTGCGTCCGTCGCGTCGTCGCGTCCAGCACTTCTCGTGTCCTGTGCGACTGTCCCCGCTTCCATCCAGTCTCCCCATTCACGAGCGCTGTGACTGGCTAGAGCACTCGCGCCATGTCTTCAAGCTAACGCACCCACACAAACATAATGAAACACATTCGAAATACTGGATTTACATTTAAATAACTTGAAATTAAATAAATGTTCCTACGGCTGGACCAAAAACACGCTCTAACACACATTATTAGATACATAAACAAATTAAAGAAACATGTATCAAAGGAATAAAACAAAAGGTAGGCCAGTAGCCTAATGTCTCTGTGCTTTGTAAAACGCAGTAAATATTTAACCAGTTTGTTCATGAATAGTATACATCGGATGTAAACAAGGACATAGACGAGTAAATATATTTATAAGCATGCTGCTACCGTTTTCTCGTGTCACTGTGGAGTACTCATCGCCTGACGTGATCGATAGTAATCGGCCACTTTGACCTCCAATAACTCATGTACTATTCAAGTTACATGCCTGTAATTTATACCAATTTAGGTTTACACTAATAGCTTTCTAAAGACACGTAGATCGACAAGCTTCACTGTAGAAGCCACGGAAAACTCACAAGTGCACAAGTCGGCACTCGGATTAAGCGTTTATATTTTGGAAATTAGTTGCTGTGTGTTACTTGTATAATTTACCGTCAGACACTAAACTTTAAACTAATAACGATATTGAAAATCTGATTACATCAATGTGCAAATAACGGTAATGTACATGTTTCTTTTTAAGGTACCATGATTCACCTGGCTATATTTCTATACGAACTACGAAATGTCTGCCATTAAGGTTTCACAAAGTCCGCCATCTTTGGCACTCCCACCCACGCGGCTGGACCCTTCTTGCTTCGGCCAACGTCCGGCACCACGTGCGGCCGCCCCAACTCCGAACATTTAATATTTCCAGGGCGCCACAACTCGCCTGTTATCTCACAATGGGCAAGTTTCATTGAGCTATGTTCCTTGGCAGTGAGGGTCATCTGAAACTTATTTTCGTCCTTATGTTTTGCAGAGCAGAGGTGAGACGAATGAGGAAGCGTAGTAGTAACGATACGGGTCATCATGGGGAATTCGACAGTGTCAATTACAATTACTGCAATCAACACGGTCCCACGGAGACTGGACATAGATCAGCAGAAACGTATAGCCTGGTATCATGAATCACGTTACTTGTGACACCAGGTCAAAGGTCGTGTCCAGATACGCCGTCGTCCAGGCGAATAGCTGCTCGAGGAGGAGGAGGAGATTCGTGCTTAATGTCCCATCGACAACGAGGTCATTAGAGGCCGAGCACAGGGTCAGATTAGAAACAGATTGAGAAGGAAATCGGCCGTGCCCTTTCTAAGAAATCAACCTGACTTTTGCCTGAAGCGATTTAGGGAAATCACGGGAAACCTAAATCAGGACGGCCGGATGTGGATTTGAACCATTGTCCTGCGTGCTGACCACTGCACTACCCCACTCGGTACTCGGTACTGCAGCTCGAAACCTGCAGGCCGGTGAGGCAATATTAGGCTGTGGGCGACATTTCCTTCATTCCCATGAGACTTGTAATAATAATCGAAGCCTTTTAAGAGCTGTGTAGCGGCACTACCGTTTGGGATAGGAAAAGTCAGTTTTGGTGCAATATTTCTGAGCGCACAAATTACAGCCAGGCACGGGCCTGTTGACAGTAAGTTACACCATCGGCGTTTGCGAAGCAGAATGGAGGCCACAGAGCTGTAGACCCGCTGAAAAGAGTAAACGCAGCGGTTTGCGTTGCGCAAGTCCCAGGCAGAAAGGGCCCACTGGCCAACCTAAGTGTTATGAGTATGTGAGATGGATTAGCGTGTTTGGCAAAACAGAGGCACACAGCCGCATATAAATAGGTGCCGGTTCACTAACAAACGATTCAAGTGTTACAGCTCTCCTGGACGGCAGGGTGTGTCACACCACCGGCTACATACAGCAGCAGATGGGGCGCCAGCTTTCCAGTCCATGGCGGGTCGCTGGTTCGAACCTCTGAGGCCAATGCGGGGTCCGCAGTGGTGGGCCACGCCATGGTTCCCTACCGCAGGCAGGCGTCTTGGCTCCCAACGTGCACCGGAGACATCCCGAGGCGAGGGCCACAGATTCGGACACCAGATCGTGGGCCCTTGTTGTTGCCGCGATCTTAACCATGACGGTGAAGAAGCACGCAGTGGGCGCCATGCGCCTCCCAGTGGAGCAGTGCAGAGGCAATGGGGATGGAGACTGCTGAGTCAGCTGCCGGCGCGTCCTGATGACGTCACAACTCTGCAGCCATACAACGCCGACACACAGCAGTGCGTGTACGGCTCACTGAGGCATCCATTCCTCGCCAAGCCATTTTGTAGACAGTGAAGTGGTGTCCTCAGCATTGCGGGACCCAGTGACACTGACCGAAGGGAACGCAGCACTGTAGTTGGAAATAATAAATCACTTGGAAAGCTCTGACGAGTCTTAATATGGTGCCTTCTACCTCTTCCCGCTACATTTGGTGTTGCTGTTACATTTGGTTTCAGAAGTCGCCACTTCAGCTGTGGTCCATGTAAATATTACTGTGACTGAAACTTCCTGGCAGATTAAAACTGTGTGTCAGACCGAGAGTCGAATTCGGGACCCTTGCCTTTCGCGGGCAAGTGCTCTACCAACTGAGCTACCCAAGCATGATTCACGCCCCATCCTCACAGCTTTACTTCCGCCAGTACCTCGCCTCCTACCTTCCAAACTTTACAAAAGCTCTCCTGCGAACCTTGCAGAACTAGCACTCCTGAAAGAAAGGATATTGCGGAGACATGGTTTTGCCACAGGCTGGGGGATGTTTCCAGAATGAGATTTGCACTCTGCAGCGGAGTGTGCGCCGACATGAAACGGCAAAAGTCCCGAGTTCCAGCCTCGGTCCGGCACACAGTTTTAATCTGTTAGGAAGTTTCATATCAGCGCACACTCCGCTGCAGAGTGAAAATCTCATTCTGGAAACATCCCCCAGGCTGTGACAAAGCCATGTCTCCGCAATATCCTTTCTTTCAGGAGTGCTAGTTCTCCAAGGTTCGCTGGAGAGCTTCTGTAAAGTTTGGAAGGTAGGAGGCGAGGTACTGGCGGAAGTAAAGCTGTGAGGACGGGGCGTGAATCGTGCTTGGGTAGCTCAGTTGGCAGGAGCGCTGTGGTCCCGTGGTTAGCGTGAGCAGCTGCGAAACGAGAGGTCCTTGGTTCAAGTGTTCCTCGAATGAAAATTGTTTTGTTTGTAAGGATAGCCCTAACCTTGAATTCCCAAATTTCCCCTGGTTATAGACAGCTCTCTGGGGTAGGTTTAGTCAGAAGCCAACGCCTGAAGTGGACCAGATTTTTTTGTTATAGGATGAAAAGTGGCGGTGGCATTTTATTAAGAGGCTTAAAAAAAGGAAGAAATTGAAAAAAGAACAAAAAGTTGGTAGAGCACTTGCCCGAGAAAGACAAAGGTTCCGAGTTCGAGTCTCGGTCCGGCAATCAGTTTTAATGTGCCAGGAAGTTTCATATCAGCGCACACTCCGCTGCAGAGTGTTAATCTCATTCTGGATTCCTGTGACTAACTAGAGCCCTTCATTCTTGATGTCTTCCCTGATGGCATCACGGGGCAGAATCGTGATACAGTGCGTTTAGGAGCATGACAGCCAACTCATGCGCTGGTCATCGTACTCGCCTGATCTGGACCAATAGAACGCACCAACGGCGCTGTAGCATGCCAGATCCGCGACCGCAAACCACCTGCCTGTAATTTATTTACATTGCCTGACCTCTGCCCAAGACACCTGGCGCCACACACCTCACCTCCGGGAACCTACCTAGGACTTGTCTGATCCATGTGTACTGAGTTCCGACACGCCGTTAACCATTTCCTCATAATGTTTGCACATCATTGTACGAAGACAAAAAAAATGGTTCTGAGCACTATGGGACTTAACATCTGTGGTCATCAGTCCCCTAGAACTTAGAACTACTTAAACCTAACTAACCTAAGGACATCACACACATCCATGCCCGAGGCAGGATTCGAACCTGCGACCGTAGCAGTCGCGCGGTTCCGGACTGAGCGCCTGAACCGCTAGACCACCGCGGCCGGCTGTAGGAAGACACTCGTATTTCCAGCTCTGTTGTGTAGGCGCTAGCTGGCCACAGTTAGACATGCCAGTAGGGCGCTTCTTAATGCTTTCAACTTTCTCTGTGGCATGTCAGACAGTCCCTCGCCATTCAATTCCTGGAGTCCAGCGGCCCCACCTTACGTTCTACACTCTGCCTAGCAGACATTTGCTCCCCTACAGGACGTTAACCTCGGCAAATCGAACGACCCTTGGACCTGAATTGGCGTCCCACTGGTAAATTCTTCAATGAATGCTCCACACTCTGATATCCACAAGCAACCGGCGGAGCATGACAGTAATCGTCTGACTGACGTCGGTATTGACTTACGGCACATCAAGTTGAGAGCCACACTGTCACAACGCACATCGCAGCGACAACGGTTAAGCTTATGAAACACAAGTAGCTGACTTTAGCACTTTTTGTTAATGGAAGGAACCACCCCCATTTTTATTACATATTCGTGTAGTACGTAAAGAAATATGAATGTTTTAGTTGGATTACTTTTTTCGCTTTCTGATAGATGGCGCTGTAATAGTCACAAACATATGGCTCACAATTTTAGACGAACAGTTGGTAACAGGTCGGTTTTTTAAATTAAAATACAGAACGTAGGTACGTTTGAACATTTTATTTCGGTTGTTCCAATGTGATACATGTACCTTTGTATCATTTCTGAGAACGCATGCTGTTACAGCGTGATTACCTGTAAATGCCACATTACTGCAATAAATGCTCAAAATGATGTCCGTCAACCTCAATGCATTTGGCAATACGTGTAACGACATTCCTCTCAACAGCGAGTAGTTCGCCTTCCGTAATGTTCGCGCATGTATTGAAAATGCGCTGACGCATGTTGTCAGGCGTTGTCGGTGGATCACGACAGCAAATATCCTTCAACTTTCCCCACAGAAAGAAATCCGGGGACGTCAGATCCGGTGAACGTGCGGGCCACGGTATGGTGCTTCGACGACCAATCCACCTGTCATAAGATATGCTATTCAACACCGCTTCAACCGCACGCGAGCTATGTTCCGGACATCCGTCATGTTGGAAGTACATCGCCATTCTGTCATGCATTGAAAAATCTTGTAGTAACATCGGTAGAACATTACGTAGGAAATCAGCATACATTGCAACATTTAGACTGCCATCGGTAAAATGGGGGTCAATTATCGTTCCTCCCATAATGCCGCACCGTACATTAACTCGCCAAGGTCACTGATGTTCCACTTGTCGCAGCCATCGTGGATTTTCCGTTGCCCAGTAGTGCATATTATGCCGGTTTACGCTACCGCTGTTGGTGACTGACGCTTCGTCGCTAAATAGAACGCGTGGAAAAAATCTGTCATCGTCCCGTAATTTCTCTTTTGCCCAGTGGCAGAACTGTACACGACGTTCAAAGTCGTCGCCATGCAATTCCCGCTGCATAGAAATATGGTACGGGTGCAATAGATGTTGATGTAGCATTCTCAACACCGACGTTTTTGAAATTCCCGATTCTCGCGCAGTTTGTCTGCTACTGATGTGCGGATTAGCCGCGACAGCAGCTAAAACATCTACTTGGGCATCATCATTTGTTGCAGGTCGTGGTTGACGTTTCACATGTGGCTGAACACTTCATGTTTCCTTAAATAACGTTAGTATCCGGCGAACAGTCCGGACACTTGGATGATGTCGTCCAGGATACCGAGCAGCATACATAGCATACGCCCGTTGGGCATTTTGATCACAATAGCCATACATCAACACGATATCGACCTTTTCCACAATTGGTAAACGGTCCATTTTAACACGGGTAATGTATCACGAAGCAAATACCGTCCGCACTGGCGGAATGTTACGTGATACCACGTACTTATACGTTTGTGACTATTACAGCGCCATCTATCACAAAGCGAAAAAAGTAGTCCAACTAAAACATTCATATTTCTTTACGTACTACACGAATATGTAATAAAAATGGGAGTTCCTATTTAAAAAAACTCAGTTGATATCCGTTTCACCTATGGCAGCGCCATCTAGTGGGCCAACCATAGCGCCATCTGGTTTCCCCCTTCAAGCTAGTCGAGTTTCGTTCTTTGTAGTTTGAGATATTTGGCCCGGTCACAACAATGGTCCACCCTGTATGTGTGTGTGTGTGTGTGTGTGTGTGTGTGTGTGTGTGCGTGTGTGTGTGTGTGGAGAACGAGGGGGAAGGGAAGTACAAAGTATAGAGGAATACCAAGGTTTGATCGCAGTAAACAGCTGTAGCTGGGTGTAGAGTGTGGTACCTGAGCGGAGATGGAGCAGCTTGCCCGAGGTGGACTAGCGTGGAGAGGTGAGTCAAACCAGTCTTCCAATCGAGGACCAAACCAACAGCAACAGTAAGAACAACACTGTGTACAGTTCAGTAACTAATGGGATCCATACATTTCTTCTTACTTTTTTTGGTCACCACTCTCTAACTCGTTTGATTTTCTGCTCCATCTTCTCCTGTCTTTCACGAATCTCCTCATCTCTACCAAACTTGCAAAACCAACGTCGTGTATAATCATGATAATTATTTGTTTCTATCCGTCTAATTACAACTGAATAAAATAAATGTTTCTTGGTATAAGCCTTCTGCCGTTATTACTTGCATGTCAACGTCAGTGGTAGCTGTCGTTAACGCTCTTCCTCAGATTTTCTTTTTCCTGTTTCACAGCTGTTCATCTGGCTAACGGCGTACGAAAATTCGTTTGGTCAGCACTGGGAAATGAACATTAATTTACCTATCCGAAGCCTATCGTCAAGTAAATGAGTGTTTATCGCCTAATAGTGCGCAAACCAAATATCGTATTGCGTTAAGCAGACGAATATCTGTAAAACAGGAAAAGAACACTTGAACAGCAGCAACTACGATATTTCCCACTGAAGATGCCCTGCACATAAGAAAGGCGAAACCCTGATGGCACGAAAAATTTGTTTTGGTTAGTCGTAATTAGACGGAGCTAAAGCAATAATTACGAACATAATATTACAAGGAAATGAAGACGATAAGACAACAGAAGTTAAAAAAGGTCCTATATAATCTGCTTTGCATATTCTAGTCTGTGTGCTGCCGCTATGATTCTTGCCCTGGTGATACCCCCCCCCCCCCCCCCCCCAAACAGATGAACCACTCCTCGATGCCGTGGCAGAGGCCCCCACTAACCTACCCCTTCTTCCACCCTGGCTGTTCTCCTTACTAGTTCTTCATTTCGTATTTTACCTGTCAACATATTTTCCTTAAATAATTAGACGGCATCAATTTCTTCCCGTTTCTTTTTCTCCAGTTTGCCGACTGGGTCCCTTCGCTTGCTCATTTCCGTTATCAGTATACTTTATTGAAGAAAGCCTCTTTCGCCTATGCCATTGTACACCTGGTGTCTCCCTTGCTTGTGTCATATCTGCGAAGTATGTTCTGTACTAAGTATAACAGTATATTCAAGTCTTCTAAGTATTTTGTTTTATTCTATTTAGATGCCCTCCAATACAGGCGAATATTTATGCGATGGAGGCCAGTGGCGGCTTCTCACGCTGTAGGTTGCTGCACGTCTTTTGCCTCTCTTGTGCCGTTTTACTATTTACCGTGTACCTACAGTATATCGGAATAAGCAGGAAGAGATCTGAAAAATTGAAACTTTCCTGTACAGTCGCAAATTATCACATTTTAAATTGAGAAACTGCTCATAATTATTATGATTGAAATTTTCATTAATGATTGCTGTTGTTGTTTATTTTTAACATGATACCAGTTACGCGCGTCATTGCGCAAAAATGTATATTCATGTATTTAAATAATTAATGCTATGAAAACATGCGCAATGCTAATTTGCAGTGTTTCAGTTTTTCCGTTTATTTCGTAAGGCTATTTAGTTTTAACAGTGAACATTCCAGTTTTTACTTTTAACGCATGAGGCTTTATCTTTGCGTATATTGTAAACAGTCATCTTTCTTGTACTTCTAGCACTGTTTATCCCTTTTTATAATCATGTTTCTGTTACAGATTCATTATTACGTAGTTTCTGGAAGGATACTACTTTCAGCTTGAGTGGAGACGTAAGAGAAGCTACTAGGACGTGGGTAACGGTTTTGATGCGGTTATTCTCGTGGGTGACTTGTAATTTGAGGTCGCAGCATTTGGTTTTCCTTTTGGTTTTATTTTTTGTTTCCTAATTTTATCTGTAATCCTTGCAGCATATCTAGGTGTTTTAGCAACTTCCTAGGGCATAATAGTGAAAGCTTACAATTATTTAAAAATTGAATCATTATTTTCATATTAATTTACCATTTTGGTGAAGTAAAACTGTCATATTATTAAAAAAGGTTGATTTTATTCAGATAACTTTGGTGAAAACAGTCTTTGCTAGTTTCATTAGAACAACGTGCGAAAGATTGGTATTGCATTCACTGGTGTCCAAAATAAAGCAACAGATCGCTATTTTCCCGGCCTGTGTCTACGATGTAGTTATACCACCTGTCGGTACGGATGTGCTCTGCACGGAAAATCGCGTTCTGGTCAATGGGCAACCATGCCAACCACGGCTTCAGGGCACCTATGAAACGAGGCAGCGTTTGCTGGGTAGCCCCACATTCACAATCGCTGTGCAGACAGTCACAGACGGTGCAGTATGGCACAGAGATGACGCCTACCAGACTCTCTGCTGTGGAGGGCCATAGGAAGAATGGAAGCAGGACAGTCGCAAACTAATGTGGCCGATGGCTTACTGTGAATCGTTCTGTTGTTTCGCGGATGTGGCGACAGTTTATATAGAGACCGAAACTGTATACCGAAGACCAGGGCAGAGCCGACCACGTGTATCATCAGAAAGAGAGGACCGTTATTTGGCTGTAAGGGCACGACGGTACCGGGATAGTATTGGCATGTGAGCTCGTGTTGTATCCGGGCAAACGGTGCGCAGAAGGCTTCGCCAGAGTGACCTTTACTGTCGGAGACTTGTTGCCTGTGTACCTCTGACACGTGCTCACGGAAGGGACCATCTAGAGTGAAGTCGTCAATATGCCACCTTGACAGCCGAACAGTGGGTCAATGTTGTTTCCACAGATGAGTCCCGATTTGATCTGGAGAGTGATTGTCGATGAATTCCCATCTGGAGGGAACCTGGAACACGATTTCGAGCCCCTAACATTGTGGAAAGAGACCGATATTGAGGAGGATCCCTAATGGTGTGGGCAGGGCCGGCCGGAGTGGCCGTGCGGTTCTAGACGCTACAGTCTGGAACCGAGCGACCGCTACGGTCGCAGATTCGTATCCTGCCTCGGGCATGGATGTGTGTGATGTCCTTAGGTTAGTTAGGTTTAATTAGTTCTAAGTTCTAGGCGACTAATGACCTCACAAGTTAAGTCGCATAGTGCTCAGAGCCATTTGTGGGCAGGGATTATGTTTACCACTCGAACCCATCTTCATGAAGTTGTAGGGGTGAATCTCGAGGTTTAACTGCTGTTTGGTATCGGGAAGCGTTGTGGACCTCATGTGCGGTTGTTGCGAGGTGCTGCGGGCGCAGACGTCGTATTGATGCACGATAACACGTGGATGATAACACAGTATGTTGTTATCAATGGAGAGACGTCTACAGACGTTAAAGTAACCTCTGGCGTGCCATAGGGGAGTGTTATGGGACCATTGCTTTTCACAATATATATAAATGACCTAGTAGATAGTGTCGGAAGTCCCATGCGGCTTTTCGCGGATGATGCTGTAGTATACAGAGAAGTTGCAGCATTAGAAAATTGTAGCGAAATGCAGGAAGATCTGCAGCGGATAGGCATTTGGTGCAGGGAGTGACCCTTAACATAGACAAATGTAATGTATTGCGAATACATAGAAAGAAGGATCCTTTATTGTATGATTATATGATAGCGGAACAAACACTGGTAGCAGTTATTTCTGTAAAATATCTGGGAGTATGCGTGCGGAACGATTTGAAGTGGAATGATCATATAAAATTAATTGTTGGTAAGGCGGGTACCAGGTTGAGATTCATTGGGAGAGTCCTTAGAGAATGTAGTCCATCAACAAAGGAGGTGGCTTACAAAACACTCGTTCGACCTATACTTGAGTATTGCTCATCAGTGTGGGATCCGTATCAGATCGGGTTGACGGAGGAGATAGAGAAGATCCAAAGAAGAGCGGCGCGTTTCGTCACAGGGTTATTTGGTAGCCGTGATAGCGTTACGGAGATGTTTAACAAACTCAAGTGGCAGACTCTGCAAGAGAGGCGCTCTGCATCGCGGTGTAGCTTGCTCGCCAGGTTTCTGGATGAGGTATCGAATATATTGCTTCCCCCTACTTATAACTCCCGTGGAGATCACGAATGTAAAATTAGAGAGATTAGAGCGCGCACGGAGGCTTTCAGACAGTCGTTCTTCCCGCGAACCATACGCGACTGGAACAGGAAAGGGAGGTAATGACAGTGGCACGTAAAGTGCCCTCCGCCACACACCGTTGGGTGGCTTGTGGAGTATAAATGTAGATGTAGATGTAGATAATGCTCGACCTCGTAGAGCACGGGTGGTTCATGTTTTCTTGGAAACGGAAGATATTGCATGCATGGCGAAGCCTGCTTGCTCTCCAGATTTGAGCCCCATAGAGCATGTTTGGAATGCACTAGGGAGACAGCTTGCATGGCGTCAGCATCCATCAACCAATCTCCAAGTCTGCGAGCAGCTCTGCAGAAGAATGGACGTTATTGCCTCAACATGAGGTCGATGACATCTCTCACAGAAAGCTCCGTCGTTGTCAGGCCTGTACTGCTGCAAAAGGCGGTCACATCCCATACTGAGCACATTAACCAGTCGTCGGAATGTGTGTGTAAATCTGTTAAGTTGAAAAAAAAAACCAGAACATTTTTGTCTCTCGTTATGCTTGTTGTTTACGTTGTGAATTCTTTACTTTGTTTCTACTTTACTATCACGTTTTTACACTATTCTGTGGCAAAATAAAAGCAACCTTGCAAAATTTCCGTTTGTCGCATTAATTTTGGACACCAGCGTATTTTTACGCCGAGACATTGACAGTAAGAGTTATTTTGTACTTGGATGTAAGTGGATGATGATTTATCACTAAATATTATGAGCATTATTGAGCTTTAACTTTGTGGCACATGTGCTTGGAAGGACTGTGCCATAGTATTTTACGTAACAGTTCCCTTTACTGTTTTTCGAAGCGTGATGTACATCTTTCCACTGTCATCTTGTCTTTCCTTATGAACTGGTTTAAACGTAGAAAAGGAAAGGACGGACAAAGATTATATTTCGAATCAATGAGATTTAGTGGACAGGAGAGGGAGATTTTTGGAATAAGGCTCATAGAATTATTCGTGCGGAGTCAGAGGAGGCGTAGGAATAATAATGAATATGGGCAATGGCAAGAGTGTGAAGGGTTACCTGCACTGAATAGAGAGAATTTAGAGTATGAAATTATATGGCTGTGCTACAGACATCGTAAACACTGAAGCACACGCATCAAACAAGGATGCAGATGTAAATTAAACTGAAGAACTGTATAACAACAATCATGAACTCGTAAAATATGCCAAAGACGACGAGAACTTGAACAGTGGAAAGAAGGAAAGGAGGAAGCAAGAGGAGATTCTGAAGTCCTGTTGACAGCGCGGCCGTCCAAACGGAGCAGAATCTCGGGCTGGGGAACGGTGGGAAAGGAGAATGGGACGTGTGTCCTTTTCAAAGGAAGCATACCGATGTCTGTCTGGAGCGATTTAGGGCGATCACAGTAGACCTAAATCTGGATAGCTGGACGGGGATATGGATCGTCGTCCTGTCGAATGCGAGAACAGTGTGCCGACCGTTTCCTCAGGCACCTCGCTCTGTGACACACTGGAGCAAAGTCGTTGCTAAAGTCAGGAGCAGAAGATGGTGGAGGAATCCGGTCTCGCAAGCGAAATAAGGCGCCCGAATTAGTCACTGTGACCCATCCGCCGAAAAACATTTCACAATGAAGTGTACATGGAAGATGCCGTGGAATCGAAAAAGGTATGACATTGAGTATGTTTTGGTAAAACAAAGATTCAGGACTGCAGGATTTATCCAGGGGCTGACGTTAAGGGAGGCCATCACCTAGTGCAAATGAAAGGCCAACTGAAAGTCGGAAGGTATATTCAACGTCGATAACTGATTGGCACCTGCGGACTGGAAGATAACTGAAACTATGAAATTTCTTGGCAGATTAAATCTGTGTGCCGGACCGAGACTCGACCTCCGGACCTTTGCCTTTCGCGGGCAAGTGCTCTACCACCTGAGCTACCCAAGCACGACTCACGCCCCGTCCTCACAGCTTTAGTTCCGCCAGTAACTCGTCTCCTACCTTCCAAACTTTACAGAAGTTCTCCTGCGAACCTTGCAGAACTAGCACTCCTGAAAGAAAGGATATTGCGGAGACATGGCTTAGCCACAGCCTGGGGGAAATTTCCAGAATGAGATTTTCACTTTGTAGCGGAGTGTGCGGTGTGAAACTTCAAAGGTCCCGAGTTCGAGTCTCGGTCCGGCACACAGTTTTAATCTGCCAGGAAGTTTAATATCAGCGCACACTCCGCTGCAAAGTGAAAATCTCATTCTGGAACTGGAACTATACTTGCGTGACGACCTCCTCAAACCGGGCTTTTATTTTCCCCGTCATTCTACCTATTGATCTGATGCCACCCACATCATGATTTCCTCTCCCATTCACATCTCTGGCCCCAAGTTAAACTCATCAGAAAAAATACTAGTGAGCGCCTAAAAAAGTCACAGAGACCGCTTTTGATCGCTGCAGCTGGTATGGAACTGGTAGCGGGAGGTCACGTGACCAGCCACCGTGCACGTAAGCCACAGCAATGGAGTGGGGTTTATGTGATTGTAATCGGTGGTACGGAATCACCGCAGAAGGTTGCTTCGACGCCGAGACGTGACGGAATAGCGGAAATGAGCTACAGTGTTTAGACGTGTCCGTGACCACACCGTGGACGAAGTTGCCTAACTTCTTGGTGTACCAACGCACAGTACCGGATGTTTCTACACGTAACGGTCTACTACTCGCTGCCACACAAAATACCCCGAGAAACAAACCAGAGACGATTTAGAGGCGCCGGCCGGTATGGCCGAGCGGTTTTAGGCGCTTCAGTCTGGAACCGCGCGACCACTACGGTCGCAGGTTCGAATCCTGCCTCGGGCATGGATGTGTGTGATGTCCTTGGGTTTGCTTAGGTTTAAGTAGTTCTAAGTTCTAGGGGACTGAGGACCTCAGATGTTAAGTCCCGTAGTGCTCAGAGCCATTTGAACCATATGATTTTCAGGCCCTGTCGACGACAACCGGTTTCAAAGCCGGCGTTGCTATTGTTAGTGAATGGATGTGCATCTCAGCCAGCTTCCGAGCGAACATTGTAGTGCAAGCAGTCGTCGTTTGGAGTGGGCTCCTCCCAGAAGCGGAACGCTGGCAGCGACAGGTGGAGCTGATCTCCGCGCCTCCAGTGGGCCGGGCGACTGGGGAGGCGACCGGCTGTCCGCCGGGCACCGGCTGCAGGTTGAGCGGCGGGTCGCCACTGCGCCCGCCTCTGTGTTTGCAGACTGTGCGAGCTGTGGGATGCAGCGGCACGGTGCGTCGTTTGACACGCAGTCCGTGAGTACTGCTGCGATATCTAGAGGGCGATTCTCGCGCCCTGACTTGGCGCGCGCCCATGCAGCGCACAGCACTCTCGTCGGCCACCCCTGCCTTCGGGATGACGACGGCCGTTTTCACAGGGCTGGAAGCACGCTTCCCGGGTGTGACGAACACTCGACCAGCCTACTCAGCCTAGACAGGCCAACTCAATCACCCGATCTTAATCGCACAGAAAATATTTGGGACTGGTTGAAAGAGCGAGCGCAGAGAGATCAAAATCCCCGCAGTTTGCTAGTCCTACAGAATCTACACTACTGGTCATTAAAATTGCTACACCACGAAGATGACGTGCTACAGACGCGAAATTTAACCTGCAGGAAGAAGATGCTGTGATATGCAAATGATTAGCTTTTCAGAGCATTCACACAAGGCTGAAGCCGGTGGCGACACCTACAACGAGCTGACATGAGGAAAGTTTCCAACCGATTCCTCATACACAAACCGCAGTTGACCGGTGTTGCCTGGTGAAACGTTGTTGGTTCAAAAAATGGCTCTGAGCACTATGGGACTTAACATCTGTGGTCATCAGTCCCCTAGAACTTAGAACTACTTAAACCTAACTAACCTAAGGACATCACACACATCCATGCCCGAGGCAGGATTCGAACCTGCGACCGTAGCGGTCACGCGGTTCCAGACTGAAGCGCCTAGAACCGCACGGCCACACCGGCCGGCAAACGTTGTTGCGATTCCTCGTATAAGGAGGAGAAATGCGTACCATCACGTTTCCGACTTTATAGTAGCCTATCTCGATTGCGGTTTATCGTATCGCGACATTGCTGCTCGCCTTGGTCGAGATCCAATGACTGTTAGCAGAATATGGAATCGGAGGGTTCAGGAGGGTAGTACGGAACGTCGTGCTGGATCCCAACGGCCTCGTATCACTATCAGTCGAGATGACAGGCATCTTATCCGCATGGCTGTAATGGATCGTGCAGCCACGTCTCGATCCTTGAGTCAACAGATGGGGACGTTTGCAAGGCAAGAACCATGTTCACGAACAGTTTGCGACCTTTGCAGCAGCATGGTCTATCAGCTCGGAGACCGTGGTTGCGGTTACACTTGACGCTGCATCACAGACAGGAGCGCCTGCGGTGGTGTACTCAACGACGAACCTGGGTGCACGAATGGCAAAACGTCATCTTTTCGGATGAATCCAGGTTCTGTTTACAGCATCATGATGGTTGCATCCGTGTTTGGCGACATCGCAGTGAACTCACATTGGAAGCGTGTGTTCGTCATCGCCATACTGGCGTATCACCCGGCGTGATGGTATGGTGTGCCATTGGTTACACGTCTTGGTCATCTTTTGTTAGCATTGACGGCACTTTGAACAGTGGACGTTACATTTCAGATGTGTTACGACCTGTGGCTCTACCCTTCATTCGATTCCTGCGAAACCCTACATTTAAGTAGGATAGTGCACGACCGCATGTTGCACGTCCTGTACGGGCCTTTCTGGATACAAACTAATGTTCGACTGCTGCCCTGGTCAGCACGTTCTCCACATCTCTCACCAATTGAAAACGTCTGGTCAATGGTGGCCGAGCAACTGGCTCGTCACAATACGCCAGTCACTACTCTTGATGAACAGGGGTATCGTGTTGAAGCTGCATGGGCAGCTGTACCCGTACACGCCATCCAAGCTCTGTTTGACTCAATGCCCGGGCGTATAAAGGCCGTTATACAGCCAGAGGTGGTTGTTCTGGGTACTGATTTCTCAGGATCTGTGCACTCAAATTGCGTGAAAATGTAATGAGATGTCAGTTCTAGTATAATATATTTGTCCAATGAATACCCGTTTATCATCTGCATTTCTTCTTGGTGTAGCAATTTTAATGGCTAGTGGTGTAATAAGAAACAAATGACTTCAGCTGGGGACGATACACTTGAAGAAACTTGTCGAACAGGGGGGCGTTGCTTACTACGCGCTACTATCGTGGCAACTCCTCACAGAAACAAATTTTTCGTTTCGCTTGCTGATCTGTTTTGAGCAGCCCATCTCTCTCTCTAGCTTTGCTGTCTAAGGGTCGCCCTAGTAACCTGAGCGTTATTTCTTGGTTTCTCAACACACGTCCTGTCACCCTGTCCAGTGTCCGCTCCCGGGAGCTGAGAGGTCAGCGCGACATATGTCAATCCTAGGGGCCCGGGTTCGATTTCCGGCTGAGTCGGTGATTTTCTTCGCTCAGGGACTGGGTGTTGTATTGTCCTACTCATCATCATTTCATCCCTATCGACGCGCAAGTCGCCGAAGTTGAGTCAAATCGAAAGAGTTGCACCTGGCGAGTGGTCTACCTGACGGGAGGCCCTAGTCACACGATATTCACATTCACCCTGTCCAGTCCTCTAGTTGGTGTCCTCCTAACGTTACTTTCCTCGCCGATTCTGCGTAGAGCCTCCTGACTCCTCATCAGTCAACATAGTTTAGTGTGTCTTCTGTGACACCATCTCTCAAACACATCGATTCTGTCCTATTCCGGTTTTCCCACAGCCTCTGATTTACTTCCACACAATGCTGTCATCTAGTAAGAAACTTCTGTCTCTAAGGCGTGCAATTGATGACAGAAGACTCCTTTTTGCGAGGTGTGGTCGCTTTGTCTTGTGTGCTAGTCTGCTACTCATCTCTTCGTTGCTCCGTCTGTCATGCATTGTTTTGCTTCGAAGCTAATACAGTTCCTACACTTCGTCTACTAATTGGTCCCGAGTTCTGATGTTAAGTCTGTCACTGATGTCGTTTCCTATGTTTCTCAATACATAACAAGACCAGGCGGATCGGATGAGCAGCCATCTGCAGCTGTCTGCTGATGACGCTGTGGTGTATGGCAAACTGAGGTCATTGAGTGACTGTAGGAGGGTTCAAGATGTATTAGACACAATTTCTATTTCGTGTGATGGATGGCAGCTTGCTATAAATGTACAAATGTGTGAGTTAATGCAGATGAGTAGTAAAATTAGATTACAGTATTGGTGCTGTGCTCTTTGACACAGTCACTTCAATTAAATATCTAGACATAATGCTCCTAAGTGATGAGAAATCGAACTAATATGTCAGGTCTTGAGAATTCTAAGAAAGTGTAGCTCATCTATTAAGGACAACGCTTGTAGGACACTATTGCGACCCACAGTTCAGTACTGCTCCAACCAACCACGTCACGTTAAAGGAAGACAACGAAGCAGATGTGCTGCTCGCGTTGTTACCAGTAGCTTGTATATTGGCACGGACCACAGCCACAGCTAACAAACGTGTCCAGCGTGTCTAGGGCTATAGCAGCGCTCTCCGGCAGCTGGAGTGGTTCACCCGCTGACGCAGCTGTCAGCTAGCGACGAGCCGCTTCCGCGGTTCCAACCACCGCAACAACCGTGTCTAGATACGTCGCTGCCCGCTTTTCAAAACGCTTCCACGTGGCACAGAAACGCATCATCTTCCACACACACACTCCGCTCCCGGGAACGAGGTCTTCCCGAAGGCTCGACACATCGGCAGACGCCGTGCGGCGCGGAGTGGCCGCGCGGTTTGAGGCGCCATGTTACGGACTGCGAGGCCCCTTTCGCCGAAGGTTCGAGTCATCCGTAGGGCATGGGTGTGTGTGTTGTTCTTAGCATAAGTTAGTTTAAGTAGTGTGTAAGTCTAGGGACCGATGTTCTCAGTAATTTGGTCCCTTAGGAATTCACACACTTTTGAACATTTGCAGACGCCGTCTCCATGTGTTTCCCGCATTCGCCAGGAATAAACACTAGCAACCTCAAAGACTGAACGAATGTATATGAACAACGGCAAAGAGTTCCTTGTATACACGACCTGCCTTCTGCTGCTGCACGCACATCTGTCTCCGGTACAGAAAGCCACGCTACACACCCCGTTATAGTCTCGTCAGCACGTGCGTATTACGGAAACGGCGCCCCGTGAACTCAAGTTGCAATCCATGGAGAAAAGGCGACGTTCTTTTCCCGAAACGCTATCGAGAAAATTCAGAAAACTGACATCTGCGATGACTGCAGATTGATTCAGCTGTCACCAACGTGGACAAAATAATGTGAACACTATGAAATATCTTGTTGTAAGTTCACACCGCTGCATACGTGTAAATACCGTGACACGGCTGCAGTGCACAGCTGACGCGACAAGTCTTGGAGGTTAGCTTCCAGCGTAATTTACTCTTTGTTCTGCAACAGTTAACATAAGCGGTGAGTGAAACGTGTGATCTCTCAGACTTCCAAATAGGGCAACACTTTGGTGTATTGTTAGCGGTAGAATCTAAGAACGAAAGCGGCTAAACTGTTTAACATTTCACGAGCGACAGTATCCACGGTAATGACAGGACACACGAAACATGCTAAAGCATCGTGGGCGAAGAGAAATAGTGCACGAAAGTCGAAAGTAACTGCCTGTGACCCACGAGAATTCAAAAGTATTGTGACCAGACAACACAAAAGTAATGCGGCAAAAGTGACTGTAGAACTCAACACTCACTCGAGTGATATACTGTGTCAACAAAAGCAGTACGGCGGGAGCATTCATGGAAGGGCTACAATTGCGAAATCCTTACCGTCGGAAGCCTAAGAAATGCTGCGAAGGAAGTAGCGCCACGATCATAAAACCTGGATACTTGATGGCAAGAAGAATGTGGTATGGTCCTCTGAATCATTGTTTACATTCCAGAAAGAGATGTTCACTCTGCAGCTGAGTGTGCGCTGAAACTTCTTAGCAGAGTAAAACTCTGTACCGGACCGAGACTCGAACTCGGGACCAGGTACTGTCAGAATTTAAGCTGTGAGGACGGGTCGTGAGTCGTGCTTGGGTAGCTCAGTTGGCAGAGCAGTTGCCCGCGGAAGGCAGACGTTCCCAGTTCGAGTCTCGGTCCGGCACATAGTTTTAATCTGCCAGGGAGGTTCATCGTTCACGTTGTTTCCCACAAACGGCTCGTTTTATCTATGGAGTGCACCAAAAGACGCCTACGACGTGGCCTGCCCGCTTCCTACAGTCAAATTTAGGGGAGATTCCGTTACGATTTGGCCGGCTACGTCGTGGTATTCAACTTGTCCTACCATTACTCTCACTGTCCGGATTAGTGCGAATGAATATCTCGACATCCTCGAGAATGAAGCGCTTAGTATGACTAGCATATTACTGCCGAACATTCCCATATTCCAAGATGATAATGCACCAACAAACATAGCCAAAAATGTTCAGGTATCATTTGCGGAGCATCACAATATCATCAAACTTCCCTGGCCAGCACAATCGCCAGACCTCAACATCAGTGAAAAGTTACAGGGAGTTTCAGAGCACAGACTGAGGACGAGATTTGCAGCCCCAACATCGTTTAAGCCACTGGCGCGTATTTTAGTACAAGAATGAGATAAGCTATTCCGCGAAGAGTTGCAGCTATTCACAAAGCCAACGGTGGCCCAAATCTTTATTAACAAGTAAATATTGTGAGGTGTTCATATTATTTTACTCACACCCTGTCATCTAGCGTAAACACCACGAAGACGAGGCAAATAAGCGCTCGTACGCAGTGGTGTACCAATAGACAGTCGTTTTCCCCTCGCTCCATTTGCGAGTGCAGCAGGGAATGAAATGACTAGCACTGGTGCAAGGTACCCTCCGCCATGAACTGTGTGGTGCCTTGCTGGTATCTACGTAGATGAAAATGTACAATACCCATTTGTTCTGACCAAACATCTTGCTCCATTTTACGTCCTCTGGCGCATATTCTGAATGCATAAATCCTGTGAAAAGTATTTTTCTAAGGTCTTCCTCCCACTATCAAAAACAACGTTGTAACTGGTTTACCTTCTGAAAAGGAAAATCGATCGTCGTCTAACATATCGCCGGTTCTCCTTTCCACTCTCGAGTGTTCACCTGACGATCAGGTCAACAACAGCTAGAAACTGACACTGCTGCCGTAAGTTACCCTCAGAAGACTCTGAATCAAGTAGGAAGACGACCGAGTAATCCATTCGCACTCGCCGCAGATCCTAACATTGCCTGAAAGTTCTCCAACTTTCCGCTCTACTTCGCTTACTGCTTCCCACATGCGTCCATTAGCAACTAACTACATTCCCGCCTTTCCTGAAATCCCGAGGACGCCTCCTTAAAGCCGAGCCGCTAAATCCCGTTGCCTGCCCAGCTCTTGCTAAAACTCGCCTCTCCCCCCCCCCCCCCCCCCCCCCGACGGGTTTCGGCTCTCTATCGGCAGCCAGCCTGCTCTGCAGCAGATTCAGTCGGCTACCAGGTGCTGATCCGGAAATTCTTCAGGAACCTATCCTTCCTAGCTCTCCTTTCTTCTTCTGATGCCTCACTTCGTAAAACGCAGCCCGATACTTACCTAACTGAATACCCTCATCGACTGAATTGTTGTCACGTGACTGGCTAATCTGTTTGTATGTGTGGGTGGATATCTCATTCCTTGTCTTCCACCACCCGTATATCTATCAAATGAGTACCAGGTGGTAGACGGCGTCCAGTGGGGCCATAGGCCTGCCAGCCTGCCCCTCCTGGAGCCACGGTGAAGAATGGTTGCACTGATCTGCAGATATGAAGTACTTCTTCCATTGTGATGTTTTGGGTGTCAGTCATATGTATTGTTCTTCAGCAGCAGTTTCTCTTTTCTAGGTTCAATTTGATGTTTGGTAATGTTCAGTTCATTTAGATCCATTTGTACTTCTTTAAATCAGTTGTTTTTTTTTGTTTTTTTTTGTCTTAGTGTGCCAAATGTAGTGAAAAGGTTGTTCAGGGGTCTAGTATCCGGTAAGCGAGAAATGTGGCCAAAAAATTGTAGTCCTTCGTATCTGCAGTGGATTCACTTTCTTGATAAACCACCGAATTGCGGTAGAGTCTCCACTGACAATTTATTTGGTGTTGTTTTCTTATTGAAAATCGTTCGGAGTATCTTCTATCAACTTGCTAGAGTTCGTCAGTTGTCCTTTGACTGTTTAGTTTCAATAGTGTTTTGCTTGCATATGTTGCCTCCGGTTTAACAACGAAGGAATAATGCCAAAGTTTAGCATTTATTGAAAGATATCGTTGTTGCTAAATTGGGCACGTAGATCCCTATGCGCTTTGTAATTTTAATGTTGTAATATCTGTTGATTCTCTTTCGTTGGCATTCTAAATAGTAATCTCAACCAGATCCTGAAACATTTTTACGACGTTAATCTTTTTAAGCATTGTGAAGTATAATGTAGGATGTGTCAGTTGGGAACGTGGGCATCATATGAGTTTTCTCAAAAGAAATTTGCAACCCAAATTTTGCCGCTAATCATTCTAGTTCTTCTACCTGAAACTTTGCTTCATCGATACTATTTGCTAAAAATGTCAAATCGTTTGGAAATGCAAGACAGTTAAGTCTAATCTTTCTTTCAGTCTTAACAAACGGTGGACATATATTGTTCCATTTGCACATGATTTGCTCCAGCAAACAGTTAAGCAGTAACCGAGACAATCGACCACATTGTGGAAGGTCAGTTCGAATCTCAAAAGGATCAGAGAATTTATTTCTAAAATACTCTAGATTTAGCATTTCTAAGAGTGACCGCAATGATGTTGACAAATTTCTGATGTAAACTAAATTCTGTGCGAACAGACAGGAGAGATTCACCATGGTATTTTTTTTTAATAGATGTAGGTGGTCACTAGCTTCTTCTTCCTGATGCTTTGGTGTTTCATTATCGATTTGAGACTAATAATTTGGTCAGGACAGATTCGTACTGGACGAAAACCTCCTTGATATTCTATTTTAACTAAAGTTCAGTCTTGATCACAACACTTCTGTCTCAATAACATAGGTGACCGGTTTTAGTTATATTTATATAACCATCTTCAGACCCATGGCTTCCTTGGAGGATGGTAGGCGAAGCTCTCCTCAGCTGCTACGAAGTCAACTTGATATTCACCTAACTTGATATTCACCTAATTCAGCACCAAGCTGTTCATGAAATCTGAAATACAGAACCTTAGAGAAAATTTTGTATGTGATATCCAGCAAAGATATACCGCTAAAATTATTTGGATCCGATATACCTCCTTTCTTGTGTAGCACATGGATTATTGCAACAATTAAATTATACTTTCGATTTCATTTAAAAGTCGCTGTGTTTCAAACCCTCATACCATATCACATCGCCGGCCGCTGTGGCCGAGCGGTTCTAGGCGCTTCAGCCCGGAACCGCGCTGCTGCTATGGTCACAGGTTCGAATCCTGCCTCGGGAATGGATGTGTGATATCCTTAGGTTAGTTAGGTTTAAGTAGTTCTAAGTCTAGGTGACTGATGACCTCAGATGTTAAGTCCCATAGTGCTTAGCGCCATTTGAACCATATCACATCCACGAATACCCTCCCATACCATTCACGTTAAGCTCATTACAGCCATGCCTTTCATCATGTAACTCTGAATCAACCACTTAAATTTAAAGATGAGATGCAGTACTTGCAGTCAGCTCACTGTAAACAGCCGAATCTCCTAAGTCATCACTTTTTATACAGGGTGTCCGAATATTCTGTGGTCAAACTTAAACAACTGGTGTAGTACTTTGAGGTACGGACCTGATGATTATGTATGAATAGCTACATATTTATTGACTTAGCAGCCATTCTAGTGTGAGACAACAGGTCTCACTGCATACATTATAACGTTACCCACTGACAGGGCTCAACTTTGGATTGGCCCCACTGCCCGCACAGGCTGTTTACGACACACGGGGCTGTGATTTGCTGCCCCATCAGAACTTCCCACATTGCACTGTGCATTTCATAAAGCTGCTGGAAGACGCTCGTGGTTGAATATTCTACGATTCCGAGACATCTTCTCAAATTGTACGGGGCAAACAACTCTACAGGTATTACGCGACCATTTTTTCCGGAAACAGCCATATAACATAGGTAAACTCACAATGAAAGACCCTCTTGATCAGAACATTTAATCGACATCGAAGGATATGATAGAGTTTGTCAACAATTGACTAATGTAAACTTACTCTTCATTTACGCTTGATTCATATTTGCATGACTTACATTAAATTAGAGGACGTTGAAAGCATTATGGGCAGTACTCAGGTTGCCAGGGAAGTGAAAGCAGGCAACCTCACACCGAGCCATTTCACAGAAGGATACCCGAGGTAGGCGCGGGTCAATAGCCCACCGCCCTGACAGCTGTTTGTATTTGCTGCACCGGGGCGTCAGGCATTGTGGGCAACCGCAGATGGGATCTCCTGTGACACAGGAGCCCCTGCCACAAAACAGTTTACAAACATTGCGAGTGGGAGTGGGAGAAATGTTTCAGAAGAAGGCACTATTGTCGACGAAAGTATAAATTTAAGTTTTTTCTCCATTAAAGCGCCAGTCACCACAGATAGACTTCTCGAAAACTGGATGGGGGAACCACTGTTTTGAGCCTTTGGAAGTGTGAGCCGCCGCTGGACATGATGACTTAACAAAACACTAAATGTTTATTCGATATAAGAATCACAGGGGTTAGTTTAGATAAATAAACAAGAGCTTAGACGGAAAAGTTCAGCTGTTCTGAAGACGACCGCCTCATTGGTCGTAGACAGACAGACGGAGAGAGGTGAGACGATTTTTTTCTGTGTAAATTTTAGAACACATTTTTGGTTAAACGGAGAGAGGACAGCCCAGGGAAGGGGACTAGCCATGTTCTGAGGAGCAGTTTGGTCGGTCAGTGTTCAGAAGATCGGAAGCCCAGCCAATCTGAACTCAGTACGAGGCGCAAAATGCGGCAATGGGAAGCTTCCTTGTAGAAAACGTTGGATAAAAAATCACTTCACCTTCTGCTTCCTCATCGGGGTTTTCTCCAGCGACTGCATCAACTGGCACCGTTGCCAGAGTTGATATGGAGAAGTTCGGGCTGATTGGCCATTTGCCTTTGCGGGTGGTCGTAGGTGGAGCCAATGACTGGTTCTGCAACCACTTGACCGTCCACCTTAACACCATGGTGAGGTGAGGCTGCAACCGCAAGGCGATTTGTGGAGAAACTATAAAGTGAGTACATAATATTTTTGCCGCTTCACGCTACACTCTGAAGGTCTGAATTTTTAATGCAGTGAACAGACTGCTTCCAACTCCGACCACAGGTACGATGTATTAACTTCCGTAGCACTATTTCCCCTTCAGTTAACATCACGACCGTCACTTAGCATTTGGCAACTGCAAATTCACTTTTGTGGTTATTAGAATCCTTCCTCGAAGCCCTTTGTCAGATATGCCAAGGTATTTTATATTAGTATTGGCACAGTTTGTCAATTGTTTATGCATAATTTATCGGAATAAATCAATGTAGGTGCAGTTCTTTTCTCATTTAGTAGTTCGTTATTATGGAGGGTGGTTATATTAAACTTGTTGGTTTGTCCAAAAGTTTCAAGAATAAAATTCTCCAGCGAAGCAAAAGGGCTACAGCAATGTGGGTTTCGGCAGGAAAACTGATGAGGCGCCTTGGCCTACGAGTGCGACACACTGGGGACGGCGTATTGCGCGTGGTGTCGAGATTCCAGATAGAGAGGTTAATCGAGCAGCGATATGCACTCAAATTTCGCGTTAAAATTGAAACATCGGGCTGTGGGACGACGGCGCTGACTCGGGAAGAGCTCGGGGAGGAAGCCCACCCAGCAACTCAGGCGTGGCACGAGATGATCTGCAAAGGCCGAGGAAACGTCTAATGCAACGAGGGCATCGGGCGTCCGCCATTCTCCCAGACGCACCAAAATGTGGAATGCAAAAAGTTTTAAACGAGAATAAACACAGCCCTCTGAGAGCGTTAGGAAATGATGCTGTCACTTACCGTCTAGCACAGTCATCGGGAAGTCAATACAAATTAAAAAATGATTCAGACAAAATATCTGCGATGTGCGACAAGAGGCAACTGTCCCTGAACAATAAAAAGTTGGAAATCCTTCACATGGGCCCTAAAAGGATTCCGTTAAATTTCGGTTACGCGGTAAATAATTCACCTTAAAGACTGTCGATTGAACTAACTATCTAGGGGTTATGTTACGAACAACCTAAACTACAACCGTCAAAGAGAAAATGTTGAGGGGAAGGCAAACCAAAGATTGCATTCTATTGGCAGGACACTTTGAAGATGCTACAAATACGATAAAGACACTACCTACAGTACGTCTGTCAGTCCTCTGCTACACTCCTGCTCATAAATTAAGGATAATGCTGATACATGGTGAAACAACGCTCTGGTGGGCGGTTTGCGGGTTTAAATCACCTCGGGGTATGACCTTGCGGTGCATTTGACCTGCGGTCGTCGCACGGTGGCGCTGGCAGCAGTCCACATACGCAGAGGTGTGTTGTTGCATGTCAGAGTACGATGCAGCGAGTGCAGGCGTTTTCAAGTGTGCTAATGGTGACTGTGTGTTGAAAATGGCTAAAAGAAGGCATATTGATGACGTTAGAGGGGTAGAATACTAGGGCGACTGGAGGCTGGTCAAACACAGAAGGCAGTAGCACGGGCCCTCCGTGTGCCACAAAGTGTGATCTCAAGATTGTGGCAACGATTCCAGCTGACAGGAAACGTGTCCAGGTGCTACAATACGAGACGTTCACAGTGTACAACACCACAAGAAGACCGATATCTCACCATCAGTGCCCGCAGACGGCCACGGAGTACTGCAGGTAGCTTTGCTCGGGACTTACCGCAGCCACTTGGTCAGTTGTCTGCAGACACACAGCCTACAGACGACTGAACAGAGATGATTTATTCGCTCGGAGACCTACAAGGTAGATTCCACTGACCCCTGATCACAGGAGAGCCTGTAAAGCCTGGTGTCATTGGAACAGTCGTCCCAGGTTATGTTCACGGACGAGTCCAGGTGTTGTCTGAACAGTGATTCTCGCCGGGTTTTCATCTGGCGTGAACAAGGAACCAGATACCAACCCCTTAATGTCCTTGAAAGGAACATGTATAGAGGTTTTGGTTTGATGGTGTGGGGTGGGACTATGATTGGTGCACGTACGCCCCTGCATGTCTTTCACAGAGGAACTGTAACAGGTCAGCTGTATCAGGATGTCATTTGCACAAGAATGTCCGCCTTTTCAGGTGTGCAGTGGGTCCCACCTTCCTCCTGATGGATGATAACGCACGGCCCCACCGAGCTGCCATCGTGGAGGAGTACCTTGAAACAGAAGATATCAGGCGAATGGAGTGACCTGCCTGTTCTCCAGACCTAACCCCCATCGAGCACGTATGGGATGCTCTCGGTCGACGTATCGCTGCACGCCTACAAACCCCTACGACTCTTTAGAAGCTCCGACAGGCACTGGTGCAAGAATGGGAGGCTATACCCCAGCAGCTGCTCGACCACCTGATCCAGAGTGCGCCGACGCGTTGTACGGCCCGTGTACGTGTGCATGGTGATCATATTCCGTACTGATTTCGGGGTACATGCGCAGGGAACAGTGGCGTTTTGTAGCACATGTGTTTCGGGACGGTTTCCTCAACTAATCACCAGTACCGTGGACTTACAGATCTGTGTCGTGTGCGTTCCCTATGTGCCTATGCTATTACCGCCACTGTTGTGTAGTGCCACGTTGTGTGGCGCCACATTCTGCAGTTATCCTTAATTTATGAGCATGAGTGAAGATTATTGCAGCGCGACATGGGATCCTTACCAGACAGAATAGAGGGAAAACATCGAAAAAGTTCAAACAAGGACAGCTCGAAACAGGGGTACAGTCACGGATATGATAAGCGAGTCGCAGTGGAGTCATTACAACACTGGCGTCTTCGTTGCGGCGAAATCTTTTCTCAGTATTTAACGACAAATTTTCTCCTCCGAATATGTTAACATTTTGTTGACTTTCACCTACGTAGAGAAAAATTATCATCGTAAAAAAATGAGAGCAATCGGAGCTAGGGCGGAATGTTTAGGAGTTCATTTATCCCTCGTGTGGAGCGGTCGAGAAACGGTCTGAAAGTGGCACTCAACTGTGAACTGCAGAGTAATCATGTAGATGCAAGAATGGTACCAGTGAAATGCAATACGGCAAAATCGAATGTTTATAGCACTTTGAGAATCGAATTAGGGATGAGGGAGGAGCGCACAAAGATGGCCTCTAAAGTGGTGGTCGCTGAACAACAGGACATGCCGGTGCTGCAGTGTCGCGAGTTGCTGGGACGCCATGAAAGTAGCCTCGATGTTTTGGTAAGAGTAGCGACGGGTGACGAGACGTTGATTTTCGAGTACGATCCTGAATCACGTCAGTTGGAGGGGATCTTAAGGAGGCATCAGACGATGCCTTCCAGTGAACCTATGCGGACTGGGCGAAGCGGTGGCAGCGACACACAGATGCCAAACGAATGTAATCCGAAGATTTTGAAGGTTTTATACAGTACGTCAAAAAGCAATAAATCTCTTTGAAATAAATTATTCTTGAAACTTCTCGAGAAGGACTGCCCGCTCTTTCTGGCTTTAACTACCCAATTTCGTCGCAAGCTTCACTCCACCGCGATGAACTAGTAAGAGGCCTGTTGTGAAACTTACTAACGTATTTTCTTTCCTCCCAGGCGCTACACGCTTAAATGCAAATTTGAAAAGTTCCTGTAACAAGTACGGCCTCATTTTACAGTCATGGACCGTAGTCAGTGGTAAATTCCACCATAGACACATCACAGACACTTGTGTATTAGTTTTAAGGGCACTTCTTTGTTACGAGACGTAAGCTTCCAGCAAAAGCTTGTTCACACACATTGGTTATTAAAGAGGTCGTAGCGCCTGAGATAATGGTTTCTGACCTTTCTAGTAGCGTGGTCACTGATTACACACTTATTACATTCTATCTCCTCCAAGTTTATTCAACACCATATAACAATTCAAAGAGGAAGAAATCTCAATGAAAGTTTCACGTTCTCGGCCGAGACCAAGAATCTTTACTCACTGATAATACTGATTTCAATTTTTACATTTCAGGTTCCACTTTATGGAGCGTGAGAGGGAAAAAATAATGCGATACGTAATGCTGACATGAGGACTGTGATAAAGTTGTAATACATCTGTTGTCAGCAACATTTGCCAAGCCGCCACTGAGCGGCAGAGAACTTCCACATACGATTCAAAAATGTTAACTGCAATTCTTCTCTCCCAAAACTGTGTTTATATAATTTTTGTCGTACACGTCACAAACTCCCCTGGATGCTGTACCTTAAATTAAAATATAAGCTCCAAATAGAATTATTTTCCGTATCTTCCATAAAATTCAATACATTCAGATCCAAGACAAATATTCCTCTCGATTTTCAGTCCTCAGTAAATAAAAAAAAAAATTCAAATGTGTGTGAAATCTTATGGGACTTAACTGCTAAGGTCATCAGTCCCTAAGCTTAGACACTAAATTATCCTAAGGACGAACACACACACCGATGCCCGAGGGAGGACTCGAACCTCCGCCGGGACCAGCCGCACAGTCCATAACTGCTGCGCCCAAGACCGCTCGGCTAATCCCGCGCTGCCTCAGTAAATATTTACTGTTGTTATAAGCTTTTACATTAAAATGAACGAGTCTATCTGATAAACTAAACTCAAAACAAGTCAATTCAGTTAACATCAAATTATGAATGACGATAAAATTGTCACGGAAAAACTATGGAAAAACGACAATACGTGATCGTTGCTGTGAGGGACGAGGGCCTTCGGCACATTGCGGCTTGTGAGCAGATATTCTGCAGCACCGCCCGTGTTCGAAGGCACTGCACGTTCTCCCCGTGGTCAGCCGTTACGTGACAAGACAGAAATACAATTCCTGTAGTGACATGTAGATGTACTTCAAAACTTAATAAAAACTTGAATTAAATGCGCTGAACATACATTACGTCGGCTGTTGCGAAAAATGTTTGCGACACTACACCATCCATTACTAATCTCAGAATGTTTAGTGTAGGATTCTTTGCCACCCTCTATAATTTTGGCTGTAGAGTTTCGTGACGTGCTGTCATTGTAACCTATTTTACCTGTATGTTGAGAAAAAAGTCATGTTGATTGCAGAGATGGTCCCCAGGTGGGTAAATGAAATGGCGAAGGAACAAGAATGAAAGTTGTAATGGAGACAGATTCGTGTTAGGAAGGGTGTAAGATAGGTCTGGTGCAGTCGCTATTGGTTTTCCGTGATCTAATTTCTATTGACAGTCGTGGCTTTATGCGCTAAAAATCACAGCGGTACATTTTTCGGTGTTTACACCAGGGACACATATGAAAGAAAAATGAGATTCAACTGGCTTCCTGGTCATTTGGTCGTTTCCCATGGCTTCTCCAAGTCACTGTAGGCGACTGCCTCATGTTACTTAAAAGATAAACGAACGCTCAGTCGTCTGAACGCCTCTCAAACTGGGTGAGTCTTCAGTCGTGTAGGCTCGACACCTGCCAGAGACTCAGTGCGGACATTCCTTTCTCGCTCAGCCGGCCTATATACGCCACACTGCATATGTTGTGCAATCACTCTATGACTCTTATGTCTTGTACGTGTAGTACGTATTTCCTGCCCTGTAATCGATAAGGAGCAGGTAGGGAGCCATCCACAGACAAAGAGGTGATTTCCATCGTTGCTTGATAGGTACATGAATGTTGCGTGTAACATATTGATGACTTAGCAGGTAGTATTACTCGCAGTCACGACCTTCTGTTAGATGACGTAGTCAAAAACAAGAGGCGGTGTTACCCAACAAAAACTGCGGCAATGTGAGAGTAGGTCCACAGGTTACCAGCCTCTTGGAAAGCGAAAGTGAAAATTTATTTGGAAAATATCGGTAACTGGATGTGACAGCGAAGTAGACAAATGTTCCTCACGCGCCCCTGATTCTCCATCATACGAGGGTTGTTCAATAACTAATGCCCCACATTTTTTAAAAAGCCATTCATATACATAGACGAACGTCCTCGTTGGTGCTTCACATATGATGTTTGTTCTGTGGGCCGGTAAAGTTCCGAATCGTACTGTCATATGGCACAGCGTCAAAGTGGCGTCTACATACGACTCACGTCACAAGCAGCGTGCTGTTATTGAATTCTAGTATGCAGAAAACGAAACCTTGGTGTGCAGTGTATGGCGATGCTGCAGTTGATAGGATTACAGTTGGGCGATGGGTAAAGGAAGTTACAGTCTCAGGAAATGCAGAAACAGAGCTCCACGATCAACCACGTTCGGGACGTCCTGTCACAAACACTGCTACAAACATGCTGAATCGTACGGATGCCATTATTCGTGCCGACCGGCGCATCACAACTCGACGAGTGGCTCTACAGTTGTCGGTCAGCGTTGGAAGTGCGTCTGCAGTGATCGAGACTCTCGGATATTGAAAGAGGTGCTCACGATGGATTCCACGAATGCTCACAGCGGACCACAAGATTCAAAGAAAGGCCATTTCATCTGAATTTTTGGACCGTTTTGACACTGATGGAGAGGCCTTTCTGTCACGTATCGTTATGGGGGACGAAAGCTGGGTGCGCCTTTGCTCCGAAAAAAAGGCAGTCCTTTGAGTGGCATCATCCTCATTCACCACAAAAGAAGAAATTCAAGACAACCCCCTCTGCCGGAAAAGTCACACTGACAGTCTTCCGGGATGGCGTCATTCTCGCGGATGTGATGCCGAGAGGGTCATCCATCAATTCAGAGGCATGCGTGAAGACTCTGAATAAACTCAAGAACCGTTTACAATGTGTTCGGTCGGTGAACCCCGCAAAAAACTTGCTCCAACACGATAATGCACACCCACACACAAGTCTGAGATCCTGGAGCCACATCGCCAAATTGGGTTCGACATCATTGCCTCATCCACCCTACAATCCAGACCTAACACCCTCCGATTTCCATCTCTTTGGGCCGCTTAAAGATTCTCTACGGGGACCACACTTTGAAAATGACTAGAGTGTCAATCGTGCAGTGAAAACATGGCTGCGCCTACAGGACGAGAGCTTTTGCCAGCAGGAAATACATGCTCTTCTACAACGTTGGCGTACGGGCATAGAACGTGATGTAGACTACTTAGAAAAATAGGACATGGACAAGACGTGTTGATGAACAGGGTGTTTACAAATGAATATCGGGGTTTTAACGCTTTATAATATTTATTATATTAAACCTTCAGTATTAATGATATATCAAATGAAACAGCAACTCAAGCAGCTTTACTAAGAATCTTATAAATGTTCAACGTAAGTACCATTTGTCACAAGGCACACATCACGTCTATAGCCAGGTTCTTCCCAAACGTTGATAAGTGTGTCTTCAGTGATTGTAGCAACAGCTGCTTCAATACGGTTTCTTAATTCAGGGAGGTCTGCTGGTAGCGGAGGCACGTACACACGATCTTTGATGAAGCCCCAAAGGAAAAAAATCGCATGACGTTAGGTCGGGTGAACGTGGAGGCCATGCAAAGCAAGCCCTGTCATTGGGCCCCTTGCGGCCTATCCAGCGCTTGGCTATAGGCTTGATGTGACAAATGATGCTCACATTGAACATTTATAAGGTTCTTGGTAAAACTGTTTGAGTTGCTCTTTCATTTGACATATCATTTATAACTGCAAATTTAATGTAATAAACATTATAAAGCGTTAAAACCCCTATATTCACTTATAAACACCCTGTATATTGTCACTAAATCCTGACTCGTAACAATAAATATGTTTTAAAAAAATGTGGGGCATTAGTTGTCGAACGACCCTCGTATTTACCACCCCGGCCGCCGCTGCACTCGCTCGCACAGTGCGTGACAGAGTGCGTGAGCCGTCGCTGGCGCCGCTGCCACACGCACTAGTCGGTACCCTGGCCTACCGCAGCCGCAGCCGTGTGTATCGAGGCCTGCGCTAATCTGCGGCCTAGCAGCAGCCTAGCAGCGCGCCAGCACAGCAGCCGGCCAGCCTTGGCGGTATCTGCAGTTGCGAAACGCCCGCCTGCCGAATCCCGCGGCCTTGGCTGCCCGCTATTCGCCGCTGTGCTGCCCGTACACGCTGGCCGCCTCCTGCACAGAACAGAACACGAGGTGTCGTATGTAAAACACTGACATCTTCTCTGTACTGACCACGATACTCGACGATCTGGAAAAGACTAGCCTTAGAAGCGAATACTCAGCACCACGGAGGGCTGTCTGCACGTAGTGAGGTAAATCACAGAACAGAGTGATGAGCCTGTTTCACCAGTGTCTATGGCATTGGTAAACACCGAGAAAGCCTCTGACTCAACAAAATCTGCACTAACTGTCCTAGAAATAACCAAGTTACCGGCGTACGATGTATCCTTACAGGTATCCGATTTGTCTCATTAGTGTTTGGCTAAAAGAACCCACTGTACTGCACTCGACGACGAACCTTTCTACAGAAACAACAGCAATATCGGGGCTGTACAAAAAAAAAAAAAAAAAAAAAAATAAAAAAAAAGACTTCGTAGAGCACTTGCCCGAGAAAGTCAAAGTTCCCGAGTTCGAGTCTCGCTCCGGCACACAGTTTTAATCTGCCAGGAAGTTTCAAACTTCTGTTGTTCTCAGTACACATAACCCATGTATCACCAAGGGTGAGCACCACTAAAGATTCTTAGCTGACGATAATGTTGTCCACTAAATGCCTAGCAATTACAATTACGGACAAATTAAATGGCCGGCAGCGGTGGCCGAGCGGTTCTAGGCGCGAATGCTACAGTCGCAGGTCCGAATCCTGCCTCGGGCATGGATGTGTGTGATGTCCTTAGGTTAGTCAGGTTTAAGTAGTTCTAAGTTCTAGGGGACTGATGACCTCAGATGTTAAGTCCCATAGTGCTCAGAGCCATTTGAACCATTTTTTGAACAACTTAAATTGGAAAGCACACATAGAAAATGTTTTGGGGAAGAGAACCAAAGACTGCGTTTTATTTGGATAAGACTTATAAGAAGATGCAAGATTGCCTTCAAGACGCTTGTCCGCCTTATTTTGGAGTAGCGTTGCGCAGTGAGGGACCCTTTCCAGGTCGGATTAAAGGAGTGCATCCAAAAAGTTCAAAGAAGGACAGCACCTTTTGTATTTCGAGTAACAGAGGAGAGAGTATCACTGAAATGATACTGGATTTCAGGGTGGACATCATTGAATCAAAGGCATTTCTCGCTGCCGCAGGATCTTCTCACGAAATTTCAGTCACCAACTCTCTCCTTCGAATGCGAAAATATTTTGTTGTCGCCGACGTACATAGGCAGAAACGATCGTCATAACAAAATATGCTAAGTCAGAGCTCGCGGGGGAAGATGTAGTTGTTCGTTTTCTCCGCGCGCTATTTGAGAGTGCAATAATAGAGAATTAGTGTGAAGGTGGTTCGATGATCCCTCTGCCAGGCACTGAAGTGTGAGTTGCAGAGCAGTCTTGTAGATGTAGATGTATACGAAGGAAGAAAGGAAGGAAGGCAGGAAAATTGGCTTTAACGTCCCGTCCACATCGATGTCATTAGAGACGGAACGAAATCTCGCATTACGAAAGAGTTGTGAATGAAATCGGTTGTGCCCTGTATAAAGAAACCATCCCGGTACTTGCCTGAGCGATTTAGGCAAATCATGGAAAACCTGAATTTGGATGACAACACGGGGATTTGAACCATCTGCCTGACCACTGCCTTAGCAACCTTGCTCGGTGTGTCACCATACTGAAGAAAGAAAGCTGTCAGTAGCGTTTGATTATAAGTGATCAACGTGTTGAACATCCTATAATTATTCACAGGTAATACTAACAAGAGTATAGAAAAACATACAGAAAAGTCAAAGAGCCATTCGTGAAATTTAAAATTAGGGTGGTAACATTAAGAGTTCAGTGAGAATTCCACTAGAAAACGCAGAGGAGTACACTAAGAGCCTCATTGTGGGGGAGAATATATATATATATATATATATATATATATATATATATATATATATATATATATATATATATATATATCGATGTATAATTGGTTTGTTTTGTAAATATTATTTGTACTTCGCCTACTTCAACCAGTAAGTCTGCAGTTGTACTTCCAACGGACATTCAATGGAGTATGACAAAACTTCGATTCTGTCCACAGCAACAACCTTTCGGGACTCCATTATCAAAGAATCCGTTGAAATACGCATTGCGGAAAATCTAATGAACCGGACAGTGGCTACCAACTGAATAACGAGTGGAATCCCGTCATCTCCGAAACGTGCTCGAGACGAGGACGCCAGAAGACTCCGATAGCTGCGGCCAGCGACAATAATGACGTCAGCTGAGTCTTACAGTTCCACTAGCGAGGGCGCTGCCGCTGGGCGGTTGCTCCTTCTGTCTCCGCGACTTCAAGGCATGTGCTGCAGTACCATCAGAGCTCTATGTAAGACGGAGCGGAGAACGTCTTCGTTAGTCCTCTTCGGCTCACCTGAAGATGGTTGGCAGTTGTCCAGCCGTGGAATGAAGTTTACGACTACAGGCTGCAATCCCGAAACCTTTTGAACAGTTGATTCGCCGGGAAGATTTTAAATTTTACAAGTGCGGAGCTGTTTTCCAGTGAAGAGATGATCATGACGCTTTTTCAGGTACATGTCACGCGTCCTGTGGATACCCAATACGTGTCTTATATGCGGTAATCTTGTTATGGGACAATTTTTTTTTTCGGAAACAGTCACATTATATATGCAGATTCGTAATGAAACTCCCATTTGATCGGAAAATGATAGACAGCAGTACCGTTGATTATTAACAATTAATAACTAACACAGCCTTGCTGTTCTCTAATTCGAATTTACATGCCTTGTGGAATTGGGAAAACTTTGAAAGCACTCTTGAGTTGTGAGTGGGGACGTGGACGACAGCGCCAGTCCCCAGGAGCTTGCTGTACGTAGAGAGCCGAGGGTCAATGGCCCACCAGCCAATGGCTATTGCCTTCCTGCACAGCCGCAGGATGTCGGGCTTCCTGTAGAAACAGATAGCGTTCCCCATGGAGCGAACATATGGGAAAAACATTTCTGTCCTGTAAGTGAAGTCAGAGGATCGTCCTGTTCAGAAAAAGGTGCCATTGTACTGGGAACGTAGAAAGCTGGCCATTTCCCAGAAAGCACTGACAGTCTTGACTCTGCAAAAATGAAACAAATGCTTACGTAATGTAAAGCCAGCCAGCATTGTCTCATCTAAATAAATTATAAATTAGAAAAAGATACTGGATGTTGACGACACAGAGCACCTCACTGTTTAAAGGAAGGGGCAGAGGGAAAGTGATGCGACTCTGTACTTTAGAGGATGAAAGGATGAAAGTCATTGCTCAACCAGCCAGAGGCAGGAGACAGGTCGGCACCCAGTAGTTCTCGAGCCGAGCTAATCAAAGTAAGCGACAATCGCAAAATGCGGCAATGCAAAGGTTTTTTCTTTTAATTAACCCTCGGTCAGAAATGAGATTTCGTCTACATCCTCCAACTTTCAAAACGGCGCCAAACTTCTGCGCTGAGAGCCTCCGCCAGCCGCTGAGCCAGGTGAGCTGATGCACTGGGGACTCAGAAAACTTTAGAGCTAATCTCAGTCTCCTCCTGACGTGATGATGTGAATGGAAAGGAGCTCGAGCGGTCAGGACTTGTGAGTGGGCATCTAGGGTTGCCGTTATGTGACAGAACAGAAAATTAGGTAAAATAAAGAGAATACATTTCAGTGTACGAAATAAGAGGGGCGCGCCTAGGGAGGAAGTTACCAGGTACAGGCCAGTCTAGGAGGTCGAACAACTAAATAATTGGGCAACGGACGGGGAGGCGGTTCATGGGGATCAGCCCCACAGTCCATGACTGCATGGACAGAACTGCCTCGGTTCTGAAAGAAAGGGAACTTGTGCCACGTACATATAGCCGAAGTTGCTCTGGGAGAAAACTTGCAAAGATTTGACTGGCCCTTTGTAATAAATATTTTAAACCATTTCCCAAAAATATTCTTTGACTGACTGCCACCATGTACAAAATGCCTCCGAATTTTTTTATGTGAAAAGTGTTGTATCTTTTTAAATAAGACAAACGTTATTAACATTTTTCATCTTTATTCTCCATGTCTTCATTTTTGCAGCCCTCTGCTGCTATTGACTTCGAATTGTAGCGTGTAACACGGCAGAGTGTAACGTAACTAGGTCGGTGCGTGAGAAACAGTGTGCTGTTACACACAATTACACACATGCAAGAAACAAAAAAGTATAAGTCAAACTAGTGGCAAGCGTATGTTGGCAACACTACAAAAAAAACGCAACACATACTTAGAAGCATGAAAAGAAACAGAAAACAGTTGTGTGCGAAGAACTGTGCGGTGTAAAACATAAAAAATGCGTAGTGCTGGAGAGAAACTAAAAACTAGACCACAACTATTAGTGTCTAAAGAAGAAAAACATCAGCGACGCGCTAGCAGGCGTCATTTCCCGATGTAGGCGATAAATCAAGCGGAAATCACCGTAAGTAAAAACCAGAATATTGTTAACGAATTGCCCGCATCTCGTGGTCGTGCGGCAGCGTTCTCGCTTCCCACGCCCGGGTTCCCGGGTTCGATTCCCGGCGGGGTCAGGGATTTTCTCTGCCTCGTCATGGCTGGGTGTTGTGTGCTGTCCTTAGGTTAGTTAGGTTTAAGTAGTTCTACGTTCTAGGAGACTGATGACCATAGATGTTAAGTCCCATAGTGCTCAGAGCCATTTGAACCATTTTTTGTTAACGAATTGTTTTTCGAGCTTAAAGTAAATCAGAATGTAAATACCTTAATTACAGACCACTAAAGATGCTTTACCTCAATAAAGCGAAAGGCGTCTGGTGAAAAAACACGCATTTCTTGTAGTTGCAACGACAGAACGAAATATCCTCAAGAATTGTAAAGCAACTAAGACAATATGGCAAAAGTCAAGAATTCATTGCGATGTTTTAATCTGCAATCAGATTCATGTTCACTTGTACTTCTCACAAATTTCTTTTTTATATGAATGTGTCTTGTATTTACCAGTTCAATATTTTTATTTCATAGTTGATACATACCCGCCCCTCCCCCCACCCCCCACCCTCCCGTGAACCATGACCCATTCCGTCGGTAGGGTGGCTTGCGTGACTCGGCGATACAGATAGATGTATCGTAGGTGCAGCCACAACGGATGGGTATCTGTTGAGAGACCAGACAAACGTGTGACTCCTGAAGAGGAGCCGTTTCAGTAGTTACAGGGCAACAGTCTGGATGATTGATCCGACGTTCTAACATCAACCAAACAGGCCTTGCTCTTCTGGTACTGCGAACGGCTGAAAGCAAGGGCAAACTACAGCCGTAATTTTTCCTGACGGCATAATGCTCTACTGCATTGTTAAATGAAGATGGCATCCTCTTGGGTAAAATATTCTAGAGGTAAAATAGTCTCCCATTCGGATTTCTTGGCGGGGACTACTCTGGAGAAATACGTCATCAGGAGAAACAAAAAAATGGCGTTCTACGGTTCGGTGCTTGGAATGTCAGATCCATTAGCTGGGCAGGTAGGTTGGAAAATTTAAAAAAGAACTGGATAGACTGAAGTTAGATATAATGGGAATTAGTGAATTTCTTTGGCAGGAAGAACAGGACTTCTGATCAAGTGAATACAGGGTTATAAATACGAAGTCAAGTAGGAGTAATGCGTGGGTTTAATAATGAATAAGAAAACAGGAATGCGGATAAGCTCCCCTGAACGGCATAGTGAGAGCATGATCGTAGCGAACATAGACAAGAAGATCACGTGTACCTCTGTACTACTAGTTTAAATTCCAGCTAGTTCCGCAGATGATGAAGGTATTGAAGAAGTGTACGATGAGACAGAAGAAATTATTTAGATTGTTAAAGGAAACTAAAATTTAATTGTGATAGGGGAATGAAATTCGATAGTGGGAAAAGGAAGTGAAGGAAAATTAGTAGGTTCTTCAGGAGTGGAAAAAAGGAATCAAAGAGGAAGCCACTTGCTATAATTTTGTACAGAGCGTAATTGAACCTTAGGGAAGGTCAGTATTGATTCTGGAGAACTGCAGGAACACGGAAGGCAATATTGACCCTAATACGTCTCTTAGAAGGTAGGTCAAAGAAAGTCAAACGTATGTTTATAGCGACTGTATACTTTGAGAAAGCTTTTGACCATGTTGACCGGAATAATGTCTTTTAAATTCTCAAGGTGGCAGTGGTAAAATACAGGGAGCGAAAGGCTATTTATAATTTGTCCAGAAACCAGATGGCAGTTATAAGAGTCGAAGGGCATCAAAGGGAAGCAGTGGTTGAGAAGGGAGTGAGGCAGGGTTGTAGCCTGTCCCCGATGTCATTCAGTCTGTACACTGAGCAGGCACTAAAGGAAACAATAGAAAAATGTGGCGTAGGAAATAAAGTCGAGGGAGAAGAAATAAAATTTTTTAGGTTTGCCGATGACGTTGAAATTCTATCAGAGATATCAAAGGGCTTGGAAGAGCAGTTGAACGGAATGGAAGGTGTCTTGAAAGGAGGCTATAAGATTAATATCAATAAAATCAAAGCCGGCCGCGGTGGTCTAGCGGTTCAGGCGCTCAGTCCGGTACCGCGCGACTGCTACGGTCGCAGGTTCGAATCCTGCCTCGGGCATGGATGTGTGTGATGTCCTTAGGTTAGTTAGGTTTAAGTAGTTCTAAGTTCTAGGGGACTGATGACCAGAGATGTTAAGTCCCATAGTGCCCATAGCCATTTTTTTTAATAAAATCAAAACAAGGGTAATTGAATGTAGTCGAATTCAACCAGGTGATGCTGAGGGAATTAAAGCAGGAATAGAGACAGTTAAAGCAATAGATGAGTTGTGTTATATAGGCACCGAGGAAGGGGTAAGTAGAGAGGATATAAAATGTAGACTGGCGATGGCAAGAAAAGCATTTCTGAATGAGAGAACTTTGGTAATATCGCATATAAATTCAAGTGTTATGGAAGTCTTTTCTAAAGGCATTTGCATGGAGTGTAACCAGGTATAGAAGCGAAACATGGATGATAAATAGTTTAGAGAAAAAGTGGGTAGATCACTTGACTAATGAGGAAGTACTGAACAGAATTGGGAAGAAAGGATCGATTGACAGGGCACATTCTGAGACGTCAAGGGATGACCAATTTAATATTGGCTGGAAGTGTGGGCGGTAAAAATCGTAGAGGGAGAGCAAGACATGAATACAGCAAGCAGATTCAGAAGGATATAGGCTGCAGTAGCTATTCGTAGATGAAGAGCTTATCACAGTGTGGAATAGCATGGAGAACTGCATCAAACCTGTCTTCGGTGTGAAGAGCACAACAACAACAACAAAAAGCAGTTAATACACTGCTCAACCATAGTTAAAGGATCACTTTTTCGTCATTCGGTAACTATCTTCTATTCCTACGCAAAAGTTTGAAATTTGGCCCCAAGTAGCAGTGCAAACGCGTGGCGCCCTGCCGTGTAACCGTCGAGTTCGGTGACGCTTGAAACAGCAACACATCGCAGACAAATGCAACGGCTCAGAAGTTCACGTGAGGTGTAAAGTTGGTTAATGATGTCACATTGGCACCAGATTTGACCGCAACTTGGCCCAAGGCCACCATGCATGTATCAGACATGGGAAGGTCGTCACATCCCATCTTACCCGTACTTCACACCTTCTTTTGACGCCTCTACGGTGGAGGTCAGGACTGTGACATTCCGCGTTGAAATCACGTCGTTTTCTTATGCTTTGTCAACGAAAGCATTTCAGACACTCAACCGCAGCTCAGAGTCGACACGGAAACGCCTCAGAGGGGGGCATAAACGGCGTCAGTGAATCCACACCTCACCTTGAATCGTTGGTCAGTGCACATTTCGCGGTCGAAACCGACAGTTCACAAAGTGATCAGCAAACCTACTCTAATTACATCGGAGGGCTGCAACCCCATTGTACGTGATCTGTGGAGTGCAGCGCGGCCGCAATTTGATCTTTGCTGTACGGCTTGCATTCACTAGGGACTGTGAAAAACCATTCGACGAAACCTCAACGGGATTCGAAGCAGCAAAGACTGCATATGATTTTTCATCCCTCCTTCTTCGCGCCCTACGATCGCCCGATCGCGGAGCGGCAAGGGGGGGGGGGGGGGGGAGGAGAGGAACATTAAGAAGTACGTGAATAAAACGGCAAAGCGTCCGTCTAAGACCCGCCAGGTCCGAAACGCTTTCGGTACCATCCACTCACCTCAGGGTGAATAATCAAAATTCGCGCATTTGGGGGACTGAGAATCCTCATTTCGTGTTCGAGTAGTCCCTTCAACCTCAACGGGTGACTGTGTGGTGTGCAGCGTCCAGCCACGGAATAATTGGTGCGATATTCCTTGATTTCACGGTGACTACCCAACACCGCGTGAAGGTTTTGGAATATGATTTCATCCCCATTATCCAAAGTGACTCTGATTTCGACAAGATGCAGTTCATGCAAGACGGAGCACGACTCCACCGAATCAGGAGGCATGTCCTGGAGGACCACTTTGGGGACCGCATTCTGACTCTGGGGCCTCGATTGGTCACCATATTCTCTGATCTGAACACATGCAATTTGTGAGACTATATTGAAGACAAGGTGTACAGCAATAACCCCAAAACCATTGCTGAGGTGCAAAAAGCCATTCAGGAGGTCACCGAAAGCATCGATGTTCCGACACTTCAGCAGGTCATCCAGAATTTCGCTATTCGTCTACGCCGCATCATCACCAATTATGGCAGTCGTATAGAACATGTCATAACCTAAATACGAATATCACTTTGACATGTTGAGTGAAGTACGGGCACGCCGTACTGTGTAACTAATTTACGTTTTTCGTCATATTGTTGTGGTCCAGAGACTGGTTTGATGCAGCTTTCCATGCTACTCTATCCTGTGCAAGCTTCTTCATCCCCCAGTACCCACTGCAACCTACATCCTTCTGAATCTGCTTAGTGTATTCCTCTCTTTGTCTCCCTCTACGACATATACCCTCCGCACTGCCCTCCAATACTAAATTGGTGATCGCTTGATGCCTCAGAACTTGTCCTACCAACCGATCCCTTCTTCTGGTCAAGTTGTGCCACAAACTCTTCTCTCCAATTATATTCAATACCTACTCATTAGTTATGCGATCTACCCATCTAATCTTCAGCATTCTTATGTAGCACCACATTTCGAAAGTTTCTATTATCTTCTTGTTCAAACTATTTATCGTCCATGTTTCACTTCCATACATGTCTACACTCCATACAAATACTCTCCGAAACGACTTCCTGACACTTAAATCCATACTCGATGTTAACAAATTTCTCTTCTTCAGAAACGCTTTCCTTGCCATTGCCAGTCTACATTTTATATCTTCTCTACTTCGACCATCATCAGTTATTTTGCTCCTCAAACAGCAAAACTCCTTTACTACTTTAAGTGTCTCATTTCCTAATCTAATTCCCTCAGCATCACTCGAGTCAATTCCACTACATTCCATTATCCTCGTTTTGCTTTTGTTGATGTTCATCTTATATCCTCCTGTCCATTCCGTTCAACTGCCCTTCCAAATCCTTTGCTGTCTCTGACAGAATTACAATGTCATCGGCAAACCTCAAAGTTTTTATTTCTTCTCCGTGGATTTTAATACCTACTCCGAATTTTTCTTTTGTTTCCTTTACTGCTTCCTCAATATACAGATTGAATAACATCGGGGAGAGGCTACAACACTGTCTCCCTTCCCAACCACTGCTTCCCTTTCATGTCTCCCGACTCTTATAACTGCTATCTGGCTTCTTCAAAATGGTTCAAATTTCTCTGAGCACTATGGGACTTAACTTCTCAGGTCATCAGTCCCCTAGAACTTAGAACTACTTAAACTTAACTAACCTAAGGACATCACACACATCCATGCCCGAGGCAGGATTCGAACCTGCGACTGTAGCGGTCGCACGGTTCCAGACTGTAGCGCCTAGAACCGCTCGGTCACCATGGCCGGCAAAATGGTGTCCCTTGACCACCGTTCTGACTCTCGGAAATACAAAAAAGTCGCACGGAGCGATATCTGGTGAATAAGATGGCTGTGATTTGCTCTAACAGATCGGTTGCCACATTTTTCCGTGTTTCTCGCGGTTGTGGTGTGAGATTTTTGGGGACCATTTTTGCACAAATCCTTCTCAAACCAAGATCTTCAGTTTTTACTACACGAACCGTTTCTCGATTGATATTCAGTTCTTCTGCAATCATTTTCACGGATAATCTTCGATCAGGGCGCACACCCTGGCCAAGCTGACATCTGTCTGTGAGATTGATGGTCGTCCACTGCGGTCTTCATCTTCAACATTCTTTCTGCCTTCACTAAACATTTCATGCCAAGGAAAAACTTGAGCTCTTGACATAAACTCCTCTCCAAAAGCCTTCTGAAGCTTACCGAAAGTTGTCGTCGCGTTTTCACCCAATTTAACGCAAAAAAATGGCATACCATTGCGCATTATTATGCGGTTCCATTTTCGTAACAGGAGACACAAACACGTGTTAACTTATTACAGCACAACTTACGACTGAGCATTTGCATCGTTGTGCCACTTGGACTAGAAGCAGATTACAGACCAAGGTCAAAGATATTGTGCCTACGCAAGCATGCAGGGTTGCCACATCTTGCAAAGAAAATCAGCCTCATTACTTTATTGTCGCACCTCATAGATAATTACGGGATGTTGAAAAAGTGATCCTTTAACTTTGTTCCGGAGTACAGAGTATATTGCGGACTCAAGTACTTCTACTATATACAGTAGGTAAGATCTCTCTGACATCAGGAACTTTTTTATGTGTTTCTGTAATGCGGAACAGTTGAACTTTATCAAGTAGCATGATCGTTACTTGGGGGTAAACTATCATTTTTAGTTGACTTGGGGTGATAGTAGGCAATTAAATGTACATTTGCTTATCCAGAGAGTGATGGCAGAGCAGTATTTCACGGCCGTCATCCAGCATTACTATTTATAATTTTACTTTCTTTTATTTATTTAGTTAGGCGACAAATTTAGGACAGTGATAAGCTATTTGCATTTATTGTTTTTTTATTTAGTTTAATCTGTATATGTTTATCGGTACAGAGTTACAGTACGCTGTCCGTGCTGGCCGGAGTGGCTGGGCGGTTCTAGGCGCTACTGTCTGGAACCGCGCGACCGCTACGGTCGCAGGTTCGAATCCTGCCTCGGGCATGGATGTGTGTGATGATGTCCTTAGGTTAGTTAGGTTTAAGTAGTTCTAAGTTCTAGGGGAATGATCACCTTAAAGTTGAGTCCGTTTAGTCCCCCTTAAACATCCCAACAACCACCACCACCACCAAAGTTAAGTCCCATAGAGCTCAGAGCCATTTGAACCATTTTTTAACGCTGTCCATCTTACCCATTGGCACCAGCTGCTCGGTCTCTTCTCGGAAAAACTGCTGTGAGGACGTCTGATTTTTCTGGGTGATCTGGTTGTTTGTCCATTTCTTGTGCAGCTTTCTTGACGTTCATGTACCACAGCATTTTTGTTTTCTGGTTTAGAGTGAAAGGTTTTGACGATGCGTTTTGTCCATTTCAGTTAACTGATTCTTCGTTGTACTGAAGGTAAACAAAGCCGTCCTCAGTGAGAAGGCTCGGTATGAACAGCACAGTGCTACGTTGGCAGCGGTGTTCCTGGAGGCGCAATGCCGTTATTGTGCTCCGACTCCTGAGCTGAGTTGTCCAGCCAGCTTCCAGATCATGGCGCAGCCCTGCGTTTTCCACATCAATAAACTTTGTCACAGGTGAGAGAAGTGACAAGTGAAACATACAAATCCTAGGCCCGTCCGCGGGTCGAATCCGAGACTTTTTATCCTCACTCTTCTGCTCGTGTGGCTGTAACGATGGATGCTGCGTTTTCACGCTGTGTCATTGATATTTTTTATTTATTTTAGAAATTACTCGTTGCCTAGGTTTTTTAAATATAGGTTCTGCTTTGATAAGCTGGAGCCAGTACCTTGTATTTCGATCTTTGTGCCTTCTACTTCTAATTCCGCTGGGAAACATGTGTAAGACAAGGTACCATACTCAGATGAGTAATATAGACACGCCATCTTTATTGTTGTGAGGACTATTTTTGAGATACATTATAAAACAGTTTTATTGTAGATGTCTATGTGGTATGCAAATTATTATACTCTGAAGCGCCAAAGAAACTGGTATTGGCGAGCGTATTCAAATACAGAGATACGTAAACAGTGAGAAAACGGCGCTGCGGTCGGCAACGCCTATATAAGACAACAGGCGTCTGCCGCAGTTGTTAGATCCGTTACTGCTGCTGCAATGTCGTGTTATCAAGATTTGAGTGAGTTTGAGCGTCGTGTTACACTCGGCGCACGAGCGATGGGACACAGCATCTCCGAGGTAATGATGAAGTGGGGATTTTCCCCTACGACCATTTCACGAGCGTACCGTGAATATCAGGAACCCAGTAAAACATCAAATCTCCGATATCGCTGCGGCCGGAAAAAGATCCTGCAACAACGGGACCGACGACGACTGAAGAGATTCGTTCAACGTGACAGAAGTGCAGCCCTTCCGCAGATTGCTGCAGATTTCAAAGCTGGGCCATCAACACGTGAGAATGTGTGAAGCATTGAACGAAACATCACCAATATGGGTTTTCGGTGCCGAAGGCTCACTCACGTATCCTTGATGACTGCAACGACACAGAGCTTTATGCATCGCGTGGGCCCATCAACACCGACACTGGACCGTTGATGGCTGCAAACATGTTTCTGGTTAGACGAGTCTCGTTTCGAATTGTTTCGAGCGATGGACGGTGAAAGGTCTCTGTTGGATTCCTTTCATGTTAATTTCTTAAATATGTTGTCATTTACGGCATAAATTCCTCTTCTAAATCTACTGTGGTGTTTCTATCTGGGAGGAGACTGAGCGGTGGAACGTATTACTTTTACACATAAACAAGAACGATCTGTCACACTACTACACTTTAAAGCACAGTTTGTATGTAATTCATATATGTAATTCATGTCACACAGTCTCATACGGAACCTACATCCACTTTCTTTTATATACTGTATATGATAAGATACTGTCATCCCCCTTCCCTTCTGTGTGAGAGGATGAATGAGCAAATGTATTTCTAGTTGCATGCTTGAGGGTAGCAGACAAGCTTGTCTGCTAGAGAACAGTAGGACCAACGTCGGAACAGGTAGCTACGCTTTCTAAAAGCAAAGAGGTTTCTATCCTTAGTATGGTCCTGTCCGTCCCTTGTCATGTTGGTATAGGAAGCTGCCCCTCTGGCCACTTTCGTTTGTATTTGTGAGCCGCCCTCAGGACGGGACCAGGTCAGTCTGTCCGTGGCGAGCGTCTGAAGTGGTAAGATCACCGGCTAAGCACGTGTCTGCTAAGTCCGTAGGACAATGGATTTCTTAAGATCAGCGTAACTGAAAATTTAATCACCTTTATTTCAGGTTTAGCTCTAAAATATCTAATGTTATCTTAAATTGCAACGCAGTGTAATTCGAGTGTGAAGTTCAGAATATTTTCCAGTAGTAGCTTGGTCACTACTTTGTGAGTAAAGTGGAACCACATGTTGATCAGTAACTCTAACTAAGATCATCAATCTTAAATGCGGATGTGCGTGAGATTATAACGTCTCGTCTTGACAATATTTTTCAATATAGCAACTTTTCTTTATGTTCAACCCACGTGGGGTGTACTTTGTGAGACCAGTACCACGTGCTTATACAATTGTTTGACCCATCAGGTTAATAGTAAGACGATAGTAACCAGTTCGAGGTTTTTCTTTTGTAAATTGCTTTTCGATCTAATTTATTTTAATTATCAAAATTATTGTGGAGTTACACTCTTTGTGTAAACCAAGTTGACCACGTGAAGCATATGGTGTAATCATCAAAGTAGCCCTCAGCTATTCTTTTCGGGAAGATTTCACAGAGAGTTAGTATGAATTTAGTATACCAGTGTGTGGTAATTACATGATGGACAGGATTGCGCTACGAACGTAACTTCTTTGGCTGAAAATTGAATCGGTTGGTTGTGGTTAATTTCCTCTTGCATATGTTTCAACGTTCTTCGTGTGTTATTTTATGAATGCAGTGTTGTATGCAGTCTCCCAATCTTGGCTCCATATTTGATGTGTTCCGTAAGATTACAATCTCACATTTTCACAGTCGTAAATAAGGCACCAGCTTAGTTATGACTCAAGTTTAATATGCTGAAATTTCAATGATCAATGTTAAAATAAATTTCCAAATATAAACTGATTTATTTCTTTTTATGTAAATTCTCTTTTATATATATATATCACCGGTTGTCGTATGACTATTAAAAGATTATAATTAATGTTAGTGTGGTTGGGAATTTGGTAAGCTAGACTGAATACCTGGTGAAACAGTTGCGCAGTAATGCAAGGTTAACTTCCCCAGACAGCTCACAGCTTTTAACCCGCTTTTATTGTCTATCAGCAGCGATTTCATAGCAAATTAAGGCAACAACGTTACAACGGGTACGGGTAAGAAGGCAACCTCATGAAGCCATGGACCCTTCATGTCAGCAGGGGTTGTTAAAGCTGGTGGAGACTCGGTAATGGTGTGGGATGTGTGCAGTTAGAGTGATATGGGATCCCTGATATATCTACATACGACTCTGACAGGCGACACGTACGTAAACATCCTGTCTGGTCGCCTACATCCATTCATGTTCATTATGCATTCCGACGGACTTGCGCAATTCCAGCAGGACAGTGCGACACCCCACACGTCCAGAATTTCTACAGAGTGGCTCCAGGAACACTCTTCCGATTCTAAAGACTACCGCTGGCCACCAAACTCACCAGACATGAACATTGCTGAGCATACCCGGGATGCCTTGCAACGTGCTGTTCAGAAGAGATCTCCAGCCCCTCGTACTGTTACGGATTTATGGATAGCCCTGCAGGATTCATGGTGCCAATTCCCTCCAACGCTACTTCAGACGTTAGGCGAATCCATGCCACATCGTGTTGAGTCACTTCTGCATTTTCGCGGGGGTGCTACGCGATATCCGGCAGATATACCAGCTTTTTTGGTTCTTCAGCGTATGATTTTATATTATTGCATTATATATTACGAGGGTCACTCCAAAAGAAACGCACACTATTTTTGTAAAAATACCGTTTTCATTCTGCATGTGTGAAAGTTTTGCAGTGTGTAGATACATCCTTCCCGCTTGTTTTCAAACTTAGTTCAACCTGTCCCCGTGAGTGGCGCCGTCACAGCATGTCTTCAAGATGGCTGCTACACTTGACGTTCGTCAGAAGCAACGTGCTGTCATAGAATTCCTGTGCTGTGAAAACGAGACAGTGGGAAACATCCACAAGAGGCTGAGAATGGTATATGGAGACGCTTCTGTCTATCGCAGTACAGTTAGTCGGTGGGCAAACAGGTTACGTGATGAAAGCAGGCACGGCATTATTGAAGATTGTCCTCGCAGCGGCAGGCCTCGTAATGCACACACTCCAGACAATGTGCAGAGAGTTAAAGAATTGGTGACTGCTGACAGACGCATCACAGTGAACAAATTGTCACGCTACATTGGGATAGGGGAAGGAAGCGTTTGCAGAATACTGAAGGTGTTGGCGTTAAAAAGGGTTTGTGCCAGGTGGGTTCCCGGGATGTTGACAGTGGCTCACAAAGAAACAAGGAAAACGGTATGCAGCGAACTTTTGGAACAGTACGAGAATGGACATGAATATCTTGGAAGAATTGTGACAGGTGATGAAACATGGCTCCATCATTTTTAACCAGAGACGAAGAGGCAATCAATGGAGTGGCTCCATGCAAATTCACCCAAGGAAAAAAATTCAAAACCACACCTTCTGCTGGAAAAATTATGGCTACGGTGGTTTTTCGATTCCGAAGGACTCTTGCTTGTGGACATCATGCCAAGTGGAACCACCATAAATCCTAATGCATGTATGACGACACAGAAGAAACATCAAACTCGACTGAGTCGTGTTCAACCACATCGGCAAAAGCAGGATGTTCTGCTGTTGTACGACAATGCACAGCCACATGTCAGTGAAAAACCACGGAAGCAATCACAAAACTCGGATGGACAACACTAAAACACCCGCCTTACAGTCCTGACTTGGCACCATGTGACTATCATCTCTTTGGCAATCTGAAAGACTCTCTTCGTGGAACAAGGTTCGAAGTTGATGACTCCCTTGTGCACGCTGCCAAACAGTGGCTCCAACAGGCTGGTCCAGAATTTTAACGTGCGGGTATACAGCCGCTGGTTCCAAGATGGCGTAAGGCAGTTGAGAGAGATGGAAATTATGTGGAGAAATGAAAATATTGTTCCTAAAGGATGTATCTACACACTGTAAAACTTTGAAACATGTAGAATAAAAGATGGATTTAAAAAAAAAATAGTGTGCATTTCTTTAGGAGTGACCCTCGTATCATGATTTAAGTAAATCTTTGGTCGATCTTAGATCCTTAAGACCCTAATGCGATGAGGGGAGGTACAAAAGAAAGCAGTATTGGTACCTGTAAAAGTTCAGGACGTTTCCAGTGTGACGACAAAGCTACTGTGACCTCTGTTCTGGGATCCACCGACGCGCGAATGAATGAGCTCTGGCGTTGCGAGAGTTGCAGCTGGGAATGCATCAGGTAGCCGACACCCTGGCGTGGCGTGGTGCAGTGTACACACTGCCAGAGATAGGGAAGCAGCCGCCTGCCCGGATGTGAGATAACGGAGAGGGGAGGGCGCGCCGTGCTGTGTCTCTCTGTGTGGTCTGCGCGACAGCCGGCGACCGCTCTGGGCTGGTCTCTGTCTGGACACGTTCCACAGCGCCGGTGGCATGACTTAAGTCCAGTCGTACCGACGGCGCCAGGCGGAGGCGGCTGTTTCCTGCACGTGACTCACAAGGCGAGGCCACGACGTTTGGAACGCGGATTTACTGCAAACTTCGTACACTCGTAGTACTCCATGAGGTCAACAAAATGTGTAAGCAGTAGCGCGTACTTCTCAAGCGTTATTGAGAAAATCGCAAGATAATTTCGGTCGTCAAATATATACCTGTGCGTGGCCATTTTTACCATGAAGCGGTGGCAGCCCACTGGACTTTGAGAAAGCGTTCGATAGAGTCGATCATGCTTACCTTTTTCACACCATGCGTGCCATGAACTTTCCGCAAGGTTTTATCAACATTATTACAAATCTTCTGCAGAAGTCAACATCGACAATTATGGTAAACGGTCAGTCCAGTAGGCCCATTGTAATGAAAAGTTCGGTGCGACAAGGGTGCCCGATGTCTATGTCACTATTTGCAATAGTAATCGAGCCATTACTTTTTCGCCTGAGCCACAACCTACAAGGATTCACTGCACGCGACCGTAGGATTGTCTGCAGGGCATATGCCGATGACGTTACATTTATTGTCAAAGACAACGACGAGATAGAGAAAGCTCTCGACATAATAAACAAATATGAACAAGTATCTGGTGCGAAACTGAATAGAAATAAGTCTGGCATAATGAATATAGGAAGCGGATTAGGAGTTCCCATTCATGGACCAATAAAGGACATTGTCACAATGACATGTCTTGGGGTGGAGTATACAAGGAATATTCGGCAGACCATCGCAGTTAATTACAGAAGAATCCTCAACACCATCCGTGCTTGTATGCGTCAGCACAATCTCCGTACTCTTGATGAGATACAAAGAGTGGCTCTCGTCAACATCTATTTATCCTCTAAATTAAATTACATGGCACAAGCCCTGCCAATGCCGAGCGAAGTGGCGAACAGGATTTTGGCTGCTTTTGGCCAGTTCGTCAGCCGCGGCCACATCTTCAAGGTCAAGTACCAAACGTTGACTCTACCGACTGACAACGGTGGATTGAATCTCACAGGCGTGTGCAATAAAGCACAAGCATTGTACGTCTGTAAAACATATAAACTGTGGAAGCGGTCAGTCAACAGTGTTGCCGCATTTCTGTTAAATGAAATAGCGCCGGCGAGCCAGGACGCCCCAATAGACGTTCACCACATCCCAAATGAACTTTACCACCTAAAACATTTCCTCGTAGAATATAGCTACATTAGACTGGGAACACCCGAGAAAGATGTCATCAAACTCAAGAAAATATACCAAAACTTAATGAACTTTCAGACCAAGATCATCATAGAACAAAAATACGTCGGTCACTCTTGGCATGATATCTGGAGGAACATACACCACCCGTATTTACCAACAAAAGTGCGGTCATTGTGGTACTATTTTGTGAATAGGAAATTTCCAACGAACTCCAGACTACACTCCATTCATCTGGCTGATTCCCCTTTGTGTACCACTCGCAACCTGATTGACACAGATAAACATCAATTTGTCTGAGGAGATGCAAATAATATATGGTTGTCAATCAGAAAAAAATTAGCAACTATGCAGAGAAAACCGCCGTATTTGATAACGCCATCGTGCCTTTTATACCCGGAAGAAGAGCTATACCCCACCTGGAAGAAAAATGCCGTCAACTGGTTGAAGGGAAACGCGGTATTTTACCTGCTGTCCAGTAAAGAAAGGAGCGAAGGAGATTTTTGGACGTACATCTCCGACCTGCATCACAAGCTACTACGCATGAATAATTATTATGATACATACGCCAACTTCCTCAGAAGAACAGTCATGTGAATTCCATTTTCGAGGATGCGATTCAGAAAATGAAGAAACGAGGGACAATTTGGTCTCTGAAAAACAAAAACAAATACGATCAAGTGACGAACATCACTATCTGGTTTAGATTTGCATTTTTTCTAAAATGTCAAGGAACCTGTAATTGTTTTATGACTTTTAAATGTCAGTTGAACATTATGTACTACTATGGAATGTTATGACCGATAAATTGGGGAAAAAAGTGGTTAGCGTTCAAGCCCCGCAATCACTGGATCGAGTTCCGTGCGATTTTTTTTTTCTTAATTTTCAACACAGTCATTTTCTTTACTATTTATATTACAATTGATATAATGGGGAAAATACGTGTAATCGGAGGAACTTTTATTAAATGTACAATGTTATTTGACAGTCTACTAATTTTTATTATCACAAATAATGTAATATTCATAACTATCGACTAGTAAACGACCAAACGCATAAAGCGATACTGAAAATGTATGCTTGTCCGTGATTTGAGAAACCCCTTATACCTGGAAGGAGCCCGAAACGACTTGTTACCTCCAAGTTTTGACCGGCACAGACGGCTTTCGAAAGATGTACAAATTAATAGTCGCTTTCGACATTACGAGTACAAGTTGCAGAAAGGTATTTTTCGTAAAAACATGGAAAACATAAAGTTAAACGGCACCAGTTGCATAGAATTAATGCTGTGTTTCTGCATACGCAAGGTCTTTTGACGTTTTCCGTGGAAAAACAAACCTCGCTAACATTTTCAAAAACCTCTCTTTCAGACGATAATTTGGAAGCAAGTCATGCATAACGCAGTATTTCCTTAAAAATTGGCGCTGATAATTGGTTATGCAGTATCGAGTGTATTTTCATAGCGTCTTCCGAGAAGCAATTTCTCGTTCTCTTTCGATTAAATACGAAGAGTTTTGAAGACGCGGACAAGCATACATTTTCGGTATCACTTTATGCGTTCGGTCGTTTACTAGTCGACAGTTATGAATATTATATTGTTTGTGATAATAAAAATTAGTAGACTGCCAAATAACATTGTAAATTTAATAAAAGTTCATCCGATTACACGTATTTTTTCCCATTGTATCAATTTAATATAACTAGTAAAGAAAATGACTGTGTTGAAAATTTAAAAAAAAACTGATGACAGGAACTCGATCCAGCGGCTTGCACGCCAACTAATAATAAAAAAAAATTGTTCTATATTATTCGTTGAATTTGTTCAGGGCGGACGTCCGATGACACCCGTACAGTTTGGTCCCTGATCCGTTCGTTGAGGGGTTTTTTTTTTTTGTAACCATATATATTTATTTAAATATATTAACAGCGATACATTTTAAAAAAACACATTTTATTGTATTAACCTATTATACTCCTAGTGTTGGGGAACATTACTGTCATTTTATAGGTTTTCGTTTTTATATTTTCCCTTTTTCGTTTTTCTCTTATTGTTGTTCCTTAAACCCTTTTACATGGCCATTTGTCATCTTTTTTTTATGGGTATACATTGCAGGACAGGCATAACAGTTTAGATTTAGCATCGATGCATTGATTTTGAGTTCATGTTTCTGTATGTGATGCACTTGTGATGCCACAGGCACAATGTGTATTCTGGTTTCATCTCTTCCTCTAGTTTACACTGTTAGGTGGGCCAGTGTGCGGGAAACATCACCATGATAGATGGAGCAGAAGTCGAAGAAATTTTTTTTACATATACTACAGATTATTCCTAATTTGAAGAAGAGAGAAAATTTTGTCGTATTATGTAAGAGAAGTAGAAAGGAGAGTGTGAGTAAACAATAGAATTTTATAGGCACAAAGTAAAGCAGATCATTTAAAAAATAATAATAATTATAATTATTATGAGTAGTTGGCACTTTCCACTAAGTAATGCTTGTCTCCTAGACAGTACAGTACAAATAATAAAAAAAATTAATCGAAAAAAAAAGAACTGGTAGTACTACTGGGCATACTTTTGACACTGTTTTGGCTGCGAGCATGACAGATGTTTGGTGAGAAGCACTTTGAATCACTGATTTCACTAAGAAGAAACACTTTATACTACTATACTTCACTATTTAATGCGAGAGGAGAAAGCACTTTATCTTTTTTGTTGCACTTATTCACTATCACTGCACAGGTTATTCTTGTGGCGAGTGTGGTGAGGTGTCTGGTGGCGGTGCTGAGTTCACAGGCTGGGGAGGACTCTGGCGATTGCTGTCTGCAGTGGAATCTGCAGGAAATTTTTGAAGTTCTCGCGGTAGCGCCTGTGCTGCTGGGCCGTCTTGTTCTCCTCCCAGAAGTCCATCAGGAAGGCCAGCTGGTCGATCTGCCTCCGCGCTACGATGGCGCGTGCCGTCATGGCGAGGATCCAGAGGGTCGCCAGTCGCTGGGGTCGTGGAAATGGGTTGCAGTCTGGGGCGGTGATTGCTTCCACTGTGATGCTTCCCGGCGCCGTTCTGTTGATGTGGGCCATCATCTGCTGGCACGCTTCCCAGATCTTGATGGCATTCCCGCAGGTGAAACGGTGCTCGAGGGTGTCGGTCATGCCACATACGTCACACATGTCACTTGCGACGAGTTTTATCTCCGCCAGTCTTTGGTTGGTTGGTACCGTTCTGTTAACTATTTTGTACCATGTCTCCTTCGCATGTTTAGGCAACACGTTTTCCGAGACGTTTCCCCATATTTCTTTCCAATTGTATTGCGGGAGTTTGTGTTCAATTTTGTTTTTTGCCGGCTTCCCCCTGAGGGCCCAGTATATTCTCTTGGCCGTTCTGTGGCTGGGGTTCGCCACGGTGTCCAGAACGCAAATTTTGTTGGCGTAGTGCAGCCTGACGTGTCGCATTCTGAAGGGAATGTGCCTCGTGTCGACCGGCGCTTCTTGGGATGCGGGCTTGTATCTTCCAATTATCTTGGCTGTGACGCTGTCAGGGTTTTTGTCCTGGGTGGCGAGCGTTCGTTTTAGTAGAAGGGCTGCACATTTGGTCTTTATATCAACTAGACCTAGTCCCCCTTCTTTCGTTGGCAGCGAGCACGTTGCTTGCGCCACTTTGAATATATTTCGACGCCACAACAGGTAGTACACTGCGCTCGTTAGTGCTCGAGCAATTTCTGTCGGGATGCTTAAGATTTGCGCCAGGTACCATGCTTTCGACATGATAGTCGTGTTTATCAGTTCTGTTTTCTGGTGGATTGTTAGCTTCCGGTTCGCGTGCTGCCTGGAGAGACCTCTTACGGTGTGTAGCACGTCCCTCCAGTTGCATGCGGCCATTCCAAGTGGACAAGACTGCATATATATTCCAAGAACTTTATGGCTTTCTGCAGTTTTACACCACTGGCTGTCTGGTTTGAGTCGTTGATTCCCTATCGGCAGTAGCACTGTTTTTGTGGGGAAAGGGTAGCTAACGTTCTGACCGAACACGCTGAGCTACCGTGCCGGCACCACTCGGTTGTAGCCTCTTCATGATAAAAATGGCCGCGCACAGATATACAGGGTGATTCAAAAAGAATACCACAACTTTGAAAATGTGTATTTAATGAAAGAAACATAATATAACCTTCTGTTATACACCATTACAAAGAGTATTTAAAAAGGTTTTTTTCACTCAAAAACAAGTTCAGAGATGTTCAATATGGCCCCCTCCAGACACTCGAGCAATATCAACCCGATACTCCAACTCGTTCCACACTCTCTGTAGCATATCAGGCGTAACAGTTTGGATAGCTGCTGTTACTTCTCGTTTCAAGTCATCAATGGTGGCCACCATATCCTTAACATACCCCCATAAGAAAAAATCGCAGGGGGTAAGATCAGGGCTTCTTGGAGGCCAGTGATGAAGTGCTCTGTCACGGGCTGCCTGGCGGCCGATCCATCGCCTCGGGTAGTTGACGTTCAGGTAGTTACGGACAGATAAGTGCCAATGTGGTGGCGCTCCATCCTCTCTGCTAGCTCTGCGAGTCGATTTTCCTGGGCTGCGAACAAATGCTTGCTGGATGCGTGCTACATTTTCATCACTCGTTCTCGGCCGTCCAGAACTTTTCCCTTTGCACAAACACCCATTCTCTGTAAACTGTTTATACCAACGTTTAATACACCACCTATCAGGAGGTTTAACACCATACTTCGTTCGAAATGCACGCTGAACAACTGTCGTCGATTCACTTCTGCCGTACTCAATAACACAAAAAGCTTTCTGTTGAGCGGTCGCCATCTTAGCATCAACTGACGCTGACGCCTAGTCAACAGCGCCTCAAGCAAACAAATGTACAACTAAATGAAACTTTTTAGCTCCCTTAATTCGCCGACAGATAGTGCTTAGCTCTGCCTTTTGTCGTTGCAGAGTTTTAAATTCCTAAAGTTGTGGTATTCTTTTTGAATCACCCTGTATATTTGACGACCGGAATTATCTTGCGATTTTCTCAGTAACGCTTGAGAAGTACGCGCTACTGCTTACACGTTTTGTTGTCCTCATGGAGTACTACGAGTGTACGAAGTTTACAGTAAATCCGCGTTCCAAACGTTGTGGCCCCTCCCCTTGTCAGTCACCTGTCAGGAAAACCTCATAACTGCGTTACCATCCAGTCAGATACCAACAAAATGCCAAACTGCTGCAATACTGGCTACTTGCTCTCAATGTATATAATGCAAAGCTGCACACTTCAAAGAAAGTAAAAGCGAGGTGTCCTTTGACTACAGGATAAATTAGTTTTTTAATCTTTTTTATTGGTTTACATTCCCCCCCCCCCCCCCTCGTTAGGGTACGGATGGTGCTATTACAGCCTTTTACTACACGTTACGCTTTTGACCCAGTGTCTTTCGTTATTCTGATTGCATCTTTATTATTATATTTGTGATGCTCGGTGGATTCTTACATTGCCCCCTTGGGAATTTGTTTGATGCATGTCGTCGTGAACAACTGCGATCCTCGCCTTAAGACCAGGCTAGACCTCCGAAAACACTGGCGAGAACTGTAGCTCTTGACGCCTTGATTTGCAGTACTGTCGTAAAGCTGTCGTCTTACTGATTACATTAGTAATGTGCGCACTTCGGCCAAACAGGTGCACAGTATTCAGCGGCTGACAAGACGAGACACGGGGAAGAAGGTTGCAAGGTGGGTGCCAATGCTCCCCAAACTGTAGTACACAGCTTTTGGATTATGATGTTTCCTGTTTTCAGTTTTTTGGCTGTTCTTGTTAGGTAACCTCTGAAACACACAGTTCTGTCAATGGCTAGCCCCAAGTACTTTGTTGTTTCATTTTTGGGGAACTGCAGTCTTTTCAACGCGTTGAGTTTATGATTTAGGGTGGAAGCAGGAAACGTTCATTTTGGTGGCGTTTGTTTGAAGTACTCCTTTGCGAAAATACTTTCCCACTACTTTTGCGTTCAGCGTTAAGATTTCTTCTGACTGTTCAGTTGAGCTATACCTTGTTCCAAGTACCCAGTCGTGGACGTAGCCAAACTTTGTAAATTTTGTTGTTGGCATCTATGCAGTGTATAATCTGAAATGTAATAGAGGAAGAGCTGATTCTTATGGTAGTCCGTTCTTCAGTTTTCTTCGGGAGCTGATGCCGGATGCCATGACTACTTGGAACAATTGGCCATTTTGAAAAAAAAAAAAAAAAAAAGAGAGAGACAAACTTGATCTGTGCAGCTTCGTTTTGGATGGAGGCCTTTTCGTTCAGTCGCGATTGCTTCATATAGAAGTACTCTTGTAATGATTCTGTTACGGAAAAGTTGGATAAGCCGTAGTACTAACTTGAGGGTTCAGACGGAAGCGTGCTGGTCTTTACCTCCTATGGCTGTGGTTTGCCAGGTTCTAATACAGCGATTGATTCTGAGGGTTCAAATTCTTCTCGTATACTACCGGTTTACATAATGTCTATGTATAAATGAACCATCCATAGGCGCTTCAGTCCGGAACCGCGCTGCTGCTACGGTGGCAGGTTGTTAGAATCCTGCCTCGGGCATGGATGTGTGTGATGTCCTTAGGTTTAAGTATTTCTAAGTCTAGGGGACAGATAGCCTCAGATGTTAAGCCCCACAGTGCTTAGAGCCATTTGAACCATCCATAGTTTTGTGTATTTACAGCAGTTTATTTGAAATTCCGGGTGGATTTTGACCAACCATTGAGCTTTTGCTGGCCTGATTCGTCTAAGCGCCGTTGCGACCTTTTCGAAAGTGGAGGGACGGGTATGTTCGGATTCTGTGGTCTCAGTTTGTAGGGTTCAGAGTCCTAGTTTCACAATGATTGTACGTGATTTGCCTTTTGATGCTCTGGATGTTTCCACCTTATTACTGCACATTATTATTTTCTGAGATAATAGTTTAAAACGTGAATCACTTCAATCAACAAGACCATTACGTACACAATTCCCCGCTGTTCGTTGAAACAATTATTCTGTAAAATTGCCGCTATGAACAAACCATCCCTTCGCTTACACACAACAGTCAAGTCTCTTTACTACTCTCCAGACCTCACGTGGCAACCTGTAGATACTTTCCATAGCTTTCCTTCTTCGCAAAAACTTACATTAATTACAACGTTTTAAATTTTTCACGTGTATATATTCGTACACTCGTACAATTTTATACACACAGAAATATTGAGTTCAAAAGTAGCAACATATAAACACAGAACAGCACAAAATGAAAAATAATAATTCCATAAATGATCGTCGCACATCATATATAGAAAGCAGCATAAAAACCTGCGCTGTTGCTACGACGTGAAATGAAAATTTAAAAAATCGTACCGTATTATATGGCAGGTTATGATTCATTAGTAGACTACTGGCGAACTGCAGTTCGTCTGGAGAAGAGATAGCGCACACAACAGGTGTACTGCCCATATCTGAACACTCCTCAGGTGTGTGGATCACTTCTCTTTCCTGTGTCATCAGTCTTCTGACTGGTTTGATGCTGTTCATCACAAGTGCTTCTTCTGTGCTAACCTTTCATTTCAGAGCAGCACTTACACTTAACTTCCTCATTTCTTTGTTGTGTAAGTAGGCTGCTTAGGTTTTTATGTTGGTAACGCCACGTAGCACTCTGTATGAAAATCACTCGCCACGTAGCACTCTGTATGAAAATCACTGACTGTGCTGTGTGCAGTCTGTGGCTGGTTGGCATTGTTGGAATATTTGCTATTGTAGTGTTGGGCAGTTGGATGTGAACAGCACGTTGCGTTGCGCAGTTGGAAATGAGCCGCCGGCAGTGGTGGATGTGGGGAGAGAGATGGCAGAGTTTTGAGAGCGGACGATCTGGACGTGTGTCGGCCAGAAAAATGGATTTTGTAAGACTGGATGTCATGAACTGATATATATAATGATTTTTGAACACTATTAAGGTAAATACATTGTTTGTTCTCCATCAAAATCTTTTATTTGCTATGTCTATCAGTAGTTAGTGCCTTCAACAGTTAGACTGTTTTATTTAGCTGGCATATTGGCGCTCGCTGTATTGCAGTAGTTCGAGTAACGAAGGTTTTTGTGGGGTAAGTGATTCGTGAAAGGTATAGGTTATTGTTAGTCAGGGCCATTCTTTTGTAGGGATTATTGAAAGTCAGATTGCGTTTCGCTAAAAATATTGTGTGTCAGTTTAGTGTTGACAAAATAAGTAAAGAGAGAAATGTCTGAGTACGTTCAGTTTTGCTCAGCTGTTTGAAAATCAAATAACGTAGAGGTTCACCAGCACAGTCATTCTTAATTTTTCTAAGGGGATGTTTCAGTTGGATGTACTCAAAGCTCTTTCTCCTCTACAGCTCCGTCTACTACCTAATTGTTATTCCTTGATACCTTAACAACATGTTCTATCATGCTATCTCTTCTTCTGATCGATACACTATGTGATCAGAAGTATCCAGATACTCTCAAAACCACACGTTTTTCGTATTGTGCTGCCACCTACTGCCAGGTACTTCATATCAGCGACCTCAGTAGTCATTAGAAATCGTGAGAGAGCAGAATGCGGCGCTCCGCGGAACTCACGGGCTTCGAACGTGATCAGGTGATTGGGTGTCACTTGTGTCATACGTTTGTACACGAAATTTCCACACTCCTAAACATCCCTAGGTCCACTGTTTCCGATGTGGTAGCAAGGTACAAACGTCAAGGGAAACGTACAGCACAAAAGCGTACAGACCGACCTCGTCTGTTGACTGACAGAGACTGCCGACAGTTGAAGAGGGTCGTAATGTGTAATAGACAGACATCTATCCAGACCATCACACAGGAATTCCAAACTGCATCAGGATCCACTGCAAGTACTATGACAGTTAGGCGGGAGGTGAGAAAACATGGATTTCACGGTTGAAGAGAAATTCGGTGATGGTGATTGCATCTTTCAACACGATCGAGCACCTGTTCATAATGCACGTCCTGTGACGGAGTGGTTACACAACAGTAACATCCCTGTAATGGACTGGCCTGCACAGAGTCCTGACCTGAATCTAACGGAACACCTCTGGGATGTTTTGGAACGCCGACTTCGTGCCAGGCCTCACCGACCGACGTCGATACCTCTCCTCAGTGCAGTACTCCGTGAAGATTGGGCTGCCATTCACCATGAAACCTTCAGCACCTGATTGAACGTATGCTTGTGAGAGTGGAAGCTGTCATCAAGGCTAAGGCTAAGCGCAAATTCAGACGCGTATAGCACGTGTGACGTAACACGACACTACAGCGCGACGCGTATGTTCCGCACATGTCGCGCGGTTCCTGGGCATTTTGACACGCGTACACATACTCTGCACGCGCGTATTAAACCACATGTTGCTGCGTATGAAATTTAGCTAAAATATCGAATTTTTCTTTAGACTTACGAAGAGGTCTCCGATCTTGAGAAAATGGATCACATGTAGCGCGTTCACTCCCGACCTCACGCCCAGGGGAATGAAATATTCTTACATCCCTCGCATCTCCTAAACCGCTCGAGACATCGAAACGAGATTGTGGCGAACGATGGTACACAGGGAGGAGAGTACTTTGCCAGTTCGTAAACACAATGAACTTTCTTACCTACGGCGATATATCAGAAGTTGTACTTTCTATTTTATTTTTTTCATTCCAGTGACTGTAATTCTTTAAGAGTTATCGACAGCTAGTGAGACAAGAGTTTCCTAGTATGAAAACAAACATGAATTTTTTTTCCCCTTATGTGACCACAAAGGACACAATGAGGTTTTTCGTAAGCTATTGAGCTCTCGCCAATTACTTGTTTAACAAGACACTGTTTTAGAATTCTGTCACAATAGCTGCTGCAAAAATGAGTTTGAGCAAATTATATTGTGTTTTGGCAAAAGAAGTACTCTCAAACCTGTCAACAAGAGAAATGTAGCCGTTACTCGTAAATGGTGATGCTTCTTCGAATGAGAAAATGTTAACAATTCACACAAAAATAAATCGCCAACTCTGTTGGAATTTTGGTTGAATCCCATAACCCATCGTATTTTTAACACGAGCGACTGGAATGGAATCATACCAAAGGATGTTATTCCTTTTCTTCATTTTCTTCATCTGAGCAGTATTAAAGTAGTGAGGAGGGTATCCTTCAGGCAGAATGAATGCAACGCCTTGTCAAACTTCACTGCAAACTTTTTGAGCTTTGCGTTGTGTCTTATAAGCATGACCATTAGTGAGATGATGAACACTTCACCACGAAGAAGACATATAACGCTACAAGTAAGGCAAAAATAAAATATTTTCAATGAACAGTTACTGTAAAATCGTTTGAGAAAAATAACAGGGTGCACGTGCTCTGGTTCTGTCAGCGCAGAGCATCGTCAACCGGCGCGTGCGAAGTATGTGTACGCGTTCCAATATGCGTTGGACCAGCGCAAGTGCGGAACGTTCGGGTCGCGCTGTAGTGTCGTGTCACGTCACACGTGCTATACGCGTCTCAATTTGCGCTTAGCCTAAGGGTGGGCCAACACCACATTAAATTCCAACATTGCCGATGGAGGGCGCCACAAACGTGTAAGTCATTTTCAGCCAAGTGCCCGGATACTTTTGATCACATAGCGTGTTTTCCACATGTTCTTCTCATCGCCGCTTCTGCGGGAAACCTCTTCATTCCTTACCTCAGCAGTCCACCTAATTTTCAACATTCTTATGTAGCAGCACATCTCAAACGCTTCAATTCTCTTCTCTTCCTGTTTTTGCACACTTCGTAACTCTCTTCCACACAGCGCTGTGCTCTTGACGTACAGTCTCAAAAACTTCTTCAAATTAAGGCCAGTGTTTGATACTCGTCGATTTATATAGTCAGAAATGCTCTCTTCACTTGTTAGTGTAGTGTGTGTGTGTGTGTGTGTGTGTGTGTGTGTGAGTAGGGGGGCAAGTCGGGCACGCCCCTGATGTAGGCAACCCGCACTAACATAATGAACTGATGCCCACCTTGTCCCCCTACTTGTGTGTGTGTGTTTGGACCTTATGGGCGCCCAATGGCGATGACTGGGTGTTGTGTGCTGTCCTTAGGTTAGTTCGGTTTAAGTAGTTCTAAGTTCTAGGGGACTGATGACCATAGATGTCAAGTCCCATAGTGCTCAGAGCCATTTGAACCATTTGAACCCAATGGCGAGGTCCTCAGCTCTTGTGACAGCAGAATTTCATTACTTCTTCCACTTTGTGGTCCGAATTCTGATACTGATTTTATGTCTCATTACATTCGTCGGTTTACTGTCATTCCGTATTTTTTGCACACTGGGCTGTTCATTCCATTCAATATGTCCTGCAATTCTTCCTCAATTTCACGGATGATAAAGCGTCACCAGTGGATTTGTCATTTATATCCTATCACTCTGTGCTTTAAGGCCACTCGTAAACCATTACATTTCTCCATCATTGCTTTTACGATGTACAGACTAAACAGTACAGGCGAGAGACTAGACCTGTGTCTTAGTGACGTTCCAATGCGACCACAAAACAGACCCTCACTTGAGTGTTTCAAGGGCATGGGTTACATATCAGGTCCATCTAAAAGTAAATGTCAAGCATATACAAAATGGTCACATTATTCCGCTAGGCGATGAAGTCCGTTGAGTGCGCACGGGAAGCGATCATAAACTATATGCCTGCTAATGCTCATATTAATCTTTTTTTAATCGTTGTCTTCCCACAGACCTGGCGAGGTGACACATTGGTTAAGACATGCATTGGGCTCGTTCTCGAGGCGTTGGTCGGGAGAAGGAGGGAAGGGGATGATATTAAAATCCGGGCGTAAGTTCCCCATGGTGTTCCCAAACAACACCAGCCGAATGTTTCTGGAAAGGCCACGATCGTGTTCACTCTCGACATTTGTCGCATTTTGTGAGTTTCTGTCACTAACGAAGTGCGCAGCGGAACCCGTGTTAAAACTGTAACTGAGAAGAATAGCTATCCAACGGTGATCACATGTTGTGCAAAACGATAAACGTGATACAGTAAATACGTCTGCCACAATGACCTCCATTAAAGGGTATCGTTTCTGCAGATAAATCCACGCGTTTGAGCGTGGCCAGCTGCAGCTACACGTCACAGATCATCCTAGCGCAACGGGCATACAATTGGAGCCTGGTAACCTAATCTTTACCTTCTGGCTGTAAGTGTACATGCTCAAATGCCTTAAGATGGCGGATTGCCTCCAACAAAGGACGCTGAAGAAGATGTGAATGTGAGAGAGAGAGAGAGAGAGAGAGAGAGAGAAACCACTGTTGGCAACTACGAGACTGAACACCGCCTGGTTGAACTGCGGGCACGTGGTGACGTAGTAAGAGTAATAGGTAAAGCAGAACAGAGTCGAAAGGAGAATCACTCTAGTCATGATGCGGGACGTAAATCGAAAATGCGCTGACCTAACAGACGCTGGCAAAGCGCGGATTGTTGTGGCACGGCACCAGGGTACTAGCTTTGTGGAAACGGCGAAGCTTGCGCTACTGTCGGGGGGGGGGGGGGGGGGGCGTTTGTGGAATGGAAGGTGAAACCACGTGTGGACGACAAGGTGTTGGATGTCCGTGGCTCGTCACAGATCGTGCAAGTTGGAAGTCTGCCCGCTCTGTAAAGTGAGACAGATGTCGATACGTGGCAGGGTCTGACGGCAGAGTACAGTGCTGGCGTTTCGGAGCACACCGTCCAGCGCACTTTGTCGTACGTGCGGCGTAGTAGCAGACGACCCCTCAGTGGTCGCATGTTGATTCAACCATACTGTCCATTATATCTACAGTGTGGACGGGTTCGTCGATATTCGACCGTGGATCGATGGAAGAGAGTCATCTGAACAGGTGATTCACATTTCTTGTTAGAACCATGTCGGCGGTCGTGATCGGATACGGCACCACCCAGGCAAGCTGGCAAGCGGCTGCTGCTCGCAACATCCACCGCTCTGCGGAATCAGTCCACTGCGGGCATTGTTTCGCTATGGGAGCCATTCATCTGGGCTTCCGTGGCATCTGTGATAGTAATCCAAGGCACCTTGACGGCGATGGACTGAGTGAACGATACTGAGTACCAGGTGCATCCCTCACCTGGCAGCGATGATAGCTTCAAGCAGGATAGCTGTCCGTCTCGCAGGCTCACAGTCCTGCCACGACTGTTTCAGGGCCGCGACAGTGGCCTCACGTTCACGCGTTGGCTACCAGATTCACCTGATCCGAACTGGACGGAACGCGTCTGGAACGCTATCGAGCACCAGCTGTGCGACCACAAAAGACCGGCTCTTAATTTACGAGAATACGGCGATCTATGTATGGACAGACACCTGGCGCCAGAAAGACCTCCCAAGCAATTGTGCAGTCCACCCCATTGCTGCTCGATTGCCTTCCAAAGAAGGACCAACACGCTACTAGAAGGGCGTCGTATCGCTGTGGCTCATCACTGGGGGAGCCTTCTGCAACTGACTACACTTTTTACACTTTCGCTTCTAGCTAGCTCTTTAACAGAAGTCTAAGATATTTCCCTCTTCTACATCTACATCATACTCCGCAAGCCACCTAATGGTGTATGGCGGAGAGTACTTTCGGTACCACTATCTGATCCCTCCAACCCCGTTCACTCGCTAATAGTGCGTGGGAAGAATGATTGTCGGTAATCCTCTGTATTGGCTCTAATTTCTCGAATTTTCTCCTCGTGGTCAATACGCGATATGTATGTGGGGGAAGTAATATGTTGTCTGACTTCTCCTGAAAAGTGCTGTCCCGAAATTTTAGTATTAAATCTCTCTGTGATGCACAACGTCTCTCTTGTAACGTCTGCCAGTGGAGTTTGTTTAACATCTCCGTAACGCTGTCTCGCCAGCTAGACGATCCTGTGACGAAACGCGCCGCTCTTCGTTGGATCTTCTCTATCTCATCTATCAGTCCTACCTGATAGGGATCCCCGGTAGATGAACAATACTCAAGAGTCGGGCGAACAAGCGCCTTAAAGCCACTTCTTTCGTGGATGAGTTACATTTCCTTAAGATTCTTCCGATGAATCTGAGTCTGGTATCTGCTTTTCCCACTGTCTATTTTATGTGGTCATCCCACTTAAGGTCACTCTGGATAGTTACGCCTAGATATTTTACGGCAGACGCTGTCTCCAGCTGTTTGTCATCAATAGTGTAGCTGTACAGTAGGGGGTTTCTTTTCCTATGTATGCGCAATGTGTTAGATTTGTTTACGTTCAGGGTCAGCTGTCAGAGTCTGCACCATTCATCAATTCTCTGCAGATCGTTCTACAAATCCTTACTATCTTCTGGCGTCGCTACTTTGGTATAAACAACTGCATCATTTGCGAATAGCCTTAAAGAGCATCCGAAGCTTTCTACTAGGTCAGCTATATATATTGTGAACAGCAACGGTCCTGTCAGATTTTCCTGTGGTATTCCGGATATTACCTTTACATCCGTCGATTTAGTTCCTTTAAGAGCGACGTGTTGAGTTCTATTTGCAAGAAAGTCTTGAATCCAATCGCAGGTCTGCGCCGATACTCTGTAAACTCGTATTTTTTTCATTAAATGGCAATGCGGGACGGTGTCAAGTGCCTTACTAAAATCAAGGAACATGGCATGAACCTTTGTAGGAACCTTCGTCATAGATGCTGTCGTAGCCTTATGATCACTGCTACCTTCCCCTACGTTAACTGATTCGGTAAATTCAACCTCACGAGTTGGTTCTCTAATTGTCTGCTCAAGGTAATTTTCCGACAAGACATTCAGAACAATGCCACACGGTTCCCTGTCTCTGGCACCAGTTTTGATGGCATAACACTCTCAATTTATACCTGGCAAGTTGAAATCACCCCCTATTACAACGGCATGATCAGGAAAATTCCTAACGATATTTGCAAGCTCTGTGTGAAGCGCTCTGCAACTACAGATCCTGACCCAGGTGGTCTATAAAAGCATCCGATCATTTTTGACCGTTCTTTGATACTCAGTTTCACCCAGATTAATTCACATTCGGAATCCGTGATAACCTCGCTAGGTTTTAAGAAATTTTTACTGCAATAAAAACGCAGCCACCATTGGTGACTAACCTATCCTTAAGATAAACATTCCAGTCTGAACTTAGGATTTCGTTGTCATTGACGTTTGGCTTCAACCAGCTCTTGTTCCCAATACTATCTGTGCATTATAATTTTCAATAAGTGATACTAATTCTGGGACCTTTCCTTGGGTGCTCCTGCAGTTTACTAAAATCATATTAATTTTTTCTATCTCTGATCTGCGAAGACCAAGATTCTCTGAGGTCACTGTGGCTGATTTAATAGGCAAATCGTCTTTGCCCCAAAGGGAGGGGTTCTCTAACCTAAAAGAGCCCCATGTGCACGCCAGACTTACTCCCCTACCCTAGTAACCGCTTCCTGCGTGTAGTGCACGCCTGACCTATTAAGGGGAACCCTACAATTCTGCTCCCGATAACGGAGCTCGAGAAATTTGCATCCGATACCGTCGCAGAGCCGTCTGAGCCTCTGGTTGAGACCTTCCACCCTGCTCCAAACCAGAGGACCGCGATCAACCCTGGGTATGATGCTACAAATAGTCAGTTTAGCCTGCACCCCGCGTGCTTTGCTAGTTGCCTTCACCAAATCAGCCAGCCGCCGAAAGGAGCTGAGAATGGCCTCAGAACCCAAGCGGCAGGCGTGATTCGTGCCAACATGTGCCGCTACATGCAGCCGGTTGCACCCAGTGCGCTCGATAGCCGCCGGCAGGGCATCCTCCACATCACGGATGAGACATCGCGGCAACATACCGAATGCACACTGTAATTCTTTCTCGCCTTGCCTGCTATCTCCCTGAGGGTTTCCATCACCCGCCTAACATTGGAGCTCCCAATGACTAGCATACCTACTCTCTGTACTGAAACGTCCCCTTTGAACAATTATACATGACTGTGCTTAAACTGACACACAATATTTTGTTAGCGCAACGCAATCTGACTTTCAAAATTCCCTACAAAAGAATGGCCCTGACTAACATTAAACTATACCTTTCACAAATCACTTACCTCACAAAAATCTTCGCTGCTCAAGCTACTGCAATACAGCGAGCGCCACTACTGCCAGCTAAATAAAAGATTCAAACTATGGAAGGCACTAACTACTGATAGGGATAGTTAGCAAATGAAAGATATTAATAGAGTACAAACAATGTATTTACCTTGATATCATCATATATAAATATAGCAGTTCATGACAAATTTCAAAACTCCGCCATCTCTCTCCCCACATCCACCACTGCTGGCGGCTCACCTCCAACTGCGCAACGCTACGCGCTGTTCACATCCAGCTGCCGCTGCCCAACACTACAATGGCAGACAACAATGCAAACTAGCGACAGACTGCACACAGCACAGCCAGTGATTTTCATATTGAGCGCTACGTAACGTTGCCAATAAGAAAACATAAACAGCCTACTTACATAGAGAAAACATAAACAGCCTACTTACATAGCCCCCATGCTCCCCACAAAAAATTTTACAAATTGTTTTGGGCAGTGCCCAATAATGATTTGATAAAATTTTTCATAATTACAATAACAAAGATATCAAATGCACACACTTATTGATACAATGTTGGTCAAAAGCTAAAATTTTCTCACAGTCTATAAAGACAGTCCTGATTCATCACAGTAAAATTACAGTGTTTTTTTTTTTTTTCAAAGTCTGAACAGTAAAAGAGAATGCACACAAAAGTAGTGGATTTCCATGCAGTTTTGAAGAAGTAGTGTTGTCCTTCCAACGAAAGACAGTGTTGACTCTTGACATGCAGACAGGTAATGGGCCACAACAGAGAAAACCCACAGCAGAGTCAGTCGAAGTTTTGAAGAATATTGGTAGGTAGGTCATCACAGAGCAGACCCACTGTAGTCCTGGTAGAGAGTATGGTATTGGTGGGCCACCAGAGGTGCAGACCCACTGTAGTCCTTGTAGAAATTATGGTATTGGTGGGCCATCAAAGATGCAGACCCACTGTAGTCCTTGTAGAGATGTCTAGCAGCCATCCGTTGCGACTGTGCAGGTGCACAATCACCATCGAAGAGTCTTGCTGAGAATATAGCAAGTCCATAAACCACCACTTGTACACTCACAAAGTTTTTGGAATTGTCCTTAGAACCAGCAATGCTGTTATCCAGTCCCTTGCTGAATTGGTAACACACGTGCAAACACTAACAGTCCCAACTTCTCACATATTGTCCATATACTATGACCAACAGAAACGTGTGCAGTGAAATGTAACTAACAAGTTAATAATATCATGAACTGGTGACAATTACAATTTTATAACATAAGAATACAATTACAAAGGTACAAAATACATCATTAAAAACATAATAATACAGATAACATTTGTAGTAATACAGGCTTTACAAAAGAATCGAAATAACATATACATCAGTGTTACAGGAATTATAAGTACCTACACAAAGATCAGAATAGCTTTGGAAACAACAACTTCACACATGAGCATTAAAACAGAACAGAATTAATAATGTCTAACATCTTTACAAAGTAAATAACATATTATTAATGCAAATTATATTTGAGGATAACAGTATTCCTCATTATAGTTCATGTAGCTGAGTATGAGAAAAATTCTACAACATAAGTCTTATGAGGTAAACATATAAAGAGAGGAAGAACATATATACACAAGGGTACCCAAACACATAGTGGGATAACACAAAAGGAAAGGACAGGGTTTGTTTCATTGCAGTATTTTGCAAACAAAACTTTCTTTGCTTCTTGGAGATCTCCCTTCATTCATCATTATTCCCAAAAGTCCTATCTAAGCCTGCCTTCTGTATTTTGTTCACATCCTCTGTCAATAATAGTTTTTCTCCACTGTACAGTATCCTTTTTATTTTGCCAGACCATTTTCTGATAGCTTCTCAATGCATTTCTTATAAATTTATAATAGTTAGTTTCTTATATAGTCTACTCCTCTTAAGCTAACTTAAATCTACTGAGCTCAGATGCTAAACTAAGGGACGAGGCAATGCAGCAGCACATAACAAATTAACACAAACAGCAATACAAAAAAAAATGGAAAATTGCAAAGCAAGCTACAGTAAATATAAATTACCAAGCAATGCAACATTACAACTAATATGAGCCAATGTGCAGAAACAAGAAAAATAAGTAAGTAGTAAAACTAGCTTAACAGAGTAACACAATTTAAAATTCAGTAGCACTATGCCTGGCAAACAGCAGCAGCGAATATAAAAAATATAAAACTTATATCTATACATGATAAAGCTCAAGCAGAAAAGATATTACAGTAAAAACAACAATGCAGATAAGGGAAGTGTATATTCACATCTTAATGTCTATGTAAATTAAAGTGGTGCACCACAACAACTTATTGTAAAAAAAATATTACCATGTACTTGAAAAGAAAATTATGTGTCCAGTTACTGTTACTAGTCCCTTCTTATTGTTCTTTCCTTTCCAAGTGTTCCTTTTTTTAAAGGATGTGGATTACAAAATTATCATTTAATAGATCTGTTGACAGAAAGTGTTCACATTAGCAAATGCATCTAAGTTTATTTTATAAAACTAATGCTGTAACACAGCTGGAAAACAGGTATCAAATGAAATAAGCTATTACGCAAACCAAAGCATACAAATATCATTCAATAGTCATGTGACATTTCATAAGTTAGTAGAAATTCTCTGAACTCTCGTAGAAAGACGCTTGTCGTAATCAGGAGTGCAGATGTAAAAATATTTCTCGTCATTTCATTAGGAATTTCAGTAAATATCACAAATTATGAGCTCCACAGTATGCTTTCAAGAAGGAAATGTCAATAGCGAGGATAATGGCTTCCCCTTTTTTTTTTCTACCTGTGCTTCGGAAAGGCTTGTTCTCCAGGTGTCTGACACAGCGGTGTGCTGACGACGCACGTGCAGGTGGTCACTTAACTTTCTTAGGGAAATATTTACGACAGAAGTTTCCGCTACAGTGACAGTCTCATATAAAAATTTCACAGGTCGAGAATTTACGTTGCAAATGTGTAGAAACAAAATCCTATGAATATAACAGTGTCCAAAAAGATTTTCGCTGGCATTGTGATACATTCACGCATTTACACACATTTCATAACTCTTAAAAGTACGATTCTTGGTTTCCAACATCCTGTTTCACAAGTCAAGAGTCCCTACCCACTATTCATTATTCCTTACCTTATTACACATATACATATTCGTATTCATCAACATATAATAACTACATAGCATAATCAGATTCCTCATATAACATCAGCTTATTGATCATAAACATATCTCAACAGCATAGTACACATCGTCGTCGTAATAATATCATAACATCTCAGTCAATTCTCAAAATCGTCGTAGCTTCCTCCAATAATTTCAAAACCTAAAAAAAAAATTCTCTGCTCATTTCAATAGTGTCATCTACCTCAAACGTACTTTAAAATCATGCTCCCTTACCAAATATATCATTCAAAGCTCTCATAGTATCACAATGGTTCAGGATACCTCACTGGAATCTTCTGATTTTTTTCTTGTAGTTTGTGTAATTGGTGTAGCTATTGTTTATTGATAGCGCGTAATCATAGAGAGAATTTCCTTTGTAGTTGTAGTTTTTCATTGTTGTACAGTAAAACAGTTGTGGCATGCATGTAGATTTGCACCAAGTATTTCGCAGCTGCGCTGGCAATTAAGTAGACATTATTTCCATGGCTATGTTATTTTATTTTGCTCTTCAAATTGTGCTTTTCTGTGTTATCATGTGAAATATTGTGACAATTATGGCGTGTGAAAAACGTAATACTAGGCTCCAAAGTAAACTGAGAAATGACAGTGAAGACGAAGGCAGTGTGTTAGCGCCGCAGAGTAATGAATTAACTAATGTTCAAAGTAGTAATTTGGTAATTGCGCATAGGGAAATGGAGCGGGTGGCAAACAATGGTGTAGACAGTGAAACAGGTAGTGAACAGGGAAGCGTTATCGATCGATTGGTCGGCAACAGCTCGCCTCAGGAATCGGGAATGACAGAACACAATATTGCAAAGACTGCAGACTCAGGTTTTGGGTTCTCACCGTTTTCTCAAATGAGTCAAGACACATTTTCCGCTTGTCAAAATGTGAATGTTGCCGGTGCAACTTCACTGCCGAAAAGCACTGAGGAACATGTTTCAGACACCAGTGCATTGTTATTACAATTAATGCAACAAATGGGACAAAAGCTTGAAAAGTTAGACACAATGGAACAACACCAGAGACAAACACAGCAACAGTTAGACACAGTGGAACAAAATCTCAAAAAGTTAGACACAATGGAACAAAATCAGAGACAAACACAGCAACAGTTAGACACACTGGAACAAAATCAGAGACAAACACAGCAACAGCTTCAAAAGTTAGACTCATTGGAACAAACTCTTGAACAAACGCGTGAAGATTTAACTACTGAGATACATAACATTGAATCGAAATGTCAAAAAGTCTGTAATGACGTAAAAACTCAAATTTGTGAGCATTTACAACCTATTTTTTCGCGGCATGAAAATGCATGACAGAATCACGAAGCAGCCATAAAAGAACTGCAAATTATTGTTCATGAAAATCATGAGACCTTGCAAGCTAAATTTGACTCAGTTGCATCTACCGATTCGGTTACGCAACTTGCTAAAACTCAGGAAAACTTTAAGGACACAGTAGATACTCTGAAACTTGGTTCAGAAAAACACACTGAGGAAATAAGTACACTATCGGAGAAAGTAACCAAACTTTTGGATCACTTCACTAATTTATCAACGAAGGTAGATGATAATCTGATTGACACAAGACCGGTAGTCTTTAATGACACAGAAGAGTACGAACAAATTAGGAAATTCAAACAAAATCAGAATCAAATTAATACACAACACCAAAGAGAAATCCGGGAAATACAAGATCAGCTGACACAGGTAATACAAGAATTACGTATTTCAGAGGACACTCGCACTCCAACACGGGAAGAGGGACTTAGAAATACGGAAAAGCCGCAAAATAATAACCCAGGGCATTTCGGAAATTATGAAAGAAATTGGCAATGTGCACCGAATTTTGAGATTGAACAGCCGACACGACCTAACAATGACCGATATGCGACTCGCCGACATGATGATTTTGACTATAAGCTGTTCATTACTACACGTAAATTCAAAACATTTAAGAATTCCGGCAACGACATTCATCCACAAGCGTGGCTCCATTAATTCTCTCATTGTATTCCTCCCAACTGGTCATTGGAGCACAGATTAGAATTTATGTGTGGCTACTTAGAGAATGAACCAGCTGTAAGAATGCGATCGGTCATTCACGATTGCCACAGTGAAGGAGAATTTTACCATGCCTTCCTCTCAGCATATTGGTCTCAAGCCACACAAGACCGAGTAAAACATAGCATCATGATGATGAAACACTTTGAACAATCTGAATTTTCCAGTCTTGTCAAATATTTTGAAGACATGATGCATAAGAATCAGTATCTTTCAAACCCATACAGCCCCTCAGAACTCATCCGCATTTGCTTAATCAAATTACCTGAACATTTACGACATATTATTTTGGCAGGACGTTGCAAAGACGACATTGAAGCTTTTCAGGGACTGTTACAAGAACTGGAAAGTGATACTGACAATCGCGGAACGCAGGAGCACAACAATTACAGATCACATCAGTCGCAATTCCGCGATGAAAGAAATAATAACTGGACACGACAAGGGTATTCTCACAACACATATCGTGACCAAAACAGACACCACCCGTATGACAACCGCTGGCAGAATAATAGTTACAGAGAAAGATCGCATTTCCGTAGAAATGAATATGACAGAGATAACCATAGAAATAGACAATATGGTAACCAGAACTATTATTTTCAAGGGAGGCAGAATAATTTCAGACGCAACAGTTCAGCACGCAGTTACGATTCAGGGAGAAATTCTCCACCACGTGGCCGACAAGAAAGAAACTGTGTAAACTACCGACAAAACGACAGACCTGAATTCCATCAGAACTGGCGAGCTTCAAACAGGGCAGGGCCTTCCCGTCAAAGTGAATTTGTAGAAGTTAGGTCTCCTAATCCCAATAACGACGCGCGCCAACAAAGGAACAGACAATGACTCGCACCACAGGCAGCCGCGTGCGCCGGCTGGCTCAGAGAAAAATAACATAGACGCTAACCTTGAGAAAAATTTTAGCATTCCTTACCGACGTATAAAACATGACAATTGCTTTTCAGTTGAACGTCTGCGTACTAGGAAGAGTAAAGGTTTACACCACATTTCACATGTAAAACTGTTTATTGAAAGATAATCTACTTTTTAACTTTGTCTTTGCTATAAAACGTTTCACTTCACGTTACTAGTATGCTTTTGAAACTGTTACCATGCAACAATGTTTGAAGTTAAATATCCAGTCTAGAACCTAGGGAACATTTTTAAACAGAAATTACGAATGCATTGTTATAGTGAACAGACGACACAGTGTTGTATTTGTCCATTCTTGCTTGTTAGTTGCACGATTATGGAACGACTATAAGGCTTACATACTTAGAACATTTACCAGTACTGCTAATGAGATTTTAATGCAACATTTTGGTTTACTTGAAAATATATTCTGGATTTAAAGTGCTTTCTGAGAGATACCAGATGACACAGAGGTTAGTTTATCTGACAGCTACACGATTTTTATCACGACGCTACTAATGAGTGACAATTTACAATGTTGCTTTTGCAGTGTTTCTGTTTTATATCTGCACAGTTTTCTGTTTTATTCTGGAAAGTAAAACAGGTTTTAGTAGTAACTTTTGTGGTATAGCTACAATGAGACTGCCTTTTCCGTACCACAACAATACGTTACAGCACAGTACTTTCCTCATCACGGCAATAAGCGTAATAACTAAGACATTTATACGCAAAGCATTTCACTTTTGTTTATCATGAGGTAAGTACATTGACTTCTGCAGAACTTAGCTTTCGGAGGACGATAACTACGACACTTCCACAGAGATTATGTTGCGACAAGATGCACAGTTTAGCGCTACAGTACACGCATTTGAGTGATTAATCTTATACTTAAAACACTTATTTTTAAACATTTTTGAATTACAAAGAAAGTTTTCTGTGATACATTTCATTCCATTGCTGTAATCTGTAACACCTGAGGGTATAATTACATTAATCCTCAGGGGGGTACACGCTTACTTTGTGTACCATGTGTGTGGCAACCACAAGGAACCCTAGCTAATATGGTATTTGCTTATACAACTTTACACATCGGTACCATATTTCTCTAACACACAAATTACACAGCTATCTGATCATTTAACTGAGAGATAAACATTTTTTTACTACATCAGTGTCACATGTTTATGCAATACACAGTTGGGTAACTTCACACTTATGAAACTGTATTTTGTCTGTACTTTGTAAACTGTTCATATTTTTATTTAAAACAATTTATACACGACTGTGCTTAAACTGACACACAATATTTTGTTAGCGCAACGCAATCTGACTTTCAAAATTCCCTACAAAAGAATGGCCCTGACTAACATTAAACTATACCTTTCACAAATCACTTACCTCACAAAAATCTTCGCTGCTCAAGCTACTGCAATACAGCGAGCGCCACTACTGCCAGCTAAATAAAAGATTCAAACTATGGAAGGCACTAACTACTGATAGGGATAGTTAGCAAATGAAAGATATTAATAGAGAACAAACAATGTATTTACCTTGATATCATCATATATAAATATAGCAGTTCATGACAAATTTCAAAACTCCGCCATCTCTCTCCCCACATCCACCACTGCTGGCGGCTCACCTCCAACTGCGCAACGCTACGCGCTGTTCACATCCAGCTGCCGCTGCCCAACACTACAATGGCAGACAACAATGCAAACTAGCGACAGACTGCACACAGCACAGCCAGTGATTTTCATATTGAGCGCTACGTAACGTTGCCAATAAGAAAACATAAACAGCCTACTTACATAGAGAAAACATAAACAGCCTACTTACAGTACTTGTCCGGACTGGGCGAGAAAATCGACCGCTGGCCCAACAGGAGCGGCATCCCGTGCTGGCTCAATCAACTCTGGGAAGCACCTCGTTCCTCTTACTAAGACTTAGGGAGCCAGCCGCATGGCCTCTTCCTTCTTTCGCCATCCGTCCTATGACACGAAAACCCACCGCTGTCTGCCACCCACTTTGGAGTGAGGACGGACCGGTCAGATGTTGCGTATCGGAAGCCTCCACGACGTCCGGGTCGCCAGAGGATTCCAGTGGCTCCAAAGGTGTCGCAGGTCTCGTCACTGGCGCCTCGACGTCACCGCAACTTCGAGCATTAGCTAGAAGCTTGTCGACGGCAGCCAACGTAGCTTCCAGCTGTTTATGAACAGCAGTCAACTCTCCCTGCGTCCGCTCACAATAAACACAGATCCTAGGCATATCGTATTGTGTATAAAATAGATATAAGGTCTCAAATGGCGCACTGAGTTTTAAAAAATATACCAAAGGAGAATAAAGTAACACTAAAAGTTGGTGTGCAGTTTTCTCACTGAACTCTGAGACCGCAAGCTATTAAACAGAAATAAATTTCTCTACACGGAAAATTTACGCTAGGATTACGATTAATTTTCTAACCATTAGTCTACACAGTAAAATACACACGTACAGTTCACTTCTTTGCAGATGCACGTGAACAAAACACAAAGACTAAATTAATTTACAGTTTATCAGAGAAGTGCTGCTGCTGCTCTGCTGCGCGTCCTCTCGGCTCGGTTGCTGCTGTTCTTCCATTTTTAAATGGTGGCATTCACTTTTGATGTGTTACATTTTTCTTCTGAAATTACATTAAATACTCCAGTCAATTAAGGTTTCTCCAATAGTCATATCATGTTCCAATGTACAACATAGTCATATACTTAGGAACAGATATTCGAAAAAATTTTAAAAACACTCCAGTCGAGAAAATACTGCATTTGTTATTGTTGTGGTCTTCACTCCATAGACTTGTTTGATGCAGCTCTCGATGCCACTCTGTCCTGGGCAAGCTTATTCATTTCCGAGTAACTACTGCAACCTACATCCACCTGAATCTGGTTAGTGTATTCATCTCTTGATCCCCCTCTACGATTTTCACCCTCCGCGCTTCTCTCCAGTACCCAACTGGTGATCCCTTGATGCCTGAGAACGTGTCCAACCAACCGATCCCTCCTTCTAGTCAAGTTGTGCCACAAATCCCTCTTCTCCACAATTCTATTCAGTACCTCCTTCATTAGTTACGTGATCTATCCATCGAATCTTGAGCATTCTTCTGTAGCACCACATTTCTATTCTCTTCTTGTCTACACTAATTATGTATCGTCCATGTTTCACGTCCATACGTGGCTACACTCCATACAAATACTTTCAGAAAAGAGTTACTGACACTTAAATCTATGCTCGATATTAACAACTTTCTCTTCTTCAGAAACGCTTTCTTTGTCATTGCCAGTCTGCATTTTACACTCCTGGAAATTGAAATAAGAACACCGTGAATTCATTGTCCCAGGAAGGGGAAACTTTATTGACACATTCCTGAGGTCAGATACATCACATGATCACACTGACAGAACCACAGGCACATAGACACAGGCAACAGAGCATGCACAATGTCGGCACTAGTACAGTGTATATCCACCTTTCGCAGCAATGCAGGCTGCTATTCTCCCATGGAGACGATCGTAGAGATGCTGGATGTAGTCCTGTGGAACGGCTTGCCATGCCATTTCCACCTGGCTCCTCAGTTGGACCAGCGTTCGTGCTGGACGTGCAGACCGCGTGAGACGACGCTTCATCCAGTCCCAAACATGCTCAATGGGGGACAGATCCGGAGATCTTGCTGGCCAGGGTAGTTGACTTACACCTTCTAGAGCACGTTGGGTGGCACGGGATACATGCGGACGTGCATTGTCCTGTTGGAACAGCAAGTTCCCTTGCCGGTCTAGGAATGGTAGAACGATGGGTTCGATGACGGTTTGGATGTACCGTGCACTATTCAGTGTCCCCTCGACGATCACCAGTGGTGTACGGCCAGTGTAGGAGATCGCTCCCCACACCATGATGCCGGGTGTTGGCCCTGTGTGCCTCGGTCGTATGCAGTCCTGATTGTGGCGCTCACCTGCACGGCGCCAAACACGCATACGACCATCATTGGCACCAAGGCAGAAGCGACTCTCATCGCTGAAGATGACACGTCTCCATTCGTCCCTCCATTCACGCCTGTCGCGACACCACTGGAGGTGGGCTGCACGATGTTGGGGCGTGAGCGGAAGACGGCCTAACGGTGTGCGGGACCGTAGCCCAGCTTCATGGAGACGGTTGCGAATGGTCCTCGCCGATACCCCAGGAGCAACAGTGTCCCTAATTTGCTGGGAAGTGGCGGTGCGGTCCCCTACGGCACTGCGTAGGAACCTACGGTCTTGGCGTGCATCCGTGCGTCGCTGCGGTCCGGTCCCGGGTCGACGGGCACGTGCACCTTCCGCCGACCACTGGCGACAACATCGATGTACTGTGGAGACCTCACGCCCCACGTGTTGAGCAATTCGGCGGTACGTCCACCCGGCCTCCCGCATGCCCACTATACGCCCTCGCTCAAAGTCCGTCAACTGCACATACGGTTCACGTCCACGCTGTCGCGGCATGCTACCAGTGTTAAAGACTGCGATGGAGCTCCGTATGCCACGGCAAACTGGCTGACACTGACGGCGGCGGTGCACAAATGCCGCGCAGCTAGCGCCATTCGACGGCCAACACCGCGGTTCCTGGTGTGTCCGCTGTGCCGTGCGTGTGATCATTGCTTGTACAGCCCTCTCGCAGTGTCCGGAGCAAGTATGGTGGGTCTGACACACCGGTGTCAATGTGTTCTTTTTTTCCATTTCCAGGAGTGTACATTCTCTCTACTTCGACCATCATCAGTTATTTTGCTCCCCAAATAGCGAAACTCGTCTACTACTTTAAGTGTCTCATTTCCTAACCTAATTCACTCAGCATCACCTGATTTAATTCCACTGCACTCCATTACCCTCGTTTTGCTTTTGTTAATGTTCATATTATATCCTCCTTTCAACACACTATCAATTCTGTTCAACTGCTCTTCCAGGTCCTTTGCTGTCTCTGACAGAATTACAATGTCGTGGGCAAACCTCAAAGTTTTTATTTCTTCTCAATGGATTGTAATCTCAATCCAAAGGACCGGTGACCTCAGCAGTTTGGTCCCTTAGGAATTCACAAACACTCCAAATTTTTCTTTTGTTTTTACTTTACTGCTTGCTCAATACACAGATTGAATAACATCGTAGGTAAGGTACAACCCTGTCTCACTCCCTTCTAAACCACTGCTTCCCTTTCGTGCTCCTCGATTCTTATAACTGCCATCTGGTTCCGTACAAATTGCAAATAGCCTTTCACTCGCTGTATTTGACCCCTGCCATCTTCAGAATTTGGAAGAGAGTATTCCAGTCAACATTCTCAAAAGCTTTCTCTAAGTCTACAAATGCTAGAAACGTAGGTTTGCCCTTCCTTAACCTACCTCTAAGATAATTCATTTAATACAGCATTTAATGCTCTGCTATATTATTACTCTATTACACACCAATAATCAGTATAAGTGAATCGAATTATGCAGAAGCAGTATCAAGACCAGTTACAAGTTAAATACGGTTTGAAATAGAAAGTATTGGAAATTAAGAAAAATTTCCATTTTGAAGACATGTAAAACTGTTGAAAAACATTTTAAAAACTCAGATCAATTTAAAATATCACCAGTTCCTTGGTAACACACCTTTTGGTGTTTCAAAACGGAGGAAGTATAACTTAACCTCAAGAATAAACCATATATCCCAAATAGCTTCAATATATTATGTATTACTTCAATGTATAGTCTGTGAAATATTTATAATGGCGTGATAAGCATAACATCAAAAACTGTAGAAAAGGCAGAAGCTGCTTTCCTGCCAGTCGCATAAGATTGGCGGTAGTAGCACCATTATGGGGACGCAAATCAGGTTTGCTTTAAGGAAACTCTGTAACGGTCGTGAGTGTCAGTTAACTTTGAGATTGGCCGTGGTGAGTTGACGCCAGTCAACAATGCCTCTGAGGCAACAAAGATACCATTATCAACATCCCACCGAGTTTGAACGAGGTCGTATAAAAGGGTTACGGGAAGTTGGATGTTCCTTCTGCGATACTACAGAAAGTCTTCGCAGTAACGTAGGCACCGTACATGATTGCTGGCAGCGGCGATCACCAGAATGTACGCTCACAAGAAGACTGTACTCCGGACGGTCACGTGTCACTACCGAGAGGGAAGACCATCGTGTTCGGCGTATGTCCTGTCGCATCGTACTGCATCAGCAGCAGTTAGTACTGCAGAGACACAACAAACTGTTACAAATCGGTTACTTAGACAGCTCCGAAACACGTGCCCTGTTGCGAGCATTCCACTCATCCCAAACCACCGCCATTTACGACTTCAGTGATGTCAAGCGAGAGCTCATATGTCGAGCGAGGTGGCGCAGTGGCTAGCACACTGGACTCGCATTCGGGAGGACGACGGTTCAATCCCGCGTCCGGCCTTCCTGATTTAGGTTTTCTCTAAGTCGCTCCAGGCAAATGCCGGGATGGTTCCTTCTAAATGGCATGACCGACTTCCTTCTCCATCTTACCCTAATCCGATGAGACCGATGACCTCGTTGTCTGATCTCCTCGCAAAAAAAAAAAAAAAAAAAAAAAAAAAAAAAAACGCAACCCCGAGAGCTGATAGGAGGAAAGTGGGGAGGTCTCTTGTGTTTTCTGATGAAAGCTGGTTCTGCCTCGGTGTCGGCGATGGCCATGTGTTGGTTAGAAGGAGGCCAGTTGAGAGCTTGCAACCAACCTGACTGTGTGCTGGACACACTGGACCTACACCTGGAGTTATGGTCTGGGGTGCGATTCCGTATGACGACAGAGGCACTCTCGTGAGTATCCCACTTTCCCCGACTGCAAAATTGTACATGACTCTCATGTTTCGACCTGTTGCGCTGTCGTTCAGGAACAGCATTCCAGGGTGTGTTTTCTAACAGGATAACACTCGTCCACTTCCACTGTTGTGGCTCAACCTGCTCTACAGACTGTCGAAAAAGTAAATATTCCAGAATTCGACTCGAGAGCAGCTGCCAACATGAGTAACGTAGAAGTAAATATCCCTGGAGTAGTGAAGCAACTTAAATCACTTAATAAAAGCAAGTCTTCTGGTCCAGACTGTATACCAATTAGGTTCCTTTTAGAGTATGCTGATGCATTAGCTCCATACTTAACAATCATATACAATCGTTCGCTCGACGAAAGATCCGCACCCAAAAACTGGAAAATTGCACAGATCATACCAATATTCAAGAAAGGTAGTAGGAGTAATGCACTAAATTACTGGCCCCAATCGTTAACGTCGATGTGCAGCAGGATATTTGAACATACACTCCTGGAAATTGAAATAAGAACACCGTGAATTCATTGTCCCAGGAAGGGGAAACTTTATTGACACATTCCTGGGGTCAGATGCATCACATGATCACACTGACAGAACCACAGGCACATAGACACAGGCAACAGAGCATGCACAATGTCGGCACTAGTACAGTGTATATCCACCTTTCGCAGCAATGCAGGCTGCTATTCTCCCATGGAGACGATCGTAGAGATGCTGGATGTAGTCCTGTGGAACGGCTTGCCATGCCATTTCCACCTGGCGCCTCAGTTGGACCAGCGTTCGTGCTGGACGTGCAGACCGCGTGAGACGACGCTTCATCCAGTCCCAAACATGCTCAATGGGGGACAGATCCGGAGATCTTGCTGGCCAGGGTAGTTGACTTACACCTTCTAGAGCACGTTGGGTGGCACGGGATACATGCGGACGTGCATTGTCCTGTTGGAACAGCAAGTTCCCTTGCCGGTCTAGGAATGGTAGAACGATGGGTTCGATGACGGTTTGGATGTACCGTGCACTATTCAGTGTCCCTTCGACGATCACCAGTGGTGTACGGCCAGTGTAGGAGATCGCTCCCCACACCATGATGCCGGGTGTTGGCCCTGTGTGCCTCGGTCATATGCAGTCCTGATTGTGGCGCTCACCTGCACGGCGCCAAACAGGCATACGACCATCATTGGCACCAAGGCAGAAGCGACTCTCATCGCTGAAGACGACACGTCTCCATTCGTCCCCCCCATTCACGCCTGTCGCGACACCACTGGAGGCGGGCTGCACGATGTTGGGGCGTGAGCGGAAGACGGCCTAACGCTGTGCGGGACCGTAGCCCAGCTTCATGGAGACGGTTGCGAATGGTCCTCGCCGATACCCCAGGAGCAACAGTGTCCCTAATTTGCTGGGAAGTGGCGGTGCGGTCCCCTGCGGCACTGCGTAGGATCCTACGGTCTTGGCGCGCATCCGTGCGTCGCTGCGGTCCGGTCCCAGGTCGACGGGCACGTGCACCTTCCGCCGACCACTGGCGACAACATCGATGTTCTGTGGAGACCTCACGCCCCACGTGTTGAGCAATTCGGCGGTACGTCCACCCGGCCTCCCGCATGCCCACTATACGCCCTCGCTCAAAGTCCGTCAACTGCACATACGGTTCACGTCCACGCTTTCGCGGCATGCTACCAGTGTTAAAGACTTCGATGGAGCTCCGTATGCCACGGCAAACTGGCTGACACTGACGGCGGCGGTGCACAAATGCCGCGCAGCTAGCGCCATTCGACGGCCAACACCGCGGTTCCCGGTGTGTCCGCTGTGCCGTGCGTGTGATCATTGCTTGTACAGCCCTCTCGCAGTGTCCGGAGCAAGTATGGTGGGTCTGAGACACCGGTGTCAATGTGTTCTTTTTTCCATTTCCAGGAGTGTATATTGTGTTCGAACATTATTGTGTGTCTATTGACACACAGTCAACATGGGTTTAGAAAACATCGTTCCTGTGAAACACAACTAGCTCTTTATTCACATGACGTGTTGAGTCCTATTGACAAGGGATGTCAGATCGATTCCGTATTTCTGGATTTACGGAAGGCTTTTGACACTGTACCAAACAAGCGGCTCGTAGTGAAATTGCTTGCTTATGGAATATCGTCTCAGTTATGTGACTGGATTTGTGATTTCCTCTCAGACAGGTCACAGTTTGTAGTAATTGACGTAAAGTCATCGAGTAAAACAGAAGTGATTTCTGGCGTTCCCAAAGGTAGTGTCATAGGCCCTTTGCTGTTCCTTATCTATACAAACAATTTGGGAAACGTCTTCGGTTGTTTGCAGATGACGCTGTCGTTTATCGACTAATAAAGTCATCAGAAGATCAAAACAAATTGCAGCACGATTTAGAAAAGATATCTGAATGGAGCGAAAAGTGGCAGTTGACCCTAAACAACGAAAAGTGTGAATTCATCCACATGAGTGCTAAAAAGAACTCGTTAAACTTCGGTTACACGATAAATCAGTCTAATCTAAAAGCAGTAAATTCAGCTAAATACCTAGGTATTACAATTATGAACAACTTAAACTGGAAGGAACAAATAGATAATGTTGTGGGGAAGGCTAACCATATTTGCGTTTTATTGGCAGGACACTTAGAAAATGTAACAGTTCTACCAAAGAGACTACCTACACTACGCTTGCCCGTCCTCTTTTAGAATACTGTTGCGCAGTGTGGGATCCTTACCAGATAGGACTGACGGAGTACATCGAAAAAGTTCAAAGAAAGGCAGCACGTTTTGTATTATCGCGAAATATGGGAGAGAGTGTCACAGAAATGATACAGGATTTCGCTGGACATCATTAAAAGAAAGACGTTTTTCGTTGCGATGGAATCTTCTCACGAAATTCCAATCACCAACTATCTCCTCCGAATGCGAAAATATTTTGTTGACATCAACCTACATAGGGAGGAACGATCACCACGATAAAATAACAGAAAGATATAGGTGTTCATTCTTTCCGCGCACTTTACGAAATTGGAATAATAGAGAATTGTGAAGGTGGTTCGATGAACCCTCCGCCAGGCAGTTAAATGTGATTTGCAGAGTATCCACGTAGATGTAAATGTTGCATGGGCCTGCTCTATCACCAGATCTTTCTCCAAGTGAGTACATAAGGGACATCGTCGGACAACGATATTGACCGACCAAGTGTAACATGCATCGAACTCCAGCACACAAACTGACATTCGGCGCCTGTATGACACAATGCATGCACGTTTAAATGCTTGCATTCAACATTCTGGTGTTTATAACATTTATTAATGCACCAGAATTTCACATTTGCAATAGCTTACCTGGAACTTTTACAACTTCAAAATTTTATTACAACGGCAGTTGTTGAAATATTTTAACAAAATTTCTTTTATTGTAACCACTGTTTACAAAACTTTTTATATATACTAAAATTTTTTGTTTCAGATACTCTGTTGATGGAAGGAACTGAACCTCTATAAAATGGCAACTCCTCAAGAGAAGGCACAAGTGTGTCCTGGTTTATTGAGACAAAATCAGATGTTCAGACTCAACGAAACTTCAGAACGAAATATGGAAGAGATCCACCATCGCGCCCCTTCGTCCGTGCATGGAACAAAAAATCTATGGAGATAGGGACAGTTCTGGATAAAGGGAGGAGCGGGCGACCAAGATCATCCGAGGAAAACATCGATCGCGTTTTGAACTTCTTCACTCGCTCACCTACGAAGTCCATCCGCACTGCTGCCAGACAGTTGCAACTGCCACGTTCAACTGTGCATAAGGTCCTCCACAAGAACTTATGGTTGTACGCTTACAAAGTGCAACTGTTTACAGACACTTGAGCCAAATGACAAGCCAAAACGGACAGAGTTTGCACTCAACATGCTGGAACGCCTTTCGGAGGATGAAGCATTCGTCAAGCGAGTTTGTTTCAGTGACGAGGCAAACTTTTCATGTTTCTGGGACATTAAACAGACACAATGTGAGAATCTGGGGATCTGAACACTCCCATGTGACTAGGGAGCTTCAACGGGATAGTCCAAAAGTGAATGTGTGGTGTGGAATCATGTGCAACCGAATAATTGGTCCATTCTTCTTCAACGAGTCAACAATTATTGTAGATGTTTGCCTCGACCTGCTGACCGAGTATGTAGCCATAATTGATTGAGCTACAACCAACTATCATTTTTCAGCAAGATGGTGCACCACCACATTGGTTCCTCAATGAAACATTTCCAGGCAGATGAGTTGGGAGAGATGGGCCTATTCCTTGGCCACCACGTTCGCCAGATATCACTCCCTTGGACTTCTTTTATGTGGCTATGTAAAAGATATCGTGTATTAAACACATATACGGGACACTGCTGACGTGAAGCAAAGGATTCGTAATGCCATTGCTACCATTGATGACGCTGTGCTACAGCGAACATGGCAAGAAATCTAATACAGTCTTCATGTGGTTCGTGCAACTAAAGGCGCCCATATAGAGGTCTATTAAAAACTGTCAAAAAATACTTTTATAAACACTAATTACAATAAAAGAAGTGTTGTTAAAATATTTCAACAATTGCCGCTGTAATAAAATTTTTAAGTTTTAAAGGGACTATATGGACACCCTTTATGTTACCTAGACGAATGTATTCCGGAAATTTCATTACTCTACATTAATTATTTTTTACAAATCTTTGTAGTGTTTTACAGGAGGTAAAAGAAATACTTTTCATGTGACAAGAATGTCCCAGGTGACGATTATTGTTTTAGGGATGTTGCTGACCTATCGATTTCTTTTTGTGGGAGAAAATTGTTTGCTGTACGAGGCACCGACAGACGCTCTAGAAGAGCTGTTGCCCGTTTGGTTGCAGCTACAGCCATTATCCGTTAAATACCTAGTAGTTTGGAGGGTGATGTACAATTATTAACACGCATATTCCAGTTGTGCATTAATTTAAATGGACAACATTTTCAGCAGCATCTGTAAAAGAATATCCATCAGACGGCAGTTTGGGCACAGTCTTTTTGCTCCAGTAGCGTCAAAACCTTCATGGACAAGAAATTGATTCTTTTTGTCTCTTTTAAGGACTCTAAATTTTGTACACGTAGTTTTTTACTGTGGAGTGTAACTTGTAAAAATGGTCAAAAACAGACGATATACAAATTCGAATCTATAGTTTTCGATGCCGAATGATACCGGGCCCAGGAGGGAGTGATGTATAGCTATACTGAGCTTCCCCCCCCCCCACCCCCCACCCCCCACCCCTCCCACAGCTAAACAGAAACGAGGTTGCAGTTTTGGTTTAATAATATAAGAGAATATGTCGGCTCAGCCACGCTTACAACGTTGATCACCTTAACATCCGATCACATTTAAAGTGACGTGCTTCGGAAGTGCAAGCTTCTATCTTCAGACACACCATCACAGGAAACCGAAAGTCTCTGGGATGAAAACCAAAATAATTCGGTTCATAAGTAATGCATGCGATTGACACAGTACACGTAGTTTAGAATACTGTGAGATCACGAAGGAGGAGATGTCCAGTGGATAAATTACAGTAGTCAATCAAGGCAACACAGTCTGAAATGCTTTTGTTCACGATCCGATTTGTCATCTTTTATTCGAGTGTGTATTCGCATTCTTGTGATGGGTGCGCCTCAGGACCGGAGCTTGCTCTAGCGAAATACGTCACTTTTAACGTGTTCAGGTTTTAAGCAGAATGACATTGTGAGTGTAGTTGAGACAAAGTGTCCTGCTAAAACTACACTCTAGCTGTATTTCATTGTTTTCCAACCATAATACGAGATGGAAACAGATAATCAACCCGCTGACGCGTCCTACTAGAATCGCGATTTTCACTACATCTGGTGGTCTCCCTTTGCTTTCTTCTAGACATGTGCTGAGGGGGACGGGCATGCAGCACCCCACGTGCCCCCCCCCCCCCCTCCTCCTGCCCCTTCATCACAGGTCGGCGCACGTCCAGACGTTTCGGCACACTGCTGCCAACCTCCGCGCAGTACTGTGCAGCGCTCCCTTCTCGTCGACTGAACTACCCTCGTTTACCACATGTAGAAGTATGAAACCGGAAGGTCTGTTGTTCAAAATAATCTCGATTGATATTTATACATTTCTCCCACCTCTCCTGCAGGCTATGAACGCCACGGCAAAAAAACAGTCCTTCTTTTGAATCGAACCAGTCAGTGAGCAATTTTTTAACATTTTCATACGAACTGAAGCGTTGTTCAACGAGAGCGTGTCCCAGTGATGCAAATAGATAATAACTGGACGGAGCCAAGTCTCGAGAATAAGCTGGATGCCCTAGTATTTCCCAACAGAACTCCTCTATCGTTTCCCTGATCGTTTTGCTGTGTGTGATGGGGCGTTATCATGGAGCAATATGACTTTGTGTTCCCTTTTTCCATATTCCCGGCGTTTTCCACGTAATGCTCGATTTAAATGGATCATTTGCTGTTGGTAGTGATCAGCGTTAACGGTTTCACCAGGTTTTAGCAGCTCATAATAGACGACACTCTTCTGATCCCACCAAACGCAGAGCATTGTCTTCTTTCCAAAGCGATTTGGCCTTGCAGGGGGTATCGATGGTTTGCCTGGATTCACCCATAATTTACGACGCTTACGATCCATTTTTCATCACCTGTCACTATTCAATGGAAAAAAACGACTTTCTTTTGTATCTGGCGAGCAGCATTTCATCAATGGTTTTTCGATTTGCTTGCTGTCTTTCATTCAATTTATGCGGAACCCATTTTCCCACTTTCTGCACCTCTCCCATAGCTTTCAACCGAAGAGAAACGGCTTCCTGCGTCACATTCAATTGTTCTGCGAGTTCCTGTTGAGTTTGAGTATCATCTTCATCCAATAAGGCCTGCAATTCGTTGTCTTCGAACTTTTTCGATGGTTTCCCGGGCTCATCGTTTCTAGCGTCAAAATCCCACTTTTGAATTTTTTGAACCAGTTGAAACACTGTGTTTTCCCAAGAGCATGTTCGCCGAAAGCTTCGACAAACATTCGATGTTATTCTGCATCAGTTTCCTTCAAATGATAACAGAAAACCAATGCTTTCCACAAATCATAGTTCGTAGGCACGAAACTCGACATGTTTACGGGTTTGAAACAGATACCGATGTATGGAACTTGGATTACATTCGTCGTCAGTCGTTAGAGGAGGTAGATGGCGCTGCAGACGGGGTCTGACAGCTAGCACCATCTATAGCGAAATTCCGGTTTCATACTTCCACACCTGGTAACTCCCGAAAGCGATGACACGCCCAGCCTCTCGACGTGAGAAACCTCCTTGCGTGCTCTTTCTCCATTGTTTCTCGTCGTCAACTTTCAGCAGTGACATCTACTGAACGCCAGATACTAGCACAAGTGATACTGCTTTTCTGGCGTAGCGTGGTACTACGTTCCTTATTTCGGCTATTCTGTACGTATTGTTTTGTACATAGGAGAACTCTTCCACTTCTGTGTCGTTCAAATTATGATCTTAAGCAACTCTTTGCCGTTCTTGTTACTATCCTTTATCATCTTTATCTTTACTTTTTCAAGCTTAAGCCACGGAAGTAGAGAAGAAAGGAGGAAGCGTACGAGGTTGGAAGATGAACTGTTTCAGATTTTCTGATGATATGGTACTGGGTGGTGATAAAACAACATCTCTTCAAGGAATTCTAAGCAGACGTGTCCAATGGCTGCAAGAGTACGGAATAAAAATCGAGACAAAGATAAGTTAGGTGATGAGAGCAAATGACAAAGAAGATATGAAAGAAAGGCCTTTTTCGTTGGGGAGGAAACTTCTCACGAAATTTCAATCACCAGCTTTCTCCTCCGAATGTGAAAATACTTTGCTGACGCCGACCTACATAGGTAGAAACCATCACCATGATAAAATGAGGGAATCAGAGCTCGCATGGGAAGATATAGGTGTTCGTTTCCTCCGCGCGCTATACGTGATTGGAATGAAAGAGAATTGTGAAGTTGGTTCGATGAATCCTCTGCCAGGCACTTAAATGTGATTTGCAGAGTATCCATGTAGATGTAGATGTAGAAGAACAACGGAAGATCAAACTGAGTGCAGATATCTGGGGAGCATGCTAACTGATAACCAAACGAGTGGAAAAGAAATAAGATCAAGAATTACAATGACAAAGGAGGCTTCCCCCCCCCCCCCCCAAAAAAAATGCGCTTGTTATGCAGCAGTTGAGAAAAAGGGTGATTAAATGTTTCATGTGGAGGGTTTTTCCTGTGCAGCTGTGAGAGTTGGAAGTTTATGAAAAGAGAAAAGGTAAGATCTAAGCATGTGATTGATGGGTTTGAAGGAAAATGGGGAAAAATTGGTGGATAAAGTGATGGAAAGGGTAAAGGAACAAATAACTCTCCCCAATGTGACTAAGAAAAGGAAAGGATATACACAGAGAGGAAAAAGAAATCCAACAACTGTCGAAGAATTGGAAGACAAAGAAGAACAAAAAAAAGTTGGATGAAGTGAAAAGAGGAAGATAGGAGACTGCGAAACAGTTGGTCTGGATCAGGATCAGTTCGAGACGGCGATGATGGCAGGAGTCAGTCAACAGGAGGAACGCCTTATGGTGATGATGATGAACCCATAGTCTGGGCTAAGAGTGCTTGTTGTTTCCAATGTGGTGTACGAAGCTCGGTATTGAAATCTGTTCCCCTTGCACGCTCATAACTGATGAAAAATTGGAAAACAGCAGTTAGAATCGTACCAGATATGAGGCTGCCACATTTCACGGGTACATGCTGAAGATGTTACGCTAAATTTCAGAGGCGAGCCGTCGGTAGTTGGTCAGACACGCCTCGCTCCCCGCAGACGGTGCGCAGTTTGCGCGGGGCGCGGACTGTACGCCGCTGTCCCGGCGGGGCAACGGCCCCTGGCCGCCGGTCCAGGGTTCGGGCCCCGGCGTGGGACCGGCCAGTTTTTGTTGCCAAAAAACAAAGCGCGCCGGCTGCGTCTGCGTCTGGAGCCGCCTGGACAAAGGACGCCTCCTGGAGAAACTGCCTGCGTTCCCTCGCCAGGGACCACGGAGCGCGTCGAGTCATCAACACGCGCCGCTCGGAACGCGGATAGTAATGAGGCAGCGATATACAGTGCCTTTCATAAGTTTTTGGACGAACAGAATAGTTTTGTATTTACTTTGAGAAATAACAGATAAACAGTTAAACGTATTATGTTTGTTATTCCAACAGAGAGAATGATATTCACAGAGCAATAAATTGAACATTTTACTTCATTTAATGACTGACAAAATACAAATACAAATAATTTCATATTTATGCGAAATAGCAAGTATGTATCTTCTCAAAAGTTTTGGGACAAAGTGCAGAAGAATTAGTGCTTTGTACTTCTACCGCGACGTTGTAACCCTTGTGTCAGTCGTTTTGGCATACTTTGTACAGACTTCTGTAAGTATGAAATACTTAGATCTTTCCATTCTTCTTGCAATCGTCTCCCGACGTCTCGTTTGGAATGTATGGGGACTTTTCGAATATTTACTTCTAACGCATCCCATAAATTTTCTGTGGGGTTCATGTCCGGACTTTGTGGAGGGAATCGACAACTTTTGGACAGTTGCACAGCAACCACAACCGTACAATGTAGGTGGTATGTTTAGGGTCGTTGTCCTCATAAAATTTGAAACAGTCACCAATCCCTATATTTTCTGCGGTCTTCTGACAGGTGGAACCCAACGGAAGCTTAACCTCGGAAGCTCCCGCTCGCAGGCGTGAGTCAAGCAGTAAGGTGGTACGGCGATTAAGCGAGGTTTGTCGCTGGAATGTATCTGAACAGGAAGGGTCAAACAACAGCCGTACTGTTCACGTGTACGCCTATATCTATACAAACCACGATGAAGTGCATGGCAGAGGGAATTCTGCACTCGTTACGACTTCCGCCCGTGACATTTGCGGGCAGAGACGGGAAGACGGTTAAAGAAACGCCTCAGTGCAAGCTGTTCTTAATCTAATATTTTCTTCGCCATCTTCACGGGAGCGATAGGGAGGGAGCTGCAGTGCGTTTCTAGGTTCCTCACTTCCGAGAAACTGTAGCAACCTACATCCTTCTGAATCTGCTTACTGTATTCATCTCTTGGTCTCCCTCTACGATTCTTACCCCCACATTCCCCTCCAGTACTAAACTGGTGAACCTTGATGTCTTACACATTTGTCCTATCAACCGATCCCTTCTTTTGGTCAAGGTGTGCCACATATTTCTTGTCTCCCCATTCCTATTCAGTACTTCGACATTAGTTACGTGATCTATCCATCTCATCTTCAACATTTTTCTCGAGCACAACATTTCGAAAGCTTCTATTCGCTCTTCGTCTCAACCGTTTATCGTCGATATTTCACTTCCACACATGGCTACACTCCCTAAAAATACTTTCAGAAAAGACTTCCTGACACTTAAATCTATATTTGATGTTAACAAATTTGTCTTCCTCAGAAAAGCTTTACTTGCCATTGCCAGTCTACGTTTTATATCCCCTCTACCTCGACCTCTGTCCACCGCTCGTGGTATCGCGGTGGCGTTCTCGCTTCCCGAGCACGAGGTCCCGGGTTCGATTGCACGCGAGGTCAGGGATTTACACCTGCCCCGAGATTACTGGGTGTTACTGTGTCGTCTTCATCATCATCATTCGTCCCCATTACGGTCGGAGGAAGGCAACACCAAACCACCTCCATTAGGACCTTTCCTAGTACAGCGGTGGGTGTCTACCGCATAGTTCCCCTACACTCTGTCAAGAAGCATTTGACTTCATTTCCACTTAGACCATCATCAGTTATTTTGCTGCCCAAATAGGAAAACTTACCTACCACTTCTAGTGTCTCGCTTCCTAATCTAATTCCCGCAGCACAATCTGACATAATTCGAATGCATTCCATTATCCTCGTTTTCATTTTGATGATTTTCATCTTATATTCTCGCTTCAAGGCCTTGTCCATTCCGTTCAGCTGCTCTTCCAAATCCTTTGCTGTCTCTGAGAGGATGACAGTGTCATCGGCAAACCTCAAACTTTTTATTTCTTCTCCCTGGACTGTAATTTCTATACCAAATTTTTCTTTGCTTTCCTCTACTGCTTGTTGAATTTACAGATTGAATAACATCGGGGATAGGCTACAGCCCTTTCATGTCCCTCGACATTTCGCTCCTCGTGTTTTACCCCTTGTACCAACACAATTTCAAAGAGACTATTTCAGTCAATATTGTCAAAAGCGGTCTCTAAGTCTACAAATGCTATAAACGTAGGTCTGCCTTTTCTCAACCTATCTTATAAGATACATCGTGGTGTTAGTATCGCATAGCGTGTTGCTACATTTCTCCCGGATCTTCCCAGAGGTCGGCTTCTACCAGCTTTTCCATTCTTGTATAAACAATTCGTGATAATATTTTGCAACAGTGACTTATTAAACTTATAGTTCGCTAATATTCATACCTGTTAGCACCTGCTGTCTTTGGAAATTGAATTGTTACATTCTTTTTGAAATCTAGGGGTATATCGCCTGTTTCATACATCTTGCTCATCACATAGAGAGTTTTGTCTTGGCTGGCTCTCCCCTGTCTATCAGTAGTTCTAACGGAATGTTGTGTATTCCCGGGGCCTTGTTTGGACATGTTGTTACGCCTAAGTATTTGGATGAGTTGATCGATTCCAGCTGTGGCTCACTAGTATTTCTGTGAGAGGATGCTGAGAAATGCTCGGTTTTACATTTCTGAACATTTAAAGCAAGTTGCAACCTTTGGGCCACTTTGAAATATTATGAAAGTCTGATTGAATATTTGTGCAGGTCTTTTTCAGATAGTAGTTCATCATAGATGTTGTTGTTGTGGTCTTCAGTCCACAGACCGGTTTGATGCAGCTCTCCATGCTCATACAGTAAAGCTGCATGCCATCTGGAAAAATTACGGCTGTAGTTTCCCCTTGCTTTCAGCCATTCGCAGTACCAGGAGAGCAAGACTGTTTTGATTAGTTTTACAAGGCCAGATCAGTGAATCATCCAGACTGTTGCCCCTGCAACTACTGAAAAGGCTGCTGCACCTCTTCAGGAACCACACGTTTGCCTGGCCCCTCAACAGATACCACTCCGTTGTGGTTGTACCTACGGTACGGCAATCTGTATCGCTGAGGCACGCAAGCCTCCCCACCAACGGCAAGGTCCATGTTTCACGTGGGGTCATCATAGATAACTGAATCATATTCGAAAATTCCGAAGTTACAATTAGTATGGTGTGCATAGTGTTTAACATGAACAGGGAGGGACACAACACGCTTCCATGGGGCACATCTGAAGTTACGTCTATGTCTATCGATTACTCTCCATCCAAGATAACACGCCTGTCCTTCGTGGAGCGTCTTGCCCAAACAATCACACTTTCAGCTTCAATTTCTATCTCACTCGATTTTAGAAACTTATCTACTACAATAAATACACTGTAACCCCCCCCCCCTCCTCCCGTCACTTAGCTGGTTTTAGCGTGTGTTCACCCCAACTAACAGATCAACAGAGAGTGCAAAACTGCCGCAATATCGGATAACGCAAAAAAGTAATATGGCCCTGTGACTCCTGATTGAACTGCGGTGGCAGTGTTGACATTAATTTATTCAGAATTGATCACTTTCAATCAAATCACATTGATGTTATATTCAGCTATTGAACACCAGATGCAAATGTTGAACATAAAATTAATTAAGAAAGTGACTTGGGATTTCAACTACTTGATTGAAAACAGATGCAGTCGATTAGCACATTACAAGACTCCCGACATTACAAGACTCTCCTATCAGGCAGTGGTAATAAATTGCGTTTGCGTGGAGTAAGGCGCGATAACTCAAAAGTAATTCCTATCGACTGACCCAGGTGTAATGCGAAGTGCGAGAAGAATTCTACAATATACGGCCCAAACCCTCGTGGAAACTTTGCCGACATGATCCAACAAATTAATCAGTGGCCGGAGCGGGCGCAATATCACAGAATACAGCGTGGCGGTGGCGGAGCGGTGTCATTGAGTGGACGTCGGCCGACCTCGTGGTGCTGCAAGGCTGCACTCGTCTATTCACTCCTAGCTATCTTGCTCAGTACATAGCTGAACCAAAACTTTCTATCTCCAAGCTCAATCGTTCCATTTGCTAAGTCTTAAACTGCAGAGATGCTCACTCTTTCTCAGGCAAGCTGAGTAAAGAACGCCGCACCCGCACTCTAGGCAAGCTGGGAACAGAAGACCTCTACGAGGACTTCTCCCAGTCCGCTTTTTGCCTTGGTTTCCCCTCCACCAAAATCACTTACGCCAATTGCAGCGCAAGTCGCGTTAATTATGCGTCACTTCCCAGCGCCGAGCAATGCCTGCTCTGGGAAGTGAACAAATTCCCACAAAATTTCCCTTCCTCTCAGCTTCTATTTCGCTCCTCCCAGGCCACCCATCAAGGTTAGCGTCTGCACAAACACCAATTTTTCTGGAATTCTGACTCCCAGGAGAGTACTTCAAATTCCTCGGTCCTACATTCCCATCGGAGGCCGGCGTATTTCATTCTGTCGCTCTTCACCTGATTTACTTCAGACTCTGCGGACCGTGAATTCAGCGTGAAGTTGCTATAGTCACGAACACACATATTTTGACCTCTGTTGACCACTCCACCGTAGCTTTGCGCAGCTATCTCGTATGTTTCCCTGAAAACGGGATGACGGACATTTATCTTCAGGTGTACAAGTTCTCCGTCTCCTTCCCAGGACATCAGCATGGGGTCGGGGTCAACCACCAATGCTGTCACTCATCTTAAGGCGGCTGGAGGCCGTGCCGCGTTACCGCTTTCTCAGAGCTTGAGCCACCCTGAGCTGCCTATTGTCACTTCCCTTAGCCGTTCCCCAGCCAGCCACAGTCAACTCTAAATACTTCCCTGGGGTAAACTAGCATCCAGTAAATCGACTCGTTTCCACAAAGTTTTCATGATGTGTGAATTACTTTAAAACCATCACCCGACATTAATTATTCCAATACGTCCATACTATACCCTCTACAAGATGCATTGTGCCTTGTCAGTCATTTTGTTTAGCCCTACTGTTCGCTTAAGAGTTAGGTTATCTTTAACGACTTCATGTAAGGGGCATAGTTCTTGCCATCTTACAACACCACTTTCATTTCCCTTTAAGCTATCCTTTCAGTGCTATCTACTGAGTGTCCCATGGGGAGTAGTAAATCTTCATTTGATTGTTATGAGTTTTACCGAGTATTTACACACAATACAAAAAACAATGTTCAAATGTGAGTGAAATCTTATGGGACTTAACTGCTAAGGTCATCAGTCCCTAAGCTTACCCACTACTTAACCTAAATTATCCTAAGGACAAACACACACACCCATGCCCGAGGGAGGACTCTAACCTCCACCGGGATCAGCCGCACAGTCCATGACTGCAGCGCCTTAGATCGCTCGGCTAATCCTGTGCGGCACTGTATTACAGATGTGTCTTCTACATATACTGCCATAACTGAAAAGTCAAGTGCAAGTTTATTTCTTAAAACGAATGTGCGACCAATGAATTGCACCATTTTTTTTCAGCAATGGCCACTATCCTTTCTCCGAATGCGGCTTTGAAGTGGTCACCGTGAGATGGGTCCGGCGTAATGTCAAGCGCCGGCACGATGGGCAATAACGTTAGACCAGAGAGGACTTCGAGGTATCGTCAGCCAATAGTATGCTGACCGATCCCTCTCTAGGACGACAACGAGACAGTAGCGCCATCTATACGAAGAGAATACATGCTTCGTGACGCCCAGCCGTGGCCCGAGTTCAAGAATAGTCGTTCCACGAACGCTACACCAGTGACTTAGGAAATGTGTTATTTCGCTTGTATTGCGAATTGTATATACTGAAGAAACTTCTTATTTGTCTGTCACCCATTGCTTGCGACACTTCTCTACTGCACAAAAGTAAAGTATTGTCAATTATCTTACTGTAATAAAAGCTCATTTAATACGATTTGCTTGAATTGTTGTCTAGCGATTCGAGAAAGCAGGTTTCCTAGGCACCCAATATTAGATTTGTGGGCAGGACACAACAATGGCCCCACAAAAAAAATCAGGGGCTGAAAGACCAGGCGATGTCGCCAGCCATGGAATATCGCGGAATTGTGAGAGTAACGGATGTGGAAAGCGGCGCCTCAGTGTAGTCATTGAATTACGGGCCATATGGGCTGCGACCCATGTAGCTGCTTCCTGTGTGTAGTGCACCCCTAATCTATCGAGGGTAGTCCTGCAAATTTCCACTCCGTAGCGTAGGTCAAGGAATCTACAACCGTCACAGAGTCAACGTAGCCTCTGGTTTAGACTCGACTGCAAACCAGTGGACACCGGTCCACCCTGGGTGTGATGTTGCAAATCGTCAGCTTGGCTTCTACTCCTCGAGAGATGGAGGCTGCCTTCGCCAATTTAGCCAGCCATCGAAAGGATCCAAGGATTTCCTCGGAACCCCGACGACTGGCATCGTTGGTGCCGACATGTGCAACAATCTGCAGCTGGCTGCACCCCGCACTCTCGATAGCCGCCGGAAGACCCTCTTCCACATCCCGGACAACGTCCCCCCCCCCCTCACTCCCCCCCAAACCCCTGCCCCCCCCCCCCCCCCCCCGGCAAGCACACCGAGTGAACGTTGGACTTCCCCGCCCTAGCCGCTATGTTCGTGAGGGGCTCCTTGACCCGCATTACATTGGAGCTCCCTATTAATACAGTGCAGTTGTGAAAGAGGTTACCGACCACCAAACAACATCCTCTCCTTTCCTCCCATGGTACCACACTCTACAGTGGCAACGAGACGGCACAAAAGCCAGGACAGTGATAACTGTCTTCCTGTGCGAGAACCACAGTGGTAGTGCGAGCGCAGGAGGCGGACACGCGGTGACGTGTGAAGCTGTGGGTCGGTCGTGAGCCGCGGAGTCCGAGCGGTTCTAGGCACTTCAGTCCGGGACCACGTGGCTGCTACAGTCGCAGGTTCGAATCCTGCCTCGGGCATGGATGCGTGTGATGTCCTTAGGTTAGTTAGGTTTAAGTAGTTCTAAGTTTAGGGGTCTGATGACCTCAGCCGTTAAGTCCCATAGTGCTCAGAGCCATTTGAATCAATTTTTCAAGTGGGTTAGGCGACTGCTCGTGTAAAATCGGAAATCCTGATTCGAGTCCCGGCTCGGTACAAATTTTCCTATGTCACCAATAAATTGTACAGCTGGAATCTCATTCACAATTGCGAATACATTTCTTGTAAAACTATTTGAAAGTTTTGGAAGCTCAAACGCCGCATCATTATGAGGCACATGTCCTCGAATTGGTCGACGTCCCAGTTACGGACGAAGCCGCGGGACTGAGATGTGAGACATACGTCTAGTGCTGCGTGAGTTCCGGTCTGTATTTGATCAAGCAAAGTTGCATAGAGATCGTGAAACTTATGCGATCTCAATCGTTCGTATATGATATTTTTAAAGCGGTAAAACAGGAGAAGGAAAAATTATTTTTCTCGGTGCCTCCGCTGTTCTGTGTTCTGCAAAACGTCTCGGCAGTGTGTCGTGCGGCAGTGAGGACACGCGTAGGGACACGTGGGGACGCCAAGCTCGGCTCAGCGCCCCCCCCCCCCCCCCCGCCCCCCACCCCATCGATACTCGGGAGGACGCGTGTCAGGGCACGCTGTTTAGCCTCTTGACTTTCCACATTTGCGTAACAACGCAGACACACGTAAACACCATCACAGTCATCCACAGGACGCAGACAAGCATTTAACTTTCTAACGTAACATTTCATTTATTTTCAAAGCACGGTGCTCTTCAAGGAGTTCCGCACACTCAACTGATTTCGACACTTATGGTCGTTTTACGTTCGTGCACAGGTACTGACGACGCTGTCTAGACTCCTTCCACATTTGTCCGAGTTGTCTTTATTTAATAATCGCTCGAAAATGGCCAAGGCAGCTGACGGTGGACCGCGTACAAAAATGGTTCAATAGGCTCTGAGCACTATGGGACTTAACTTCTGACGTCATCAGTTCCCTAGAACTTAGAACTACTTAAACCTAACTAACCTAAGGACAGCACACACATTCATGCCCGAGGCAGGATTCGAACCTGCGGCCGTAGCGGTCGCGCGATTCCAGACAGTAGCGCCTAGAACCGCTCAGCCACTCCGGCTGGCGGACCGCGTACAGACTTACGCGTAATTCTTACTGACAGACGAAGGAAAAACGGCGTTACTCAACAATTTTGAGTAGGCTGTCGATTTCGGATCGAAGAAATTCGCCTCCAAACAAGCATTCAGCTCATGCAGCCTTTGACGTCAACCACAGGCTAATGAATTCCTACACATTTCTGTACTTACTTGCAGGTGCCTGAGCCATAGGCATCAGCATAGGGATTAGGGGACCGGCAAGGAAGAGGCGTTTGTATACACCGCCATCCACCCCTCCCCGTCCCCCATTTCAATTAGACTACATAGTTTTTATACACTTGAAGAATTTACTATACGTGTAACCCGCATGTTTAGACAAATCTATTATTACGTAAACGATTACAATAGAAAATACTATGAATTTTCCACGAAATCTTACCGGGGCACCGACGTGAACCAATGCTTACGATTACTCAGTACCTATAATGCTTGTGTTCCCATGCAGGAGCAACAGTAAAAGTAATTACCAGAATGGACGTATGAATCAGAAACGCTTGTTTAAGTGTCAGTAAGAGAAAATGGAGAAATCGGGAAGAGTAAAAAAGGATTCAAAACAAGATAATTAGAAAATACAAGAAAAGCAAAAACGTTTAAATTGAGAGTTTGAGACGAAAGTTCACAAACAAGGACGAACTTACAGATGAAATCACCGAAAGAATGTTTTATAAACGTTCAAAAAGTATAAATCCAGACAGAATTGCAGCAGTTGTTGTCCAACGTATTTGACAGAATAGTAAACGAATGTGTAGAAGAAACTGGTATAACAAAAAAAGAAATTAATGGCAGAACAAAAGGCAGAAAGAAAAGTAAGACGTGGCCAGGCCTTCGTGACATAAACGAGGTCCTTATGCAGGCCGCAAGGAAAGAAGAATGGCAGCTGTACGCGTCACGCCCAGTACCGTACCACAGCACCACCAGATTCACCTCGTAGTGAACTTCGTCCGCCACCTTTTTGCCTCCCTCCTCCCGACTTCCACCTTCTTAGATTTGCTCCCCATATATTTCGCGATACAAGTTCACTGGGCACCACTTGATAAATCCGAGGGATCACTTCCTCTCACCTCCAACCAGCGACCGACCGAAGTGGCTAAGACAACCGTGAGCACTGTGGACTGGCATTCGGGAGGACGACGGTTCAAATCCCTGTCCAGACATCCAGATTTGGGTTTTCGGTGACTCCCCTAAATCACTCCAGGCAGATGCCAGGGTAGCTCCTTAGAAAAGGGTACGGTCGATTTCCTTCGCTATCCTTTCCCAATCTACATCTACATCTACATTTATACTCCGCAAGCCACCCAACGGTGTGTATCGGAGTGCACTTTACGTGCCACTGTCATTACCTCCCTTTCCTGTTCCAGTCGCGTATGGTTCGCGGGAAGAACGACTGCCGGAAAGCCTCCGTGCGCGTTCGAATCTCTCTAATTTTACATTCGTGATCTCATCGAGAGGTATAAGGAGGGGGAAGCAATATATTCGATACCTCATCCAGAAACGCAGCCTCCCGTAACCTGGACAGCAAGCTACACCGCGATTTCCTTCGCTATCCTTTCCCAATCTACATCTACATCTACATTTATACTCCGCAAGCCACCCAACGGTGTGTATCGGAGAGCACTTTACGTGCCACTGTCATTACCTCCCTTTCCTGTTCCAGTCGCGTATGGTTCGCGGGTTGCATTGTTTAATTCATAAATTTCGGGCGTATTATAGTATTTGAGAGTTGTAGCATCGCGTTTTAGTACCTGAATAGTGCAATTTCGCTTAGTCTCCTTCCGCCGCCGAGCAGTGTCAGCAGTGCGCAAGTAGCAGCATTACTGCATTTACTAGGCAATCTTGTATTTTAATAACCGTTTAAATTTTGTCGATTTGTTTGCGCTCTCTGTAGATTAGTTCAGACGTTCTTTGCAAAACAGTTTTTAGCATGGATAGGGACTGCAACTGCTGTGTTCGGATGCAGGCTGAGTTGGCATCCCTTCGCTCCCAGCTTCAGGCAGTGTTGGCTTCGGTCACACAGCTTGAGGCTGTTGCCAATGGGCATCACTGTGGGGGTCCGGATGGGGGTTTGTCGGGGACGGCCAGCTCGTCCCACGCATCCCCTGATCGGACTACGACTGTGGTTGCCCGGGATACTGCCCGCATTGAGGCTGATCCCTCACCTGTGGTAGAGTGGGAGGTCGTTTCAAGGTGTAGCAGGGGGCGAAAGACATTCCGGAGGGCTGAACGGAAAGCCTCTCCAGTTTGTCTGACGAACCGGTTTCAGGCTCTGTCTCAGGCTGATACTGATCTTCGGCCTGACATGGCTGCTTGTCCTGTTCCAGAGGTTGCCCCTCAGTCTGCAAGATCCGGGCAGTTGCAAAGGGTGGGCTTACTGGTAGTAGGGAGCTCCAACGTCAGGCGCGTAATGGGGCCCCTTAGGGAAATGGCAGCAAGAGAGGGGAAGAAAACCAATGTGCACTCCGTGTGCATACCGGGGGGAGTCATTCCAGATGTGGAAAGGGTCCTTCCGGATGCCATGAAGGGTACAGGGTGCACCCATCTGCAGGTGGTCGCTCATGTCGGCACCAATGATGTGTGTCGCTATGGATCGGAGGAAATCCTCTCTGGCTTCCGGCGGCTATCTGATTTGGTGAAGACTGCCAGTCTCGCTAGCGGGATGAAAGCAGAGCTCACCATCTGCAGCATCGTCGACAGGACTGACTGCGGACCTTTGGTACAGAGCCGAGTGGAGGGTCTCAATCAGACGCTGAGACGGTTCTGCGGCCGTGTGGGCTGCAGATTCCTCGACTTGCGCCATAGGGTGGTGGGGTTTCGGGTTCCGCTGGATAGGTCAGGAGTCCACTACACGCAACAAGCGGCTACACGGGTAGCAGGGGTTGTGTGGCGTGGGCTGGGCGGTTTTTTAGGTTAGATGGCCTTGGGCAAGTACAGAAAGGGCAACAGCCTCAACGGGTGCGGGGCAAAGTCAGGACATGCGGGGACCAAGCAGCAATCGGTATTGTAATTGTCAACTGTCGAAGCTGCGTTGGTAAAGTACCGGAACTTCAAGCGCTGATAGAAAGCACCGAAGCTGAAATCGTTATAGGTACAGAAAGCTAGCTTAAGCCAGAGATAAGTTCTGCCGAAATTTTTACAGAGGTACAGACGGTGTTTAGAAAGGATAGATTGCATGCAACCGGTGGTGGAGTGTTCGTCGCTGTTAGTAGTAGTTTATCCTGTAGTGAAGTAGAAGTGGATAGTTCCTGTGAATTATTATGGGTGGAGGTTACACTAAACAACCAAACTAGGTTAATAATTGGCTCCTTTTACCGACCTCCCGACTCAGCAGCATTAGTGGCAGAACAACTGAGAGAAAATTTAGAATACATTTCACATAAATTTTCTCAGCATGTTATAGTCTTACGTGGAGATTTCAATTTACCAGATATAGACTGGGACACTCAGATGTTTAGGACGGGTGGTAGGGACAGAGCATCGAGTGACATTATACTGAGTGCACTATCCGAAAATTACCTCGAGCAATTAAACAGAGAACCGACTCGTGGAGATAACATCTTGGACCTACTGATAACAAACGGACCCGAACTTTTCGACTCTGTATGTACAGAACAGGGAATCATTAATCATAAGGCCGTTGCAGCATCCCTGAATATGGAAGTTAATAGGAATATAAAAAAAGGGAGGAAGGTTTATCTGTTTAGCAAGAGTAATAGAAGGCAGATTTCAGACTACCTAACAGATCAAAACGAAAATTTCTGTTCCGACACTGACAATGTTGAGTGTTTATGGAAAAAGTTCAAGGCAATCGTAAAATGCGTTTTAGACAGGTACGTGCCGAGTAAAACTGTGAGGGACGGGAAAAACCCACCGTGGTACAACAACAAAGTTAGGAAACTACTGCGAAAGCAAAGAGAGCTCCACTCCAAGTTTAAACGCAGCCAAAACCTCTCGGACAAACAGAAGCTAAACGATGTCAAAGTTAGCGTAAGGAGGGCTATGCGTGAAGCGTTCATTGAATTCGAAAGTAAAATTCTATGTACCGACTTGACAGAAAATCCTAGGAAGTTCTGGTCTTACGTTAAATCAGTAAGTGGCTCGAAACAGCATATCCAGACACTACGGGATGATGATGGCATTGAAACAGAGGATGACACGCGTAAAGCTGAAATACTAAACACCTTTTTCCAAACCTGTTTCACAGAGGAAGACCGCACTGCAGTTCCTTCTCTAAATCCTCGCACAAACGAAAAAACGGCTGACATCGAAATAAGTGTCCAAGGAATAGAAAAGCAACTGGAATCACTCAATAGAGGAAAGTCCACTGGACCTGACGGGATACCAATTCGATTCTACACAGAGTACGCGAAAGAACTTGCCCCCCTTCTAACAGCCGTGTACCGCAAGTCTCTAGAGGAACGGAGGGTTCCAAATGATTGGAAAAGAGCACAGATAGTCCCAGTCTTCAAGAAGGGTCGCCGAGCAGATGCGCAAAACTATAGGCCTATATCTCTGACATCGATCTGTTGTACAATTTTAGAACATGTTTTTTGCTCGCGTCTCATGTCATTTCTGGAAACCCAGAATCTACTATGTAGGAATCAACAAGGATTCCGGAAACAGTGATCGTGTGAGACCCAACTCGCTTTATTTGTTCATGAGACCCAGAAAATATTAGATACAGGCTCCCAGGTAGATGCTATTTTTCTTGACTTCCGGAAGGCGTTCGATACAGTTCCGCACTGTCGCCTGATAAACAAAGTAAGAGCCTACGGAATATCAGACCAGCTGTGTGGCTGGATTGAACAGTTTTTAGCAAACAGAACACAGCATGTTGTTATCAATGGAGAGACGTCTACAGACGTTAAAGTAACCTCTGGCGTGCCGCAGGAGAGTGTTATGGGACCATTGCTTTTCACAATATATATAAATGACCTAGTAGATAGTGTCGGAAGTTCCATGCGGCTTTTCGCGGATGATGCTGTAGTATACAGAGAAGTTGCAGCATTAGAAAATTGTAGCGAAATGCAGGAAGATCTGCAGCGGATAGGCACTTGGTGCAGGGAGTGGCAACTGACCCTTAACATAGACAAATGTAATGTATTGCGAATACATAGAAAGAAGGATCCTTTATTGTATGATTATATGATAGCGGAACAAACACTGGTAGGAGTTACTTCTGTAAAATATCTGGGAGTATGCGTGCGGAACGATTTGAAGTGGAATGATCATATAAAATTAATTGTTGGTAAGGCGGGTACCAGGTTGAGATTCATTGGGAGAGTGCTTAGAAAATATAGTCCATCAACAAAGGAGGTGGCTTACAAAACACTCGTTCGACCTATACTTGAGTATTGCTCATCAGTGTGGGATCCGTACCAGATCGGTCTGACGGAGGAGATAGAGAAGATCCAAAGAAGAGCGGCGCGTTTCGTCACAGGGTTATTTGGTAACCGTGATAGCGTTACGGAGATGTTTAATAAACTCAAGTGGCAGACTCTGCAAGAGAGGCGCTCTGCATCGCGGTGTAGCTTGCTCGCCAGGTTTCGAGAGGGTGCGTTTCTGGATGAGGTATCGAATATATTGCTTCCCCCTACTTATACCTCCCGAGGAGATCACGAATGTAAAATTAGAGAGATTAGAGCGCGCACGGAGGCTTTCAGACAGTCGTTCTTCCCGCGAACCATACGCGACTGGAACAGGAAAGGGAGGTAATGACAGTGGCACGTAAAGTGCCCTCCGCCACACACCGTTGGGTGGCTTGCGGAGTATCAATGTAGATGTAGATGTAGATGTAGATGTAGATGTAGATGCAGAGCGCCTCTCTTGCAGAGTCAGCCACTTGAGTCTGCTACACATCTCCGTGACGCCATCATGGTTACAAAATAACCCTGCAACGAAACGCGCCGCTCTTCTTTGGATCTTCTCTATCTCCTCTCCACCCGACCTGGTACGGATCCCACACTGATGAGCAATACTCAAGTATAGGTCGCACGAGTGTTTTGTAAGCCACCTCCTTTGTTGATGGACTACATTTTCGAAGGACTCTCCCAATGAATCTCAACCTGGCACCCGCCTTACCAACAATTAATTTTATATGATCATTCCACTTCAAATCGTTCCGTACGCATACTCCCAGATATTTTACAGGAGTAACTGTTACCAGTGTTTGTTCCGCTATTATATAATCATACAATAAAGGACCCTTCTTTCTATGTATTCGCAATACACTCCATTTGTCTATGTTACGGGTCAGTTGCCACTCCCGCCACCAAGTGCCTACCGCTGCAGATCTTCCTGCATTTCGCTGCAATTTTCTAATGCTGCAACTTCTCTGTATACTACAGCATCATCCGCGAAAAGCCGCATGGAACTTCCGACGCTATCTACTAGGTCATTTATATATATTGTGAATAGCAATGGTCCCACTGCACTCCCCTGTGGCACGCCAGAGGTTACTTTAACGTATGTAGACGTCTCTCCATTGAGAACAACATGCTGTGTTGTTTGCTAAAAACTGTTCAATCCAGCCACAAAGCTGGTCTGATATTCCGTAGGCTTTTACTTTGTTTATCAGGCGACAGTGTGGAACTGTATCGAACGCCTTCCGGAAGTCAAGGAAAATGGCATCTACCTAGGAGCCTGTATCTAATATTTTCTGGGTCTCATGAACAAATAAAGCGAGTTGGGTCTCACACGATCACTGTTTCCGGAATCCATGTTGATTCCTACAGAGTGGATTCTGGGGTTTCCAGAAATGACATGATACGCGAGCAAAAAACATGTCCTATAATTGTACAACAGATCGATGTCAGAGATATAGGCCTATAGTTTTGCGCATCTGCTCGACGACTCTTCTTGAATACTGGAACTACCTGTGCTGTGCTCCATTTCTAATGACCTAGCTATCGACAGGACGTTAAAGTGTAATCTTTCTTCCTTTCCAGCCGTCGGCTAGTTAACTGCCGTGGCCGTGTGGAGATGGGTGAAAGTAGTATGACTTAGGGGCAAACACACACCTTCTCACTCACATGTACCATTACGTGTACACACTCACACACATACAGTCCTATGCAACAGGCTTGCAGAAGGCTTCCTTCCTGTCGGCTGGCATAAAAAGGAGGAGGTGCGCGTACGTGTGCGTGTGCGAGGAAATCAGAGCGGCAGGGCGCGCGCGCTGTTTGCAGAGGTCAGAGCGGGGGGCGGCGGTTGACAGCACCAACAAGTGGGGGCGGCGCGCGGGTCGATGAGTGCCGCCCCCGCCCCCCGCCCCCGCCGCCAGCCTGATTTACTCTGGCCGGGTCGACACATGCGCCGCCTCTAATTGCCGCCGCCCGCACTCGCCATTTCACGTTTGCGCCGCGCTCTCTTCCCTTGTAATCACTGCCCGGCCCTTCCGCCCCACCGCGCGCTCTGCCGCAACCGCCGAACGCCTCCGTACGCGGCCCGCGGCGAGAACCCGAGACAGCTCTTTTCCTTCCTGTCCGAGAAGACAGGATGGCGCGTAATTAGGATTTAACGTGTCGTCGACGACTTCATTAGCGGCGGAACACTAGGGAAGGATATCGACGGTGCCCTTTCAGGTAACCACCTCGGTAGTCACCTCAAGTGATTAAAGTAAGCCACGGAAAACCTTACTTAATCTGGACGATCGGACGTCCTCCAGAATGCGAGAGCGCCGTGCCGTATCTCCCGCGGTCCGGACACAATGACGTCAGCAGAGCTGCGCCTCGTGCTGCCCAGTTCACGTGTTCCACCCCAGAACCGACTTCTTGCATAATAGATAAGTCTTGGTCCAGCGAGGTGGCACGGAGACACTCTGCGTGCTTTCCCTGTACGCTGAGGGGAAAAGTACTAGCTGCGGTCCCAAACTTCTCGCAGGTCAAGCAGCTATCTGAGAAAATTCTGTCCGGAAACACTGCAGTAATATCCAGTTAGGTCTAAACAAAATAACAGCCTGCTGTAAAGATCTTCTTAATATAGAGCAACGCGAAGTGTAGCAGTTTATGCAACGTCGAACCGTGGTATGCACTGACAAGGGTTACCTAGTCGAAACTTGAACCAATCGTGTCAAAGAAATGACTGGGAGGAACAGTGTGAAGAAATGCGAAATGTGATGAGCACAGTGGCTCAGTTGCAGGTAAATTATACGGCAGGATGCGAGTCAACGGTACCACCAAAATGTATCTTTGCCTTGGCCCCCAGTTGTAACATGTCACAAATACGTGTCTCTAATACACTACTGGCCATTAAAATTGCTACACCAAGAAGAAATGCAGATGATAAACGGGTATTCATTGGACTAATATATTATACTAGAACTAACATGCGATTACATTTTCATCCAATTTGGGTACATAGATCCTGAGAAATCAGTACCCAGAACAACCACCTCTGGCCGTAATAACGGCCTTAAAAGACCTGAGCATAGAGTCAAACAGAGCTTGGATGGCGTGTACAGGTACAGCTGCCCATGCAGCGTCAACATGATACCACAGTTTATCAAGAGTAGTGACTGGCGTATTGTGACGAGCCAGTTTCTCGGACACCACTGACCAGACGTTTTCAATTGGTGAGAGATCTGGAGAATGTGCTGGCCAGGGCAGCAGTCGAACTTTTTCTGTATCCAGGACTTGCAACATGCGGTTGTGCATGATCCTGCTGAAATGTAGGGTTTCGCAGGGATCGAATGAAAGGTAGAGTCACGGGTTGTAACACATCTTAAATGTAACGTCCACTGATCAAAGTGTCGTCAATGCGAACAAGAGGTGACCGAGACGTGTAACCAATGGCACCCCATACAATACGCCAGTGTGGCGATGACGAATACACACTTCCAATGTGCGTTCACAGCGATGTCGCCAAACACGGAACGCGACCATCATGATGACGTAAACAGAACCTGTATTCATCCGAAAAAATGACGTTTTGCCATTCGAGCACCCAGGTTCGTCGTTGAGTACACCATCGCAGGCGCTCCTGTCTGTGATGCAGCGTCGAGGGTAGCCGCAGTCACGGTCTCCGAGCTGATAGTCCATACTGCTGCTAACGTCGTCGAACTGTTCGTGCGGATGGTTGTTGTCTTGCAAACGTCCCCATCTGTTGACTCAGGGATCGAGACGTGGCTACACGATCCGTTACAGTCATGCGGATAAGATGCCTGTCATCTGGACTGCTAGTGATACGCGGCCGTTGGGATCCAGCACGGCGTTCCGTATCACCCTCCTGAACCCACCGATTCCATATTCTGCTAACAGTCATTGGATATCGACCAACGCGAGCAGCAATGTCGTGATACGATAAACCGCAATCGCGATAGGCTACAATCCGACCTTTATCAAAGTCGGAAACGTGATGGTACGCATTTCTCCTCCTTACACGATGCATCACAACAACGTTTCACCAGGAAACGCCGGTCAACTGCTGTTTGTGTATGAGAAATCGACTGGAAACTTTCCTCATGTCAGCACGTTGTAGGTGTCGCCACCGACGCCATCCATGTGTGAATGCTCTGAAAAGCTAATCATTTGCATATCACAGCACCTTCTTCCTGCCGGTTAAATTTCGCGTCTGTAGCACGTCATGCTCGTGGTGTAGCAATTTTAATGGCCAGTAGTGTACTAACTACTATCTTTCTTCTCCTCCTTTTTCCTAGTCACTGTCCCGTATTTTCACGGAGTCAGCATGTGAAATTGGATTTGGCAATGTTAGTAGTTAGTAGCAGAGGATGGCCCTATGCCCTTCCTGTGTTACCCCCCCCCCCGCCCCCCCCCTCCCCACACACACCGCGTTTGTCTCTCGAAACGGAATTTGTATACGCTGGCTCTCTGCGTCTGGTGTTGTCCCGTGTCAGAGAGCTTTCTCTCAATGTTCGAGAATCGTGTAGCTGAGACGCGACATGGGTAGCTACCAGACCGGCATCTACAAAGCCGGCTGCGGAAAACCGCCTGAAAACCCGCGTCCAGACTGGCGGGCACACAGGTCCTCGTCGGCAGTCCGCCGGGTGGGTTCGGTCCGGGGACAGCGCGCCTCCCCGGATCCTAGAAGAGACGTGCTAACGCGCACGGCTGTACGGGCGAGTCTTCATAATAATTCCAATAAAATATGCGAACTGCTTTACCGTAATAATAATGTGTTTAACTCCATGAAATATATAAATCATTTGAAAGGAATAATGAGAATTTACATTAGCGAATAGCACATTGCTTTACCATTGTATCCAGAAAATTGCAGTTGAGACCAACGCAGCGCTTGAAAAACACGCGTCCGAAAATTTAAGAAGTACATACATCACACAACGGATTTAAGTTCTATAATAACAACAAACTCACGACATCGGTAACGTCATAATTTATGAAAAACAAAATCGAAGTGCGCATACAAAGTTACCAGTATTTCATTAAGCACCACGTTTTGAACACTGGTCAGCAAATCGCGGATGCAGGTAATGGCGCTGGTGTACCTTCAGTCCTTTCTACCTGCTTTCGGGAAATCAGTTTCTCTGTTATTTTTCGTCTTTGTGAAGGGTCTTTCACTTTCTGTCTTGTGTACATCTACATCTACATCTGCATCAACAGTTAGCAAGCCCCTTGACGCTGTGTGGTAAAGGGTACTTCTGGCAGCACTAACTCATCCCTCCCCTCCGACTATCTCTGTTCCAATCGCGAATGGCGCGTGGGAAACATGATCATCGGTAGCCTCTGTGTTAGCTCCAATTTCTCTAATTTTCTCTGTCGTGGTCATTACGCGAGATGTAGCAATATGTTGTCCGACTCTTCCCGAAAAGTCCTGTCTCGAAATTTGAACAGTAAACCCAACTTGTAACGTCTTTCACTGGAGTATGTTGGGAATCTCCGTAACGCTCTCGCGCCAACTAAATGATCCCATGACGAAACGCTCCGCTCTTGGTTGTAACTTCTGTATCTATTCTATCAGTCCTACCTGGTTAGGAGGATCCCATGTTGATCAACAGTACTCAAGAATCGGTCGAACAAGCGCGCTATAAGCCGTTTCGTTTGTGAATGATGTAAGGTGGCTGTAATTTCGCACCTTACGAGCACTCATCCACATACTTTGCCATGATCTACAGCCACATTAGGTATTATTTGATAGGTATTATTTGATAGGTATATATTACTATTTAAAGGAGACTGACATTGTCACGTACGCCTTGTAAATAATTGTTAACGCTTATTGCACGAAAGGTGACGGAGTGTCTTTATTACCATACTACTAGAGGTTGTAACGACAGTGGAAATGAAACGGCAGAGGAACTCCAGCCCTGCGTGGAAGGCCCACACAGGTGTTTTGGTCCGGCTTAAACACAGGGAATAGCAAGACGGACGTCGTAGCACCTACGCGCTGGAGCACAATAGACTCGCGACCGGCCGGTTTTGTAGCCGGACGGAAAGGATTATACTTCGTAAGCTACGAAAATCTTGGACGCAGATGAGAGGAACGACGAAGCGTCACCTCGGAAACCACGCAGGCTGGGTTATTTCCAAGGATTTTTACTCAGAAGAGTACCATTGTGCGAGTACAGGTTTTTCCTCGCAAACTTCTGGACGACAAAAGACTAAAATATGGTTGGTCGGCGTTCGGAAGAATCTGTAGAGAGGGATAATATTCCGTGGTTTCGGGAATATGATTCGTTTTCGGAATTACGATGGTAGGGAGGCAAGCCGTGCTGGGAAGCCAGAGCTGGAGAGACGTGGTCTTCCGTTGTGAACGCCCGTGTGAGACGGTCGCTCGACATCAGCTTTTGTTGGTACCGACGGACTTGCTGTCTTTGCTCTCAGGAGAGTTTATAGTTAGAACAGTTAGGAACTGTACTGTTGCGAACCTATTCGAGTCTGGTCTTCACCTCTGGGTTGGAAGTCGTCGATGAGCATGCAGCGTTCAGTAATAGAGAGTACTTCCTCTGCCTATACTTACGTTGAGACATCTGAACTCCGTCCTTGTGGTTGGGAGTTCGCGTTTCTCGTCTGTACAACACAGAGAGCAGAAAGTATTAGAGTATATTAGTCAGAGGAACGCCTTCTACTTTCCTAGTCTTTGAAAGAGTTTAATGCCGGCCGCTGTGGCCGAGCGGTACTAGGCACTTTAGTCTGAAACCGCGCGACTGCTATGGTCGCACGTTCGATTCCTGCCTCGGGCATGGATGTGTGTGATGTCCTTAGGTTAGTTAGGTTTAAGTGGTTCTAAGTTCTAGGGGACTGATGACGATCAGATGTTAAATCCCATTGTGCTCGGAGCCATTTGAACCAAAAGAGTTTAATTATGGCTGGAGTTCTTCTATCGTCGCAGACGAGTACGAGAACCACCACTCCGACGCACCGGACGAGTACATACGGTGATATCGCAAATTGCTTCAGCTTATTAGGGCTATAAAAGCTAAACAGCTGTTATCACGTTAGTTTATTTCCACTGAGGTTCCACACCACCGTAGATAATCTCTGAAAGTAGTGTCGTCCAGTGTTTGGTACGTAGATGATGTCAGTCATTTCGAGTTATTGATATTCGACTGCGCAGTCACAATAAGGGACAGAGTTGGGCAATTGATTAGTAATTTTACTTAGGAAATGTAAACTTTGTAATCTAAAAGTTTTTTTAATCTACAATAAATACACTACTGGCCATTAAAGTTGCTACACCATGAAGATGACGCGCTACAGATGCGAAATTTAACCGACAGGAAGAAGATGCTGTGATATGCAACTGATTGGCTTTTCAGAGCATTCACACATGGATGGCGCCGGTGGCGACACCTACAACGTGCTGACATGAGGAAAGTTTCTAACCGATTTCTCATACACAAACAGCAGTTGACCAGCGTTGCCTGGGGAAACTTTGTTGTGATGTCTCGTGTAAGGAGGAGAAATGCGTACCATCACGTTTCCGACTTTGATAAACGTCGGATTGTAGCCTATCGCGATTGCGGTTTATCGTATCGCGACATTGCTGCTCGCGTTGGTCGAGATACAATGACTGTTAGCAGAATATGGAATCGGTGGGTTCAGGAGGGTAATACGGAACGCCGTGCTGGATCCCAACGGCCTCGTATTACTAGCAGTCGAGATGACAGGCATCTTATCCGCATGGCTGTAACGGATCGTGCAGCCACATCTCGATCCTTGAGTCAACAGATGGGTGCGTTTGCAAGACAACAGCCATCTGCACGAACAGTTCGACGACCTTTGCAGCAGCATGGACTATCAACTCGGAGACCATGGCTGCGTTTACCCTTGACGCTGCATCGCAGACGGGAGCGCCTGCGATGGTGTAGGAGGAGGAGGTTAGTGTTTAACGTCCCGTCGACCTCGAGGTCATTAGAGACGGAGCGCAAGCTCGGGTTAGGGGAGGATGGGAAAGGAAATCGGCCGTGCCCTTTCAAAGGAACCATCCCGGCATTTGCCTGAAACGATTTAGGGAAATCACGGAAAACCTAAATCAGGATGGCTGGAGACGGGATTGAACCGTCGTCCTCCCGAATGCGAGTCCAGTGTGCTAACCACTGCGCCACCTCGCTCGGTTGCGATGGTGTACTCAACGACGAACCTGGGAGCACGAATGGCAAAACATCATTTTTTCGGATGAATCCAGGTTCTGTTTACAGCATCATGATGGTCGCATTCTTGATTGGCGACATCTCGGTGAACGCACATTGGAAGCGTGTATTCGTCATCGCCATACTGGCGTATCACCCGGCGTGATGGTATGGGGTGCCATTGGTTACACCTCTCGGTCACCTCTTGTTCGCATTGACGGCACTTTGAACAGTGGACGTTACATTTCAGATGTGTTACGACCCGTGGTTCTACCCTTCATTCGATCCCTGCGAAACCCTATATTTCAGCAGGATAAAGCTCGACCGCATGTTGCATGTCCTGTACAGGCCTTTCTGGATACAGAAAATGTTCGACTGCTGCCCTGGTCAGCACATTCTCCAGATCTCTCACCAATTGAAAACGTCTGGTCAATGGTGGCCGAGCAACTGGCTCGTCACAATACGCCAGTCACTACTCTTGATGAACTGTGGTATCGTGTTGAAGCTGCATGGGCAGCTGTACCTGTGCTCTGTTTGCCTCAATGATCAGGCGTATGAAGGCCGCTATTACTTCCAGAGGTGGTTGTTCTGGGTACTGATTTCTCAGGATCTATGCACCCAAATTGCGTGAAAATCTAATCGCATGTCAGTTGTAGTATAATATATTTGTCCAATGAATGCCCGTTTATCATCTGCATTTTAATGGCCAGTAGTGTATATAAGCAGGAACAACGTTTATCATTTAGTAGGATTAGTTGCCTTCATTATTCACTTATGTTTAGATTGTAATTTATAGACTTAAGATATCCTAAGATCTGCTTCAGAGGGTAGTCAGACAGGGCCAAATCTTTACTTTAGCATTTATTATTTTCCGTTGCGCGCATTCATTTTACACCCTCCAGGAGTGGCATCTTGGAATGAGATCCAATTCCTGAAGGTCCTTCGCATGAATCTGAGTCTGCCATCTGCTTCTCTACTATTTGTTTTATGTGGTCATTTCATTTAAGGTCGCTCCGGATAGTTACTCTGAGATATTTTATGGTAGATAATGTTTCCTGCAATTTATCATCAATAATGTAATTGTACAGTAGTGAGTTTCTTTTCATAAGTATGCGCAATATGTTACATCTATTTACATTGAGGGTCAACTATCAGAGCCTGCAACATTCATCAGTCCTCTGCGGGTTAGTCTGCAAATCGATAGTGTCTTCTGGCTTTGTTGCTTTGTTATGGGCAACCGCACCATCTGCGAACAGTCTAAAAGGGCATCCGAAGCTTTCTGCTTGGTAACACTGCTTGGTAGTACTCCGGAAATTTACACAGCTGTCGTGCAATCAGGAGCCGTGTCGGGTTGGTTGTTAGCTAAGCAGACACAGTCGGCGTTTTCCTTGGCTGGGATGCCACCGAGCAGGCTGCAGGCCCATCCACGCCATCCGAACCTAATGCAAGCAGTTGAACAGTATCTTGTGTCAAACGTACCTTGGAAGTTCTGCGAATCCTTGACATTTTCGAGACTTTTACTTTTCAATTCGCTGCGTTCTGCGAAAGTTGGCTGTGAAGTAAATAAAGAGATGCATGTAAAAATATGTACGCTTCCGCTGATTTTTGCGGGTGTGGGTGGGCGAGGGCGCGACATGACTCCTTCGATCCCAATTCCGTTGGATACTAGCCGGCCGCTCACCTCACAACAAGGGGGCCACGATCAACTCTGGAGACAATGCTGCAGATTGTGAGCTTCACTGACATTTTGTGAGTACGACCAGCCTTCTCAACTTTCTGTGCCACTCGCTGGAATCCGAGTGTGATCCCGGAGCCCAGACGACGTAGGGACGGGCGGCGGTCAGCTACCTGAGCTCCCTGCTGTCTCGTTTGCTGCAGGAGCAGAATCTTCAGCTTGTCTAATGACCTTCCAGTCGTACACACTCTACGGACAAGATGATCTTTCTTACTCATTGTTCCCAATTGCTTAACTGATAGCTGGCCGGTGTGGCCGTGCGGTCTAGGCGGTTCGGTCTGGAACCGCGTGACCGCTCCGGTCGCAGGTTCGAATCCTGCCTCGGGCATGGATGTGTGTGATGTCCTTAGGTTAGTTAGGTTTAAGTAGTTCTAAGTTCTAGGGGACTAATGACCACAGCTGTTAAGTCCCATAGTGCTCAGAGCCATTTGAACCATTTTTTTTTGCTTAACTGATAGAAAGATACGAGGCGTGTTTTGTAAGTAAGTACCGTTTTGAAATTAAAGAAAAGGCCTGCTAAGATATCTCAATAATTTTATTTTTACATGAAAGCCTGTACCCTAATCTACGCATTGACGCCATTACAGTCTGATTCTTCCTGGTTTACGTCGTGTACTGAATATTTAAGATGCCTCCGATAATCGTGAGTCCCGCCGACTGTGAAGCACAGGCTGTTATAAGATTTCTTAGTGCTAAAGGCCTAAAAGCGACCGATGTACATCGTGAGATCTGTGCAGTTTACGGAGAAAATATTAAGAGTGATGGAATGGTAAGAAATTGGGTGAGAGCATTTACAGATGGCCGCACAAATGTGCATGATGAACAACGGAGTGGGCGTCCTTCGACAGTTAATGAAAGTTTGGTGGAGGAAGTGGACAATAAGGCGAGAGAAAACAGACGCTTTACGATTTCCTCCTTGCGGGATGACTTTCCTAATGTTTCTCGTAGTGTTTTGTATGGCATTGTGACCGAACACTTCAACTACCGAAAATTGTGCGCACGTTGGGTACCGAAAATGTTGGCGGATGTGCACAAAACCAAACGTTTAGACAGTGCATTGACTTTCCTTGAACGGTACCACAACGCCGGTGATGATTTCTTAAGCCAAATTGTTACGGGCGATGAAACATCGTTGGCCTACGTCACATCAGAATCAAAGCGACAGTCCATGGAAGTTGACCAAGGGCATCGTTTTGCTGCAAGACAATGCCCGTCCGCATGTGGCGAACCAGACCAAAGATCTCATCACATCTTTTCGATGGTCTTGCGCCCAGTGACTACCATCTGTTCCTGCACTTGAAGAAACACCTGGGCGGTCAGCGTCTTCAAGACGATGACGAAGTCAAAACAGTGGTGATGCATTGGTTAACAAGTCAGGTGTCTAAAAACTGGTACAACGTTATGACAAGTGCCTCAATATTGACGAAAATTATGTAGAAAAGTAGATTAAGGTACAGGCTTTCATGTAAAAATAAAATTATTGAGATATCTTAGCAGGTCGTTTTTAAATTTCAAAACGGTACTTACTTAAAAAATATGCCTCGTAGATACATTATAATTAAAAAACCGAAAATGTTATCAGAGTTTAAGACATTAAAATGATGGCTTACACTAATAGAATCCTAAATAGACCTGTTGACTCTGTTTCGTTACTGAAAAAAAAAAAGATTGTGCTGGTGTGAGGAAAGCCATGAAATAACATTATCGATGCATTGAAAAAGGAAGCAGCTGCTCTGGGAACAGACAGAGTTACGACTGTGCAATGTAGCTGTTGGGTGTGGTTAAGAGGGGTGTCTGTATGGCGAGCTATAATGGTTGGAGTGGGCGGAGACAGAAACGGAGTGGCTTGTCTATGTTGTGGGGGTGACCAGAGTGAGACTCACTACGACGCCAGTGTGGTCGTTGTCCTCATATCCGCACTTATTGGTACTCCAGAGTAGTTGTCATTCACTTATGCAACAGTAATCAGCCTGCCGCGCTAGTCACGGGCCCGGCCTTGTAGTTTTCTACATTAGCAGCTAGTTGCCGGGCTTATCACAAAGCTGGTGCTTCATCTACGTCATTCGATCTAAAGTACCCGGAGACCTGTTAGTATACACTAATATGTGGGCTGTGTCCACTCTCCGCCGTTATGGCGGCTTGAACTCTGGTGTGGACACTGTCAGTGAGGTGTCTAAGTATCTGTGGAAGAGTCGCCGCCAGTTCTTCATCAGTGGATGGAATGTGAAAAAAGTTGGACTCCGGCGTCTAGAACGAAGTCGTCCCAAAGGTGTTCCATTGGGTTCAGATCAGGACTCTGGGCAGGCCAGTCCATTTCAGGAATATTAGTGTCCGCTGACCAATGCCTCACACATACTGCTTTATGACACTGAGCATCACCGTGCTGATGTAAACAGTCACCGTCACCCAACTGTTGCTCTACTGTAGGCGATACAAAATCCTGTAAAACGTGTTCATATCCGTCCGCATTTAGCGTTTTCTTAGGCGCACTAAGGGAACCACACGCTAAACCACGTAAAATACCGCCACACCGAAACGCCATCTCCTTCGTGCTTCGCTGCTGGCACTAATACGATGGTACGTGACGTTCTCCAGGCATCCACCAAACCCAAAGTCTCCTGTCGTACTGCCACGTGATGCATGTAAAAATATGAACACTTCCACTGATTTTTGCTGGTCGGGGTGGGCGAGGGAGCGACATGACTCCTTCGACCCTAATTTCGTTGGATACTAGCCAGCCGCTCACCTCACAGCCAGGGAGCCACGATTAACTTTGGAGACAATGCTGCAGATTGCGAGCTTCACTGACATTTTGTGCCATTTTTCTTGACTTCCGGAAGGCGTTCGATACAGTTCCGCACTGTCGCCTGATAAGCAATGCAAGAGCCTATGGAATATCAGACCAGTTGTGTGGCTGGATTGAAGAATTTTTAGCAAACATAACACAGCATGTTGTTCTCAGTGGAGAGACGTCTACAGACGTTAAAGTAACCTCTGGCGTGCCACAGGGGAGTGTTATGGGACCATTGCTTTTCACAATATATATAAATGATCTAGTAGATAGTGTCGGAATTTCCATGCGGCTTTTCGCAGATGATGCTGTAGTATACAGAGAAGTTGCAGCATTAGAAAATTGCAGCGAAATGCAGGAAGATCTGCAGCGGATAGGCACTTGGTGGAGGAAGTGGCAACTGACCCTTAACATAGACAAAAGGAATGTATTGCGAATACATAGAAATAAGGAACCTTTATTGTATGATTATATGATAGCGGAACAAACACTGGTAGCAGTTACTTCTGTAAAATATCTGGGAGTATGCGTACAGAACGATTTGAAGCGGAATGATCATATAAAATTAATTGTTGGTAAGGCGGGTGCCAGGTTGAGATTCATTGGGAGAATCTTTAGAAAATGTAGTCCATCCACAAAAGAGGTGGCTTACAAAACACTCGTTCGACCTATAATTGAGTATTACTCATCAGTCTGGGATCCGTACCACGTCGGGTCGACAGAGGAGATAGAGAAGATTCAAAGAAGAGCGGCGCGTTTCGTCACAGGGTTATTTGGGAAGCGTGATAGCGTTACGGAGATGCTTAGCAAACTCAAGTGGCAGACTCTGCAAGAGAGGCGTTCTGCATCGCGGTGTAGCTTGCTGTCCAGGTTTCGAGAGGGTGCGTTTCTCGATGAGGTATCGAATATATTGCTTCCCCATATTTATACCTCCCGATGAGATGACGAATGCAAAATTAGAGAGATTCGAGCGCACACGGAGGCTTTCCGGCAGTCGCTCTTCCAGCGAACCATACGCGACTGGAACAGGAAAGGGAGGTAATGACAGTGGCACGTAAAGTGGCCTCCGTCACACACCGCTGGGTGGCTTGCGGAGTATAAATGTAGATGTAGATGTAGATTCGTCACTCCAGATCACTCGTTTCCAGTCATTCAATTTCTAGTGGCGCCGCCAACACCGACTATAGAAATGTGTGGCCCATGACGAGCTGCTTGACAACTGCATCCCGATCTCTTTGACCGCCCCCCCCCCCCCCCCCCCCCCACCAACCGTTCCCCAACGAACAGTTGTTATTCTAGCTTGACTGGTGGTAGCACTTTGGAACTCACTAGTGATTCCTTCCAATGGGTTCATGCGATTTTTTACAACCTCCCTGCGATACGTTCCAGCGACCCTGTCCATCGAGCGCATGAGGTTTCCCTGGTTGTGGTTTAGCAGCGGTTGTTCCTTCGCGTTCCCTCTTCACAGTCAGCTCACTTATAGTTGAACTGGGCAGCTTTACAAGAGTTAAAATATCCCTGACAAGTCTGTCACTCAGTTGATACGAAATCACCGGAGTCCACCGGTCAGGTCTATCCGGCCTCTGTGGCCGAGCGGTTCTAGGCGCTTCAGTCCGGAACCCCGCTGCTGCTACGGCCGCAGGTTCGAAATCTGCCTCGGGCATGGATGTGTGTGACGTGCATAGGTTAGTTATGTTTAAGTAGTTCTATGTCTAGGAGACTGATGACCTCAGATGTTAAGTCCCATAGTGCTTAGAGTCATTTGAACCACTTGAACCTGTCAGGTCGCTGTGCTCTCCCTACCGACCCGTTCCGCTGCTACTGCACAGCACGGCACAGTACTGCCCACACCTCCTCTTATACAGGCGGATCCGACCCTCCCCACGTCTGATGATCAATTCCGCATTACACAGAGCTACCCTGACGCTTCTGTTAGGATAGGGTATACCTGAATACTACTTCAACTTTTAGAGGATGTAATTTCCTCACAGATAACTGCGTCACCAGCGAAAGTCCCGCGACTGCAACTTATGTTATACACAGACTCAACAGTGCGTAACGTGAGCAGTAGCGGCTGTATCAGGTGTACAGTCCCCTGGGGCATATCTGGTTCTACATTACTGGCCATTAAAATTGCTACGCCAAGAAGAAATGCAGATGATAAACGGGTATTCATTGAACAATAATATTATACTAGAACTGACATGTGATTACATTTTCACGCAATTTGGGTGCATCGGTCCTAAGAAATCAGTAGCCAGAACAACCACCTCTGGCCATCATAACGGCCTTGATACGCCTGGGCATTCAGTCAAACAGAGCTTGGATAGCGAGTACAGGTACAGCTGCCCATGCAGCTTCAACACGATACCACAGTTCATCAAGAGTAGTGTCTGGCGTATTGTGAGGAGCCAGTTGCCCGGCCACCATTGACCAGACATTTTCAATTGGTGAGAGATCTGGAGAATGTGCTGGCCAGGGCAGCAGTCGAACATTTCTGTATCCAGAAAGGCCCGTACTGGACTTACAACATGCGGTCGTGCATTGTCCTGCTGAAATGTAGGGTTTCGCAGGGATCGAATGAAGGGTAGAACCACGGGTCGTAACACATCTGAAATGTAACGTCCACTGTTCAAAGTGCCGTCAGTGCGAACAAGAGGTGACCGAGACGTGTAACTAATGGCACCCCATACCATCACGCCGGGTGATATGCCAGTATGGCGATGACGAATACACGCTTCCAATGTGCGTTCACAGCGATGTCGCCAAACACGGATGCGACCATCATGATGCTGTAAACAGAACCTGGATTCATCCGAAAAAATGACGTTTTGCCATTCGTGCTCCCAGGTTCGTCGTTGAGTACAGCATCGCAGGCGCTCCTGTCTGTGATGAAAAGTCAAGGGTAACCGCAGTCATGGTCTCCGAGCTGATAGTCCATGCTGCTGCAAACGTCGTCGAACTGTTCGTGCAGATGGTTGCTGTCTTGCAAACGCCCCCATCTGTTGACTCAGGGATCGAGACGTGGCTGCACGATCCGTTACAGCCATGCGGATAAGATGCCTGTTATCTCGACTGCTAGTGATACGAGGCCGTTGGGATCCAGCGCGGAGTTCCGTATTACCCTCCTGAACCAACCGATTCCATATTCTGCTAACAGTCATTGTATCTCGACCAACTCGAACAGGAATGTCGCGATACGATAAACCGCAATCGCGATAGGCTGCAATCCGACCTTTATCAAAGTCGGAAACGTGATGGTACGCGTTTCTCCCCCTTACACGAGGCATCACAACAACGTTTCACCCGGCAACGCCGGTCAACTGCTGTTTGTGTATGAGAAATCGGTTAGAAACTTTCCTCATGTCAGCACGTTGTAGGTGTCGCCACCGGCGCCAACCTTGTGTGAATGCTCTGAAAAGCTATTCATTTATATATCACAGCATCTTCTTCCTGTTGGTTATATTTCGCGTCTGTAGCACGTCATCTTCGTGGTGTAGCAATGTTAATGGCCAGTAGTGTAGTTCAGCATTCGTGGGGGCTGAGGCAGGGGTAAGGCATCGGACTCGGATTCGGGAAGGAGACACCCATTCAGATATAGGTTTTCCCTGGTGTTCAATGGCCGCTTTCTTCTAATGCCTGGATGGTTCCTTTGAAACGGAACAGCACCGGGCACACTGTGCGTGGCGGGAGCGCGCTGAGTGTTGCACAATCGATTTTAAACATACGTATAACCCCTTAGCGTTCAGCACAAGTGGTTTAGGGAAACTGCAGGACGCCTAGCAGATGTTGGATACAATAATTGCAAACTCTTCCACGCTTCTCACCAATACAAGACCAGAGGCCCACACCCATCTCTAAACTCGATGGCAATTACGGTCAAGTCATCCCAGGGTTGAATTACATCTACATCTACACCCATACCCCGCAAGCCAGCTGACGGTGTGTGGCGGAGGGTACCTTTAGTACCTCTATCGGTTCTCCCTTCTATTCCAGTCTCGTATTGTTCTTGGAAAGAAAGATTGTCGGTATGCCTCTTTGTGGGCTCTAATCTCTCCTATTTTATCCTCATGGTCTCTTCGCGAGATATCCGTAGGAGGGAGCAATATACTGCTTGACTCCTCGGTGAAGGTATGTTCTCGAAACTTAAACAAAAGCCCGTACCGAGCTACTGAGCGTCTCTCTTGCAGAGTCTTCCACAGGAGTTTATCTATCATCTCCGTAACGCTTTCGCGATCACTAAATGATCCTGTAACGAAGCGTGCTGCTCTCCGTTGGATCGTCTCTATCTCTTCTATCAACCCTATCTGGTACTGAACCCACATCGGTGAGCAGTATTCAAGCAGTGGGCGATCAAGTGTACTGTAACCTACTTCCTTTGTTTTCGGACTGTATTTCCTCAGGATTCTTCCAATGAATCTCAGTCTGGCATCTGCTTTACCGACGATTAATTTTATATGGTCATTCCATTTTAAATCACTTCTAATGCCTGCTCCCAGAAAATTTATTGAATTAACTGCTTTTAGTTGCTGACCTGCTACATTGTAGCTAAATGATAAAGGATCTTTCTTTCTATGTATTCGCAGCACATTACACTTGTCTACATTGAGATTCAGTTGCCATTCCCTGCGCCATGCGTAAATTCGTTGCAGATCCTCCTGCATTTCTGTACAATTTTCCATTGTTACAACCTCTCGATATACTACAGCATCATCCGCAAAAAGCCTCAGTTAACTTCCGATGTTATCCACAAGGTGATTTATATACACGATTAACCTTTCAAATTTCTGTACAAATGTATAACTATATTTGGACTAAGCCTTGATGTGATTTGGGGGGGGGGGGGGGGGGGATCAGTATTCAATGATCCAGGCGACCAATGCGGGACAGTCCATTTCTAATAACTGGTCGCTTGGTAAGAGGAGAGAGGAAGCCAGTTGGTGAGCAACGTCGGAGATGAGGTTAACAGGATGAATGGCGTCTGAGTCGAATGAAGATATTAATCTCAACGCCAGAGAAGGTACCTCAATCTTAGGTTCTAAGCGGTCCATAATCCGTCTGCCGGAAAAAAATAGTACACCCTTTTATAGGTTTCCAAGTCAGTCACGATTATTGCGTCAGTACATATGGAGTACATGAAATGACTGCATCTACAGATCAACAGCACCCATGTTGAAACGCCCGTATTAGTACGTAGCGTAGGCTCCACCGGCAGCAATGCAGGCGCTGACTTCGGCATCAAGTCGATAGTACAGATAACGTATACTGCCCTGTGATACGTTACGCCACACCTGCTCGATCTATTCACGTAGTTCTGTAGGAGTTGTCGGTTGGAGAGACGCACAAGTCACTTGTCGTCCCACCGTATCTCACATGTGCTCCTTTGGAGACCAGTCCAGAGACCTTGTTGGCGAGGGAAGCTGCTGAAGGTCTTGCAGAGCACGTTGAGTTTCACAGGCATAGTGTGGACGAGCATTATCCTGTTGGAAAAATACTTCACCCTCCAATGCAATAATGGGGAAAGAGCAGGTATAATTACATCCTGCACGTACCGAACGCTGGTTAGGGCCCTCTCCAGAAACACCATAGGTGAACGAGAGTTCATCCTCGAAGCCCCTGCTCAAAACGACCAGCACCACCGTCAGTAGAGGCCTGCAGTCTGCCATGGAACGACTGCTGCACGCGTTCTAGTGTTCCAAGTGAAATTGCGGGGTAGGTGGCAGTAACACGCCGTTTCGTTTCGAGCCAAAGGTTGCGTTTCATTGGCAGGACACTTAGAGGATGCAACACGTCCACTAAAGAGACAGCTTACACTACACTCGTTCGTCCTCTGTTAGAATATTGCTGCGCTGTGTGGGATCCTTACCAGGTGGGACTGACGGAGGACATCTAAAGGGTGCAAAAAAGGGCAGATCGTTTTGTATTATCACGTAATAGGGGAGAGAGTGTGGCAGATATGATACGCGAGTTGGGATGGAAGTCATTAAAGCAAAGATGTTTTTCATCGCGGCGAGATCTATTTACGAAATTTCAGTCACCAACTTTCTCTTCCGAATGCGAAAATATTTTGTTGAGCCCAACCTTCATAGGTAGGAATGATCATCAAAATAAAATAAGAGAAATCAGAGCTCGAACAGAAAGGTTTAGGTGTTCGTTTTTCCCGCGCGCTGTTCGGGAGTGGAATGGTAGAGACATAGTATGATTGTGGTTCGATGAACCCTCTGCCAAGCACTTAAATGTGAATTGCAGAGTAGTCATGTAGATGTAGATGTAGATCTGCATTTATCTGAAAAGGCTGAAGAGGTGGATGCCTATTGAGATATCTTTCGGCGTACACGGTACACGAACGAACGGCATACTTCCTACATTCACCATAAACGTAAGCGTGTTCGCTTTCTTCGCATTGGAAAATTCCATCGCCAGCGCACCCAGTAAGTGACAAGTTCGTCGGGTGCATTCGCAGCGCACACACAACACAGTGTAAACAAACTTAGCGTCGTGTCCTAGTATCTAAGCAATAGGATGGAACAAAGAGCTGTCGTTGTTTACAATGTTCACAACACCATAACTCGTAAACTAGTTGCACTAGCTTCCTTTAACAAACACCACTGACATTCCCATTTACGCTACTTTTAGTATTTTACTGTCAATATGCATTGTCCCATTTAAAAATTTGTAACTGTTGTAAAAAACTGCTCTTTTGTCAACGTCTCAAAATCTGTGTACTGGTTGCAAGTAAGTGTCGTCGCCTACAACTCAATTCCGTGAATACAACGTTTCGATAGCACCTTCTGTGTCCGAAATATTTCCGCTGCGAATGCATATTGTATGTATTTAAAAAACAGATATGTAAAAACTCACATATCTTCTAACGCAACGTTGTGTCAAAATTTCGAAGCAATTTGTGAAGAATATTCGGAGATTTAAGATTTTGAACGAAGGACCGAGGACCATTTACATTGTTAGACAGATATGCCCTATAAATATTATATTCACGTAGTTCTGTAGGAGTTGTCGGTTGGAGAGACGCACAAGTCACTTGTCGTCCCACCGTATCTCACATGTGCTCCTTTGGAGACCAGTCCAGAGATCTTGTTGGCGAGGGAAGTTGCTGTAGGTATATATATACGAGTATTGTATGTGGCGTGTCAGTAGATGTACAAAAGCATACGTGTATTTGAACGCAGTGTTGTGTCAAAATTTAAAAGCAATCAGCGGAGAACTTTCGGAGACCCACGTTTCAACAATAAAACTTCAAGTCTGGAAAGATAGGTCGAGGAACAAATACTTTGTGGAATGTGGGGAAGACTGTCCTTCAATAGACATCTCTCTGTAGCTCCTCCGTAGCGTAGCGGTAGCGTTACCGCCTACCACGCATCATCATTGGCTCGCAAGTCGCCGAAGTGGCGTCAACTAAAGAAACTTGCAATACGGCGGCCGGACTCCCCCGAATGGGGCCTCTCGGCCAACAATGACATACGATCATTTCATCTCACTTCTCTGTTGCTCGGCGTTATTATGCGAATGATTTTCGTCGGATTTGGCCACACGCATGTTTGGCACTGAGGTTCCTGTAACAGCTATACGTCTTTAAATGTTTGCAAGCCGGAAATCTAAGGGGTTAAGCTCAAGTGAATTAGGAGACCACGCCACTGGGCCTCCTCTCTGGATGTCTGTATAGGGTACGGTCGAACGAGGTACACACAGTAGGCTGCATAAACCACACCCGTTTTCTTTTCACGCGGGTTCAAATGGTTCAAATGGCTCTGAGCACTATGGGACTCAACTGCTGAGGTCATTAGTCCCCTAGAACTTAGAACTAGTTAAACCGAACTAACCTAAGGACATCACACACATCCATGCCCGAGGCAGGATTCGAACCTGCGACCGTAGCGGTCGTGCGGTTCCAGACTGCAGCGCCTTTAACCGCACGGCCACTTCGGCCGGCTTTTTCACGCGGGTACCGTTCTTAAATAGTGCAGGTAATTTGTCGCGAAGAATTCGGTAATAAACAATACCTGTTAATTTGTCCAGTGAAGTACGTGGGCATAGGAGTCTGCCACAGAGAGTTCCTGCCCACACACTGGTGCTAAAGATTACCCGGTGTCTTCCTTGACGACAGCTCGAGGGTTTGCATCTGTCTGCACGCGGTTACTCCGGTAACTTATTCTCAGTTCTTGAGAAACGCGTCTCGTCCGAAAACAAAGTGAAAACCGCGAGGTGGGCATCTTCAGCGCCACGCCTTTCAGCCCACTGGCAGAGCTGCGACCTCGCCCATATGCGCTTTGAGCGCTACGGCTGAAATTATCGCTCGTGCAGAACTCACCACGTGAGGGCAACTCCCGCTGTTCAGACACACTCGTTTCAGGATTCGCCTTCGACTAGCCGCCAAACCCGGTGCGACCACTGCACCACGTCTTCCGCCGTGAGGTATCCTTGTCGAGAATCATTCGGTGCCTGCAAGTCGCTGCAGCAACCCACTGAACATATATTTTTCAGCTGAAATGGGGCGCTGAGGACTTCGCTTAGTGTGCATGGATGTCAAATAACATCGTTGGCTCATCCGTAACAAAGTACTGTGTCTGCCATAAGCCCGCCCGGCTAACCTCGTGGTCCAACGGGCTGCTTCCCGAGCGGGAAGGCGTACCGGTTCCCGGCACGAATCCGCCCGGCGGATTACTGTCGAGGTCCGGTGTGCCGGCCAGCCTGTGGATGGATTTTAAGGCGGTTTTCCATCAGCCTCGGCTTATGCGGGCTGGTTCCCCTTATTCCCCTTCAGTTACACTATGTCGGCGATTGCTGCGCAAACACTTTCTCCACGTACGCGATTGCTGCGCAAACACTTTCTTCACGTACGCGTACTACTGAAATATTTGGGGCTACACTCGTCTGGTACGAGACGTTCCCGGGGCAGGGGGAGAAGGCGTGGGGGGGGGGGGGGGGGGGGGGCACCGCACAATAACCCTGGTTTCGGTGTGGGGCGGTGGTGGGGCGGGTGGACTGCTGTGGCCTGTTGTGGGGTTGTGAAACACTGAGTGCTACGGCGGGACGAAGCCTCTCCGTCGTTTCTAGGTCCCAAGGATCTATACACATACACAAACACATGTCTGCCATTTTCTGGGTGGACTCACATTTTATGTGTAGAAGAACATATCCTGGAGTACTGATGCACCTTAAATCACTTAATAAAATCAAGTCTTCTGGTCCAGACTGTATAACAATTTGATCCCTTTCAGAGTGTGCTAATGCTTTAGCTCCATACTTAACAATCATATACAACCGTTCCCTCGACGAAACATTCGTACTCAAAAGACTGGAAAATTGCACAGGTCACACCAATATTCAAGAAAAGTAGTAGGAGTAATCTACTAAATTACAGGCCCATATCATTAACGTCGATATGCAGCAGGATTCTGGAACATATATTGTGTTCGGACATTATGAATAACCTCGAAGAAAACGAGCTGTTGACGCACAGTCAACATAGATTTAGAAAACATCGTTCTTGTGAAACACTACTTGGTCTTTACTCTCATGAAGTGCTGAGTGTTATTGACAAGGGATTTCAGATCGATTCCGTATTTCTCGATTTCCGAAAAGCTTTTGACACTGTACCACACAAGCAGCTTGTAGTGAAATTGCATGCTTATGGAATATTGTCTCAGTTATGTGACTGGATTTGTGATTTCTTCTCAGAGGGGTCACAGTCCGTATTAATTGACGGAAAGTCATCGAGTAAAACAGAAGTAATTTCTGGCGTTCCCCAAGGTAGTGTTGTAGGCCCTGTATAACCGATTTGGGTGACAATCTGAGCAGCCGTCTTAGGTTGTTTGCAGATGAAGCTGTCGTTTATCGACTAATAAAGTCATTACAAGATCAAAACAAATTTCAAAATAAATTAGAAAATATCTGAATGGCGTGAAAAGTGGCAGTTGACCCTAACGAACGAAAAGTGTGACGTCATCCACATGACTGCTAAAAGGAATTCCTTAAACTTCGGTTACACGATAAGTCAGCCTAATCTAAAGCCCGTAAATCCAACTAACTACCTAGGAATTACAATTACGAAAAACTTAAATTGGAAGGAACACATATAAAATGTTGTGGGGAAGGCTAACCAAAGATGCGTTTTCTTGGCAGGGCGCTTAGAAAATGTAACAGATCTACCAAAGAGACTACCTACACTAAGCTTGTGCGTTCTCATTTAGAATACTGTTGCGCGGTGTGAGGTCCTTAGCAGATAGGACTGACAGAGTACATCGAAAAAAGTACAAAGAAGATCAGCACGTTTTGTATTATCGCGAAATATGGGAGAGAGTGTCACAGAAATGATACAGGATTTGGGCTGGACATTATTAAAAGAAAGGCGTTTTTCGTTGCAACGGCATCTTCTCATGAAATTCCAATCGCCAAATTCCTCCGCCGAATGCGAAAATATTTTGTTGACGCCGACCTACATAGGGAGAAACGATCGCCACTATAAAATAAAGGAAGTCAGAGCTCGTACGAAAAAATACAGGTTTTCGTTCTTTCCGCGCGCTGTGCGAGATTGGAATAACAGATAATTGTGAAGGTGGTTCGATGAACCCTCTGCCAGGCACTTAAATGTGATTCGCAGAGTATCCATGCAGTTGTTGATGTCATTACTGCCTAAAAACGGTACGTGGAGAAAGGCTGAGTCAGCAGACGGTTGCGCCCGGGTTCCCGGGTTCGATTCCCGGCGGGGTCAGGGATTTTCTCTGCCTCGTGATGACTGGGTGTTGTGTGATGTCCTTAGGTTAGTTAGGTTTCAGTAGTTCTAAGTTCTAGGGAACTGATGACCATAGATGTTAAGTCCCATAGTGTTCAGAGCCATTTGAACCATTTGAAACAGCAGACGGTTGTGTATTGTGTTTATGTATCGAACAGGGGAGCTAGTAACGACGGAGAGGCTTCGTCCCGCCATAGCCCTCAGTGATTCATAGGCCACAGCAGTCCACCGGCCCCACCGCCGCCCCACACCGAGGGAGCGTCTCGTACCAGACGAGTGTAACTCCAAATGTTTGCATGGGAGAGTAATTATGGTGTACGCTTACGTGGAGACAGTGTTTACGCAGCGAATGCCGACATAGTGCAACTGAGGCGGGATAAGGGGAACCAGCCCGAGGCAGATGGAAGACCGCCTTAAAAACCATCCACAAATGGTAGGCACAGCGGACCTGGACACTAGTCCGCCGGGCGGATTCGTGCCGGACGCCTTCCCTCTCGGCAAGCAGCACGTTAGACCGTGAGGCTAGCCGGGCGGGCCAGCAGACGGTTGCAGGTGCTATGGCTGACAAGCAGAATCACAGTCACGGGAATAACTCTAGGTACAGACTGTGGCAGCTCCCTATCTTCAAAGTGAGGCTTTGAATTTAATTAAATGTAATGCTCTTCGATTCAGAGCACCTGAAGTTCAATAATAATTCACGTCTCATAGTTTGTCTCCGTCGAAGCACCTCAATCAGTGGTCCATAATTTATATAAAAAAACCTGGAAAATTTAGTTATCAGCATAAAAATCGTAATTGAGCCCCTAGATTTAAGTATCTGAGTGCATTAAAAATTGCTTCCCCAATATGGACGCCTCTCCTAAAACAATTCAATTCAGTTTGATATATCAGAGTGTAAAAGTTTGTCCGTCTTCACGCAGCAGTTTAAAAACTGCAGGCTAAGCCAAGTTTCCGAAAGTAAATAATGGCACTGTCATCTGAATTCACTCTGTAAATCAAACCAGTGATCTCGTAAGTAAAATCACAACGTATTCTTCCAATAACATTACAGGCGTTACGCCTTGTACAAATAATTTCCTACCAATCTTTAAAAATATTAATGAGAACTGACATAGTGCAATTACAAACTGGCCAGTCGAGAATGTACAGAGTACAGCTGTTACGGTCTCGTAGCCCTGCAGCTTCCTTCGCCGCGCCTCTCAGGGCATTATCCGGCGTCTCGACCACATTTGCATCACTTTTCCCCATCACTGCGTTCCGTTCCGTGCAAAACCGCGTCGCGGCTCGGACGTTCTGAGCGATCAACACGTAACACTTTTTTTTGTAATCCAAAGTTCTTAATAAAACGACTTTTTTTTCAAACTCTCGCCCCTTTCCCATCACTCGGCAACAGCTTGATATTCATTAGCTTTAAGTTTCAAGTTAATATTTTAGTGTGGAATAAAGAAACGTGTATTACTGGACCGTTACGAGGGACAGATACAACCAATAAGAAAAGAGCAAAGACCGTCTACAGGAAGAGACTCCACACCACTGAATAGTCAATGTTCTCCACGTAAGTGCCATGTCCATCTCAGGAAGAACTGATTTCCGAACATATCTGTAAAGGTCTTCCTCTTGTTGTTTTGACCACTAGTATGTTATGTGAGAATACGAGATACTTTTTTAACGGCCGGCGTAAAAATGGTTCTGAAAACTGATAACACAAATTTCCGACTAGAGGTAGTTAAATGCACGCTTTTACTGGGTAATGTCACCAGAATATGGTCTCCTACCTTCCTTTAATAGCATAAATTTTGTGCCATTTGTGTTTTGTATCTTAAACTGACACTAACTAGGCAGTTCACTGGCGTAGGGTTGGTGCTGAGTGGAAAACAAATGTCAGCGTTAAGTCGACGGCCGAGAAATACGGGAACGAGCAAATGTTAGAATGACAAGTGACATGAGCCCAAATCAATACTAATCAACAAAACCCGAGTCGTCGTTCACAAATACACAACAATAAAAGTCAGACAGTTCCAAATCAAGTTCAGGCCCAGGAAAGCGAGATAGCAATAGATTACGAGAAATACGGACTATCAGTTCGCTCACTGGTCAGGTACTCACACTGAAGAGCCAAAGAGTCTGGTAGACCTGCCTAAAATCGTGTAGCGCCCCCGCAAGACGATGTGGCATATACTCGAATAATGTCTGAAGTAGTGCTGGAGGAAACCGACACCATCAATCCTGCAGGGCTGTCTATAAATCCAGAAGAGTACGAAAGGGTACAGATCTCTTATGAACAGCACTTTGCAAGGCGTCCCAGATATGTTCAATAATGTTCATGTCTGTGGAGTCTGATGGTCAGTGGAAGTGTTTAAACTCAGAGGAGTGTTCCTGGAGCCACACTGTAGCGATTCTGGATGCGTGGTATGTCCTGAGGGAATTGCCCAAGTCCGTCGGAATGCACAATGGGCATGATTGGATGCAGGTGATCAGAGAGGATGCTCACGTACGTGTCATCTGTCAGAGTCGTATCCAGACGTACCGGGATTGTCATATCACTCCAACTGCATACGCCCCACACCGTTACAGAGCCTCCACCAGCTTGAAGTATCCCCTGCTGACATGCAGGGTCCATGGATTCATGAGGTTGTCTCCATACACGTACACGTCCATCCGCTCGATAAAATGTGAAACGAGACTCATCGACCAGGCAACATATTTTCCAGTCATCAACAGTCCAATGTCGATGCTGACAGACCTAGGCGAGGCGTGTGGTTTTGGGTCGTGCTGTCATCAAGAGCACACGAGTGGGCCTTCGGCTCCGAAAACCCATATCGATTATGTTTCGTTGAATGGTTCGCACACTGACACTTGTTGATGGCGCAAAAATGGTTCAAATGGCTCTGAGCACTATGGCACTTAACTACTGAGGTCATCAGTCCCCTAGAACTTAGAACTACTTAAACCTAACTAACCTAAGGATATCACACACATCCATGCCCGAGGCAGGATTCCAACCTGCGACCGTAGCGGTCGCGCGGTTCCAGACTGTAGCGCCTAGAACCGCTCAGCCACCCAGGCCGGCATTGATGGCGGAGCATTGAAGCCTGCAGCAATATGCAGAAGGGTTAATCTTCTATCACGTCGAACGATTATCTTCAATCGCCTTTGGTCCCGTTCTTGCAGTATCTTTTTCCTTCCGCAGCGATGTCGGAGATTTGATGTTTTATCTGATTCCTGATATTCGCGGTACACTCGTGAAATGGTCGTACGGAAAAATCCCACTTTATCGCTATCTCAGAGATCCTGTGTCCATCGCTCGTGCACTGACTGTAACACCACTTTCAAACTCACTTAAACCTTGATAACCTGACATTATGGCAGCAGTAACCGATGGGACAATTGCACCAGACACTTGTTGTCTTATATAGACGTTGCCGACCGCTGCGCCATATTCCGCCTGTTTACATATCTCTGTATTTGAATACACATGCCTATGCCAGTTTCTTTCGTGCTTCAGTGTAGCTCTGTACAGAGCCACACGCGTTATGACCGGTTTGCCGCGACCTCCGGAAGAGCAAAATGGTGCAGATGGCTCTAAGCTCTATGGGACTCAACATCTGAGGTCATCAGTCCCCTAGACTTAGAACTACTTAAACCTAACTAACCTAAGGACATCACACACAACCATGCCCGAGGCAGGATTCGAACCTGCGACCGTAGCAGCAGCGCGGTTCCGGACTGAAGCGCCTAGAACCGCTCGGTCAGAGCGCCCGGCCCGGAACAGCAGCTGCCTAAACGAGGAACTTTACGCCTTGGAAACCATATCGCCCTCACTCTCCGAGTCTGTCTGCATATGGATGTATGGTTGTAACTTGTTTACTCCGATACTGTGTTTCCACGGCTAGGATAGGACGGCTGGTGAAAACGGACTTCAGTATGGATTATGTTCGGTGCGTGAAGTAGAAGTTTGTAAAGCATTCCTCACAAGTATGAATGTGGTATCATTTAAATAATTTTGAATAATTAGTCCTGGCAACTTGCCGCCGGCGCTGGAAACGAGGTGGGCGCGCAGGGAACTGAACCGAGGTCCTCTGGAATAAGACTCCAGTGCCTTAACCATACCAACTCGTCGGACTCAAAATACTATTTAAATTATTCAAAAAACAACTGCAGGTCATAGGGAGATTAACGGCGGGTAGGAAAGTGGGGGAGAGAGTATCGTGTCGTATCTCGCTCGCTCGCTCCCCAGGGGCGCTCGCTGCGCGAGGCGTCGGCGGAAACGCCCCCTCCTCAGCTTCGCTGCTGCTGGCAGCGAACAGTGAGAGTGAAAGGTACAGAGGCACGGCAGGGGGGAGGGGTGGGGGCGCAGATGAAAGCGAAGCGCCGTATGGATCCGCGCAAGTTCGCGGCCCGCCCGCGGGGGGTCGCTAGGTAGCGCGGCGCTGCTCTCAGGACGCCGCCACTGCCGTGCCGTGCCGTACGTCGCCTCGCCTCGCCGGGCCGGCTGACTGCTCGCTGACGGAATCGATACAATACGGCAGGGGCCCGCCTACTCCCTGCCTGCGCTACGCCTACGCAAGGCGGCCGGAAGCTAGGGCTGCGGAGAGGGGCGGGTACAGGGGGGCGGGGGGGGGGGGGGGGGCGGTGTGGCAGGGCGGCGGCCGGCTGGGCCTACCTAGCGACGAAGCTCTGTCTGCGAAGGGGGCTCGAACCCAGCACCGTGGCACTGTGGCCCTACACAGGCCTCCAAAGAAGATTCTGGGCGCGGTCGCTGATGGACGAAGCAGCAGAACTAACAAAGATCCACTGGGTCTGCACGTCCATCTTTTCCGAGATGGTTGTGGGACTCTGCTGTTCGATACAGGATGTTAAATTAAACACCTGTCAGCCGTCTAGTTTCCAACCTTATTTTATTTGGAAACCAGTTTCAGCGTTTACTACGCCATCTTCAGGCCCCTGACCGACGTGCAGGAACATTCTACCTCAGTTGTGATCAAAACAGGGGCCAGGAATACTGGTATTAGCAATTTTTTGCTATAGCTTTCACTCGGTAGATGATGCTTGAAGTGATCGCTTTGGCAAAAAATTGCTAATAACAGTATTGCTGGCCCCTGTTTCGATCACAACTGAGGTAGAATGTTCCTACACGTCGGTCAGGGGCCTGAGGATGACGTAGTAAAACGCTGAAACTATTTGCCAAATAAAATAAGGTTGGAAACTAGACGGCTGAAAGGTGTTTAATTTAACATCCAAGATCAACTGGCAACGAACTTACGCCAGCGCACAGCACTTTGCTTAATGGGTCTGCAACATCTATACAAGACGATTTCAGACTCTGTTACTCATCTGCCATTCACATCAGCCACTTGGTCGAGAGTCTTCTTAGGGTGCGTCTATAGAACAAGAGATTTACATCGTGCACATTTATTCCATTCCACCATCAACTGTTAAGAACCTTAAATAAGAATATATCGGCATTTGGTATTTCTTGTGATCTTTCGAAGGCATTTAATAGTGTAGATCACGTTCCACTCTTAGAAAAACTTACGTTTTATGGAATTGATGGCTTTATGTACGGCTGTTTTGAATCGTACTTCACAAACAGAGCCGGCCGCGGTGGTCTAGCGGTTTTAGGCGCTCAGTCCGGACCCGCGCGACTGCTACGGTCGCAGGTTCGAATCCTCCCTCGGGCATGGGTGTGTGTGATGTCCTTAGGTTAGTTAGGTTTTAGTAGTTCTAAGTTCTAGGGGACTGATGACCACAGATGTTGTCCCATAGTGCTCAGAGCCATTTGAACCATTTTTTTCACAAACAGAAGGCAAAAAGTACTGCTGAATAATTCAATGTTCAAAAGGTAGAAAATTTTACCGGCTGGGGATAAATCACAAAGAAACTCCAGCAGGATTCAATTCTGGGTCCACTGCTGTTCCTTATATACCTGAATGACCTGACGCTTAACATCAGCGAGCAAAGTTGGTACTTTATAAGCAGACGACACTAGTGTTATAATAAATCCCATTAGAAAGAAAACGCCGGCCGAGTGGTTCTAGGCGCTACAGTCTGGAACCGCGCGACCGCTACGGTAGCCGGTTCGAATCCTGCCTCGGGCATGGATGTGTGTGATGTCCTTAGGTTAGTTAGGTTTAAGTAGTTCTAAGTTCTAGGGGACTGATGACCTCAGAAGTTAAGTCCCATAGTGCTCAGAGCCATTTGAACCATTTAGAAAGAAAGTTAGAGGAGAGATGGTAAACGACGTTCTTAAGAATTATGAAATGGTTTTCTGAGAATGGACTCACCCCAAATTTTGGAAAAAAACACTATATTGAGTTCTGTACAACAAATGGAATCCTACCAACGATTGATGTAGCACAGGAGCAGGAGTCAGTAAGTGGGATAGAATGCTGCAGATTACTGGCTCTACACATTGATGGAAATTTGAACGAGAAGAAGCATATTACTGAATTTCTCAAACCGTTAATTTCAGCTGCTTTTGCTCTTCGTATAATTTCTATTCTTCGTAAGAGACAGGTCAACCTCCTGACATATTTAGCATATTACAACGCAATGAGATCTTTTGGAACAATTTTCTGGGTTTACTCATCACTTAGAAAGAAAATACTAACAGCACAAATGTGAGCACTAAGAATAATGTGTGGTGTACACGCGCGGTCGTCACCTAGGTCCCTCTGGAAGGAGTGGGTCATTTTAACTGTACCGTCACAATACATTCGCTAATGAAATTTGTCGTAAATAACCCATCACAGTTTGAGAAGAAGGACACTAGAGCAAGAAAAATAGCCTTTATTACTGATTATTGGAGGTGTCAGTGGCTTAGAAACGAATTCAACGTGCAGCAACGAAAAATCTTTGATCCTTTTCTCAACAACTTAAAATGCCTAAAAGTTAACAAACCAAACTTTAAATCTAAACTGAAATCATTTCTTCTGTACAAATCTATCTGTTATAAGGACGAATTTCTATTTAAAAACTGGCAGCTTGTAAAAAACAGAACTTGTTTTTAAGTGTAGTTACGTGAGCAGGACTAAAAAAATAATGTTCGAGTTAAAACTAATGGTGTGCCGCGCATACGCGTAAACTGACTCGTTTCACACAATTTCGATGGAAGGATCGTTGAAATGATACTTGGGACACGTAATGCAACTAGGCAACTAAACTAACCATTATTCCAGACAGTTCCCATCGCAGTATCCCCCAGTAATCCAGCAGGTCGGGAGGGCGCCGGCTACCGTCGCCCTGGAGTCTGCAGGCGGTGTACAGCTCTCCGACCTCGAGGCCGGTAGGCGACATATTTCACCGGACGGCCACCACCATTCACATCTGTGAACTTTCCCGCATTAACGCCAAAAGCCTCTTGTTACATCGGAGATAACTCTTGCTTCCGCCACTGCACCGAATCGCACTTACACTGTCCACTTCCCCTGCATGCTTGTGACATCCTAAGCTGTGTGGCAGAGAACACAGGCCACCCCGGCTAAACGCGCTGAGGCACACACCTGCACCCACGGTCGCCAACATCCGTCTGCACTAGGACCCTAGAGCATATTCCGAGATCGAACACTGTGAAACTATTGCAGGGAAGAAAGCTCACCTCAGAGAATCAGGACTGATTCTAGGAAGACAGTACGCAGTTTGCCTTATCATACAGGACGTGTCTCAAACTACAGACACAGATGTCACGGTACGTCAGTCTTCTTACATTTACGAAAGACTTTTGACACTGTGCCATATCGCCGCCGAAGATACTACACTGAAGCGCCAAAGAAACTGGTATAAGTATGCGTATTCAAGTGCAGAGATATGTAAACAGGCAGAATACGCCACTGCGGTCGGCAACGCCTATATAAGACAAGTGTCTGGCGCAGTTGTTCAATCGGTTACTGCTGCAACACTGACAGGTTATCAAGGTTTAAGTGAGTTTGAACGTAATGTTAGAGTCGGCGCACGAGCGATGGGACACAGCATCTGCGAGCTAGCGATGAAGTGGGTATTTTCCCCTACGACCATTTCACAAGTGCACCATCAGTATCAGGAATCCGGTAAAACATCAAATCGCCGACGTCGCTGCGGCCGGAAAAAGATACTGCAAGAAGGGGACCAACGACGACTGAATCGTCCAATGTGACGGAAGTGCAGCCCTTCCGCAAATCGCTACAGATTTCAATGCTGGGCCATCAACAAGTGTCAGTGTGCGAGCGAACCATTCAACTATACATCATCGATATGGGCTTTCGGGCCGAAGGCCCACTCGTGCACCCTTTATGACTGCGCGGCACAAAGCTCTACGCCTTGCCTGGACCCGTCAACACCGACATTGGTCTGTTGACGACTGGAAACATGTTGCCTGGTCGGACGAGTCTCGCTTCAAATTCTATCGAGTGGATGGACTTGTACGGGTATGGAGACAACCTCATGAATCCATGGACCCTGCATCTCAGCAGGGGACTGTTCAAGCTGGTGGAAGCTGTGTAATGGTGTGGGGCGCTGCATTTGGCGTGATATGGGACCCCTGATACGTCTAGATACGCGTCTGACAAGTGACACGTACGTAAGCACCCTGTCTGATCACCTGCATCCATTCATGTCCATTGTGCATTCTGACGGACTTGGGCAATTCCAGCAGGACAATGCGACACCCCACACGTCCAGAATTGCTACAGAGTAGTTCCAGGAACACTTTTCTGAGTTCAAACACTTCCGCTGGCCACCTAACTCTCCATATATGAACATCATTGAGCATACCTGGGATGCCTTGCAACGCGCTGTTCAAAAGAGATCTCAACCCCCTCGTACTCTTACCCTACAGGATTCATGGCAGTTCTCTCCAACACTACTTCAGACAATAGCCGAGGCCATGTCACATCGTGCTGCGGCACTTCTGCCATGCTCGCAGGGACCCTACACAATATTAGGAAGGTGTACCAGTTTCTTTGGCTCTTCAGTGTATCATATCTTGATTATTAGCGCCATGCCTTGACAGATTTGTAATCGGTGCAATGATTTTTCACTAACACAGCTTAGCGCGTTGTATTGATACAGTGTATTTTTTGCAGAATCGAAGGGAACATCAGATTTGTCCCAACAAAACGTAACAGCACTTCTAATACTTCAGCGGACTTGATGACGCGATTCGGGAGAGCGGCCGTTCAAGTCTCCCCCTGACCATCCACGTTTAGTTTCTCCAAGATTTTCGCAATTTGCTTCAGCAGAATGCCAGGATGGTTCCTTCGAACGGACGCCACAAGTTTACTGCCCCGTCCTTCCCCAATCTGAATTTGGACTCCCTCCCAAATATTCCTTCCTCTTCATCTACTAAAAACTAGTTATCAGATACGCTTAACAAACATGTATCAAAACGTTCGCTCGCGATGTTGTTATCTACAAGGATGTATCGTCGATGAACGCTCGTGTGTGAGGGCGGGATGACTTGGACGATGTTACCACTTCTTGTAGAGTAAGGAAGCCCTCTTTTGGTGTTGATTAATGCAAGATAACGCCATAACAAAGAGAAGTAACCCGATAATATACGATTAATCCATTTGTTGTGAAAATCTGGTGTGCCTCACATAGTTCAAATAAGATGCGCTGGGCGGGATAGCCGCGGGGTCTAGGGCGTTTTGTCACGGCTCGCGCGGCTTTCCCCGTTGGAGGTTCGAGTCCTCCCGCGGGCATGGGTGTGTGTGTTGTCCTTAGTGTAAGCTAGATTAAGTAGTGTATAAGTTTAGGGACTGCTGACCTTAGCAGTTTGGTCCCGTAAGAACTTACCAAGAAATTTCCAAATAAAAAATGAGTTGTACGACGAGCGAATGGCACCCCAGAATTGTTAGATGCGTTTTGGAAGAATGTAGTGTATTTGTAAACGGAATCGCACAAAGGAATACTGGTGCGTGTGTGTGTGAAATCTTATGGGACTTAACTGCTAAGGTCATCAGTCCCTAAGCTTACACACTACTTAACCTAAATTATCCAAAGGACAAACAAGACCGCTCGGCTAATCCCGATCGGTGAATGCTGGTGCCAGCGAATCTAGAGTACTGCTGCTGTTTTTGGAGTCCTCGTCAAGTGTGAGTGACCACAGGCATCGAACGATTTCAACGGTTCGCTGCTGGCGTCGTAACAGGCAGGAGTTACGCACATCGAACTGCGACACAGATGCTCGGTGAACTTTAGTGGGAAGCTTCGTAAGAACGACATCGACGTGCCTGTCAAACCCTACTCGGTAAATTCAGAGAGCCAGTACTACAGGAATACCGAGCAACGGTTGTGATGACGCCACGTGTACAGATCAAGACAATAAGATGCGAGGGGCCGGGGGCGTGAACAGAGGTAATTCACTTGCAGCTATTATCAAATGTAGAGCTTACTGAGAAAAAAGCACGAAAAATCCAAATACGTATGAGTCCGCTAGCCACGGACATATACAAGTATCTGCAATTCGTTCACCGCCTGTGAAAATATCTTTCGTTTTTCGAGTTTCAATATAATATAAACACCTTTGTGAAGAAAAGTTCCTCCAGATTTCTTCCACGTGCCTCAATGTATACAATTTCCATCTGATGTTAGCATTACTGTCTCTCGAACTCGTAACACATCGTATAATGCGGTTGTGAAATAAAACCTCCTCTTTATTCTCTCGCGCGGCATTGTTTTCGTATTTAATGACGGCAGGCAGCAACCACGGGAGGGGAACTGAAGGCACGGGAGAGAGGACAGAACGTAATGCCGTGTGCCAGGGAGAACGTCGTGGGCGGTTGTGGTTAGAGGTAGGTGGGTGGAGGGGGGGGGGGGGGTGAGGGGGAGGGAGGGGTTACACCATGCCGAAAGGGGTGAGAGAAGCGCCAGTCTACCACAGCAGGTAACAACCTCCCCATATGTGTCCTTTCTTTTACAAATAACTCTTCCTCAGAGATACTCGCATCATTTGCGTAAAGTCTGAAGTTACATCTAGTACTCACTTTGCTTTATTTGAATCACAATCACAAAATATCATTACGTACGTCACTGTTTTCGACCGTACGTTGGCGATCTTCAGAATCAATACGATATACGTGCCTCTTGGTGAACCAAGCGTTCACGAGATGTGCTGTAGCGAACGCTTTGACCGACTGTGATGTACGTGTTCTGAAGATTAAGCTTATACATAATGGATGCTGTTGAAATCCGTAACTTTCCTTTAACGGGAAATGCTGAAGGAAAGCCGCTCCCAGTCATAACGGAAGGTACTTTATTTAAATCACGACCGGCTTCAGGCTTATACACATCTTCAGAGCATTACACTCGGTTTCGTCTTTATACATTATATTTAAATGACGTGACTGTCTTAAGCAAGACATTACGGGTTTGTTTCTCCTACTGATCCGCATTAACTTACATTTGCTAATCTAATTGCCTCAGCATCGCCTAATTGAAATCGATTACATTCCATTATCCTCGTTTTGCTTTTGTTGATGTTCATCTTATATCCTCTTTTCAAGACACTGTCCATTCCTGCCGGCCGCGGTGGTCTAGCGGTTCTAGGCGCTCAGTCCGGAACCGCGCGACCGCTACGGTCGCAGCTTCGAATCCTGCCTTGGGCATGGATGTGTGTGATGTCCTTAGGTTAGTTAGGTTTAAGTAGTTCTAAGTTCTAGGGGACTAATGACCACAGATGTTAAGTCCCATAGTGCCCAGAGCCATTTGAACCATTTGAACTGTCCATTCCGTTCAACAGTTCTTTCAGGTCCTTTACTGTCTCTGACAGAATTACAATGTCGTCGGCAAGCCTCAAAGTTTTTATTTGTTCTCCATGGATTTTAATTCCTACTCCAAAATTTTCTTTTGTTTCCTTTACTTCTTACCCGATATACAGATTGAATAACATCGGAGATAGGCCACAACCCTGTCTCACTACCTTCTCAACCGCTGCTTCCCGTTCGTGCCCGTCGACTCTTATAACTGCCACCTGGTTTCTGTACAAATTGTAAATAGCCTTTCGCTCCGTGTATTTGACCCCTGCCACCTTCACAGAGATATATAGACAGCTGGTTTTCCCTCGCTAATTTGCGAGTGGAACAGGGACAGAAATGACTAGTAGTGGTGGTACAGGGTGGCCTCTTCCACAAACCGTGCAGGGGCTTTTGTAGAATGTACAGTAACGTTAACGTAATTAGACGAGGGATTTAGTTGTCTGGGTTTGGTACGAGGGAGGTGAACTTGCTTGTGCAGCTGAGGCCTAGCTGTAAGGCCCCTGGGCTGAGGGCACCTCTTGCCAGTGTACGATTTGTGCCTTTACCAGTGGGGGGGGGGGATGTCTTAGGGGGTTAATAAAATTATATACGTTACTAGCATTGAGCGTGGCGTTACCCATGGTTAAACAGTTATTTATAAATAGATGTTAATGCCGAAACCCACTATTCACGCGTATGCACTATCAGAAAAGCCATCCCTTGTTATATCTTTAAAAGTACATTATAGGTGAAGCTTATTTACAAAATCATCGACATACAGGTATACGAGGGGAATTCAAAAAGTAAAGACACATTTGTGAAAAGCTGTACTTATTCTGATGATAGAAAACTGAAACATGCGTTATTTCTCTACGTAACCTCCCTGGACTTTAATGCAGTTTTCCCGACGTTTTACGAGTTTTTTTTATTTCATCAGAAAATACGTTCATCGGTTGCATCTGTAACCAATTTTGCACCGCAGCAATGACGTCTTCATCACTTTCAAATATTCTTCCCTGTAGTGCTTCCGTTAAGGGTCCAAACATGTGATAATCGCTTGGAGCCAGGTCTGGACTGTATGGTGGGTGTTCCAGCACCTCGAATCTCAACTCCTTTGTTGCGTCGGCTGTCCGTTTGGCAGAATGTGGGCGAAGGATGACACCTCTTCACAGTTTTCCACGTCGTTTGGATCTGATTGCAGGTTTTAGTTTCGTACGCAACACATCACATCAACCATGCAATACAGATGTGGCTTAAAAAGCCTCGTTTACGCTGGGGCGACGTCTTGCAACATTGTGGCATGCTACGGAAATGTGGCGTGCGTCGGCTTGTCATTTAGTTCTAAATGTTTTGAAATGCTTACCTACTACGTTAAAACTTTTTCAAAATTAATAACCGAGCATAATAATAGTATTAATAGTAAGACTGTATTAAAAACTTTCAGTGCTCAGCTCCACAAATTTAAATTATATGTAAAGTTTTACTCCAGTGCATGGGAAATAAACATCCCAAGTTGGGATGCATAAACTAAAACCAGAGGAAGGGATGGTCTGATGCAGAGGGGGGGAAATCCCCCCCATCCCCCCCCCTGCAAATCGCACACTGCCTCTTGCCCAGCCTGCCTATGCGATCCAGGTACAAGGGCTATTCGGAAAGTAAGGTCCGATCGGTCACGAAATGAAAACCACAGTGAAAATCAAAAATTTTTTATTCGCTGCAGTTAGTCACACCCTCCAAGCTACCTCTCTAAATAGTCGCCGCTCTGACTTAGACGTTTGTTGCGTTGCACAGACTAGCCAGTACCCTCGTCACAGAAAGTAGCTACCTATGCTTTCCGCCAATTCACTACGCTGGTCTGCCCTGCGTTGTTTGTGCCAAAATGCTGTGTTAGTAGCCAGCGGCTCATGTGAGCAGAGATGAATAACAGAGGGGGCTAATTAAATTGTAGGTGGTCAAACACTTCCCACCGAAAACGCTGCAGAAGCGTCTTCATTGCCCCTGCATGATGAGCCTAAGAACTGTCTGCAAGAAAGAAACGCATGTCATTTATGTTATTTGCAATGCATAGCTTCAGGCGAAATCTCTCACCAGATACACATACCTGGCGGGAGACACTGTTGTTTTAGGCGTTTCTACGTGATCACTTTTGCGTTCTGAACTGAAAAGAGCGACGTGAAGCGATCGACAGGAACATTAAAGACACTGCCCACCCCACATGTGCAGAGGTTGTTTCCATTTCGGTCCTAATCGAACCTTCCTTTCCGAATAAGCCACGTACAAAGATGAGCAGGGCAACCGGACGTGGGTAAATGCCGGTACGTGGAATTCCGACCGCTGTTGCTCGCATGGCCTCTGTACAGGAGACGCATCAAAAATGCTGGAGTGTGAGACAAGCTGAAAGATGGCTAAGTTACAACTCTTTTTTTGAATCTATAATAATCCACAGTCAAGCATTAAAGCAGTTCTGAATACAACAGATAAATGAGGTGCGTCTAACGATACAACAGTATATCAACATCTTTAAAAATACAGAAGCTAACATTTCACAGTAAATAAACGTTTCACAATGAACCTCTGAGTTAACAACTTTTAATTGCTTCATGCGATTTCATTAAACCATACCTCAGATAATATCTATAGCTATCATGTATCAGTATCTATTTTATTTATTGATCTACCATATCTTTTATATCTTTTCTTTCTCAGTCAGAAAGTCATATTCTCCACAATAACACATCAAATGAATGCAGCATGAATACCTCACATTTGTCATATTTGTGTATTTATTCAATGAACAGTTTATTATTTTGCCAGTAACTTTATTTAGATGTTGACTGCAAGTGCTGTTAAAAGCTATGACAATTTAAAAGTGGTCTATCGCTTGTGTTAGCTGACATCGCTATTATAAACAGTGCCAAAAGATGCCTCTGTCAAGCAGGGATAAGTAATTGCTTAAGCAACATTTTGCGACAACCTGTCGTCACTTAACGCAAGCGCACTTGGACAAGAATGCTGGCTTATTTATTTACGAACCAATCTTCATTTATATTTATTGTAAATGATTTAAGGTTAACTGAATATTTGCAACATTTCTATATTTGGATGGACTTTTAACATTTTGTTTAACGTGGGAGGTGGTCAAATTAAATCAAATCATGTCTGTAGAACGTAAGAACGATGCATTTTTGATGGGGATGGCCTTCAGCCAATGCAAAAGCAGACAGTAGCGGAACACTACGTGAGTCAAGTGGAGGTTGAGACTCTAGAGAGCGAGTCTGGGCACTTTCCAGCTTGCATTATGGAATTGAGAACAGACAGGTTTGATGTACTACTTTTTGTATTTCGTCTGTATTGTAAATGCTGAACTCTGAATTATTTGCGCCGGTGAGTATCTCACGTATTGTGGTCACGAAATAGTCTAGTTTTCGTGAGTTATTCATAATTATTTTGCTTGGGGATTTTGCTACATTCTCGAAACGCTCTGAATGTAACTTTTCTGCTTTTGATAATATTTTATTTCTGTTCGCATTTTAAATAGATATCTGTTTAGTTGAGGTATTGTTTCATGAATAAACACTATTCAATATAATTTTATGTCGTCTACATCTTTTTGTTAAATTACTCATTTATCTTTTATTTATACATACGTGTTTTTATCAATTCGAAATTGTAGCCAATGCATAGACTATTTGACTGCAAGACCACAGCTACTAATTATTATTTACAGCGGATTAGCAGATGGGTACGAAAGCAGACGTGCGCGGTTCGGTCGTATGACTCCATCGAGTTATTCTTTTTCAAACAGAGCTGTGCATAGCCCAGATACATAAAGTACGAGCAACATCAGTTAAAGACGCAACTGATTTGCCCGTATGGAATGCTGCTTATAAGAGCCACTACACTCAGGACAAAACCATAAGGCAGCGTCACAGTATCTAGATGTATATGTTCCAATGAAGTTTGTGTCATGCAGAGCGGAAGTGCAGACAGTAATTTTGCTGTCGATATTGCAGAAGATGTACAGGAACCTATTACGGTTGTGAACGTTCTCGGTAATGAAGCGGCACAGACGCACTTATTTCCAAGGGACATAGATTCCTGCTGCCACCTCCTTAGGCGAGAGAAGGTGGCAGGAGAAGGAAAAGGAAAAGAGCTTGTAAGACTGCAAATTGGGCTGATAAGAATGAATCATTTCAGGAATGTGTGTCTGAGGGTCAGAAGGTGCACGGAAGTGACGACACTTGCAGCGTAATGGAGGTTAGAGGAAGCGTCACGTAGTCAGTGAAGCACGATGGGACTCGGAGGAATATTGTTCCAGCTGGGGAAGGTTGTCGACAGTGATGTACTGTCGCAGGGTTATAAAGAACAGTTTTAAGGAACAATCTAATGAAACAGTAGGTAAAGTCACTGAGACTCAATTCGCTTGGTGTAATACTGCAAGCCACAAATAAACGTAACATTACAAGAAAGCCCGCCCAGTTAGCCGAGCGGTCTATCGCACGGCTTTCCGGAGTGGGAAGGAGCGCCTGGCCCCAGAACGAATCAGCCCGGAGGACTTGTGGAGGTCCGATGAGCCGGCCAGTCTGTGGATGGTTTTTAGGCGGTTTTCCATCTGCCTCGGCGAATGCGGGCTGGTTCCCCTTATTCCGCCTCAGCTACACTATGTCGGCGATTGCTGCACAAACAAGTTCTCCACGTACGCGTACACCACCATTACTCTACCACGCAAACACAGGGGTTACACTCGTCTGGTGTGAGACGTTCGCCGGCCGGTGTGGCCGAGCGGTTCTAGGCGCTTCAGTCTGGAACCGCGCGACCGCTACGGTCGCAGGTTCGAATCCTGCCTCGGGCATGGATGTGTGTGATGTCCTTAGGTTAGTTAGGTTTAAGTAGTTCTAAGTTCTAGGGAACTGATGACCACAGATATTAAGTCCCATAGTGCTCAGAGCCATTTGAACCATTTGAGACGTTCCGTAGGGGGGGGGGGTTCACCGGGGGCCGAACCGCACAATAACCCTGGGTTCGGAGTGGGGCGGCGGAGGGGTGAAGTGGACTGCGGTAGCTGTCGTGGGGTTGTGGAGCACTGCGGGAACGGTGCCTCTCCGTCGTTTCTAGGTCCACAGTTAACACAAAACATACAACAACATAACAGGAAGCAAGTAAGACATGTATCTGTCACCATGTGTTGTAGTACCGTATTGATTTTGCATGGTTTTCGGGATGAGTTTTCTGAGAAGATGTAAGAGAAAGTTTTGAAGCGTACATAAAATTCTGAACGATGTGCCTAAGCAGTGAGCTAGGAAACAACCGAATAGCCGAAAAGAGATACCTAGCATGAGAGATCAATAGAGTAGAAAATGTTACATATAATTCGTTAAGGATAACTGGTTAGGAAGAAAGAATTTTGCATCACTGTTTTGTAACTTTTTCTGCGTGATGGTTTAGTGTAGCCATGTCTGCGGGTGGAACCTATGGGAAATTCAGCAGACGCATAGTAACGCATGATGGATGCATTAACTGCCATTGTACATTAAGTGCCAGTGGACTGGGTTACTGCAGCACATAATGGTTGGTTAAGTAAGGATTACTTGAGGTGCTACCAGACAGTGCGATGGGAATACTGAGAATGAGGAATTATAAGTGCGCGCCCTGTTACGTTAAATAAGTGCTAAAGAATTCGTCAAGAGAAGAGAATCTGGCAATGTTATTTTAACAATTTGTAAGTGATCATTCATTGAAATCGCGTACATGTGGGATAATGAGAGAGGGTCACTGGGCTAATCATAGGAAACACCATCTACAGTACTGGCCATTAAAATTGCCACACCACGAAGATGACGTGCTACAGACGCGAAATTTAACCGACAGCAAGAAGATGCTGTGATATGCAAATGGTTAGCTTTTCAGAGCATTCACACGAGGTTGGCGCCGGTGGTGACACCTACAACGTGATGACATGAGGAAAGTTTCCAAAATGTTTTCTCATACACAAACAGCAGCTGACCGGCGTTCCCTGGTGAAACGTTGTTGTGATGCCTCGTGTAAGGAGGAGAAATGCGTATCATCACGCTTTCGACTTTGATAAAGGTCGGACTGTAGCCTGTCGCGATTGCGGTTTATCGTATTGCGACACTGCTGCTCGCGTTGGTCGAGATCCAATGACTGTTAGCAGAATATGGTATCGGTGGGTTCAGGAGCGTAATACGTAACGCCGTGTTGGATCCCAACGGCCTCGTATCACTAGCAGTCGAGATGAGAGGCATCTTATCCGCATGGCTGTAACGGATCGTGCAGCCACGTCTCGATCCCTGAGCCAACAGATGGAGACGTTTGCAAGACAACAACTATCTGCACGAACAGTTCGACGACGTTAGCAGCAGCATGGACTATCAGCTCAGAGACGATAGCTGCGGTTAACCTTGACGCTGCGTCACAGGCAGGAGCGCCTGCGATGGTGTATTCAACGACGAACCTGGGTGCACGAATGGCAAAACGTCATTTTTTCGGATGAATCCAGGTTCTGTTTAGAGCATGATGGTGGTCGCATCCGTGTTTGGAGACATCGCGGTGAGCGCACATTGAAAGCGTGTATTCGTCATCGACATACTGGCGTATCACCCAGCGTGATGGTATGGGGTTCCATTGTTAAAACGTCTCGGTTACCTCTTGTTCGCATTGACTGCACTTTGAACAGTGGACGTTACATTTCAGATGTGTTACGACCCGTGGCTCTACCCTTCATTCGATCCTTGCGAAACCCTACATTTCAGCAGGATAATGCACGACCGCATGTTGCAGGTCCTGTACGGGCTTTTCTGGATACAGAAAATGTTCGACTGCTGCCCTGGCCAGCACATTCTCCAGATCTCTCACCAACTGAAAACATCTGGTCAATGGTAGCCGAACAACTGACTCGTCACAATACGTCAGTCACTACTCTTGATGATCTGTGGTATCGTGTTGAAGCTGCATGGGCAGCTGTACCTGTACACACCATACAAGCTCTGTTTGACTCAGTGCCCAGGCGTATCAAGGCCGTTATTACGGCCCGAGGTAGTTGCTCTGGGTACTGATTTCTCAGGATCTGTGCACCCAAATTGCGTGAAAATATAATCACATGTCAGTTCTAGTATAATATATTTGTCCAATGAATACCCGTTTATCATCTGCATTTCTTCTTGGTGTAGCAATTTTAATGGCCAGTAGTGTAAATCCTCCTCTCCCCCTGTTTTTCGTCTTACACGCGCGAATGGTACTTGGGAAGAGCGAAGGTTGGCAAGTTTTTCATCTCATCATTGTATTTCGCAATATTTTTATAGGAGGAGTACCACGTTTCCTGAAAATATATCACTGTAACGTTATGTATGTATACCCCATCATGATTTCCGTAAAGATCATTAAGTCTCGAGTTTGAAACATGTAAGGTGAAATACGTTTCTAAGTTGTGACAACCCTCAATGTTGAACAGTGTGGTGCTGATCACTGAATCGAGCATAAATCATCAAAAATTAAGACATACTTCTTGCTCTACCACACTTTCTGGTTTTTGGTAACAATATCGAAATGGTAGAGCCCAGCTCTTTTGCGATATCTGTCACGTACAGTGAGGAGGTAAGACTAACTGGCTACCTCCTAAGGGCTCTGCCACACTGGGACCCCACGGCATGTCTGCTGGCTGCTCTGCTGGCGTCGCTGAGGTCTGGCAGAGGCGCCTCGAGGAGTCCGCTCAGTACAAAAGCTAGTGGCCTTGTGTGCAAGCTGGAAATGAAAAGGGAATGCAGAAAAAGACGTTGTGAGTGCATCCCTTCATTGCTGATCATGAAATAAAAGGGTTAATCCACTCGCTGTATCCTGGTTTAAGAAATTGCAGTGCTAAATCTTCCAGTTTAGTGAGACTGTCATTACGTTGATTTGACAAGTGAGTCAAGATCTCCCGAAATTAACTGACGAAAAAGGATGCTGCTTTAAGGAAAGTAGTCTAACAAGAAGAAAAGATTTTCGTGACCTATTTTGTTGTCTGCAGTGGTATTTACCGGTGTAGCTGTAACTGTAAAGTATACACACAACTGATTTTTCCGTTTTTATTTGAAAAGTGCGTTACTGAAACGTGGTATTCACTGGAATTAAAGAAAACGTGGAAGGGAGGACCCACCAATATAACTTTCTTTTCACACAACCTGTTTATTTAACAATATTATAACCATAACTTTTTTTTGTTTCTTTACGAAATGATCAAATTTGCAAAATGAATAATTTCAAATGGTTCCAAACCTAACTAACCTAAGGACATCACACACATCCATGCCCGAGGCAGGATTCAAACCTGCGACCGTAGCGGTCGCGCGGTTCCAGACTGAAGCACCTAGAACCGCTCGGCCACAGCGGCCGGCAAAATGAATAAGCTTTTGCAAGAGAAATCAAAACAGTAAACAATATTTCAATAATTACAAGACGACCGGACCTGCAGCGCGCCTGTTATCTGGTGAATCAGCGGTGGTTACTACCGCGCTGGACACAGTTTCTCTTATTACAAACCGTTCTGCAACACACGAAAACTATACAAGCACCATTGATGACAAGAGTGATTCAATTACTCAAAACGAATGAAGTCACTTTTAATTTGAAAGCTGTATGTCGATAGGTTCGGGGTTAAGATGCGCACCTGTGCTTAAAGGTTAAACAGATAAGGAAACAATATGACAATGATAAGGGTTACTTCGAAGCAAGCAACCTCTTAATTTCAATCGACAACCAAGATGCGACCTACTGAGCGAGGTGGCGCAATGGTTAGCGGCCATCCTGATTTAGGTTTTCCGTGATTTCCCTAAATCGCTCCAGGCCAATGCCGGGATGGTTCCTTTGAAAGGGCACGGCCGGCTTACTTCCCCGTCCTTCACTAATCCGATGAGACCGATGACCTCGCTGTCTGGTATCCTCCCCCACACAACCCAACCAAGATGCGACTGTATCACAACCCGTCCCTTTTGACAGTTGGCTGTTAATATTTTCCAAGTTAAACTGATTGTCAGTTATTAAGATCGCTCTGAAGGAACGTCTTAAAACATTACTTGTAAGCACTTATTACAGGAGAAATCACTCGGCGGAACCACAATATCCAGTTGAAAATACATCAATAATGACCCGGTCATTCAAAGACACCAACGCGCAATTTAGTATAACAGGTAGTTCAGATTATAACTAATAAAATTACAATCAAAGAATTGAATCGGTTAACATCTAAATCTAACCACAAGACCCCTGTTTTGTTTAACGGCTACCTGTGCCGTAGTACAATTATTCCGGCTGTATTTACGACCGGGAGCTGATTCATTAGAACATTAATGATCGGGTATAAACCACAAAGGAAAGGTAGTATAATAGCGGAACAAATTTTCAAGCGAGAACTAGTGTCTCAGTACAATACTACAGCCTATATTTATGGCCAAAGAGCCGACCGAGTAAAGCTCTGAGGCTCGGGTACAAATCAGAAAATAATTAGGAGGTCGGGTAGACAATGACACCAGTCACCACAAGAATCACAGAATGTTACTCCCCTTTACCAGCAAGGAGTCCCATGGATTCACGGTGCGTCGCGGCGGTTACTGGGTGGTGGCGATGACAACCAGACAGAAGGGGGCAGCCAGGCCACGAGCGGTTTTCCGACACGAATGTTGCCAACCAAACCGACGGGATGAGGGCCTGCTGTTCGTAGTCGACGCTGACCCCGGTGACGTAGTCCGGTATCTTCGCTCTGCGCAGGCCCTCCTTGCGTAGCTCGTTGCTTCGGCCGCTCGGACCTCGTGACCGCCTCTTGTCGCGACGCTGCCGCCAATCCCCCTACTTCGTGCCCCATCGGGCCAGCGAACCCCGTATATAAATCGGCAAGCAAAGACCTTCTATGGACACAACCCACAGATACCAACTCTTCCTCATAGATATTGGCAATGGTGCCGCAAGAGGGATAGTCGATACTACCCTTGAGCCTGTGTCGCCAGACAGAACAGTCTACTCAATGACGCCACGGCTCAGTTACCATAAACTATTATTCACTGTACAAATATTTTAGACAAAAAGTAAGAAACCTGCCTTATTTGTTTACATACCTTATTCTTGAAATAATTCTACTGTGTCTTATATAATGGAACCATTAGCATCAGATTCTGCAGCAAGAGATGTGGCTGTGCTGTTTCGGTCCGCAACTAGGTTTTGAGGAAACAGCCCGGATAGTAAAATGCGCTTTGTCTGTGGTGTAATAAAGTTCTTGTGACTGGAGTGGAGCATCAGGAACAGGCTGTGAGGAAATTGAGGATCGATAATTTCCACGATCTGCAGCCGCGTTATTGTAAGTAGATGTGGTGTCGAAGCTACCCGTAGCGCTCACGTGGGGGTTGGGGGAGGGCCTGCCGGCAGAGCCGACGCGTGGACGCGGCAGGGTGCTGTAGGTCCTAATACACAGAGCAGAAATACCTCCGGAGCGGGCATTGCGCTCTGCGCGTGTAGGCAGCATTAAACTGCGAGGGTCACGTGATCTCGAGACGACGTCGTCTCTTTGTGCCTCCGACGTAGTTCGAAACTCCTCGTATTACACGTACTTGTTGCGTTTTCACCACCTATTTATTCGCAACATCAGTGGAGGATAATTGTAGCTGCTACCGGTTCATACACGAAAGGAGAAAAAGTTGGTCTTATATGAGTACTATGACGTACCGATAACGTAATGTGCTATTTTGACTGTATTTTGAGTAAATGTTTTAAATCTGTTATCATGCGTGCAATATGTGCACTATTGTTGAGCAAAGTCTTTGGCCATCTGCAGCAGTCATGTCCTGGTATTATTACACATAAAAGGCAAGAGACCCACAGCTGGAAAAATGATCTTTTCTTTTGACAGTGGTGGATCTGACACCTGCGTAATTTATGATCTTTTTTCCGTATGTGCCGGCCGAAGTGGCCGTGCGGTTAAAGGCGCTGCAGTCTGGAACCGCAAGACCGCTACGGTCGCAGGTTTGAATCCTGCCTCGGGCATGGATGTTTGTGATGTCCTTAGGTTAGTTAGGTTTAACTAGTTCTACGTTCTAGGGGACTAATGACCTCACCAGTTGAGTCCTATAGTGCTCAGAGCCATTTGAACCATTTTTTTCCGTATGTTTTCCATATGGTACTATGTAACATGAAGAAACAATTTAAACAGTTTCGTGTTGTATTCAAAATAAAATGTTCGTGAAATATTCCACTCTTGGTAGAATACGATGTTTTGCAGAATAGAGAACTGAATACGTACGTAAGTGTGTGTGGGTGAGCGACAGAGATAATTGAAAGGAAACAGGAAGTTACATACCGGGTGGCTATAACCAAAGTTTCCCTATTCAACACGTCATACGTAACACGAAAACTAATTATCAAACTTGGTAGCATTAACTTCAAGGACATGAGGAAGAAAAATAATACAAAAGTTGTTGAACTGAAACACTTTTAATGTGCTTTTGCCGCACATCATACCATCACATACCGGTACCATTACTGCTACAAAAGGGGCTCAACATGGCGCCCATCAGTGTCCAGAAGAGTCTGAAAGCGCAGGATTGCAGTCTGCACAGCAGAAGGAAGCACGTCCGTAGGAATGCTGTCTGCCTCTCTTGATACGCTGTGCTTCAGATCAACACATGCGTGAATGTTCCCCTGATTAACCCTATCCTTTACGTAGTCCCCACAACCAGAAATCACATGGAGTGACCTTAGATGATCGTACCTGCCAATCATTTGGAAACGATTGTCTGATAATTTGATCGTTTCCAAATATGTGTCGAAGAAGCAGGTGATGTGTGGTGGGGCTCCATCTTGCATGAAAACTGTTGAGTTCGATGCGTCTCTCTCCTATTGGGCGAGTATGACATGCTGCCGAAGCGTATCGCAGTAACGCTGGCCAGTCACACTCAACGCCTTTGGACCTAGAGCGCCAACCTGTTCAAAAAAGAATGGGCCAATGATGAACGTACCTGTGAAGCCACATCATACGGTGACACGTTCATCATACAGAAGAAGTTCATGCACAGTGGCTGGAGATGAAGATACCCACACTCGCCAATTCTGTGTGTTCACCTCACCCGTTGGAGAAAAATTAGCTTCGTCTGACCATAGGATGGTTCAGGGCTAGCCCTCGTAAACTCCAAACCTTGCGTGAAAGTGGAGAGTAAAGTCAATACGTCGTTGTGCGTCCTGTGGCGCTAGCTACTGTACGATATGGATCTTGACGGATACCATTTGGGAATGGCTCGAAGCAACTTCGCGACACAGCACGTGCACTGCCTGACGATCGGGAATTGCGCGCAGCTTTGGCTGCCATAGCAACGGCGATTTCATCAACCACCTATGGTGCAACAGGTCGTCGGCCCCCTCCCGGAGCGATGCCCAGTTCTCCAGCTGACTCGAACTTCTTCATCATGCTCCGCACAGCAGTTGGAGGAAGAAGACCCTTCCCTAATTCTCTCCGGCGTATATTATCCAAGTGCTGCTGCAGCATTAATGTTGTTTTGATAATAGAGCTTCACCAATAATGCTCTGCTCCCTTTGTCGGAGACCATTTTCAAACGTCAACAAGTGCTCTGCAACTGGTCCGGTGAGACTATGAGTCACGATGACTGATCACGGCACCTGGTGGCCATAGTTGAAACTGGACGGTGTGCTGTGACGCATGGAACTCATGCACCCCACACTCTGGACATTAATGCTACCAAGTTTGGTACTCGTGCAGTAATTAATTTCTGTGTTATAACGTGTGAAATATAAGCAACTGGTATATACAAATAGCAATGTGAAATGAAGATCTGTGGAATATACACTACCGGCCATTAAAATTGCTACACCAAAAAAAAAGGCAGGTGATAAACGTGTATTCATTGGACAAATATATTACACTAGAAATGACACGTGATTACATTTTCACGCAATTTGGGTGCTTAGATCCTGAGAAATCAGTAACCAGAACAAACACATCTGGCCGTAATAACGGCCTTGAGTCAAACAGCGCTTGTATGGTGTGTACAGGTACAGCTGCCCCTGCAGCTTCAACACGATACCACAGTTCATCATGAGTAGTGACTGGGGTATTGTGACGAACCAGTTGCTCGGCCACCATTGACCAGACGTTTTCGATTGGTGAGAGATCTGGAGATTGAGCTGGTCAGGGCAGCAGTCGAACATTTTCTGTATCCAGAAAGGCCCGTACAGGACCTGCAACATGAGGTCGAGCATTATCCTGCTGAAATGTAGGGTTTCGCAGGGATCGAATGAAGGGTAGAGCCACGGGTCGTAACACATCTGAAATGTAACGTCCACTGTTCAAAGTGCCGTCAATGCAAAAAAGAGGTGACCGAGACGTGTAACCAATGGCATCCCATACCATCACACCGGGTGATACGCCAGTATGGCGATGATGAATACACGCTTCCAATGTGCGTTCACCGCGATATCGCCAAACACGGCCGTTGAGTATACCATCGCAGGCACTCCTGTCTGTGATGTAGCGTCAGGGGTAACTGGAGCCATGGTCTCCGAGCTGATAGTCCATGCTGCTGCAAATGTCGTCTAACTGTTCGTGCAGATGGTTGTTGTCTTGCAAACGTCCCCATCTGTTGACTCAGGGATCGAGACGTGGCTGCACGATCCGTTACAGCCATGCGGATAAGATGCCTCTCATCTCGACTGCTAGTGATACGAGGCCGTTGGGATCCAGCACGGCGTCCCGTATTACCCTCCTGAACCCACCGATTCCATATTCTGCTATCAGTCATTGGATCTCACTCAACGCGAGCAGCAATGTCGCGATACGATAAACCGCAATCGCGATAGGCTACAATCCGACCTTTATCAAAGTCGGAAACGTGATGGTATGCAATTCTCCTCCCTACACGAAGCACCACAACAACGTTTCACCAGGCAACGCCGGTCAACTGCTGTTTGTGTATGAGAAATCAGTTGGAAACTTTCCTCATGTCAGCACGTTGTAGGTGTCGCCACCGGCGCCAAACTTGTGTGAATGCTCTGAGAAGCCAATCATTTGCATATCAGAGCATCTTCTTCCTGTCGGTTAAATTTCGCGTCTGTAACACGTCTTCTTCCTGGTGTAGCAATTTTAATGGCCAGTAGTGTATAAAAGCTGGAAAATATTCCATGCTGTACTGTGTGAAATTTTTGCATTTCTTAAATACATTTTCTGCTCAAGTCTACAGAACACTTTGTGTAGTTATTTTGATCATTGCACTGGCACCCGCACGCCTCGTTGTATGTTCTGGTTTGCAAGTAAGTCAATAAGAAATCAATAGACTGAATTTGAATCATAATAATGGGAAACTAAAATCACACACACACAAATAATTTGAAAATTTGTGGTAATTTCCTATGGGACCAAACTGCCGAGGTAATCGGTTCCTAGCTAGGCGCACTCACACACTCACTCACTCACACACACACACACACACACACACACACAGTTAAAATCAGGTACCATTTTGGAAATACCTTCAACTTATTATCTTTACCATCTGATTAACAAGGGTAAAATATTAGTACATAAAACGCCACAAGACTCCTTCATGTGTATCACTGTCCACTCCCCTACACGCTGTTACATGATCTAGCATCAACAGATGACAGTTAGAATCTAAAATAAATGTTATTGAGACATGCAATCTTCTGTGTTTGTGGTGGGAGGAGGGGAGAGGGGGAGGAGAGCGAGGGGAGAGTGAAACTTGTCGTATGTATTTTCAATATTTGTGTTACATTTGGCTTCGTAGTACATTTAAACAACGACCGGAATTCACTTCTACTTAGTCTGTAATGTAGTGAGGCTACGTACATTAAGTGCGCTAATAAATACGTCAAAATGTTACCAGTAAGCAAATTTGTTCTCTAGCCTACAGGAAAGAGGAAAAATTAATTTATAAAACAATGAAGAAGCAGCTAGTTTAATTGCTAATGTGCGACAAATTTCAAAGGCACTGGCTTCCAATTGAGCCGTTCTGCAATGCTATCACAGTAAAAATTTCCCACAACACACTCGGCAATACAATAAAGTTCCGGATAAAACCCAAAGATAGTGATGGCTGTACCAGGTATCAAAAAACCGAGTGCGTCTGCGCTGTCACACTTGTCACAAAGAAGCCTCATCGTTTTTCTTTTCAAAGATAAAGAGTCCGGTTTATTTCAGCTATCAAATTCAAATTGTTAAGCTGTTTACGAAGTGTATAAAACAAATCTACAGCACCTACGAAGAGAATCTGTTTGTACTAGCGATATAATGACGTTTAAGTGTATAAGGCGCCCTACGGACAAACCTACGGCGCGCGAGGTTGGCTATGTACACACATCAAAAAAAGTTTTGCATCAGCTCGGTTCCTAGAGTTTGAGAACCTGTACAGAAAATTGGAATAAGATCAACATAAACCTCATTTCTGCCCTTTTTATTGCTCATGAAAATCACACATTGCACGTTGTACCACCATACAGTGAGACCTTCACAGGTTGTGGTCCGGATTGCTGTACACACCGGCACCTCTAATACCCAGTAGCACGTCCTCTTGCATTGTTGCCGCATGTGGCATACTATGCACAAGGTCATCAAGGCACTGTTGGTCCAGATAGTCCCACTACACGACGGCAATTCGGAGTAGATAACTCAGAGAGGTTCAAGGGTTACGTCGTCCGTAAACAGCCCTTTTTCTATCTACACCAGCCATGTTCGATAGAGTTCATGTCTGGAGAACATGCTGCCCACTCTAGTCGAGCGACGTCGTTATCCTGAAGGAAGTCATTCATAAGATGTGCACGATGGGGAAGCGAATTGTCGTCCATGAAGACGAATGGTTTGCCAATATGCTGCCGATATCGTCGGAGGATGGTATTCACGTAGCGTACAGCCGTTATGGCGCCTTCCATGACCACCAGCGACGTAAGTCGGCCTCACATAATGCCATCCCAAAACAGCAGGGAACACCCTCCCCACCCCCACACCCCCTTGCTGCACTCGCTGGACCGTTCAGCCTGACCGGGTTGCCTCCAAACACATCTCAGACGATTGCCTGGTTGAAGGCATATGCGTCACTCATCGGTGAAGAGAACGTGATGCCAATCCTGAGCTATCCATTTGGCATGTTGTTACGACCATCTGTACCGCGCTGCATGGTGTCTTGGTTGCAAAGATGGGCCTCGCCATGGACGTCAGGAGTAAAGTTGCCCATCACGCAGCCTATTGCGGACAGTTTGAGTCCTAACACGATGTCCTGTGGCTACACAAAAAGCATTATTCAACATGGTGGCGCTGCTGTCAGGGTTTCTCCGAGCCATAATCCGTAGGTAGTGGTCATCCACTGCAGTAGTAGCCCTGGGGCGGTCTGAGCGAGTCATGTCATCGACAGTTCCTTTCTCTCTCTGTATCTCCTCCACGTTCGAACAACATCGCTTTGGTTCAGTCCGAGACGCCTGGACACTTCCCTTGTTAAGAGCCCTTCCTGGCACAAAGTAACAATGCGGACGCGTTATTGACCGTCTAGACATGGTTGAACTACAGACAACACGAGCCGTGTACCTCCTTCCTGGTGGATTGACTGGAACTGTTCGGCTGTTGGACCCCTCCGTCTAATAGGCGCTAGTTATGCATGGTTGTTTATATCTTTGGGCGGGTTTAGTGACATCTCCGAATCGTCAAAGGAACTGTGTCTGTGATAAAATATCCACAGTCTACGTCTATCTTCAGAAGTTTTAGGAACTCGGGTGATGCTAAACCTTTTTTGGTGTATGTCTTTATTCTTATATTTGTAGCTCTATTTTGAATCGATATTGTGAACCACACTTGTGTAAGCGGGCGGACCTGTCGGCCCCCGTTTCCCGCTCTGTTGCGGCCGTTTACTTCGGTTCCCACCTCGTAGGCTGCTTCCGCCGCCTCCGTCTGCTGGCTTCTAGGCCGACTGCACCATACAGTCGCTCACTTGCGTGTCGTGCCGCCCAGGTCGGCGCTGCCGTCGCTCGTCCTACGCACCCACGCGTTTGGTTTGTTTGACGTGGCTGTGATCCCCAGAGACTGACTGGCCCGACAGCCACACCTTTATGTTTTCATAACTGTTTCACCTGAAGACAAGCTTTAAGCTTCGAAACCGGTCGTAGAATAAATTTAGAATATTACTAGCAACTGAAGCGATTCTTTATTCTATAAATACGTTATGGAAGGCATTCGCTAAAGGAAAAGTCCTGTACGCTTTTTAAGTAAAGGCTGGACTCTGTGCTGTATTTCCTGGCTCCAGCAGGTGTGAACGGAGAGGTCGGAACCAACTCACACGCCCCTCCCCCGCCGCGCAACTTCCCGTCTCGGTCGGTCCGTTTCGGTGGCGGCGTTTTGGCTGCCTCGGCTCAGCTGCCGGCCACAAAGGCTGCTGGCCAAACGACTCCGGGGTGTGGAGAGGGGTGGGGAGGAGTGAGAAGCGAGGGGGCGGGCGGGGGGGGGGGGGGTGTTGCGCCCCCGGCACGACTGGCGTCACCTGTTGCCCGACGCCCGCTCTCTGGCGGTGAGGGGGCGGGGGGGGGGGCGGGTTGACTCGGCCACCGATTACCTCCCCCACACCCACGCTGCTGCCGGCAGCCACACACGCACACACACACACACATTCTCCTTCACCTCGGCTGTTTTGTTCGTATACCGTGTGTCCTCCACGTTCCGAAGGAAAATTTATTTCAAGACAATTGAACACACTTATTCAGAAGGAACAGGTGTTCTGGCAACTGTCCCTGCGTACTTTGAATCACTGCAAAGTGTGAGACGAGCAGTATGCTGGCAGATATGTCCGTAGGTGACCATTTCCCACTGCACGCATCTGACCGTCGGAGTACGAATGTGACAAGTCTAGGAAAATACGACTCATCTGTATAATACTAGAGCGACCACTTCTTAAGCACTGGTCTAGTGTTTGGTGTCACAAATAGGTAGAATTAAAGGAAGACACCGAAGCAATTCAGAGGCATGCCGCTAGGTAAGTTACCTGTAGGTTCGATCAACACGCGAGTGTTGAACATGGTTTATTAATAAGGGGTTGGACCCACATTTTCCCGTTATACACCTGCGATTCTTCTTAGAATACTAGCACATTATGAGTGTATAGTCTCCACTGGAATGTTTTGTCACTCTTCGATCAGAACCTCTTCTGATTCCTGTAGTGATGATGGAGGCGGAAATCTGTTCTGAAGTCTACACTCCAATACCGCCCACAAGAGTTCGACAATGTTCAAGTTAGAGGACTGTGCTGGCCAGGGAAGGCGCTGCAGTTCAGTTGCATGCTCCTCATACCACGACTGTACTGTCCTGCCTGTGTGGATGGGTGCATTATCATACTGAAATATAGCCGAGCGGTCTAAGGCGCTGCAGTCATGGACTGTGCGGCTGGTCCCGGCGCAGGTTCGAGTCCTCCCTCGGGCATGGGTGTGTGTGTTTGTCCTTAGGATAATTTGGGTTAAGTAGCGTGTAAGCTTACGGACTGATGACCTTAGCAGTTAAGTCCCATAAGATTTCACACACGTTTGAACATTTTTGAACATAATGAAATATGGCATCGTTGTTGGAGAACAACATTTGAATCATGCGGTGCACCTGATCACCTTAAATGTTCACATAATCGTAGGCTGTAACACGGCGATTGAGAGTAACGATGGGACCAGCAGAATATCATGATGTGGCTCCCCACACCATCACACTTCCACCTCCATGCTTAACCGTTGGAATCAAGCAATCAGGATTGTAGGCTTCTTTCAGTGTTCTCCAGACGTAAAGCCCGACTGATGTTGGAAATATCGAAAACGTTGACTCGTCGGGATATATGAAGTGTTTCCACTGATCAGCCGTCCAGGATTTTTGCTCCTGACACCATATTTTACGCTTCTTTGCGTTGGTTGTGATCACTAATGGTCTCGGTATAGCAGCTCGTCCATGAATAGTCGCGTTATGGAGTTTTCGGCGGACAGTATCGACAGATATGGGGTCTCGAAAGTGGCTATTGAGCTCTGAAGTCACTTCAGTCGCCATAGTTTTGTGTTGTTTTGACACAGTTCGTGTTAGCTCACGACGATGTCATTTAGTTTTGATTTGCACCCATTTTTAAGTTTACACAACTATGTCTTTCCATGTTTCGTTTAGACTGCCATGACCGTTGAAACAGTTGCTCTTGAGACATTCAGTAAGTATGCTGTCTTGGTTACTAATGCTCCAGCTAATCGGGTCTCCACAATCTTCCCTCTTTGTGACTCTGTTCGGTCTTTCATTGCACGCCGACCTGGACCTCTGAATTCAGATACGGAGTGTGCACTACTCGTAAACAACCTGCACTGATGCCTAGTCCTTACTGAACACGCACAGTCTAATGCGACACGTGCCTTACCTGCGTTGTTGAGGGTCAAACACAACCACCCCAACACTAACACGTTCATATTATTTTGCCTACTTCCTGTACGTTTCCTTCTTGAACTCAAATGGGAATCTCTGAAGGAGAGACGACGGCCTTTCGCGATAAGCTGTTCACAAAATATATGGAACCGGCTTTTGCGGCCGGCTGTAGAACGATTCAACTGCTGCCAACGCACATACCTTGAAGACAAGACCTACCTCTACTTCTACGTGATTACTCTGTAATTCACAAACAGGACCCGTCATTTTAGATGGCGTGATGCTCTGTGCACGTTCGTACACGTTAGTGCACGTTAGCCCGCCAACATGGGTCGGTAAGGGGACGTGGTGCTGGGTTGAGGATCGTGGTGGAGACTTTAACTATTTGATTCCAAGTCAAGGAGGGTGCGGCATTGGAGAAAATTGATTCCAAGTCCTAGGTTCTATGAAGTCGAATGACGTGACTAATGCAGTAGCCAATAGGAGTGCAGCATTCCGAGGGTGGGGGGTGCTAGGTCATGAATGAACACAGCGCTCATAGTGGGAAAATGTGAAACTTCTCATTTGATCATTGAATATTGAAATTGTAAATTCACTTATTGAATATGATTAAAATTAAAATGGAATTAAGTACTTAGCTAATTAATACGTTAGATGGGTGATCTGAGTGTTACTTTAGTTAAATTATTTAGAGAAGACTATGTCCGGCGCGAGTATAAAGGTCTAGCCTGGAGGCTGTGGCGTCAGCGGCCGCTCGCTCGCGTGGCGCGTGTCCGGTTATAACGCGCGCGAGAGAGAGAGCAGACGATCTTGTATCATCACATGACGTCACGGTAGCACCCTCTGGTAGCCACAATATGAACTAAGTCAGGTGGGCTCTGGAGCTCGTAGTGAACACACTGGGTGCCGCCATCTTGAATAACGCTACTTTCGTCATGATCTGACGTCTGGAGAGCGCCCTCTGGTGGCACCGATATGAACTAAGGTAGTTGGAGTCCAGACCTAGTGGTGAACACATCTGCTTGAAATTGGTTAAATAATAAAGACAAGTCCCTATTTCCCGCCATTTTCTTTGCCTAGTAGTGATAAGCGTGGTATGGTGCATTATCCTGCTGGAATTCTAACTTCGCGCCATTTTTCTGGGGGAGGGACGCGTCGCACTTTCCCAACAAAATTCAAACTTCCCGCCAAAATCTGCCATCTTGATTGACGTCATCGCCGCCATGTTGGATGAAGTCATCGCTGCCATCTTGGATAACGGTACTTTGGGGTAGCACCGCACTTGTTCCAATACTACCATGATGCTCTCTACGCAATTTCGCGATAGTACGAGCAGCCCTTCTCTGGACTTTTTCGATGTCCTTTGTCAACCTTATCTGGTGAGGATCCCACGCCATACAACAACAGTCTAAGAGAGGGCGGACAAGCATAGTGCACACACTCTCTCTAGTAGACTTGTTGATCGTGTAAGTGTCGTGCCGATTAAGCGCAGTCTTTGCTTTCCCACAACATTATATATGGGATCGTTCCAACTTAAGTTTTGCTTAATTGAAGTTCTTAGGTATTTAGTGGAATTGACAGGCTTTAAATCTGTGTGATTTTTCCTGTAATTGAAATTTAACTTTTTTTTCTCTCGTGTGGATGAGATCACACTTTTCGTTATTTAGAGGTAATTGCCACTTTTTGTACCATACAGAAATCTTGTGTAAAACTTTTAGCAATTGGTTTTGATCCTCTGATGACATTACAAGACCGTGAACGACAGAATGATCGGCAAACATTGAAAGAGGGCTGCTTAGAGTGACTCCTAAATCGTTTATGTAGATAAGGGACAGCAGAGGGGCTATAACACATCCTTGGGAAGCCCCAGATATTTCTTCTGTCTTACTCGATGATTTTCAGTCAGTTACTGTGACCTTTCTGACAGGAATTCAGTCATATAACTGAGACGATACTCCATGCGCACGCACTTTGATTAGAAAACGCTTGTGACAAACGGTGTCAAAAGCCTTACGAAAGTCTAGAAACACGGAATCAGTTTGACATTACCTGTCGACAACACTCATTACTTCGTAAGAATTAAGAGCTACTTGTGTTTCACAAGAACGATATTTCATGAATCATCCATGACTACTTGTCAATAAATCGTTTTCTTCGGGATAGTTCATTGTTTTTGAACACAGTATATATTCCAAAATCCTACTGCAAATCAACCTTAGCGATATGCGCCTGTTATGCAGCGGATTACTCCTATTTTCTTTCTTGGGTAATGGTATGACCTGTGCAGCTCTCCTGTGTTCGGTACGGGTCGTCAGACGAGCGAGTGGTTAGCATGATTGCCAAGTATGGAGCTACTGTGTCAGTACACTCTGAAACGAACCCGAATCGTATCTAATATGGACCGGAGGCCTTGCCTTTATTAAGTGATTTAAGCTGTTTAGCTGCACCGAGGATATCTACTTCTAAATTTCTCAGGTTGGCAATTGTTCTGGGTTCGAATTCTGGAATATTGACATCGCCTTATTTTCTGAAGGAGTTTTGGAAAATCGTGTTTAGTAACTCTGCTTTAGTGGCACCGTTATAGGTAACATTAGCATTGCTATCGAGCAGTGAAGGTAACGGTTGGGTCTTAGCGCTGGTGTGCTTGATATACGAACAGAATCTATGTTTTCTGTCAGATTTCGAGACAGAGTTTCGCTGTGGAAACCATTAAAAACATCTAGCATTGAAGATCTCTCTACATTTCGGGAAATTAGGGTTCGTACGGTGGCATACAGACAGTCGTTTTCTCCTCGATCGACTTTCAAGTGTAACAACGAAGTGGCACAAAAAATGGCTCTCAGCACTATGGGACTTAACTTCTGAGGTCAACAGTCCCCTAGAACTTAGAACTACTTAAACCTAACTAACCTAAGGACATCACACACATCCATGCCCAAGGCAGGATTCGAACCTGTGACCGTAGCGGTCACGCGGTTCCAGACTGAAGCGCCTAGAACTGCTCGGTCACTCTGACCGGCGAAGTGGTTCAAGGAACCCTCTGCCATTCACCGTACGGTGACATGCGGAGTATGTATGTAGATGTAAATATAGATGTAGATTCTGTGGCTGGTAGTTTACGGCAATGACGAGTTAGAGGCTGACTAATTTTCTGCTCAAAGCTTATTTTCCTAAATGGTACCTCCTATCACTCAAGCGAACTTGCTCGCGACTAGTGCTAATATTTCTGCACGATCGTGCTTTGTGAGTCAAATGACAGTCAAAAGCATACTTTCAGTTCCGTTTGATTTGTGTTTACAATTGGGTGACCTTTTGCAGAGGCAAAACCGGATCGTTTGTCAGAATGTGAAACAGAACGGCTGTTTTTAAGAAAGCAGCTATCAGTTTAGTGACGGATCTCGTTCGTACGTAAATGTTGACTGGTAGAAAAATAGGAAAATACAGTTAGTCTACAAAGGAAATCACTTACAAAGTACGTACTACCACGGCTCATGCTAGAATATTTCCGAAGTGTGTATGGCCCATACCAAATGAACTAAATGGGGATACTGAACATGAACGGTCACAGGTTAGACTGAACCACGGGAAAGGACCACAGAGACGCTCTCGAATCTAAACTTGCAGACGTCTGGAAACAGGAGCAAACTATACCGAGGAAGCCTCCTCGTCAAGTTTCAAGAAACCGTATTATGTGAGAAATCCAACTGCTTCCTACTTACCGCTACCGTAGAGGGCGTGAAGACAAGGTGTGGCAAATTACAGCTACATCTACACTTCACAAGCCACCTTGAAGTGTGTGGCTGTACCAGAGTCATTTTCCCATTTTCCTGTTACAGTTGCGTGTTCTTCGCGGGAAGAGCGATTGTTGGTAAGCCTCCGTGTGTGGTCAGGTCTCTCTAATTTTATCGTCATCGTCTTATCGTGACATATTAGTAGGTTGACTCTTCTAGGAATGGATGCTCTTGGAACTTTTAACAGTAGACCATAACGTGATGCAGAACGCCTCTCTTACAGCGCCTGCCACTGAAGTTAACAGAGCACCTCCGTGAATTTTCCGCGCTTTCTAAATGAACCTGTAGGGAGAAGTGTTGCTCTTCTTTGAATTTTCTGTACTTCCTCTATCAGTACTGTCTGGTAAGGATCCCAGACTGACGAGTAATATTCAAGTATTGGTCGAATGAGCATTTTGTAAGCTACCTCCTGTGTTGATGGACTACATTGCCTGAACATTCTTGCAATGAGACCCAGTCTGACGTCTGCCTTACTCGTGATTAATGGTACGTGGTCGTTCCACTTCAAACCGCTCCGTATGCATACTCCTAATAGTTTATGCAAGTAACTGATTCCAGATATTTTCTGCAACTTTGTAATCACACAATAAAAGATCTTACTGCCTATGTATCCGCAATACGTTAAATTTGTTTATGTTCAGGCTGAATTGCTACACCCTGTATCAAGCTTCGATCCTCTCCAGGTCTTCCTGAATTTCGCTACAATTTTTTAGCTTCGTGACTTACCTGTATATACCAGCATTATCCACGAGAAGCATCATAGAATTTACGACGTTATCTACTAAGTCATTTATACACTGAAATGCCAAAGAAACTAGTATTGGCATGTGTATTAAAACACAGAGATATGTAAACAGGCAGAATACGGCTCTCCGGTCGGCAACGCCTATATAAGACGACAAGGGTCCGGCGCAGTTGTAAGATGGGCTACTTCTGCTACAATGGCAGGTTGTCAATATTTAAGTGAGTTTGAACTTGGTGTTATAGTCGGTCCGCGAGCGATGGCACACAGCATCTCCGAGACGTCATTGAAGTGGGTGTTTTCCCCTATGACCATTTCACGAGTGTACAGTGAATATCAGGAATGGGTAAAACATCGGATCTGCGACATCGCTGCAGCTGGAAAAAGATCCTGCGAGTGATGGACCAACGACGACTGAGGAGAATCGTTCAATGTGACAGAAGTGCAACCCTTCCGCAAATTGCTGCATATTTCAATGCTGGGCCATCAAAAAGTGTCAGCATGCGAACCATTCAACGAAACATCATATATATGGGCTTTTGGGGCCGAAGGCCTACTCGTGTACTCTTCATAATTGCACGACACAAAGCTTTAGACTTCGCCTGAACCAGTCAACAATGACGCTGGACTGTTGATGACTGGAAACATGTTTCCTAGTCGGACGCATCTCGTTTCAAATCGTAGCGAGCCAATGGAATTGTACGGGTACCGAGGCAACCTCATGAACCCATGGACCTTGTATGTCCGCAGGGGACTGTTCAATCTACTGGAGGCTCTGTAATGGTGTGGGGCGTGTGCAGTTGGCATGATATGGGATCCCTGATACGTCTAGATACGACTCTGACAGGTGACACTTTCGTAAGCATCCTGTATGATCACCTGTGTCCATTTAGGGCGATTGTGCATTCTGTCGCACTTGGGAAATTCCAGCAGGACAATGCGACATGCCACACGTATATTGCTACAGAATGGCTGGAGGTACACTCTTCTGAGTTTAAATACTTCCGCTGGCCACCAAACTCGGCGGAAATGAACATCATTGAACATATCTGGGATACCTTGCAACGTGCTGATCAGAAGAGATCTCCACTCCCTAGTATTACGGATTTATGGTGTCAGTTCCCTCCAGCATTACTTCAGACATTAGTTGAGTCCATGCCACATCGTGTTGCGGCACTGCGTGCTCGCGGGGGTCCTACACGATATTAGGCAGGTGTACTAGTTTCTTTGGCTTTCCAGTGTATACGTTGCGAAAAGTAATGGTCCTGTAACACTGCTCTGGTGCACGTCCGATGTTACTTTTACGTCTGAAGACTTCTCCCCGTTCAGGACGACTTACTGGGTTCTGTTTGCTATAAACATTTCAGTCCAGTCACCCAGTTGGTCAGATATACTATATTCTTGTATTTTCTTTATTAGAAGGCCCTGATGAACTGTAAAGCCTTTCGGAAGACAAAGAATATGGCATCTGGCGGCGCGCCAGCGCGCACGGGGCCGTTTGGGAAGTAAGTCTTCCTGTGCTCTGTACGCCAGTGGACCGGAGAGAAGTGCTAATGAGAGGCACAGTGCTGAGTGCACTCTCGCATGCAGTTCACAGAGGTTTGTGCGGTGTGGATTTACATCTACAGGTAGATCTGAGAGGTAGATAGCAAGACACGTACTATGAGGGAAGCGCAAATCGCATTCATTCAGACTCATCTGATGACCATAAACCACTGTAACAGACGTCACCAAATCACGTGATGAGTGTTAGTTCAGTTTGTTTTAGTTTTCCGGTGAGAGTAGTATGAATGTACTACTAACGCAGATTGATGTGGTGAATTCATTTCAGTGTTTTTCAGGTGATTCTTGTACAAAGCTATAGCTGACGAAAGATAGTTATTTGCGCTTCTGCGCATAGCTTCTGATACTACTTCAGGAGCAAGAACTATTGTACAAGGCACAAAAGGTGATGAATTAAAGACACTGATTGGAAGTTCTAGTCTTCAAGAAATTCTGCACATCCCAGAACAGAAATTGTACTTTTCGAACAGGGAGTCACTTGTAACAACATTCTTTAGGAAACCTACGAATGAAACGAAATTTGATATTTTTTCGAAATTTCTCAACTTTGTAGACAATACATCACATGACCCCTTAGGTAATGCGAACAGAAAGCTTTTCGAAGGACAGCCGAATGTGGAGCATCTCAGGTTCACATTCAGGTCAGCCTATATCCCACAAATACTCATCACTATTAATGAGTCTCTGTTTCTCTGGAAAGAGCACCTGGTATGGGCACAGTTTATTCCTTCAGGGCATAGAAGATTAATCAGGTGAGAGCTGGTCAAGATATATATACGTCTTAAAAATGTTACGTATACGAAATTTTAGAGTATTTAGAGAATATGAAATGCAACACTTTTTATCTGATGCGTCATTTCCCTGATAGGAGCCCATGAGTTTTTATTTATTTTTTTTTTTTTTCACTTTTCATTCCCATCCCTGAGGGGGAAGGGCGGGCTGTTTGAGGGCCTGCAACACCCTTTTCAGCCTTTGTCGATGTGGGATACATTTTATTACTTTATTACATTTTATTTCTTGTATCAGTGAAAATATGCCATTACTGATAACTAGATTTACAGTTTTACTTGTTTTACATATTTTACTTATTTTACGTTGAATGAGAGAAAAATTGAAGGTTACATTAATTTGTTTAGGATGACATATAGTAAAATATATTAAACCAAACAGGTCATATTGCGTATTATAACTATGTATATTAGGAGTAATAGTTCCTTGTTCGCAACTTTGAGGTGTATGTGCCTTTGTTGGGGACTTAGTCTTACGTTGTTCATTATTTCAGGTTGAACAATTATTATTAGTACATATTCATAACTTGAATTGGTTGTAGTATGATAGTAAGAATAAAAGTGATTATAAAGTAAAAAAATAACATGATAATAGAATAACAGAATAATGATAGTACAATAGCTGAAGAGTAATGGTGGCTATTGCTGACGTCTCTTTCATGTTTCCGCTATATCATAGCATACAGTTTTGTTGAGGTTTTTGAGGGTAGTTTACATACATTACGTTTGGTAATGGTGTCATTTGCATTTGAACTTTACATTGTCCCTCTCTTTCACATTTGCCACCGATATCCTCGCGTGGTGTTTAAAAACTATTTCGTCTAATTAACTTAATGCTAGGGTGTTTGCGTGGGTGGGCGTGGGTGCGCGCGCCCGCTGGTTGTGTGTGTGGTTTTAATGTGCTGATGGTTTCTCTGTGGTGTGTGTTTGGTGTAGTCAGTCGTTCTGTCTTCGGTCCAGGTGAGAGGGGAGTGGGATTTCTCGGGTTAGGGATTCCGTGGTGGGGGCAAGGTCCGGGATTCTCTACTTGTGTTGTGGGCTACTGTACACCTACATCTACATCCATACTCCGCAAGCCACCTGACGGTGTGTGGCGGAGGGTACCTTGAGTACCTCTATCGGATCTCCTTTCTATTCCAGTCTCGTATTGTTCGTGGAAAGAAAGATTGTCGGTAAGCCTCTGTGAGGGCTCTAATCTCTCTGACTTTATCATCATGGTCTCTTCGCGAGGTATACGTAGGAGGGAGCAATATACTGCTTGACTCCTCGGTGAAGGTATGTCCTCTAAACTTCGCCGTCACTGAAGCTGCAGGGTGAAGTAGGCTGCCACTGACCGCTGTACGTTCACGCCGCAGCCCCTCGCAGAGCTGAGTCCAAGTCTCCATCCAGAGCGGACTCCCAAGTGCCCTCTCCATAAACTAGAACTCGTCTGTCGGCGACAGAGTGGTCTCCTCCCTGCTTTTCCTGGAGTCCACATAAAACTACCTTTTGCCAATACCGAGGTTCCATTAAATTCTGGCCCAAGAAAATGTCCGTATCAAAACCGTTGAACTCCTCGTTTAGGAAAGAGTTAATCACCCAGAGAACGGCTTGTGTCTATGCGAGTGCAGTTCCTAAAAGTTAGCCGCGAAATTCCCACTCTTCACAGTAACAATAACTATAGTCAGTTCGCGATTCTCCCGTGTCTGTAATTCTCAGAAAGCGGCCTACTACCTCCCACTCGCTGATAATTCTGCAGGAGCGGCCAATGGAGTCACTTGCCACGTTTTCTACGACTGGAGACGCCGCTCACCCTGTGTGGAGACAACATCCGGGTGGTGGCACCTCGCCCTACAAAGGGAGAAAAGAAATTCTAAAACGATCTCTGCAGACCCTTTTTCCACGGAACAGACAGAGATCTGAACTGCGAGCGGCGACCCACTCTCTTGGTTTCCGGAAAAGCCAAAGAAAACAAATTCCGCAGACCGGAGCTCTGACCGTTTGCAAACTTGGACAGTACTCTGCACAGAAGCAGCGTATCGTCACGGCTCATTATACCACAGCCGTTTTCAGACAGAGTCGATGAACCATCGTGCTGGGCTGACCACTGCATCCGTTGGCAGGTCGGCGCCCCGCCTAAGCAAAACAGCCAGCGGCCCACGTGGCCCTCACATGATCCAATGACACTCGGCGGCACACCTATTAGAATGGGATCCACCTCTCCAGGGACCGCCTTGGAGCCACAGAACTGTGCCTGTCCCTTCCAGATGTGCCAGACCTGCAGGTTCAGAAAACTCACGAGCAGACGCTACCCCTTATGGAGAGAATATTAAAACGGGAAATAACGGCTTAATTCTTGCGATCACTGACGGTGCTCATTTCAGTCAGCACTGGTATATTTCGTCGGTAGCAGAATGTCTCAGATTTGATAATGAATTAAAGAAGTAAAACAAAAGTAAGACGAATCACTCCAGAGTTACACTGACGCATTTCACACTGGGTTGTTTTTTGCGTGTTTCACAAACTTTAGCACACAGATGCCAGCAGTGCGTTAAAGTAAACGGATGACATTTTCTGTAACATCTCAAAAACAATATTCATCGCACATCAGTTTAAACACCATCTCCGGACGTCACTAGCGTTAAAATCTTCAAAGACGTAGCGGAGAAACGTGAAAAAAAAAACGTTTTTCACTTTATTTTCTCGAAACCGCGGCCCGCGGTTCTCGGCCGCCTTTTATAATGATGTGCCTCCAGTCACTAACAGTCGCTCTCAGAAACCTCAGCTAACAGTAAAAGCTACTCAAGAGTGTAGGTTTCCTGCTCAGTAGCAAATAAAATAGTTACAGAAACACTAATATTTTAAGATGAGCTTACTTTTAATTGCCGACTGTGAGTTCGGCCGTGAGCTATGCAAAGTCTGCCCCTTCTCTCAGGAGAAGAGGTGTAAAAGCAGCGCGGGTATCGAGGTGTCACAGAATGTGCGATCGGGAGTGTTGTGTCTTACGGTTCGTCTTCCAGTTCTAACGTCTCATGGCTTCGTGCCGATCACCTGCTCTGGTATAAATTTCAGACAGAAGTATTACGAATTCGTCAATGAGTATTACAGAGACAGCGATTAAGTGGGGATTTTCCCGTACGACCATTTTACGAGTGTACCGTGAATATCACGAATCCGGTAAGACATCAAATCTCCCACATCGCTGCAGCCGGCAAAACACCCTGAAAGAACGCGACCAACGACGGCTGAAGAGAATCGTTCAACGTGACAGAAGTGCAGCCCTTCCGCACATTACTGCAAATGTCACTGCTCGGCCATGAACAAGTGTCAACGTGCATACCATTCAGCGAAACATAACCGGTATGGGCTTTCGGAGCCTAAGGCCCACTCGTGTACCCTTTATGACACTAAACTTTATTTCTCGCTTGGGCCCGACAACGCCGACGTTGGACTGTTGATGGCTGGAAACATGATGCCTAGTCGGACGAGTCTCGTTTCAAATTGTATCGAGCCGATGGACGTTTACGGGTATAGAGAAAACCTCATAAATCAATGGACCCTGCATGTCAGCAGCGGACTGTTCAAGCTGGTGGAGGCTCTGTAATGGTGTGCGGCGTGTGCAGTTGGAGTGATGTGGGACTGCTGATACGTCTAGATACAACTCCGACAAGCTATACGTACGTAAGCATCCTGTCTGATCACCCGCATCCATTCACGTCCATTGTGCATTCCGACGAACTTGGGCAATTCCAGCAGGACAACGCGACACCCCACACCTCCAGAATTGCTCCAGAGGAATACTCTTCTGAGTTTAAACACTTGCACTGACCACCCAACTCCCAAGACATGGAGCAGTGTCGCACGGGAGTTAACGCCTGAGGAGACAGGGTGCGCGCGACACACGTCGTACCTTCAAAACTCCTTTAATCACAGCCAACCGTCACCTGAAATCATTCGTGATGGTTCTCGCATCGCGACCCCTTGAGTAAAAAACACCGCTGTGCCTCTTTGAAACATCGGTAGTGTGGCGCTGCTCTCCAGGTCGCCGCCATATTCGGCGACGACGTTCAGCCTGGGTCGTGGAGCACTGCATTAGCACAGTGCGATGCCTCTCACCCAGGCACAGTAGTTCCCTGGGCCGACTGCTCCTAATCTCCGACCACTAGCGCGAGACGACGCACAATATCGCAGGGACTCCATTACTCGTTTTCGACAATACAGACCATTTGTCTCGTGTGATCGAGACCAACTAGTTAACAGATAGAACATCTACACAACTGACTGATCATTCAAGTGTGTGTGTGTGTGTGTGTGTGTGTGTGTGCTGCATTAAATACGGAGGTTGCTGCTTTAATAGTGGCCAGCTCGTACAAAATAGATGCTTGTTTCAAAGTTTTACTGACCTTCAAAGTAGTCACTAGTATTGTGTATAACCCGTTGCCAGCTATGTGGAAGTCGTAGAATACTCTTAGCAGCGCCAGTTGTGTTGACAGTTCGAGCGGCGCGGTCTATTGCCCGACGAATTTTTAGCAGTTCTGAAGCGAATGCCGTGAAGCGTTTTCTTCAGTTTATAAATCGAGTTGAACTCACGAGGGCTTAAGTCAGGGGAGTGCAGTAGGTGGTATAGCACTTAGCAGCCCCATCAGCCAAACAAATCAGTAACAGCTTTCACTGTGCGTGCTTGAGTATTGTCCTGCAATACAATGGTCCGGTCCTGCAGAAAGTGTCATAACTTCTGTCTCTATGCTGTTGATATTTGGAACACAACCTACGACCAGCTTAGAGACAGAAGTGATGACACTTTCTGCAGGACCTGATCATCGTTTTGCAGGACAAAAGCACGGACAGTGAAAGCTGTTGCTGATTTGTTTGACTCATGGGGCTGCTAAGTGCTATACCACCTACTGCACTCTCCCGACTTAAATCCTCGTGAGTTCAACTCGATTTATAAACTGAAGGAAACACTTCACGGCATTCGCTTCAGAACTGCTACAAATTCGTCGGGCAATAGACCGCGCTGCTCGAATTATCAACACAACTGGCACTGCTATGAGTATACTACGACTTCCACATCGCTGACAACGGGTTATACACAATGCTGGTAACTACTTTGAAGGTCAGTAAAACTTTGAAACACGTATCTATTTTGTATGAGCTGAAATAGATAGTTGCCACTATTCAAGTTCCAACCCTCGTATCTGTTACTTACCTGCATCGATGTCCTGTACATATTTTTCGCCTTCTTAGCTGAAATTCTCCATCCACATCGATACTCCGCAACCCACCTGGCGGTGTGCGACGAATGTTACTCTGGTACCGCTACCATATCCCCCTTCCCTTCTCCGTTCGCGAATGGCGCGTGGGAAGAACGACTGTCTGCAAATCTCTGTATTAGCTGTAATTTCTTGATCTTTACGTTGTGGTCGTTTCACGATACTAATGTTTTCTTCTTATCAAATCTTAACTAAGTTTGTTTCGGTGGCTTTCGAAATCCTACGGAGTAGTACCTTGCCTGAGCCAAATGATAACGTAAAACAGAAAAGTGCTCCGAAAATCTAGTCAATTAGACATCACCAGAATCGAAATGCGTAGCATGAGCAAAAAGCTACCGACAATCATAAAAGTCTTACTTAACTTTTCTTATACGATAAGCGCTGACTAAGGAATGCGATGATGATGTTGATGATGATGTTTGGTTTGTGGGGCGCTCAACTGCGCGGTCATCATTACCCGTAGTATGTCCCAATCGTTACACTGTCCAATTTTAGCCACATTCACGAATGTTGATGATGATATGACGGGGACAACACAAACACCCAGACCCGGGCAGAGAAAATCCCCAACCCGGCCGGGAGTCGAACCCGGGACCCCGTGATGTTATGGAAAGCGAAACAAACACACTACAGCAGGCCTTCCTCAGCTTTTGTTATTCTAATATTCAGCAAAAGTCTTTCATGTTATTCTTTAACATTGTCAATGCGGAGAGATGGCGATCTATTGATTTAAAAAATGTGCGGATTAAACCCTACGTCAAGGTCGCAAATTTTCGTTATTGATTGCGGGTTTCGGCTCGTTACCGAGCCATCTTCAGGTCAATATAACTGAGTTTACACAATCAACTAAGATTTTCGCTTTAGGATTTTTTGTTTAACCAACTTAACTTAAAAATACGACAATGTGTACTGTGTGTCACACACTGAATAACATTTTAGATTGATCTGAAGCACTTGCAGATGTGGAGGCTTTACGACCTCCTTAGTGCACAACACAGCGATGCTCGCTTCCTGTCGGAACCTTGGCGATGAGTACGCCCGTCTTCACGTTCCCATGCATACTCATATATCGCCACTGTCGCACGTGAATGCCCCACAAATTTGGACACTGTACTCGTCCACCAGCCGCCCAAATAGATACCCACAGTGAGGCCCGTTTCAGTTACTGCCAGGAGTCGATAACGCTATCTCACACGAGTACGCCGTATCTCCGTATCCTTCACAGTGCTCACTCAACAGCTTGACGCTGTTCGCGCTCTTTATAAAGGGTGTTTCAAAATTACACCGACAAACTTCGACGAAATGAACAAGGTGTCTTTGCCAGGATGACGGAGCAGTTCTAGGCGCTACAGGCTGGAACCGCGCGACCACTACGGTCGCAGGTTCGAATTCTGCCTCGGTCATGGATGTGTATGATGTCCTTAGGTTAGTTAGGTTTAAAGTAGTCCTAAGTTCTAGGGGACTGATGACCTCAGAAGTTAAGTGCCATAGTGCTCAGAGCCATTTGAACCATTTGAACAAAGGTTGCTAAGATTGTGGGATAGCAACTTCCAGAAGTGGTAGAAGTAAAAAATGTGCAGTAAACATGGGCTCTAAACTTCATACCTGAGAAGCTACGAGCACTTGTTGATCTTCACTACTGGGAAACACATCTCCTCTATTGAAGATGTGCTCTCACCTTTCACCTGTGCAGTTAAGACCCCACCTTTACTGGACATTTTTTTCTTATTTTCTTCTGTGCTACCACCTCCGGAAGTTGCCTACTCAACAGTCTTAGCGACTAGAGTACCGGTACATGCATTCCATTGTCAGAAGTATCAGAACGGTTTCCGCTTACAACATTCGACTCATTTCTTTAAGGACTGGGGTCCTATAACTGAACCCGAAACTTTTATCCTTCTTGGTCATCGCTGAAAGTTTGTAACATCATCGCAGAAGAACCGTGTATTTACATAAACACACAGGCGCCGGCACCCACAGCTTCGACGCTTTGTAGCGCCTTCGGATAACGTTTCCGCTCGCGGGTTCCTGTCCTCATTTTGTTCTTCAAGACACCTTCTGCCTCACCTCGAAGTCGGTGTAATTTTGCAACTCCCTGTGTATTCTATACCATCCCCAATAAGAGCACTAAACATGAACAGCGCTAATCCTCTGTGGTGACCCGTCTGCCTGTCATTGACCAATTGCCATTCTAGTCATTTACATACCCGCCGAGAATGTGCACGTGTGAAATGTTATACCGAAGTACGACCACATCTCCTGGGTACTTCATTCTTTTTATCACGTATGTAGCATCTGCCTGTCAGTCCGGGAGAATAAAGTTACGAATGAACTCCGCAATATATGGCCGCGAACAAAGTTGCTCCTAAAATCTTGACACAGCATCTTTACATTTTTTTTTTTATTTAAATTTTCCGTTATGTGTTAGAAGATTGTACAGTAGTCGGAGGATTGGAAGTTGTCGCCATAACGGGGCGAATATTTTTCGCGTGTGGCAAAATGTCTGCCGCCCTCTATGCGGAGGCTAGCGGTGGTGGTGGGGAAGGGCAGGGGTGGGGGCGGACGGCGTAGGCGCGGGCGGTAGGCCTGTGTTCTGCGCATAGCGGAGGCCGCGCCGCAACTAGCGACTCGACTATCGATCTGCCGCCGGTGGCAGCGCGTAGAGCCGCCGTGGAGGGGGAAAAAATAGACCGGAGGCTGGCTGCAGCTTTCGCTTTCGGTTTCACCTGTGGCTGCGGCCGCCGCTGACGCCGTGTTATTGATTCCAGCAGCGGCAGTCGCACCCCTTCGCACACGCCCACGCACACGCCCAAGCACAAGCACACGCACGTGCGTCTCGTCCCGTTCTGTCGTCTCCTGTTCTCCGGCGTCGCTGGCCGCTGTTAACTCTTTCCCCCTCAGCAGCAGAAGCCGGCTGGCGGTAATTAACGCCGCGCTGGAGTCTCCGGTGCACGCTGGTGCCGACACTGGGAAAGGCCTGCGGGGAGGTGGAGGGTAGGGGTATGGGGGACTGGAACGCCGGCACCTCTGGTGCCGGGCTCTCTTATTTTACTTTTACCTCCTGTCTTGTGAACGAAAACTGCTGGTATCTCACATAAATGGCTCTAAGCACTATGGGAATTAACATCTGAGGTCATCAGTCCCCTCGACTTAGAACTACATAAACCTAACTAACCTAAGGACATCCCACACATCCACGCCCGAGGCAGGATTCGAACCTGCGACCGTAGCAGCAGCGTCGTTCCGGACTGAAGTGCGTAGAGCCGCTCGGCTTAGCAAATCAATTTGTCGTTACATTTACATGGTTGCTCCCACCGCTTGGATTAAGTTTTTAAAAAATCGGTACTCACACCTGAACTTCAGTATGTATCAAATGTTAATTAAATTATTTTGCTACAAATAACCGCCACAAACTGCTAAGAGTTCTTATTTTAAATTCTTATCCAGCTATTTTATTGCTTGACGCCGTAATCTGGCAGAAGTTTCAAACATTTTTTTCGTTGTGAACACCGCATGTCTACAGTTTTAGACAGCGATCCACAGTTATTCGTGGCTGGGAGTACTCGTGTCCCTGGTGTGCGGGACGTTACAGTCTCGTCTCGATTGGAAGGGATGGCTGCGGTTAACATGTTCAAATGGATGTGCGTTGCGGTAACTATTATCAGGTGACTAAAATAAGTCAAGACGAATCTTGCAGCTCTTCTATGAATCTTTCCCAACTCTTCCGGTAATCTACGTCGGTAATGGTCCCAAATCGACGAATAATGCTCCAGAATGGGTTGAACGTTCATTGTGTAAGCGGCTTCTTTCCGTGCGTCAATTTCAACTCCTTTGGATTCTGACAGAAAACCGAGACTGAAATCCCATTGCCGTTACGTCTTAAATCAAAAATGTTCAAATGCGTGTGAATTCCTAAGGGACCAAACTGCTAAGGTCATCGATCGGTCCCTAGACTTACACACTACTTAAACTAACTTATGCTAAGAACAACATACACACCCATGCCCGAGGGAGGACTCGAACCTCCGACGGGAGGGGCCGCGCAATCCGTGACAGGATGCCTTAAACCGCGCGGTCACTCCGCGCGGTCGACTTGGATCGCTCCACACAGAAAATTGCGGATACGTGATGGTCCTGGGTGACTCCAGCAAGTGGAGTCAAACGATTTCAGATCTTTCTGTCTGTTTAAAAGCATTACGCTTACTGTACACGAACTTTTTCTGTGTTTAGCATCAGCTGTCAACCCTTGCACCGAGCGCTGTCATCTGCTAGTCTCTCTGCATTTCGTACCTAGATTTTCTAACGGCGCCATCTCCCTGAAAACAACTGCCGCCGCTATGCGGCAGGTGACGCGCGTATTATCGTGGGCAGCAGCCAGCGGTCCTGTCCCGCTACATTCACGTTCTCCAGCCGCAGCCTTCGCTCTGACGTCGCCTCCACATTAATAACGACATAGCTACTTCTGTCTACTAGCAAGTCTTCAAGCCAGTCGCGTGCCTGTTCGTATATTTCGTACACACTTGTTTTGTTTGCTACGTCGCGGTGCGGAATTGTATCGACGGCTTTCTGGAAGTCAAGAAATACGGCACCAACCTCAACTCCAGTATCTGCTGCCTTCCGGATCTTACGAACGACAGGAACAAGCTGGGTTTCGCACGATCGCTGCGCGCTGTGTGTGGAAACCGTGTGGATCCCTACACAGCAGTAGTTCGTTCTCCATATAACCACCATTCGTGAGCGCAGTACGTGTTCCACAATTCTTCTGGAAATCGGCGTCAGTGCCTGACGTCAACAGTGTAGAGCGTGTGCCGTGTGGACCTCCCTGTAGACTGTTACAACGTGCGCCGTTTCTCCGCCACACGAGTCTGTTTCTCCAGCGAGTTACAGCGAACTGATGCCCCAAGAGCGACTAGTTGCTTCGCAATTTCAGTTTAGACTTGAGCGGGCGCCACGTCAGGATCTGAGACATTTCTTCTATCAGGCGATATGTACACTACTGGCCATTAAAATTGCTACACCAAGAATAAATGCAGATGATAAACGGGTATTCATTGGACAAATATATTATACTAGAACTGACATGTGATTACATTTTCACGCAATTTGGGTGCAGCAACAAGAACAACCACCTCTGGCTGTAATAATGGCGTTGATACGCCTGGGCATCGAGTCAAACAGAGCTTGAATGGTGTGTACAGGTACAGCTCCCCACTCAGCTACAACACGATACCACAGTTCATCAAGAGTAGTGACTGGCATATGTTACGAGCCACTTGTTCGGCCACCATTGACCAGACGTTTTCAATTCGTGAGAGATCTGGAGAATGCGCTGGCCAGGGCAGCAGTCGAATATTTTCTGTATCCAGAAAGGCCCATACAGGACCTGTAACATGCGGTCGTGCATTATCCTGCTGAAATGTAGGGTTTCGCAGGGATCGAATAAAGGGTAGAGCCACGGGTAGTAACACATCTGAAATGTAACGTCCACTGTTCAAAGTGCCGTCAGTGCGAAAAAGACGTGACCGAGACGTGTAACCAATGGCACCCCATACCATCACGCCGGGTGATATGCCAGTATCGCAATGACGAATACACGCTTCCAATGTGCGTTCACCGCCATGTCGCCAAACATGGATGCGACCATCATGATGCTGTAAACAGAACCTGGATTCGTCCGAAAAAATGCTGTTTTGCCATTCGTGCACCCAGGTTCGTCGTTGAGTACACAATCGCAGGCGCTCCTGTCTGTGATGCAGCGTCAAGGGAAAGCTCATAGTCCATGTTGCTGCAAACGTCGTCGAACTGTTCGAGCAGCAATGTCGCGATACGATAAACCGCAATCGCGATAGGCCACAATCCGACCTTTATCAAAGTCAGAAATGTGATGGTACGCTTTTCTCCTCCTTACACGAGGCATCACAACAACGTTTCACCAGGCAACCGACGGTCAACTGCTGTTTGTATATGAGAAATCGGTTGGAAACTTTCCTCATGTCAGCACGTTGTAGGTGTTACTACCGGCGCCAACCTTGTGTGAATGCTCTGAAAAGCTAATCATTTGTATATCACAGCATCTTCTTCCTGTCGGTTAAATTTCGCGTCTGTAGCACGTCATCTTCGTCGAGTAGCAATTTTAATGGTCAGTAGTGTACTTACAACAACTGTGTATAGTTGTAAAATTATGTACAGCGGGATATAATCTGTGAAATGTGCAGCCCGGCTTAGTACTCCTGACGCATGTTTCAAACAGCATTCTTTCATCAAAACGTTGCCACGATTTCTCACTAGCAGGCTTGGCTTACCCAACAGGTTCTATTCACAAATGATTCACAAAGTTCGCCCGTCCAGAGCATGTAAAGTCCAGTAGCCACGCTGTCTAAAAGCAGCTGTCTGATGAAAAACACGGTCGTTCCCGTATTGACGCCCGGGAGCAAGGACGGGCAGAAGAAATCCTCGTTGTTACGCCAGACACATGGTCTGTTGTAAAACACGCGCGTTTCAATTTCGTAGACGGTGATCCGCGCGGCGCTGGATCCAAGTGGCACCGCGCGTCCCAAGAGACGCTTCCCAGTGCCACGCCGCGCCGGGGACGCCCGGGAAGCACATCGGCTGACCGCGGTTTCCGCCGGCCGCCGCTTTCCGCTGCGTGCAGACACGCGCACGCCACAGACTCAGTCGGTCATTCTCGAACGAAATAAAACTAAAACATTAAATCGAAAAAGTTTTTGACGAAGTCTATTCTGGTTACCAACCGAAGCAAAGCGTCTTTCTGTGGCAACGTTTCGACAAGTTTCTTACTCGTTATCTTCAGGCGAAATGTCGGTTCCTGTCCAGACGCTATATCTCTGGCTGCCCTGCCTCGTCTGCAATCTGCAACGGCTGGGCCAATCGCGCGCCTCCGCCTTCGCCAAAATATTGGCACATCCTGGACTCCAACACGTTTTTTATCCCAGTAATGGCCTGAATGAGATTTTCACTCTGCAGAGGAGTGTGCTCTGATATGAAACTTCCTGGCAGATTAAAACTGTGTGCCGGTCCGAGACTCGAACTCCGGACCTTTGCCTTTCGCGGGCAAGTGTTCTATGAGATACTGTCGGAAGAGAAGCCGTGAGAATGGGCCGTGAGTCGTGCTTGGGTAGCTCAGATGGCAGAGCCCTTGCCCACGAAAGGCAAAGGTGCCGAGTTCGAGTCTCGGTCCGGCACACAGTTTTAATCTGCCAGGAGGTTTCTGGTAATGTCCTGTTTTCATTCATTACTTTGATTAATTTTATTTATAAACTGACAACTGAAATACACAACTATACAAGTACCACAAAATGTTATTTTATTATTGTTATTACTAGCGAATGTCTCCATTGGAGAACGATAAGGATGTAATTTTCAAACTTCCTTAGGGTTCTTATTTTCACAATATTTCTTCATTTTCTCCCCGAAGGCCTTTTCTCTTTCTGCGGTCCACTTTGGTGGGTATGGTTTTGTTTCCATCTCTGGAGTAAACTTCCACTTATAAATTTTGCCTCTGAATGTATCCCTGACTGATGTGTTTGTTACGTCAATTTTTGCTTTTGTAAATTGCTATTTTATTATTACATCTGAAAACACTCACGAAATTTCTCCTACGACGGGACTTCGAAAAAAAAGTTTCACGTGATTATGATAAGCGAAGTCTTGTCTGGCACTACTGGCTCGAGTTTGCTATCGATTTACTATTTGTTCAGTAACCGTCTTTGGTCGAAGTCGGCCGAGGTAGAAGTACTGGTGGTGCTCAGTGTGCACGTTAGAGTCGAGTTGTTTGTGACGTCGGGTTCCGAAGTGAGAGCTGAGTTGGGCGGTTTGAGCCAACTTGGTCTGTGAAAGCTGCATCCGTCCGACACAGGAAACTGGCTGCTGGACGAGTGGTGTGTGGGGCATCTCTGGTGGGGTCTGCCTTCCTCGCGTCCGCAACCTAGTGCGGGCCTCCGACTGTGGAAAGGGACAACTTTGTGGCCGTCCAGGCGTTGGTTAGTGACACCACAATTCATCGGGTTGTATGGACTGCCGCTTCACGTTGCTCCCTCCCTAGTTCTTCTGCTTCACCCTGGACCGATCTGCCAGATACGCCACCCGACTATTGTTTAAAAGATCCGATGATGGCAGCCTTAGTTTCGGCGAAACCGGCAATCGTGGAATAAAAAGAATTCCTGTGATCTCGGCTACCAGTTTATTGTTTTATTGTTTAAAAATTACCATCTCAAGGCACCTCTTGGATCCATACAGCGCCGACACCTAACACAGGATTAGTATTAAGTGTGGCTTCATTTGACTACAATAGTCTGAAAAGCGTAACCTTGTATTCATATGTCTCCAAACTGTGGCCTTAAGATTAACATTGGAAATTTCACCTGAACCTTTACGTAGCTTTTACGTTACGTTGCTCAAACTCTGGCCTTAAGATATAAATTGCAAATTTCATCTGAACTTTTGCGTAGCTGGCCCTTTTATTATTATTTCCTTTATTATCTTTATTATTATTAAGAGCATGTTATATTTCTTTTAAAATGTGGCCTTGAGATATAAATTGCAGTATTTATTTATCTGATTTTAAGATAAAATTTAACTTATCAATAACTTGTTGTTTGCATGAAATAACCAGTTGCTTTGTGAGCCCAGTACTTCCCGTTTTCCTTAAGTCTCGATTGTCCGGTTCAGTCACCAAGTCTTTGTAAACAGCGCTGGGGCATTCTGCGAGTTGTTGAATTCCTCGACCATACAAATCCGCTACTCGGTCACGCAGCCATTAGAGACCCGTTTTGTGTACGATGCGTCTTCATCGTCGAAAACTGTACGATTATTGCGAATCAGTTCCTCGACTGCCTGGATATCGTGCACTGTCGTCGATGATGGTGTCGAGGGCCAACTTCTCGAATAGCACCACTCACGGCTCTGCACCACTGGTCAAATTTTTGGGACCATTTCACTGTGGTTGGACGCGACGTTCCATTTGGTACACATATGGCTCTGAGCACTATGGGACTTAACATCTGTGGTCATCAGTCCCCTAGGACTTAGAATTACTTAAACCTAACTAACCTAAGGACACCACACACATCCATGCCCGGGGCAGGATTCGAACCTGCGACCGTAGCAGTCGCGCGGTGGTACATATGCAGTTAGAATTTCACAGTGAATCTTATGGGGGATTTAGACGTTCTACCCTCAGTAATGGTACGTCCCCCGTATTTCTACTTGGGAGTACCTATGTTTCCAGTTGCTGCGCCATTTCATTCACACACGGTGATGCATTTGTTATCCGTACTGCAGCAGAGACGTGTCAACAGGGAACCCGGAACATGTAATCTCTTGTGACAACGCGCCATTGTTGTAGCGCAATGGTCTTTGCTTTGGTCGACATGCGTAACTAATTTTTTCTGGTCCATACGTACGTAATAATGTGAACACCAGTATTTACTTGGGAATGGTTTATTAATAAGGAGTTGGACTCCCGATTGTTCGTAATACAGCTGCGATTCTTCTTGTAATACTGGCATATAATGATTGTATAGTCTCCAGTGGAATGTTGTGCCACTATTCGATCAGAACGTCTTCCAACTCCTGTAGGGACGCGGGAGACGGAAGTCTGTTCCGGAGTCTGTGCTGCAATACCGCCCACAAGAGCTCGATAACGCTCAAGTCTTGGGACTGTGCTGGGCAGGAAAGACGCTGCAATTCAGTTGCATGCTCCTCACACCACGATTGCACCGTCCTGGCTGTGTGAATGGGTGCATTGTCGTCCTGAAATATGGCATCACTGTTGGGGAATAAGGGATGCACCTGATCACCTAATGTGCTTACATAATCGTTTGTTGTAACACAGCCTTTGAAAGTAATGACGGGACCAGCAGAATACCATGATGTGGCTGCCCACACCATCACACTTAAACCACCATTCTTAGCGTTAGAATGAAGTAATCAGGATTGTAGGCTTCTAATGTGTTCTCCAGACGTAAACCCCGACCGATGTTGGAAATAAAGAAAACATTGACTCGTCGGACTATGTGACGTGTTTTCACTGATCAGCCGCCCAGAGTGTATGCACCTGGCACCATGTTTTATGCTTCTTTGCGTTGGTTGTCATTACTAATGGTTTCGGAATAGCAGCTCGTCCAGGAATATTCGCTTAATGGATTTCTCGGAGGACAGTGCCGATAGGTACGGGATCTGTGCAGTCACTTTAGCCGCCATAGTTTTGTGTCATTTTGACTCAATTCGTGTTAGCTGTGTGAGCTGTAAAGCTGTTTGTGCGATAATTCTCGCACTTGTCGGCTCTTTCTCTCTTCAGAACTGTGTGGATGATGTTTTTCGAAAGTCTAATGGTATATCGCCAGTCTCACACATTCTATACACAGACGTGAACAGACTTTCTTTTCCTATTTTGCCAAATGATTTTAGAAACTCCGATGAATCAGGATTGTTTAATATTACATCGTCCAAAGTTCTTTTAAATTCTGATTCTAACACTGGACCCCCTATCTCCTCTGTGTCCACTCCTATTTCTTGTTCTATCACGTCACCAGACAACTCCCCACTCCCTCATAGAGGCCTTCAATGCGCTCTTTCCACCTATTCACTCTGTCCGCAGTATTAACAGTGGAATTACCATTGTTTTTAATTTCACAAAAGGTTGTTTTGACTTTCCTGTATGCTGATTCAGTCCTCCCGTTAATAATTTCTTTTTCGATTCACATTTTTCATGCAGCTGTTTTGCATTTGCTTCCTCGGCTTCTGTTTATTTATTATCTAAGTGCCTTGTATAACAGTCATGGGATAGCATTATGTACACACACAGATGTGATTCTATTGCATACACAAGGTATGACAAGAAAGCATTAATGGTGCTGTCATTTGTCTCAGGTGATACACTTGAAATGATTCCTGACTTGATTATGGCCACTGGATGGCAATTAACAGACATTAAGCGTGGAATGGTAGTTGAAGCAAGACATATGACATATTCCATTTCGCTAATCATTACGGAATTCAGTGATGCGGGATCCACATTCTCAAAAATACCAATTTCCAGACATTACCTCTTACCATGGACAATGCAGTGGAAGACGGCCTTCACTTAACGACCGAGAGCAGCGACGTTTGGGTAAAGTTGTCAGTGCTAACAGACGAGCAATACTGCGTGAAATAACTGCAGAAATGAATGTGTGACTACGACAACGTATACGTTAGGATAGTACAGCGGTATCTGGTGTTAATTGGCTATGGCAGCAGACGACCGACTCAAGTGCTTTTGCTAACAGCACATTGCCTGCAGCTCCTCTTCTGGGCTCCTGACGATATCAGTTGAACCCCAAACGACTGGAAAACCGTGGCCGGGTCAGATGAGTTCCTATTTCAGTTGACAAGAGCTAATGGTAGGGTTTGAGTGCTGCATAGACCCCACAAACCCATGGACCAAGGCTGTTAACAAGGCACTGTGCAAGCTGGTGCTGGTTCCATAATAATGTGGACTGGGTCCTTTGGTCCAACTGAATGGATCACTGACTGGAAATGGTTATATTCGGCTACATGAAGACCATGTGCAGTGATTCGTGGACATCATGTTCCCAGAAACGATGGAATTCACCAAGCCACTGGGCTGCAATTGTTCACTATTGGTTTGAAGTACATTCTCTATAATTCGAGAGAATGAATTCGCCACCCAGATCACCTGACATGAATCCTATCGAACATTTATCGGACATGATAGTATTTGTTTATGAGAATTCTGGACCAAGAGCATATTTTTAGTTTTCCTGTATCCAAAAAACCAATATTTATGTATTCCCACAAACGATTTTTTATTTAAAAATGTAAAAAAATATTATTTTTTTCTTTATAAATTAAAACAAGAATATGTCTAATGTGTAGGATGTATTTAAATTTGATGAAAACATTTATAATAAAACAAGAGCAGAAAAAGTCAAATATAAAGTTTGAAAAATTTTAAACCATCACAAAATACAGAACATTAGAAAAATGAACAACACAGTGAAGCTATTGGTCATTTAAAAGCACTATCTTCTCAAAAATGTTACAAATGGACATTTTATAATTATCAGAAAAAGGTATAGATATTTATGAAGAAATTAACAAAACAAAATCTCTAATTTATATAAGTGAAATAGAAATTGCTAATTATTACTATAAAAATATAGATGTTTTGATAGAAATTCAAAAATTGAACTCTCCTTTATCTATTACTGCAAGAAATACACCAGATTATTATTTTTATTATGAAACGCATATAGTGGAGAGTTATGAAAGTTATAAATTTCCAAAAGTATTATAATTGTGCTTATATATTATTTTTAATATTTTTCAGACAATAAACAACATTAAATTTTTTTAAAATCTAAATTCTGAAATTTTTGTTTTTCTATTTTTCTGGAAACACTTCAAAAGGAAATGTAAACATGAAGTTATAACTTCTACAACTTTTTCTAACTTTTTATTCATTTAAGTAATTAATTTTTTCTGTTAATATTTTAAGTTGTGAATATTAAGTTAAATTCTTCTCACCATACATAATTATACGTGCAGTTATATTATTTGGCAAATTTTCATTAAGAAAGGCAGATAATTTCATTGATCTTTAGGAGTAGTTATAACATTCATTGTTCCATACATGTTTCTTATGTGGATAAGATAATATTGAATAAAATTGAATGGAATTACGTTTTCATCATTATTAAACTGTGTTACTTTTTTTAAAATCTCTAAAAGCATTGTAAACTTCAATTCTTGGGGAAAAATTATATTTCTTCCAATTTTTACACAGATATTTTGCAATTTATCATGATCAAATAAGGAAGAATAATCCAACTGGTTATTTTTTCGATTATTTTGTAAATCAATGGAAGTAAAGAAAGGCATATCAAATTCAGCAGAAGTTAAGTAATTAGTGATATCTAGATCTCAGCTTTTTTTACATTTAATTCAGAAATTTCAATTGTCTATAGTGCAAAAAAAGGAATTTTCAGTCTTTCTTGTTCTAGTTCAAGTGAACATTCAGGTTCTATCTGACAACTGGAACAAGAATTTCTGTACTTTTTACAACAATTTTACCTTCTTTTTGAAGTATGCTATTATCACTATTAGTAGTTCATTGAATAATAGAACCTCTTGATCTTTTCTTAACTCCAAGTGAGCATTACTGTTAAAAATCGTTGCCAAATGATACACTGAAAACCCTTAAAAATCCACCAATTAAATCTTATTGACAAAGTACTTCATTTGGTTAGTTTTTAATTTTATCACTGTAAAAAATGATTCTCCATAGTTAATACAGTTCATAGATATGAAGTTAAATAAATAAGAGTTGATGGAGATATAAATAAATGTTCTATTCTAGATAAAATATTGTTTCAGTTTTTAATTGTTAACATCAAACGATTTCAACACACAGTTATCAGTTGGTGTAATATTTGAATTACCACAGCATGCTGAAAAATATATTCCATTAGTGTGAATAACATCAAATGTCGCATAACTTGCGAAGAATTAGGATGAAACCATCCATTACCAATGATGATATTAATTTCTGTTTCTTTGTGAGAAATTTTTTAATTACTTTTTCTTTTCTCATTAATGGGAAATGAGCAAAATTGATAACTGTCGATTTTCTTCATGATTTATTAAGTAAAAAGTTTATTACTTCATTTTTAAATTTACTCTTACAATAGCAGCCTTGAAATCAAAAAAATTGTCGTTTTCATCATTGATATTAATTATTAAATTGTGAGTAGTACTAAAATTCGGATATGTATTGCATTATTTAGTTCATAAATTATTGGTCTTCCAAATTCAGCATTTAGTTTAAATGAAGAATTAATATTAGTTTCTCTACGAAAATTATCATTATATTTAACAGACAATCCTTCAGATAGATTAAAATCACTGTTTATTAATTCAAATGTAATCAATTAAAGAACATTATTAACATTTGCTTTTTCATTGGATTTAATAATTTAATTACTAAATCCTAAAATTTCATCACTACAATCATCTTTATCCATAGATAAATTTACCACCATTTTCAATAACAAATTCATTTAAAATTTTATCTTCTTAAATGTGTATATTAGGTTTTTCTAAGATAATAATTTTCCTAGTCTTTAAAACTATATTGATCAACAAGATTTTCGGTCATTTCTTCGTTAGAGTATAATTTATTATTTGTAGTTAAAAAAGTTATTAAAAACCATCTAGCAAATCATTTTTATAAGTTTATGTTATTTGAATAGTTAATCTTTTCTAAGAACAGATGAACTGTCACTCAATTGAAATAATCTGATCATTCATAATAATAAAATTTATGTAAATAAATGACAGATTGCGAACCTAATATAAGTGTTCTGAAGAGAATAAAAATTAAAGACGTTAAACCTTTACCAAATTCAATTCGGTGTTCAGTAGTAGGACCAACTGGTTGTGGAAAAACAATACTAATGATTGATAATTATATTTTAGCACCTGGATGGTGAAACTATAAAAAATTATTTATTTGTAAATTTATTCAAAAACTTTAGATCAAACAAAAAGTGCAAGATGTGAAAATATTGAAGATAAAAATAATGAAAAATTACTTGTTTTATTGAAAACAATGGTGAATATACTCCATTAGATGAATGTGAAAATAATTCAGTTGTTGTTTCTGACGATTTCATTCTTGAAAATCAAGATATAGTTAGAGAATATTTTACTTGAGTTAGTCACAAAGAATCAGATTCTTTTACTTCGCTGAAACGTCTTCAAAAACACCAAAATTGTCAATTAGAAATATTTTTTTAAATATTTTAGATATGATGACATAAATTTAAATCGTATTTATCATCAATGTCTTGGTTGTCATTTGAAATTTGATAATTTTAAAGAAATGTGTAGTAAATGTTGGAACCAAGATGAATTTAGTTTTGTTACAATAAGTATAGCAGGAAAAACTAATAATGGTAAATATGGAGAAAAGATTAAGTATTTTCAAACATTAAAAGTAATTGTTAAACATAAAATAAAAATTATTATTATATCTTTATCCTTAATAAATGTTTTCAAAATACGACCCAGACACTGTTAAAAAGTCAAACACAATAAAAATATGCAAGAAGAATTGAAAGAAGAGTTTACAAAATGGAAAAATCAACTAAGAGAGGATTATGAAACATTTAAAAAAGAAAAGCAGCCAATTAATGATGCAATTGGTCAAATTAAACAAGGAGTCCAAGGATTAGATGATAATGTGATAAAAGCGATTTAAGAAAATAGAAAAATGGAGAAACAAATAATTCCTTATTATCAATATTATGCAGAAAAATTAAATGATATTCCAACAATTCAACATTATGCTAGTGATAAAAGACATAATGCATTAAGTGACTCAGAAGTCAATAATTTATTGAAGAAATATGAAAAAGAAATTAAAAATTTCAAAAAAATTAAAAATGTAGTAGTACCTTTGAATGTTAAAAAAATAAAAATAAGTGAAAGGATGTTTAAATGTTCTAATAAAAGTGATGAAATTATCAGTAAAATTTGATGGTTATAAGTTTGTTGTTGGTGATAACATATATGAAGGTGCAGATGTATTAATGAATCTTTTAACTAAACACAAATAACTATGGATGATATGAATACATTATTTACAAGTTCTGGTTTATAAAATTATGCGGATATGTTGATTCGTTTAGGAGCATTATATTCTGATAATAATCCAAATAAAATAAAATCAAGTAAAAGCAATAAATATCAATATTTGTTAAAATAAATTGTTGATCTTTATCTTTCCTAAAAATTACAAGTAAAGGTGTGTACAAGTTTAGGTGTAATTAAACATGTACAGAAAAACCAGTCAGATATATTTGGATGAATGATGTTCATCATTCAATTACTACATTAACAGTAATACATGGAAAAGAATCATCTGGAAACAAAAATTATCATAATGAGATAATGGGATTGAGTCAAATATTAACAAATAAAATTTGTGATTTTATTATTAATTATTCATTGATTCCTTATTTAATTACATTTTTGAATAATTTAGCATACATGCTTTGGAAAAGTGTAAAAAATAAACAGGATTAATTAATACATTAATTAAAAAATTACCATATGAATTATATATTCCTTTTTATAATTATTGTGATCCTGGAACAAAATTAGAAGAATGGTTAGTTAGAGGTGATGAAGGAATTAATCCATTAGACAAAGCTTGTAAAGAACATGGTAACAGAGATAATAATTAGAAGAAAGATATGAAGCTGATAAAAACCTTTAATTAACCACAAAAGAATGAAAGTATATATCAGTCGCCGTGAGGTCAGATTCCAAAGCCTGTTGTATCGGCGGCTGGAAAGCTGTCAGTTGTGATGTCCACGAGGTCCCATCATTGACGGCCCATGCGCCATGGGGCCGGTTTGCCGTGAAGTCCGGGTGTCAGTCCTCGGCGGTGCCTGTGACCAAGACTACTCTGCGGCCGGTCCTGCTGGACGTTCTCGCTGTAGTTAGTCGGACATGGTGCCAACCAAACCCAGGCCGACCTCCAGAGCTGAACTAGACATCTGGCGTCAAACGGATGACTCCTGCGAACTGGAACAGACTTCCGGAATCGTCACCTACAAAGATTGAACATTTGGACACGGACTTCATCCGTCCTCAGATCCGAACTGCTTCCTAATGGCTTCTGTCTGTTGCTGCCTGCGCTCCGCTATTTATATCTGGCAGGAGGACGTTTTTTACCCATGGTGGTAGCTTTTTGTTATTACACCAGCAGTATATTGCAGCGTAACTTAGCGTGCTGGCCTCACTTCCCCTTACTCAGCTCTCTCCAGGCTTCGCTCGGTGCTCAGTCAGTGTGTGTCCTTGCGTCAGCTTGTTGGTAGACCACTGTCAGCAAGGTTATCTGTGTCACACGCCTTCACAACGCCTTGGTCGCCAGTGTGAATCTGTTTTGCCATTCTCCACTGCGTGAAGCAATGTTTACTACATGTGGCCGCAACAATGTATACATATTTCAGTTATGTGAAGTTTTTCAATGATGTTGTTTAAACTGGGCTTGTGGATTTGAATAATTACTGGAATGATTGTTATATAATGTATTGTAAATGAGTTGGCCCATAGTTGGGGAATGTAGGGTTGAATGTAAAAATGTGGGGAATCTCGCAGTAGTGGATGACTGTGTCCCATATTCTTGCAGTTTTGAGGCCAGAGGAGCTTAAGAACAGATGCTGCATTTGGTGACACTATTATCTTGGCATGGTTTTTGACCCTGTAAAAATATAATTCCTCACAGATGTTTAACGTTAGCATCAATTGCTGTTTAAGGTGGGTGGTCTTACCGTTACATTTGGCGCTGTGTGAAAGGACATTTGTTGGTTCCGATCATAAGCTACCATAAGTATCTAGTGAAAAGCTAGTGTGGTTCAAGCAGTGAATGTCCAGTGGCGCAAAGGTGCAAACACATCCAGTAGAGTGAACAACACCAGATGTTGCACACAAAAGTAAATTGTAATATACATTCAGAGTGGACAAAAGTGTGAATGCCGTAGCTACACCAAGTGAACGAAAGATATAGTGCTGCGCATCATGGAAAATGCTGCCTGCTGAAGAAGTAGTTCGTACGAGCAGATAAAAGATGGCTATAGTGATAGGCAGTTGGCCTACACACAACATCATGAACATACAAATGAACAGATCGAGATGTTGAGACTGTCTGAAATCAAACAAGAAAAAATAGAGCACGCAAATGATGACGACTTTGTAGATGATACTGGTTATGTGAACGAATCAGTTCACATGTTTGATTAGCCACAATCAAAGAAAGAACCGAAAGAAGCATATGAGGTAGAGTCAGAGCACGAAAATTCCATATAACAAGAAAGTAGACTGAGTGTGACTAACTTTTAAAAGATGTTGCCTGATCAAATGAAAACACAAATCAGTGCTCTTGACAACTGAATTGCAACTCAAGGTAGCAATCTTGATAGCCAGCATAAAAGACAGGCTGGCGTTCTCAGAAGTGAAATGAAGTTTCAAAACACAAAAATAAGTCAGCAGATTGAACAGATGAACTAAAAAGTATGTACTTTAAGTTCTGATGTCACTTAATAAAAAATGAAGTTAATTCCATAAATGAAAACATGGCTAATATGCAGGAACAAATTAAAGATATTAATGAAAGTTTCGACGTTGAAATCATTAACATCCAGGAAAAAATAGAGCCTTTGGTAGTGACAAAAAAAGTTTGGTCTGAAAAATGAATTAGTAGGTGAGTGTATGAAACGTCCCCTTAGAACAATTATACATGACTGTGTTTAAACTGACACACAGTATTTTTAGCGCAACGCAATCTGACTTTCAAAAATCCCTACAAAAGAATGGCCCTGACTAACATTAACCTATACCTTTCACAAATCGCTTACCTTACTCGAACTACTGCAATACAGCGAGCGCCACTACTGCCAGCTAAATAAAAGATTCAAACTACGGAAGGCACTAGATACTGATAGGAATAGTTAGCAAATGAAAGATTTTGATAGAGAACAAACAATGTATTTACCTTAATAGTATTTACCTTACTCGAACTACTGCAATACAGCGAGCGCCACTACTGCCAGCTAAATAAAAGATTCAAACTACGGAAGGCACTAGCTACTGATAGGAATAGTTAGCAAATGAAAGATTTTGATAGAGAACAAACCATGTATTTACCTTAATAGTCATAATATATATGGCAGTTCATGACATCCAGTCTTACAAATTTCAAAACTCCGCCATCTCTCTCCCCACATCCACCACTGCTGGCGGCTCACCTCCAACTGCACAGCGCTACGCGCTGTTAACATCCAACTGCCCAACACTACAATGACAGACAACAATGCAAACTGGCTACAGACTGCACACAGCACAGCCAGTGATTTTCATACAGAGCGCTACGTAACGTTGCCAATAAGAAAACCTAAACAGCCTACTTACAAGTGCAAGAACGAAATCTCACATTTGAGAAGAACAGTTACAGATAGCGAAAAAGGTTTAAGTAAACAAGTTGTTGAATGCAGACAGAAGTGTGATCAAAACACTTCAAAAATTAAAGGAAAAATTTCTGACCTTGAATGTAAAATACGAGACAGTCGTGGTGTTATTAGTAATGGAACACCACTTAACAAGTTGTTGGAAAGTGAGGAAAGGTTCTATCTTGCAAAGAAACTTAATGCATGGCATCCATTAGATTTCATAAAGAATTGCGAAAGAATTTTTCCTGGTTATTTATCTGATCAGGAAAAGATAAATGTGATGGTCAGCGCTTTGGCAGGTGATGCCAAGCGCTGGGGGCTTAACCTGAATACTGAGCAAATGATCTAACATTCTGCGTGGTGTCTTTTTGTTCTATATCGTGTCTCCCTACCACTTTCGCGCAACGACGCTCTGAGCGTGTTTTTTAGGGAATTGACTAGTTTGAACCTGGGACCTGTTGCTGGTAAGGAGACGCCAGACCACACATGACATGTAGAATTCAGAAGAGTTCAGTGAGACTAGCGATGATATAACCAAGTACTTAATGATTTCAGTGTCAGCTCCACTGCACTCCCTGTAAAGGAATCTTAATACTGAATAAATTTAGTGGAAGGGGTTCAAGGCTTTCCTATTTTTAGTTAGCTGGTAAAATGACGTCGAAAAAGCAGTTAAGTTTACCATTGGAAATTTTATTCTACTCACAAAACATTGTTTATAAATTGCACTATTGATAAAAGGAAATGTTTTAATACAGGATGGTAAAAACCAACTGCGTTCAACAAAAATGTGAACGAATATTCCCTGAGTGGGTTTCCAAGTTCTACAATGGATCGACCTATGCCATATCACATCTATAATCTAGGTTTAAATTAAGTTTCACAAGAGAGAAAACTATCAAAATGGTCTACAGTGACCCTCAATTATCTTTAATTACTTATCTAACTTGTCGTAAATTACAGTGGCTGATGTGGCTTCTCAATAACTACATAACAGAAAAATCATCGCGTTTCAGATTTTAACTTACGTAGCAAATGTAAATACCATGAGCTTCAATTGACAATCGACACTAGTATTACGTAAAAAGGGGATGTAACAGATGAGACTTCTGCAGTTCTGAGTGAAGCCTTATGCGCTCAAAAATGCGGCATCGTGTGCGTTCATTACCTTGTCGGTCTTCGTCAGGGGGCGGCGGCCGGCGCAGCTCCGCTCACCTCGCCGTCTCGGAAGCAACTCTCCTCCTAACTTCTCCTTACTACAATTTACCGAAGTTGGTTTAAAAGAAAAACTACCTGGCTGTGTTTTCATCTGACCAATCAGGGTCTCAATGTTAACCTTAAGCTCCGCCTTCCAAACTTCTGTCCATCCAATGAGAAACGTTATACTTTTCGTGGTGGGGCAATGTTTTTAAAGTTTGCAACGTAACAGAGACGCGAAAAAGTCTCACGCAAAAACTTGCGGCTGGGGGTGGCCCTTTTTGTGTTATCGTAAGATCTATACTGTTCTTCTGGAGGGCTCTAGCATTTAACATGGGCTGGGGGGTGGTCCTGACGTAACAGTGATGCGAAAAAGTATCACGCTAAAACTTGCGTCTGGGGTGGTCCTAGCGGTTAGCTGGCAACGTGGGTATTCGTCCCTTATCGTAGGGCCTTCTCGCTTAACACGGTTCTGCTCTCGGCTTCTATTCTCGTTTCTCCCCTCGGAACTGTGTCTGTCTCACGGTGGGAAGGTATGACATGCATTTAGGCATTCTTGTGTTAGTCTGTGGTATTCCATTTGCTCACTCGTTACTCGTATTACTTTGGTTAATTTAATGTCACGATTTATTCGGAGCTATGTGACATACTACTGGATTTGCTTATCATGTCAGGGTTTTCATGGAAGGTTTTGGATTTGCCTGACACCTTACAATGACTTATGACGAATTTAAACAAAATTCACAGAAGAATACTGGTCTGAACGAAAGCATGATTGCTTATGGCGGGAATTTATCATGGCTAAACTCCATGATAATAGGGAGAGGAATTCTGTAAAATGTTCCTGCGAATACTGGTACCAGAAGTTGACATACTTCAGAAGTAGCCGATCAGAATCCGAAAGTATTTGGGAACTAAAGAAGAAGCTCCCAGGAGATTCTAAAAGATACGTAGGAAGCAACCATTGGAACTTCTTAGTGTTCTTAGAAAGGGCGGAAGACGATGATCACTGGCGAGGAAACAGGGATAACCACCAGAATAATGCTAAAAGAAAGAACCATAATCATGACGAACAAAATGACTTCGATGGTTATCGCATCAATCTGATTCAGAGGTAGAGGTAGGGGCCGAGGAAGAGGAAACTCTGCTGGTCACGGGAGAGGTTTTCCCATACGAAATGCACACCAAAGTGATATGGAAAACTGAATACCGCAGATGTTGAGGGTCAAACTGACGTGGACAGAATTTATCAGCCCAGATGGAGTAACTTTTACCGAAATAGTCACGGAATAATGAAGCAGGATAGCGGTCGTGTGGCACAGTGCGAAGCCACATGTACAGCGACAAGTGCACTCTCGGGCGATTCCCGATAACAAGCAGCGGGTCTGGAGTTAGCAAGGTTATAAGCAATCAGAGAGTAACGACAGGTGCGTATGTTCCAGCTATTCCAAGATAAGCCATGTGCGAAGCAGTGGGACAGAATGTAAACATCACAGCAGATAGAAATGAAACCGCTATGGCACATAATAGTTCCATAGTCGAGGAAAGAGTGGGCGGATTCTTAGACGTAAGAGAAAGTGCAAGTGGCAGTACAGATAGTAGAGTAACTGGCGAAAATGAGTGTTCAGAGGCGACAGACTGAAATGTGCAGATAGACGATCTGGACAGGGACCTCACACAATGCGAATGGGAGGATTTTAAGAAATCATATGCGACCAAAAGTTAATTGAAAGTAGTAGAGATAATAGGGATGACAGTATGGTGACGTGGCCCGAAAATAAGGAGGGGGCAATAAAAAGTGCCGCGCAACGTTCGCTTGCAGCCAATAAAAAGTCGTTATGGATAGAAGGCTGTTGGAGGATGAAATCCTCAGCATTAATGATAAAATAACATATGTCAACGATTCACAAACAGTGTAAAATGCTACCAAAAGGTACGAATTCGAAGATAATGTACACTCCTGGAAATGGAAAAAAGAACACATTGACACCGGTGTGTCAGACCCACCATACTTGCTCCGGACACTGCGAGAGGGCTGTACAAGCAATGATCACACGCACGGCACAGCGGACACACCAGGAACCGCGGTGTTGGCCGTCGAATGGCGCTAGCTGCGCAGCATTTGTGCACCGCCGCCGTCAGTGTCAGCCAGTTTGCCGTGGCATATGGAGCTCCATCGCAGTCTTTAACACTGGTAGCATGCCGCGACAGCGTGGACGTGAACCGTATGTGCAGTTGACGGACTTTGAGCGAGGGCGTATAGTGGGCATGCGGGAGGCCGGGTGGACGTACCGCCGAATTGCTCAACACGTGGGGCGTGAGGTGTCCACAGTACATCGATGTTGTCGCCAGTGGTCGGCGGAAGGTGCACGTGCCCGTCGACCTGGGACCGGACTGCAGCGACGCACGGATGCACGCCAAGACCGTAGGATCCTACGCAGTGCCGTAGGGGACCGCACCGCCACTTCCCAGTAAATTAGGGACACTGTTGCTCCTGGGGTATCAGCGAGGACCATTCGCAACCGTCTCCATGAAGCTGGGCTACGGTCCCGCACACCGTTAGGCCGTCTTCCGCTCACGCCCCAACAACGTGCAGCCCGCCTCCAGTGGTGTCGCGACAGGCGTGAATGGAGGGACGAATGGAGACGTGTCGTCTTCAGCGATGAGAGTCGCTTCTGCCTTGGTGCCAATGATGGTCGTATGCGTGTTTGGCGCCGTGCAGGTGAGCGCCACAATCAGGACTGCATACGACCGAGGCACACAGGGCTAACACCCGGCATCATGGTGTGGGGAGCGATCTCCTACACTGGCCGTACACCACTGGTGATCGTCGAGGGGACACTGAATAGTGCACGGTACATCCAAACCGTCATCGAACCCATCGTTCTACCATTCCTAGACCGGCAAGGGAACTTGCTGTTCCAACAGGACAATGCACGTCCACATGTATCCCATGCCACCCAACGTGCTCTAGAAGGTGTAAGTCAACTACCCTGGCCAGCAAGATCTCCGGATCTGTCCCCCATTGAGCATGTTTGGGACTGGATGAAGCGTCGTCTCACGCGGTCTGCACGTCCAGCACGAACGCTGGTCCAACTGAGGCGCCAGGTGGAAATGGCATGGCAAGCCGTTCCACAGGACTACATCCAGCATCTCTACGATCGTCTCCATGGGAGAATAGCAGCCTGCATTGCTGCGAAAGGTGGATATACACTGTACTAGTGCCGACATTGTGCATGCTCTGTTGCCTGTGTCTATGTGCCTGTGGTTCTGTCAGTGTGATCATGTGATGTATCTGACCCCAGGAATGTGTCAATAAAGTTTCCCCTTCCTGGGACGATGAAATCACGGTGTTCTTATTTCAATTTCCAGGAGTGTATATACTCGTATAGACGTCTATGTGTTCTTGAAGACCATGAAGATTATATGAAGTAACATTGGACATTATTAGAGCTGATGAGGATGATAGCCCATCAGAAGAAAACTGCGAGCCTGCATTAAGGTCTGGCGAGAAATCGGAAAGCGAACTTAAGGCCTGTCTTAGAAAAGCTTAAATGTCAGATCCAGAAAGCGAAATAGAATGGTTAGATTCGGACGACTGCTTGGATGACGAAAATTTCGGTATACCTGAAAGCAATGAAGATGCAACTAACTGCAATGTTGTACCAACCAATGACGATGTTTCCAAACAAAATCCTGACGTCATTACTAAACAAAACAGGGAAGAACCACATGTTGATAGGGTACCATTTCAACAAAGTAATTAAAAACTTTGAACACCAGAAACCGAAGAGGCCACCTGATATAGACGATTTTCAGGAAAAGGAGATGTCTTAGGGCGACATTATGATCGACCAAGTTCTATTGTGGGAGGAATATATTTACTGAATTTAGTACAGAATTGATTCTTAAAAATTCTTCACATCCCTGATGTCTATTTCTAATAATATTTATTTATTTTTGATCGTTTTTAAATGGTGTTCGAATAATGCAGAAATCACAATTATAATAATAGACCTAAAAATAACAAAAGTAGGTCTGAAATTTTCATCAGTTGTTTGAGGAACAACATGTGGTAATAAACTGTTTATTTATTTTTTCATGTAAAATTACTATAGTTCCATCATATATTTCATCTGAGTTTTTTTATAATTATCCTTAATTTTATTAAGATCTTTTAAATAATTTATTTTACCTTTATAGAGCTGTTTTACATGAATCTTTACTTTATATTGTCTGCATTTTTTTACTGAAGCTAAAACATAATGAGTAACCCATTTTCTAAAATAGCTTGCTTCTTCTTTCTTGGATTTTAATATTAAAGAATATCATCCAGATTTGTTAATGAATCAGGCTACCTTTCATTAGGAACATGGTTACGCTCAGTGACTGTAATATGACATTCAAATGATAGAGCACAGCAATTAGTTATCGTTTTCTTGCAGGTTTTATTTGCCAAATCTATATTTCTGAAAGAACTGTGAGAAAAGCCCAAACAGCAGGGGACTGATGCCATAGAACATGCATTGACACTATGAAATGGTAAAATGATGGCTAGGCACTAGCCGCAATATAGATTTGACAAATAAAACCTGGAAGAAAAGAACGACTGATTGCTGTGCTCTACAACTTGAAGACTTTCACAAGTGCTTGTTATATGTTTTGTAGCAAAATGAAACCACAACAAACAATTAGCTTCATCCATCTAGTAAATATGCAACACAATATCATTGTTCCATCTGAAGATGAGATTATAAGCTCTTGAAACAAAAAGAGTGGCTGACGCAGATTTTTATTTGAACTTTTGTTGTCATAAACAGTCACAGTAACTTACAACAGTCCGGCAAAGACTGTATAGGGTTATGCAGGAATAGGCCTAATACTAAATAAGAAAACAGGAATGCAGGTAAGCTAATGTGAATAGCATAGCAAGAGTATTATCATAGTCAAAATAGACATGAAACATCATGTATGACATTAGTACAAGTTTATATGCCAATTAGCTCTGCATATAAAGATGATGAGATAAGGGACATTACTCATCCCATTGAGTGAGAACAAAATTTGATTGTTACTGGTGACTAGAATTCGATAGCAGGAAAACGAAGAAAAGGTAAAATAGAACCAGAATATGTAGCTGGGCAGATTTCAAACTGTAAAACTCTTCCGGGAGTAAATGTGGACTCTGGACCCAGAAAATATTAGATACAGGCTCCCAGGTAGATGCTATTTTTCTTGACTTCCGGAAGGCGTTCGATACAGTTCCGCACTGTCGCCTGATAAGCAAAGTAAGAGCCTACGGAATATCAGACCAGCTGTGTGGCTGGATTGAGGAGTTTTTGGCAAACAGAACACAGCATGTTGTTATCAATGGAGAGACGTCTACAGACGTTAAAGTAACCTCTGGCGTGCCACAGGGGAGTGTTATGGGACCATTGCTTTTCACAATATATATAAATGACTTAGTAGATAGTGTCGGAAGTTCCATGCGGCTTTTCGCGGATGATGCTGTAGTATACAGAGAAGTTGCTGCATTAGAAAATTGTAGCGAAATACAGGAAGATCTGCAGCGGATAGGCACTTGGTGCAGGGAGTGGCAACTGACCCTTAACATAGACAAATGTAATGCATTGCGAATACATAGAAAGAAGGATCCTTTATTGTATGATTATATGATAGCGGAACAAACACTGGTAGCAGTTACTTCTGTAAAATATCTGGGAGTATGCGTACGGAACGATTTGAAGTGGAATGATCATATAAAACTAATTGTTGGTAAGGCGGGTACCAGGTTGAGATTCATTGGGAGAGTGCTTAGAAAATGTAGTCCATCAACAAAGGAGGTGGCTTACAAAACACTCGTTCGACCTATACTTGAGTATTGCTCATCAGTGTGGGATCCGTACCAGGTCGGGTTGACGGAGGAGATAGAGAAGATCCAAAGAAGAGCGGCGCGTTTCGTCACTGGGTTATTTGGTAACCGTGATAGCGTTACGGAGATGTTTAATAAACTCAAGTGGCAGACTCTGCAAGAGAGGCGCTCTGCATCGCGGTGTAGCTTGCTCGCCAGGTTTCGAGAGGATGCGTTTCTGGATGAGGTATCGAATATATTGCTTCCCCCTACTTATACTTCCCGAGGAGATCACGAATGTAAAATTAGAGAGATTAGAGCGCGCACGGAGGCTTTCAGACAGTCGTTCTTCCCGCGAACCATACGCGACTGGAACAGGAAAGGGAGGTAATGACAGTGGCACGTAAGGTGCCCTCCGCCACACACCGTTGGGTGGCTTGCGGAGTATCAATGTAGATGTAGATGTAGATGTAGATTTATTAGTCACGAAATGTAGATTAAAACTGAAGGAACTGCAAAAACGTATGAATTTACAGAGATGGATCCAGGATAAACTAAAAGAACCAGAGGTTGTTGAAAGGTCCATAGTGAGCAATATATTCAGTTAATTTAATGAGTCAAGTTTTAATTGCAATTTCTGTAAATTTAACTTCGAACAATGTGTAGTTTCAGCACCTATTATTGTGATGATATACAGGGTGTTACAAAAAGGTACGGCCAAACTTTCAGGAAACATTCCTCACACACAAATAAAGAAAAGATGTTATGTGGACATGTGTCCGGAAACGCTTAATTTCCATGTTAGAGCTCATGTTAGTTTCGTCAGTATGTACTGTACTTCCTCGATTCACCGCACGTTATTATGATTTCATACGGGATACTCTACCTGTGCTGCTCGAACATGTGCCTTTACAAGTACGACACAACATGTGGTTCATGCACGATGGAGCTCCTGCACATTTCAGTCGAAGTGTTCGTACGCTTCTCAACAACAGAATCGGTGACCGATGGATTGGTAGAGGCGGACCAATTCCCGGCCTCCACGCTCTCCTGACCTCAACCCTCTTGACTTTCATTTATGGGGGCATTTGAAAGCTCTTGTCTACGCAACCCCGGTACCAAATGTAGAGACTCTTGGTGCTCGTATTGTGGACGGCTGTGATACAATACGCCATTCTCCAGGGCTGCATCAGTGCATCAGGGATTCCTTGCGACGGAGGGTAGATGCATGTATCCTCGCTAACGGAGGACATTTTGAACATTTCCTGTAACAAAGTGTTTGAAGTCACGCTGGTACGTTCTGTTGCTGTGTGTTTCCATTCCATGATTAATGTGATTTGAAGAGAAGTAATAAAATGAGCTCTAACATGGAAAGTAAGCGTTTCCGGACACATGTCCACATAACATATTTTCTTTCTTTGTGTGTGAGGAATGCTTCCTGAATGTTTGGCCGTACCTTTTTGTAACACCCTGTATAAGGGCCCAACTTTTAGTCCCGAGACTGTCAGTCCACGGCCGAGTTTCTGACGAGTGACCTGTGCTGGTCAGAACAACAGCAATGCTTCAAATTAACTGTGAAATAACTGTTAAACAATTAAGCCGTGTGTAAAAACCAATGACAGTGACTGCTCCATAAGTATGTGATTATTCTTCAAGAACTGTGAACTTGGTGGTTAGGTTTTACTGCTCGTAGATGTTCAACAAGAAACTATTGTAACAGACTTTCGCCTGCAAACTATTAATGAGGCGTATGGAAAGTTTAACCAATAGTGCACTGGCCATACACATATACCTGTGTAACACTGGGGATTGTGCAAATTGAAAATCAAAGTACTGTGAAACGCAACTGTGCACCTGTCGGTTACATAATTTACCATAGTCATTGTCGGAATCCACAGCCCATAATTAGCAGCCAGTGTAGCAACGCAGTACGTCGACACCGAGGACAACAATCAACAAATGAAGAATTAAAAGCAGGTGGAACCGCTACAAGCAGTGACAGGTCTAAGTGGGAAGAGGCCTCTGGAGCAGAGCATATGGCATTCCCTCAGATTCACTGAGATCCTTCCGAGAGCCAAATGTAACAAACGTATATGAGACAGGGAAAATGTAATAATTCGAATCCCAAAGAAGGCAGGTGCTGACCTTAGTGAAGACTACCGAGCTCTCAGTTTAATATGTAATGGTTGCAAAATGGTAACACGAATTCTTCACAGAAGAATAGGAAAAACTGATAGAAGCCTACCTTGGGGAAAATCAGTCGGCGTTTCGGAGAAAGGAAGGAACACCCGAGGCAATCCTGACACTACGTCTTAGCTTGGAAGGTAGGTTGAAGAAGAGCAAATATATAAGGGGCAGTCAAATGAAAATGAGACAGATAGAAGAAGTAAGTAAACTGTTTATTCTTTCAAAAGTAACCGCCATAACTCTTAATACATTTATCCCACTGTGAGACAAGACGGTCATACCTTCATGAAAAAATGTTTGCAGTTGTGTGCGGAATCATGATTGTACCGAGGCGTGCAAAGCTTCGTCCGAAGAGAATCGGCGACCATGAATGTCTCTCTTCAGCGATCCAAAAATATGGAAATCACTCGGGGAGAGATCGGAAGTGTATGGTGGACGTGTAATCGCTTCCCAGCGAAAATTCTGCAGCCCACGTGTTGGCAAGGTTATTTCGAGTACGCTGTTAAAGTTGGCTGGGAGGCCCTTACACATCCTCCGTACAGTCCCGATCTCTTCCCATGATATTTCCTTATTTTTGGAGGCCTGAAGAAAGACCTTCGAGGCCTTCGATTTGCTTCGGAAGAACAGGTGCGCGCCTGGGTACGGTCGTGGGTCCTTAACAACCGCAAACATTTTTCCGTGAAGACACTGGCCGGCCCTCTCACAGAGGGACAAATGTATGAGCAGTTATGGCGATTTTTTTTAAACAATAAGCAGTTTACCTACATTTTTCTGATCTGTGTCATTCTCATTTGACTGCCCCTTGTACTTAAAATGAGAGTCGAAGAAAATAAGTGCAAAAATGTTCAGGAGAAGATAGGAATACAGCAGCATAAATCACTTAGGACTGAATTAAACAGCAAGCTCAAATAGACTGACAAAAGGAGAAAGTACAAAAATATTTAGGAGAAGACAGGAATACAACACTTTAAATCGCTAAGGAACGAATGAAATAGTAAGTGCAGGGAAGCTAAGGAGACATGGTTGCAGGAGAAATGTGAAGAAATGGAGTAATGGTAGTTGGAAGAACTGATTCAGCACCTAGAAAAGTCAAAACAATCTTTGGCGAAATTGAAAGCAACGGAGTCGACTTGAAGACTGCAAGTTGAATTACACTGTTAAACGCAGAGAGGCGAGCGGACACTTGGAAATAGTACGTTGAAGGTCTCTACGAAGTAGAGGAAGTGACTGACGACGAGGTAGAAGAACTGAGAGTCGATATGGATGACACAGACGATGTACATCAGTATTTCGATCAGAGACTGCAAGAGGAATTACACTGTTAAACGCAGAGGAGCGAGCGGACACTTGGAAATAGTACGTTGAAGGTCTCTACGAAGTAGAGGGAGTGACTGACGACGAGGTAGAAGAACTGGGAGTCGATATGGATGACACAGACGATGTACATCAGTATTACGATCAGAGTTTAACAGAGCTTTGGAAGACATGCGATCAAATGGGGCGTAATGCATTCCTTTCAAATTTCTGAAGTCATTAGGGGAAGTGGTAATCAAACGACTATTCGAGTTGGTGTATAGAAGACAAGTGCCGTCAATGCAAACAAGAGGTGACCGAGACGTGTAACCAATGGCACCCCATACCATCACGCCGGGTGATACGCCAGTATGGCGATGACGAATACACGCTTCCAATGTGCGTTAACCGTGATGTCGCCAAACACGGATGCGACCATCATGATGCTGTAAACAGAACCTGGATTCATCCGAAAAAATTACGTTTTGCCATTCATGCACCCAGGTTCGTCGTTGAGTACACCATCGCAGGCGCCCCTGTCTGTGGTGCAGCGTCAAGGGTAACCGCAGCCATGGTCTCCGAGCTGATAGTCCATGCTGCTACAAACGTCGCCAAACTGTTCGTGCAGATGGTTGTTGTCTTGCAAACGTCTCCATCTATTGACTCGGGGATCGAGACGTTGCTGCACGATCCGTTACAGCCGCTAAGATGTCTGTCATCTCGACTGCTAGTGATACGAGGCCGTTGAAAACCATTACGGCGTTCCGTATTACCCTCCTGAACCTACCGATTCCATATTCTGCTAACAGTCATTGAATCTCAACCGACGCGAGCAGCAACGTCGCGATACGATAAACGACAATCGTGATAGGCTACAATCCGACCGTTATCAAAGTCGTAAACGTGATGGTACGCATTCATCCTCCTTACACGAGGCATCACAACAACGTTTCTCCTGGCAACGCCGGCCAACTGCTGTTTGTGTATGAGAAATCGGTTGGAAACTTTCCTCATGTCAGCACGTTGTACGTGTCGCCACCGGCGCCAGCCTTGTATGAATGCTCTGAAAAGCTAATCATTTGCATATCACAGCATCTTCTTCCTGTCGGTTGAATTTCACGTATGTAGCGCGTCATCTTCGTCGTGTAGCAATTTTAATGGCCAGTAGTGTATATAGCAGAATGGAGAAGAAAACTGAGGATGTGTTACATGACGATCAGTTTGGCAGTCCTGATGCTGCGCTTGATAATGATAGCGAGACAAGAAAAATCAAGGCATATGAATAGGATTCGATGTTCCAGAAAAATTGTTTGACAATTTAAAATGGCGCAACACTTTCGAAATTCATAGAAAAATAGGTCTAAATTAAAATGTAAGACGAGTAATATGCAGTATGTATAAGAAACAAGAAAGAAGAATAAGAATGGAAGACGAAGAAGGAAGTGCTCCAATTAGAAAGGGTACAAGGCAATGATGCAGCTTCTTCACGCTGCTGTTCAGTCTGTACATCGAAACAATGACGGAAATAAAAGATAGTTTGAGGAGTGGAATTAAATTCAAGGTGAAAGGCTATCAACGATAAGATTCGCTGGGGATATTCCTATCCTTAGTGGGAGCGAGAAAGAATACCAAGCGAAATAGCCTATTAAGTATACAATATGGACTGAGAGTAAACCTAAAAAAGACGAAAGTGAGAAAGAGTGGCAGAAATGAGATTACTGATAATAAAAACATCAAATTTGGTGACCGCGAAGTAGACGAAGTGAATGAATTATGCTACCTGGGGAAGCAAAATAACCCGTGGCGACCTAAGAAAGGAGGACATAGAAAGCAGACTAGCACAGGAAAAGAGGTCGTTCCTAGTCAAAAGAAGTGTTCTAGTAACAAATACTGACTTCATTTTGAGAAATAAATTTCTGAGAATATACGTCCGGAACACAGCATTAGAGTGAATTATGGACAGTGAACGAATCTGAGACGAAGAGAATCGAAGCTTTTGAGATTGAAACCTTCCCGTCTCTTCTAGGGTCGCCTAGTGAAACCTTCCCGTCTCCTCTATATCTCTTTTGTTACGCAGCCTTCCCTTCTACAATAACCTATGAAACCTTCCCTTAGGATTTTTATCTCTTGCTTAATAATAACAAATGAAATCTTCCCTTTGAAATTAATTCTCTTCCTCAATCTTCGCATACAAATTTAAATGCTGCTTATTAAAAGTGATTTTCTGATTATTTCGACGAAACATAGAATTTGTCGTCGTCGTGGCCCTCAGTCGGTACCTGCAATAACCCAAAACTGTTCCTTACCTTTTTTGCTGTTACTGGATCGCCACCTGACTGCTACATCGAACTGCGTCGTGAATACACTTACTACGTTTTACTATACTCTATTAGCTGCTGGTGGGCTGTCATACTAAGTGGCTGTATTTATTACCAAAGCTGACGTTATTCTTTAATAGCAAAGCTGACGTTATTCTTTAATTAATTTGATTGAAGTTGCGTAGTTCATAGTTAAACTTATTTTTTGACGGCAATACAATTTTGCAAAGTTTTACGTTGATGGTTTTTGGGATGGATTATAATCACTAATGCAGACTTTACAAACGTTCAAATGGGACTTGCTTTTTACAATAATCTTACAACTAGCATTGCGCAAACATACCTTCAGTAGTCTTCAGTTTTCCAAAAAAATAATTCAATAATATTAGTTCCTCTAATGATAATAGTTAGCTGATGTCTCTGTACATCCGTTTATAATCTCTTGTAAATCATAGCTGGTGGCTGGCAGGTACACCGCTCCTCTCAACCTCTCGCTTCAGACCTGCTACCGACTCACTTCACATCTCGCTTACTACTGTCTTCCTACGAAAGCTAAAGTGCGGTCTCTCCCGCCAACAATGCTTTCTGGTGCAGACAATCGCTGCTACCATTACAAAATGTATCAATGCGCGGTCTTTCCCGCTCTTTTCTTAAAATGTATCCATACGCGGTCTCTCCCACCCTTTTTAAAATTATATCAATGTGCGGTCTCTACTGCCAACAATACTTTGGTGCAGACATTCCCTGCTACCGCAATTATTTGCAACATGACAAATATTAAACATTCCTACTTAATCCTATTAATAAAATATAAACATCTTTCATAAATTGTAGTTTGACAAAAGACAATAGAAATATACACGTCTTACAAGATGTAGAGCTACGGCCAGATGCTGAAAGTTAGGTTGACTAATAAGGAATGACGAGATTCTCCGCAGAACTGGCGAGGTTAGAAACATGTGGAAAACATTGTCGAGAAGAAGGGACAGGATGATGGGACATGTGTTAAATCATCAGGGAATAACTTCCATGGTTAAGAGTAAAAATCTGACAGAGATTGGAAGCTGTACAGCAAGGACTGAGGGTGCAACTCTGAGAGGAAAAGACTGGCACAGGAGAGACAGTCGTGGCGGCAGCATCAGATAACTGACGAACACCCCCTCCCCCCCCCCCCCCCTTGTTTGAAGTGTTAGATATAGCATTGAGAGGAGGCCCTTAATGAGTTACAAAGGATTATCGTTGAAATGAAAGAAACATAAAGTGGGAAACCCAACGTCCGCATGCGGTCTACAGTTTCTGAATCGCGCTGAGACCACTGTCGAGTTTTACGTCACCATCCGACGGAAGGAGACAGTCACAGCGTCACGTGGTCACACAGGCTCGCCGAAATGCAGGTGCTGAAAAACATTTCTGGTAAGTTTATAATCTTCGCCCGGGAGGTCAACTACAGCCATTAGAGGATAATTCTGTGAGAATGGCAGCCAGTCATGGTGGCGAAACGTTATATTATCACTCGAACAGCCGTCAGGGCTAAACCCGACGCAGACTCGTCTAGACACCCACATCGCGCACGGACGGAACAATAGGCAGCTCTAGCTACGGATATTGATCTGTCGTCGGGTGGAGAGTGTCGCGTGGCTTGAGTGTTCTCCCACGGCCTAACTGAGTCACGGGGAAGAAAAGCGGAGTCATACCGCTAGGGACCCCCCTGTCACGCGATCACCGCGACAGAGCGCGCCGCGACTTGAGCCGCCTGCTGTGCGACAGTGGTGGGAGCCCGCCGTAGGTGACAGAATTCGCTAAGCGCCATCGTCCTCACCTGAACTGCTTTCCATAGGCAAAAGAATCATATCGGGGAAGAAAATTCGGGATTTGTTAGAGGAAGATGATTCTGGCTTTATGAAACTGAGAGGCATTGCGGGCGTTAATTTTGATAGTAAAACCAAGACAAGAAAAATCAAGACAATTTCACACCAACTGACGGCCTACATAAGGCATTCGACAATGTAAGTTTTTGAGATGTTCAGAAAAACAGTTATACTCTATGAGAAAGACGGGTAAAAGACAGTGTATGGAAGAACTTAGGAGGAACAATTAAGATTATACGACCAAGGCAGGAGTACTCGGATTGAACAGGGCGTAAGGCAGGAATGTCATCTTCCTCCTCTATAGTGTAAGCTCTAAGTCGAAGAAGCAATGAAGGAAGTAAAACTTAAGGTTAAGGCATATTAAAGAAATAAATACACACACAGTCACTCCTAATGTATGTCATTCAGTAATATAAGAAGAGATAATTTTGCTCGCTACTTCTGGTGGGACATGCTCGATGTTTCTGCCGAGGCCCTCCCACCTGAAACAGCAAAAACACGAATCATAATTTACAGATTATATTTAGTTTTAACAATAAATAAAATTTATAAATCGTTCGTTTCCTGTCTTTCCATTATTTTCTTCTAAATTACTAACATGTATTTTTTAACATTCCGTCTACTACAACTGAGTTAATTCTCTTTGTAACTCATTGTTATTATTATAGTTTTATTGTTCAAAACAAATTTTGCTCGTAAAGTGGAGAAATGTACAATTACACGTAAGAAGCCGTCCACTTCTTATAAAAGCGGAAGCCTCACCGGTCCACGACAGCCGTTTTTACCCCTGACGAAGATGGCGGAGGTAGTCATCGAAAGTTTGGGATTTTATCCAAATTTGACGCGACAAGTAAACCGAGAACTTTTTATGCAAGGACTCCGTCGCGAAAGACTTCGTAGTCATACACGTAATGTACGAGTTGGTGTTTTAAAACATCAGGCAGCAGATCTTTAAAATCCAATAAATGAAGTTAAAAAAATAAAATATATCAAAGATAAGATTCGCTGATGGTATAGCTGTCCTCTGTGGAAAATTACGGCACGTGTTGGATGGAATGAACGCTCCAGTGCAAACAGAAAAAAACCTGAGAGTGAACCAGAGGGAGGCGAAAGTATTTGGAAGAAGCAGATGGTTCAAATGGCTCTAAGCGCTATGGGACTTGACGTCTGAGGTCATCAGTCCCCTAGATGGTTCAAATGGCTCTGAGCACTATGGGACTTAACATCTGAGGTCATCAGTCCCCTAAACTTAGAACTAATTAAACCTAACTAACCTAAGCACATCACACACATCCAAGCCCGAGGCAGGATTCGAACCTGCGACCGTAGCAGCAGGCGGTTCCGGACCGAAGCGCCTAGAACCGCTCGGTCACAGAGGCCGGCGGGAGAAGCAGAAATGGAATTGGCGACGAATTTACCTTCAAATCAGATAGTAAACGAAGTGAAGGTATCCTGCTACTTTAGAAGCAAAATAACGGTCGACGCACAAAGCAAAGAGGACGTGAGAAGGAGACTAGGACACTTTTGTCGCCAAAAGATGTCGAAACTTCTGGGAGTCTTCGTCCGGAGCACAGTTCCGTGTGGAAATGAACCATCTACTTTCCACAACTGATAATCTAACATTTGAGGAGTGACGTTACAGGAGGAAGCTGCAAATGAAGTGAACTGATGAGATAAGAAAAGAGGAGGAGGAGGTTCTGAGCAGAATCGATGGAAAAACGAACGTTCGGTGTGAACACCGACTGCAGGTATGGACAGCGTGGCAGGACGTGTGCTAGGATATTGGTGAACAGCTTCCATAGCTTTAGTGGGACTCATAGGGGGCATGACGGGTAGCGGAAGGCAGAGATGAGAGTGTATTGTGACGATGGTTGACTGGTGTTTTCCAGTACACTCGCGCCTGCACCAGCGTTGTGCTCTGCCACAGGTCGCCGCCTACTGATCTGTACAAAGCGAGAAAGTGTTCGACCACCAAGTTCTGTTACGAAGGAAGGAAGATTAGGGTAAATTTCTCTATTCACGTCCATAGTCACAAATTTTTTGACATCAGATTACCAGTTTTGGTCCATAATGACCACGATCAGATCATGTTTTATAAAAACATGAGTAGCGACGTCTGGTGAACCTGCAATACAAACATTTTGTGGCTACTGTATGGCAGTTTGTTTTGAGCAGTAGTGCTGCTCACAAGATGACTTTTGCATACGCTGTTATTTATATATACACTCAAGCTCATAAATTAATGATAATGCTGATACAAAGTGAAACAACACTCTGGTGGGCGGTTTGCGGGTTTAAATCACCTCGGGGTATGACCATGTGGTGCATTTGACATGCGGTCGTCGCGCGGTGGCGCTGACAGCAGTCCACATACGCAGAGGTGTGTTGGTGCATGTCAGAGTACAGTGCAGCGAGTAAGTGTGCAGACGTTTTCAGGTGTGCTAATCGTGACTGTGTGTTGAAAATGGCTCAAAGAACACTTATTGATGACGTTATGAGGGGTAGAATACTAGAGCGACTGGACGCTGGTCAAACACAGCAGGTCGTAGCACGGGCCCTCCGTCTGCCACAAAGTGTGATCTCAAGATCATGGCAACAGTTCCAGTAGACAGGAAACGTGTCCAGGCGCTACAGTACAGGACGTCCACAGTGTACAACACCACGAGAAGACCGATATCTCACCATCAGTGCCCGCAGACGGCCACGGAGTACTGCAAGTAGCCTTGCTCGGGATCTTACCGCAACCACTGGAACAGTTGTCTCCAGACACACAGTTTACAGACGACTGAACAGACATGGTTTATTCGCCCGGAGACCTGCAAGGTGCGTTCCACTGACCCCTGATCACAGGAGAGCCTGTAAATCCTGGTGTCAAGAACACAGTACATGGTCATTGGAACAGTGGTCCCAGGTTATGTTCACGGACGAGTCCGGGTAAAGTCTGAACAGTGATTCTCGCCAGGTTTTCATCTGGTGTGAACCAGGAGCCAGAAACGAACCCCTTCATATCCTTGAAAGGGACCTGTATGGAGGTCGTGATTTGATGGCGTGGGGTGGGATTATGATTGGTGCACGTACACCCGTACATGTATTTGACAGAGGAACTGTAACACGTCAGGTGTATCGGGACGTCATTTTGCACCAGTATGTCCGCTTTTTCAGGGGTGCAGTGGGTCCCACCTTCCTCCCGATGGATGGTAACGCACGGCCCCATCGAGCTGCCATCGTGGAGGAGTACCTTGAAACAGAAGATATTAGGCGAATGGAGTGGTGCGTCTGGGATGCTCTCGGTCGACGTATCGCTGCACATCTTCAAACCTCTACGACGCGTCAGGGGCACCGAAAGGTACTGGTGCAAGAATGGGGGGCTATACCGCAGCAGCTGCTCGACCACCTGATGCAGAGTATGCCAACCCGTTGTGCGGCCTGTGCACGTGTGAATGGTGATCATATCCCATATTAATGTCGGGGTACATGCACAGGAAACAGTGGCGTTTTGTACCACATGCGTTTCGGGACGGTTTTCTCAACTTATCACCAATGCCGTGGACTTACAGAGCTGTGTCGTGTGTGTTCCCTATGTGCCTATGCTATTAGTGCCAGTTTTGTGTAGTGCTACGTCGTGTGGCACCACATTCTACAATTATCCTTAATTTATGAGCATGAGTGTATTTTACGACGCTGGTGCTGATTTTGTGTTCCACTTTTGACGATGCCACTATGGCTGCAGTATATTAGGACATGTTTTTATAAAACAGACCTGATGATGGTCATTATGGACCGAAACCGGCAGCCTGAAAACAAAAAAGAATTGTGACCATTGACTTGAAGTTGAGAGGCACCCACATGCCTTGCTCATACTGTGGCATCAAGCAGTCAGGCCTGCAAGATGAGTGGTCTGCCAAGCGAGTGGATTCATTCTTATTTATCGAGTAACATGAACTCTCGTACTCACAATTAAGTTACAAATTACCCTCCTGTATGAATATTACGCAACGGGAACGCACCTCTGACTATCAGTAATTTACAGAACTCTGATTGTTCACTACACACTGGCAATACCACATTTTCTTTCTTATTTAACGGCTTTGATCAACACATGGCCATCGCACTGAATATGAATGGCGCACACATTATAAATTCTGGATATCATGACAACATACAATTCGAAGGAAAAGGCCACCAATCTTTTTCTTTTCACTATCTTATTTATTCCGATAAATTCTATAACCTAAACACACAAATTCCATAACCTACAACAATAACACATTAGAAATTCCGCCCAGTGGGCATGGCTTTACATTGGTGATTCTCTATCTTATGGTCTCGTAATTATTTAATGCTACAGTGCACTTTCTGGATAGGATGGTGGATCTTTTGCTATATCTCACACTTCGACTCTCACAACCATCATCACGAAACTTTCCTCCAGACCGAGCGGTACAAAAGGAACATGCATAACCCACTACCTCTTAAACTACCTTGCTACTCTCCCATGCAAACCACTCATACTTAAATTACATGACATACACCACACTGCAACATGGAATACAACATAAGGAATAGTCACAACGTTATAATCACATCACTTTCAGCTTTCCCACTTCAATTAGTATTCATCCCAGTTTCATACGACACTGCCCCACTTCGTAACTTTTCTTTCCTACTACGAACTCTGGACGATATATGCACGTCTTCCTGTGCAATGCAAGCCAAGTGGCGTTGCTGGATAGACGGCTGACTCACCTTGCTTCTCTCTCAGAGTATTATAGTTTGAATCAAGCGTCACACGGAAACATATCACGCAAAGTAATATTAAGAACATATTCATCACACACATGAGTCCTCACCTGATACCATGGACGAGTACTTCTCTTTATCCTTTGTCTCATACACAGATTGAGACTCACACAGTACTCACCACGTGGAAGTAATCGTCTCTAATTTGAAGTCCTGCACACGCCATTTCTTAAATATTACCTACTTATAGTACACACGCTAGTAATTCAGCTTAACTTAAGCACTCGGAAGTATTTCAACTTATTGCTACACGTGGTTTCATTGTGACCGTTGGTCACTTCCGAAGATTACTACGATCCCATTAATATTACCTGCCTGACATTCTCCCCACAAAAGTTCCTGAAATAGAGAAATTATTATTCTAAACTACTCTTATATATTTCACATGCATACCAGGTCTCCACTCTTTTGTCTTTACGGAGCACACCTAAGACAGGTCTTAACAGCACAAGATCCAGCGGCAGAGTGCTGAAACATGGCCGTTCTTCAGGTCATCTTGCACCTCTGTCGAGGTGGGGGAAGACCATGCTACCGTATTGGTCAGCCAGATTTCAGGTGCTCAGAGCTTCGGTAAGTTTCATCTCTTTGGTTCCACCAAAGGTGGCCAAAGGATCGTCTCAAAGATGATCATATATTCACATTCACTATCTGGAGTTAGCAGACGACCATACATTCATTCATTTCACAGATCTCACCAAACTGAATGTAGGGATTTATTTTGTGGGAGTACACATGTGATCAATTAAATAAATAAATTGTCATTCTTTCCCACACTGGTATCCGGCTTCGCTGTATTAATTGAAATTGAGTTATTATTAGAAAAAATATGTTGTTCTGACAAGAATAATGAAGTATGTTGTACCTATTTTCAATGTCGGGCGGTACTGCACCCTTTCAAAGTATAGAAAGTTATTCTACATTCGAGTCACTGTTTTATTCCCGACCATGTAGCACCTTGTGGAAGATTAGGGCTTAACATCCCATCCACATCGAGGTCATTAGAGACAGAGCACAAGCTCGGATTCGGGGATGGGAAGAGGAATCGGCCGTGCACTTCCGTAGGAACCACCCCGGCATTTGCCTGGAGTGATTTAGGAAAAGCACGGAAATCCTAGATTTGGATGGCGGGATGCGGGTTTGAGTGGCCGCCCTCCCGAACGCGAGTCCAGTGCGCTCACTAATGCGCTGACTGACTGCCTTGGCCGCAACGCTCGGTCCCGACTCCGAGGCTTGGTGGTGCTCTTTCCGGGGCACGGGGACGCAAACATCTGCCGGTAGTCAAAGTCGTTTACGTCACTGGATTACCCATTTTTGGCCTATATCGTCACTAGAACGATTTCCATTTCGTTTCTGTTCCGCTTATATAATTTTCTTACCAGGTGACCTTGAATATTGCGGTGGGCACTGATCGTAATGTTTTCACAGTTCAGTGTATGTGCTTTTACAATCTGTTGGTACGGTATCTCTATTTTTGCTATTTTCGTCTTGTGATAAAACTCCAGTTATCTTGTGACTTTAACTGATAACGCCGGCCGCTGTGGCCAAGCGGTTCTAGGCGCTTCAGTCTGAAACCGCGTGACTGCTACGGTCACAGGTTCGAATCCTGCTTCGGGCATGGATGTGTGTGCTGTCCTTAGGTTAGCTATGTTCTAGGGGACTGATGACCTCAGATGTTAAGTCCCATAGTGCTCAGAGCCATTTGAACCATTTTTTTAAAACTGATGACAGACCGATCACACTGTAAAAGTTCGATAACTGACAGAATCCTGTCTACTGGAATATCTGTGCAGCGTAATTAATTTCACGTTATATTTGAGTTAGGTTTTTATTGAACACAACCCCGTTCTTACAAGGCTTTAAGTTCACTCGTAATATTTCATACCAGACACACTAAATACGTTTAGTCGTGTAAATATGTGCGAATGAAACCAATGTATACACGCATAGTTCTCAGTTTTCAGTCCACGCGAAATAAAACTAATACTGACATAATTGGATTTATAGAGGTCTTCTTCATTAATACCTCAGACCTCACACCTCAGACCTGATTCACGGTGCTTTAGACAGGTTTTAATGCATAATTTTGATTACGTCTCATATCAGAGTGAGTATTCTATTCCAGAGAATGTACCTTGTCAAACTACTATGGTACCGGCAATCCGCTTCAAATAAAAGCCTAAATTTTAATTATTAATTAATTAATACAGTGACATTAACTCTTTAACTACTTTATGAACATACCTTACTCACAAGAAGATTTTAATGCCAGAAATAACCACTATGCTCAAAAGGCAAGTGAATGGCATGTAGAAGGAAATTATTTTTCCAATTTTGAGAACTAAATAATATCGCCAGCTTGAGAAGACAGTTAATGACACGTCTACTAAAGCAATAACAAAATTACCATTCTCCTTTGACGCACTGGTTACCCTTGTACATTCCTCGTTCCAACCTGACCTTGCTCATTTCCCAGCGTTCTCAGCCAGTGTAGTCTCCTTAAATTTCATTTCCCCAGAACTCGCTATTTCAGGAACCATCTATTTTGTTCACCTGTAAATTCTTCTTATATCTGCCGCTATCATTATTGTTGTTAAAGTCATTATTATTATCACTATTTTCACTGTTACCATTATCGCTGTTAGTGGCAGTAGCAATATCTGTAGTACAACTAGTGCCTTTATTTGTTCACAGTCAGTATAATTTACCCACACCGTCACGTCAGTCGCTCAAATCATTTTAATACCAGCTCTCATATTAAAATTGTTATTTCTTAGGTAACGATGACGAAAAAAAGGTACCGAACGTGTGAAACCGTAGTTCGATGTAAGAGAGCCCCTGATAGCCCTAATCACATCAGGTTAAACAGACAAATAAATAAATAAATATCTCAGTTCACAAGGAGTTGTTGATTATTTTTATATTTCATCCATATTGCCTCGGCGATTTCAACCAATTCGCATTCTGCAAGGATACATCATTTAAAATTGTATTCTATTCCGTTATGTTTGCATCTACTGTTCGGTCAGCAATAATGTTAGGCAAATTACTTCCGACTCATGACTGATTTCTGTGGACGGCGCTGTCTTCAAACAGAACAACTTCAGACAGGAGAGACAATTCCTGGTGAACTTTTGCAAGGACTGTGCCCGCTGTCGCCGCGCTTTCTGCCAGACAGCTTCTTCAAATATCTCAGCTCGCCAACCCGTTATCCATAGCCGTGTTACCTTGTGCTCCTAGCGTGATGTTGTCTTTGTGTAACAAGCAAACGTGCAGGAAACACAGTGCTGCTTTACGTCAGTGACGTAACGTCAAATAGACAAGTAATACTACAAGCAGCGAATCCGAGGGCACTCGAAGCGCGCTCAACGCATTCGAGTACTACGTAAGTAATGTGAAGATGGACGTAGTCCCACTTCTTTATCTAGATATACACTTCGACGTTAAAAGCTGTCAGAACTGGACGAAAATGTTATGTTTACAGCTTTACCAAGGGATACAAGCGTAGGCTTCAGCGTCCATTGCCACAGTCAACAAAATTCTTCTATATTTGTGACTGCATTGTCAAAATGTAAAACTGCCGAAGTTTCGGTCGCTGTTGCAAATGACCTTCTTCAGGTCACCATTACGAAGGTCACTTGCAATAGTGACCGAAACGTCGGTAGTTTTACATATTGACAATGCGGTCACAAACCCAGAAAAATTTTATCGTTTTTACCAAAGGATATTTATTTTAGATCTCCTTCTTTCATATGATACAGAGCCTAAGAGATCTACTGATGTTTAGCAGAAACATCCTAATCACTCTTGCAATTTCGTTGAAGCCCTCTTTTCAGTGAATTAATTCATGTACAGCGCTTGTCAAATATGGTGGCGCCATAATATTGTAATCTTTTGTTCTTGACGTAGCAAGGCCTTCTACTGAACGATCTACTAATGCACCTACGTAGTCGTTCAAAAGCTGTGATTTTATTTCTACGTATCACTCTTTTTGTGATTGATATCAGTTCTCACACAACAGAAATGTGATGTTTGCATAGAGGAAGACTCTTGCTCGGTGCCAACTTGATTAATTCAAAAACGAATCTTTTTTCTAATAGAGCACAACCTTTTAATCTACAAGGAAAAGTGCCACCAGCAACATGGGTGAAGCTCTGGATTTAAGTTTCTTCAAGTGAACTTACTACAGAAAGTTAATAATAGCTTACCTTGCAACGTTGCCTTAATATTGAACACTTGAACCTCTCAGAGATTGATACAGTAAACGTGGATTCGGTGTCTTTTTTAATTTAACTGAATAAGGGCTTCTAGAGTGGTGCGTTAAGCACATCATTGTCTGGCTCCCTCACGCCTAAACAAATGTTTGATCGTGGCCAGCAGTGTACACTGGATGAAGTACAGGACAACGTTCGAGAGCAATTAGTAGTGGTGGATTATGTTATTAATGAAAAGGCATTCTGTCCTGAGTGCAATTATTAGCAAATAAAAATATCAGATGACCCAGCTACAGTAATTTAAAATAGAGTACTCCAATCATCTTATTTCCACGACTCACACCTTTTCTGGACCACGGTTAAACTGATTGTAGTGTTTTCCATCATCAATCTTCAGACTTTTTTGATGCGACCAACCACGATTTCCCGTCCTGGGCCAACCTCTTTATCTTTGAGTAACACTTACACCCAATTCTTTGTTGTATAATTCCAAACTCCGTTTTCTCTTAAAGGTAGTGGCCCTGTTTGGTGGCATGGAAGACATTTCGTGATGTCTTACGGATAAAGTGGCTTGCGGAGTTTAGATTTAGATGATCCATCGTCATGTCCGTTCTTCTAGTTAACATTTTCCAGGCATTCCTTTCCTCGTCCACACTACGCACAAGATTTTAGCTTCTTGTCGCTCCACAGCGGTGTCAGCGCTTTGCTGCAACGCCACATCTCAGGTGCTGCCATTCCCGTCTTATTGGGTTTTTCTTTTCTTTTTTCCCACAGACCTGAGTCCTCAGAAATTCCATCCTCCGAGTAAGGATTTATATTCGCTACTTGTAGACACGTTTTACCCAGTAGGGCTCGTTTGCTTGTGGTAATCTGCTTCTTACATAGTCCCTACTTCGTATAACTTCATTTTTTCCAAGATAGCAGAATCCCCTCGCTTCGGCTAGGAGATGTTCCAAAATTTTTGATATTTCTTTTATCACTAAACTCGTTTCGTCTACTTCTCGCTACTTTCGTCTTTCTTTGGTTCGCTCCTAGTGTATTATATTCTTCATTCAGTTTAACAGGTCTAGTAACTCTTCCTCCGCTTGACTGGAGATAAAACGCGCGACCGCTATGGTCGCAGGTTCGAATCCTGCCTCAGGCATGGATGTGTGTGATGTCCTTAGGTTAGTTAGGTTTAAGTAGTTCTAAGTTCTAGGGGACTGATGACCTCAGATGTTAAGTCCCATAGTGCTCAGAGCCATTTGAACCATTTTGACCGGAGATATCTAGTATCACAACGACTCTAATCGCTGCCTTTTATTTCTGCCATTACTTCTTTGACCTACAGGTTTAACAGTAGGAGCAAAGACTCCCATGCTGCCCTAGACCCTTTCTTTTTTATTTTACACTGTTATTGATATTGGTTCTCGTACATGTTGTACAATACCCATCTTTTCCTATACCTTATACCTAACAGCACTATTCCTATGCAAGTGTCTCGCTTTTTTTAAAAAGTATATTCTAACACCGTTAACTTCTTTTCGTCACCACTGCAGCTGAATAAGGAAACATTTTATCATTTTTGATGTAATTCTCTCTAAGTCACTTTCCTGAGAGTCAGTCATTTCTTTGTGGGGGAGGTACTCTGGCAGGTGGACCTGTATGGGAGTGTCCTCGTTACCAGCTGATGAATGCTGGTGATGGAGCAGCGTGCACGGGTCAGCAGCGGTGGGAAAAACCGGCCGGCTAAAAACGATACCAGTATTTTAGGTCTGAATAACGAGTATTTTTAAGTATTTGTTCTGTTTCGGTTATAACGGGTGATTTTTTACTTTTAATAATTAACGAGTAAAACACCAAAATCTTAATTAGCTGTGGCAGAAGTGCTAAAATTTTTCGTTTCTAAATAAACCTTGTTTTTAAAAAAAGAGAGATTAATTTTTATTCGTAAAATTTCCATTGGTTTGAAATATTGCGTTATTCTAGAAAATGGAAAAAGCAGTCATAGCTATTTTAATAACAATAGCAACAGAAACGCCGGCCGAAGTGGCCGTGCGGTTAAAGGCGCTGCAGTCTGGAACCGCAAGACCGCTACGGTCGCAGGTTCGAATCCTGCCTCGGGCATGGATGTTTGTGATGTCCTTAGGTTAGTTAGGTTTAACTAGTTCTAAGTTCTAGGGGACTAATGACCTTAGCAGTTGACTCCCATAGTGCTCAGAGCCATTTGAACCATTTTTGAGCAACAGAAACGAGCAACAAGCACATGGCATAAGAACTGGTACAGCACTGCTGAGACATATCGTCCCTGTTGCCGCGTGTCGTGGCTTAAGTGTACGTGCAGTGTGGAAGACCCGCCCCCAGCTGGTCTGTACGGTAGTTTCTCGCTGTCGTCGCTGTACGTCTTTTGTATTGCAGATTGGCACCAAAGAGACGTACGATGAAGTATCGTACACAGTTTGCTTTAAAAGATTAATGGTTTGTCTGACATTTGTATGAAATAATACAAGCGGAAGGAAATTGTGGTAACAGTAATAAATTAAAAACTCAATAATAATTCATTCGTAGTATACGACAAAAGTAGAAAGTAGCTGACCTGTGTGTGTGTCCACATAACGTGCTTGCAACGATCCAAAACAGACAAATTAAGAGCAAAAAGAGAGTTCTTAAACCTCAGTTTCCACCCTTTACTGACTATTCGTGCCAAAATGGAGGTATGATCCCCGATTAACACGATTTTTGAGGTGGGTCTCAAAAAATTACAATCAGCAGGACAATACCGGAGATTTCTTGTGGTATTCGATCACTTGCCACATTTGGAGAAAAGCAATTAACAGTGGATGGACAAAGTTTTGTTTTGTTTGCCTATTTAATTTAATATTTTGATTCCATGTACCTCGAAACTGAGAGGAAGAAAATTTTTCAACCTTTTTTCGATTGCTACGTTTATTGTAGGTAATAGGAATAAAAAACCGGAAATCCGATTTTTCAGAAACTGTTATTTTGAGCGGTTGTAACTGTCAGGAAAAAACCGATATAACGGAAAACCGGTTCTTTAAGTGATAACCGCCATCCCCAACATATGGAAGCCGTGAAGGCGGCAGCCGTCAGACGGCCAGGCCACAGACCGCGGGTTGCGGGTTTCGGGTTTCAGGTTGCGTGTTGCAGGTTCCGGATTTCGGGTTTCGGGGTTCCGTTTGCGGGTTGTGGATTGCAGCCCTGCGCTGGCCGGACTTCTCGCCTTAGAGGCAGCGACCGCCCCACACTGTCTGTCTGTTTGTCTGTCCCTGCTGTCAGGGCCAAAGTCACGAGAGACTTGAGGACAGCATTTCAGGTGTCCACGCCAAGGCTAGTAGCCACGTGTCCCGCACTAGATGTGTTCTGTGACGCTTGCTGCGGGCGCGGCTGTGCATCTGACTGATCAGCTCAGACGCTTCCTCGCACCAGTTAAATTAATTGTTACCAATTTTTGTTGCTGTTGCGTATTTCCCACCGTCTTTTTCGTGCGCTAAAGCAAGGACACGTTAGCTAATAATGCCCCTTTCCTACAGAACTCCTGTGTTAGCTTTAGTACTTCTCACTTTGCTCACATCTCAATCTGCGTCCTGTTGCCTCGTTCATTTGTCTGACGCCACTGCTGTATGTCACGGAGTTATGCAGATACAGTTTGTGAAACATTACGATATGCACAGGACTATTGGACACCAGGGAAGGGTTCATGCGTCCAGCGACAGTAAATCCACGGGAGTTACTGCTAAACCTTCAGCGATCACACTGTCAGGCGAAAACCCAACCACATTTGTGGTGTCCGTTAGAAACGACGCTAATTCTGTGTCGGAATGAGAATCGCTAGTTGACTCCCTACTGCTGCGGGGATGCCTTTTGTTAACAGGGGGTCGATCTCTCCCCCCGCCCACTCGCACAGACGCCATGTTCCGTTCAAACACTACTCTCTGTGTCCTGGTAGCAGGCTCCAGCCGTTGCAATGTTAATAGCAGTCAAACTAGATCGCTGTGAATAAAACTACCATTCTCAAAGCACTTGTTGGAGATGGTAAGCTTAGCTTCTTTATTAACACTAAAAATAACAACGCATTTTCCGTAACACGGGACTTTAGGCGCACCTTAAAAGATTTAAAAAACTATTGTTGACTTACAAAAAGAACATACTTCTTAAAGAGGTACTGAGGTGTTAGTAGAGTCGAGAACATTAAAATACCTTTTAGCACACTCTTAGCGACGTCAATACACTTTCAGTACCAAGGAAAGAGGGGTAATCTATGCTCAACCTAAAAAATAAAATTGAAAAATGCAAATACCGTTAATTGTCATTGACGTTTACTCATAACATACTTTTAAAAGAGATACTGATGTGACAGTAAGGTCCTCATTCCGAAAAACTGAATGTAATGTTCACTGAAGAACGTTAAATCTACTACTGACTTACATTTTTCGGTCAAGTTTAGCTCAAAAATTTAAAACAATTACAGAATAACGTAGAAGAACTCATTAGAAACAAGAAATTTTTTTTCAAAATTTTAAAATTTTTCAAAAGGTGGGCACAAAGTATCCCCCCCCCTCACCCCTTTTGGTGTTGCAACTGTTAAATATAACCAAGCTCGGGAGAGCGCTGATTGTCCAATTACAAATGCTTCCCCCGATGCAGAGAGGAAGACTTGTATTCGCGGATCCTGGTGCTCTGGAAACTAGAGACGTTTTCTTGCTGGAGCCTGAGAATTCGACGGTTTCGTTAAGCTCAGAATCTTGTATGATTTTATTTTATTTCATAGCCTAATACTTAATTTAATGACAATTATTGTGTTCCGTCTGTACTAGCCTATCCTGCGCAACTCCCTCCATCTCTGCGTAACTCCTGCAGCCCACATCCTCTCGAACCTCGTTACCGTATTGGAGTTTTGCTCCTCATCTACAATTTCTACCCCCCCCCCCCCCCCTCCCTTTCCCCTCCAATATTCACTCCGTTATCAGACTGACGTTTCCTCGAAGACTCAGAATGCGTCCCATCAACCGGTCTCTGCCTCTGGTGAAAATACGTAGCAAATTTCCTTACTCCACAATCTCACTCACTACCTCCTCATTCATTATTCGATTTACCCATCTAATCTTCAGCAATCTTCTATAGCACACATACTCTTCTTGTCTGAACTGATTATCGGCTACATTTCACTTCCTCACAAGACTGTATTCCAGACATATACCCTTCAAAAGGACTTCATAACAACTACACTACTGGCCATTAAAATTGCTACACCAAGAGGAAATGCAGATGATAAACGGGTATTCATTGGACAAAAATATTATACTAGAACTGACATATGATTACATTTTCACGCAATTTGGGTGCATAGATGCTGAGAAACCAGTACCCAGAACAACCACCTCTTGCCGTAATAACGGCCTTGATACGCCTGGGCATTGAGTCAAAAAGAGCTTGGATGGCGTGTACAGGTACAGCTGCCCATGCAGCTTCAACACAATATCACAGTTCATCAAGAGTAGTGACTGACGTATTGCGACGAGCCAGTTACTCGGCCACCATTGACCAGACGTTTTCAATTGGTGAGAGATCTGGAGAATGTGCTGGCCACGTCAGCAATCTGTATTCAGAAAGGCCCGTACAGGACCTGCAACATGCGATTGTGCATTATCCTGCTGAAATGTAGGGTTTCGCAGGGATGGAATGACGTGTACAGACACGGGTCGTAACACATCTGAAACGTATCGTCCACTGTTCAAAGTGCCGTCAATGCGAACAAGAGGTGACCGAGACGTGTAACCAATGGCACCCCATACCATCAAGCCGGGTGATACGCCAGTATGGCGATGACGAGTACACTCTTCCAATGTGCGTTCACCGCGATGTCGCCAAACACGGATGCGACCATCATGATGCTGTAAACAGAACCTGGATTCATCCGAAAAAATTACGTTTTGCCATTCGTGCACCCAGGTTCGTCGTTGAGTACACCATATCAGGTGTTCCTGTGTGTGATGCAGCGTCAAGGGCAACCGCAGTCGTAGTCTCCAAGCTGATAGTCCATGCAGCTGCAAACGTCGTCGAACCGTTCGTGCAGATGGTTGTTGTCTTGCAAACGTCCCCATCTGTTGAGTCAGGGATGGAGACGTGGCTGCACGATCCGTTACAACCATGCGGATAAGATGCCTGTCATCTCGACTGCTAGTGATACGAGGCCGTTGGGATCCAGCACTGCGTTCCGTATTACCCTCCTGAACCCACCGATTCCATATTCTGCTAACAGTCATTGGATCTCGACCAACACGAGTAGCAATGTCGCGATACGATAAACCACAATCCCAATAGGCTACAATCCGACCTTTATCAAACTCGGAATCGTAATGGTACGCATTTCTTCTCCTTACACGAGGCATCACAATAACGTTTCACCAGGCAACGCCTGTCAACTGCTATTTGTGTATGAGAAATCGGTTGGAAACTTTCCTCATGTCAGCACGTTGTATGTGTCGCCACCGGCGCCAGCCTTGTGTGAATGCTCTGAAAAGCTAATCATTTATATACCACAGCATCCTCTTCCTGTCGGTTAAATTTCGCGTCTCTAGCACGTCATCTTCATAGTGCAGCATTTTTAAAGGCCAGTAGTGTAAATGTACATTAAAAATCACCAAAAATGTTTTGCTCAGAAATGTTTTTCTGCTATTTCCAGTCTGTATTTTAAATCTTCTGTTCTTGGTCGATCATCAGTTATTTGGCTGCCGTAACATTAAAATTCATTCACTAATTTTAATGCCTCATTTCCTACTCTAATTCCCGCGGCATCGACTGATTTACTTCGTCTACATCACATCGCCCTTGCTTTTCTTTTGTTAATGGTGATCTCGTAACCTCTTTTGAAAGCTCGATCGACTTTCTTCCATTGCTTTACTGTCTCTGACAGAATTACAGTGCCATCTTCTCCCTCAACTATAATTCTCGTTCCAAATTTCTGGTTTGTTTCCTTCACAGAATGCTCAAGGTACAGATTGAGTAACGTCTGGGATAGGCTACAACCCTTCTCAGCCACTGCTTCCCTTTCACGTCCTTCGACTTTTGTAACTGATCTCTGGCAGCTATACAAGCTGTAAATAAGCTTTTGCTCCCTAAATTTTATCCCTGGAACCTTCAAAATTTCAAAGACTCTAGTCGGATCAGCATTGTCAAAAGTTTTCTGTAAATGCACAAATGTTGTACATGTCTCTCTTCAACCTGTCTCCTAAGATAAGTCGTGGAGTCCGTCAGTATTATCTTGCATGTTCCTGTATTTCTCCAGTATCCAAGCTCAACTTCCCCAAAGTCGGCTTCCACCAGTTTTTCCGTTGTTCCAGGAGTATATCGTGTCACGGTTTTGCAACCACGACTGATTAAACTGACGGTTCAGTACTGTTGACACCTGTCAGCATCTGCCTAATTTAAAATTAGAATTATTACTTTCTTCCTTAAGTATGAGGATATTTCGAGTGTCTCATACAGGGACTGCACAAAAATATGGAAACGCCAAAAATACAACACATTAATATGCCTAAAACGACGGAGAAATCTTATGGGCACTCAAAACAGCTCCCAGCAGTCTCGGAATGGATAAATACAGGTCCTGTATGGTTTTCAAGGGACTCATTATACCATTCTTACTGAAAGTTCAGGTAACGACGCTGGAGATAGATGACGATCACGCAGTCTTCTCTCCAAAGATGACCACAAAAGCTCAATAGTACTGAGATCTGTTGACTGGTGGCCAGTGGAAATACGAAAATCCTTCGTCGTGCGCACAGAAACAGTCCTACATGACGCGAGCTGTGCCATGTCATCTTGGAACACAGCATCGCCCTCAGGGAACAAACATTCTAACATGGGGATGAACCTGATCAGCCTAGATGGTCACATAATACTTGGCAGTAATGCGACCCTGGCGAGAAACAGTCGGATCCAAAGAATACCACAACATGGCTGCCCAAATAATCACCGAACTCCCGTCGTTTCTCGCACTTTGGACGTAAGCCCAGCCAGAAGTTGGAAGCAGTGTGAAGCACGTCTCATTCGGCCAGCTGACGTGCCTCCATTGCTCCACAGTCTTGGTTTTATAACACCACGTTTTCCTGCTACGGCCATTCGCATCACTAGTGAGTGATTTTGAAATTCCAGGTCGCCGGGCAGTTACATCTTTGTGGAGCTCCCGTCATGTTGTTTTGGTGCTGGCAGGGTTCACAAGAACAACTTTCTGTTCTGCATGACTCTTGCTAGCTGTTGTTCTCTAAAAAAAACTGTCGCGATCACTCAGCACACACTTTCGTCTGCGTTGTGACCTAGCGGGTGATGTTTGTCTGCTGTCCCTGCAAGCAGTATAAATCTCTGATACGGCGCGTCTTCAAAGACTGAATCTTTCAGCTACCTTCGATAAGAAATACACACCATACGATATCGAAAGCTTCATATCGGAATTCACTCAGCTCCGACATAGCGCACTTTCAAGTAAACAGGACACTGTTCTGACCATGGCTGTCTCTCGCACAGAACTTAAGACGCTGCACGGGTGCTGTTCGTGGACAAATAAAGCAGCACAAATTGCAAGCTTGCCATCTGCATTTATGTTTCATTATTAAAGGTATTTTAATTCCGATTCTGCAATTAGAAAGAATTGTGTGTTTTTGTCACCAAAAGCATTTTATTTTATTGAAATAAAACATCGTCATTGGTGGTCTTTTACTTATTTATTTAGCCAGAAGAGCAAATAAACAGCGGTATTACCATACTGTGTTATCTTTAACATAAAAAACTCGCAGTTCTGCAAAACAGTGTGGAATTAACCCAGAATCAACAGTGCAAAAGGAAGAAATAATTTAAAAATGTGCATTTCCTGACGTGAGTGGAAAAACCAGGCATGAAATACCACTGCGGATGACGTAATATTCAACAAAACGGATCGTGTTTGGTGACAAAAAAACACGCATTTTTAGTTGCAAATACTGCATTAAAGTACCCTCAATAACTGTATAGTAATTAAGGACAGTATGGCCACACAAATGAAAATTTTTTGTTGAAGCGTGTATTTCTCCCGATTTTCCATATGCTTGGCCAGCTTGTGCACGTCTTTCATATCTGGTGGAACGTTTTGACATGTCTGGCTCTCGCAAGGAACTCAGTTATTCTGGCGGAATTTCGTCTACTCTAGAGCCTTTAAGAATTCCTGTTTTCGTATTCTCGGTACAAAGCACTACAGAACTTGTGTTGCACTGTTCATCGGCTTTGTAGGGTTCTCTTGTCCACAGTGTCTGCTATTAGCAGCAGGCCTAGTGTGGCCACAGAATCATGCAGGTCCCTCCCAAGAGACTGCCCAGGTGTAAAGCGTTGTACGGGAACCAACCATCAGATGACCTCGTCAGCTGCCACAGAGGACTTGCGTTGGAGCTCAGTGGCAAAAGGAGCCACTGCCGATGGGCGAGCTGCGAGGATAGGAAGTGCAGCACAGCGCAGTCAGAATTGCAGCAGGTTTTGTGGAGTTGTAAGTAATGGTGTGTGGCAATAGATTTGTGGCATTGTAAGTTATGGTGTGTGGCAATAGATTTTGTGGCGTTGTAAGTTATGGTGTGTGGCAACAGATTTTGTGGTGTTGTGACTTACGGTGTGTGACAATAGATTTTGTGGTGTTATAAGTTATGGTGTGTGGCAATGGATTTTGTGGTGTTGTGGGTTATGGTGTGTGGCAATAGATATCGTGACATTGTAGGTTACGATGTGAGGCAACAGGTTTTGTGGCGTTGTAGGTTATGGTGTGTGGCAACAGATTTTGTGGCATTGTAAGTTATAATGTCTGGCAATAGATTTTGTAGCAGTGTGAGTTATGATGTGTGGCAATAACTTTTGTGGTGTTGTAAGTTATGGTGTGTGGCAACAGATTTTGTGGCGTTGCAGGTTATGATGTGTGGCAACCGATTTTGTGGCATTGTAGGTTATGGTGTGTGGCAATAGATTTTGTGGCATTGTAACTTATGATGTGTGGCAATAGATTTGATGGAGTTCTAAGTAATGGTATGTGGCAATAGATTTTGTGGTGTTGTAAGTTATGGTGTGTGGCAATAGATTTTGCGGCTATGTAGGTTATGGTGCGTGGCAATAGATTTTGTGGAGTAGTAAGTAATGGTATGTGGCAATAGATTTTGTGGTGTTGTAAGTTATGGTGTGTGGCAATAGATTTTATGGCGTTGTAGGTTATGATGTGTGGCAATAGATTCTGTGGCATTGTAGGTTATGGTGTGTGGCAATAGATTTTTTGGCATTGTAAGTTATGGTGTGTGGCAATAGATTTTGTGGCATTGTAAGTTATGATGTGTGGCAATAGATTTGGTGGAGTTCTAAGTAATGGTATGTGGCAATAGATTTTGTGGTGTTGTAAGTTATGGTGTGTGGCAGTAGATTTTGCGGCTATGTAGGTTATGGTGCGTGGCAATAGATTTTGTGGAGTAGTAAGTAATGGTATGTGGCAATAGATTTTGTGGTGTTGTAAGTTATGGTGTGTGGCAATAGATTTTGTGGCGTTGTAGGTTATGATGTGTGGCAATAGATTCTGTGGCATTGTAGGTTATGGTGTGTGGCAATAGATTTTTTGGCATTGTAAGTTATGGTGTGTGGCAATAGATTTTGTGGCATTGTAAGTTATGATATGTGGCAATAGTTTTGGTGGAGTTGTAAGTAATAGTATGTGACAATAGATTTTGTGGCATTGTAAGTTATGATGTGTGGCAATAGATTTTGTGCTGTTATAATTTATGGTGTGTGGCAGTAGATTTTGTGGTGTTGTGGGTTATGGTGTGTGGCAATAGATTTTGTGGCATTGTAAGGTATGATGTGTGGCAATAGATTTTGTGGAGTAGTAAGTAATGACATGTGGCAATAGATTTTGTGGTGTTGTAAGTTATGGTGTGTGGCAATAGATTTTGTGGTTTTGTAGTTTATGGTGTGTGGCAATAGATTTTGTGGTATTGTAGTTTGTGGTGTGTGGCAATATATTTTGTGGCATTGTAGTTTATGGTGTGTGGCAATAGATTTTATGCCATTGTAAGTTATGATGTGTGGCAATAGATTTTGGGGAGTTGTATGTAATGGTATGTGGCAATAGTTTTTGTGGCGTTGTAAGTTATGGTGTGTGGCAATAGATTTTGTGGTGTTGTAGGTCATGGTGTGTGGCAATAGATTTTGTGGTGTTGTAGGTCATGGTGTGTGGCAATAGACAATACATTTTGTGAAATTGTAAGTTACGGTGCTTGGCAATAGATTTTGTGGCATTGTAATTTATGACGTGTGGCAATAGATTTGATGACATTGCAGGTGATGATGTGTGGCAACCGATTTTGTGGCATTGTAGGTTTTGGTGTGTGGCAATAGATTTTGTGGCATTGTAATTGAAGATGTGTGTCAATAGATTTTGTGGAGTAGTAAGATATGGTATGTGGCAATAGATTTTGTGGTGTTGTACGTTACAGTGTGTGGCAATAGATTTTGTGGTGTTGTAGGTTATGATGTGTGGCAATAGATTCCGTGGCATTGTAGGTTATGGTATGTGGCAATAGATTTTTGGCATTGTAAGTTATGGTGTGTTACAATAGATTTTGTGGCATTGTAAGTTTGATATGTGGCAATAGATTTGGTGGAGTTGCAAGTAATGGTATGTGGCAATAGATTTTGTGGCATTGTAAGTTATGATGTGTGGCAATAGATTTTGTGGTGTTATAATTTATGGTGTGTGGCAATAGATTTTGTGGTGTTGTAGGTTATGGTGTGTGGCAATAGATTTTGTTGCATTGTATGTTATGATGTGTGGCAATAGAGTTTGTGGAGTAGTAAGTAATGGTATGTGCAATAGATTTTGTGGTGTTATAAGCTATGGTGTGTGCAATAGATTTTGTGGCATTGTAGGTTATGACGTATGGCAATAGATTCTGTGGCATTGTAGGTCATGGTGTGTGGCAATAGACAATAGATTTTGTGCCATTGTAAGTTATGGTGCTTGGCAATATATTTTGTGGCATTGCCATTTACAATGTATGGCAATAAATTTAATAACATTGTAGGGGATGGTGTGTGGCAACCGATTTTGTGGCATTGTAGGTTACGGTGTGTGGCAATAGATTTTGTGGCATTGTGAGTTATGATGTGTGGCAATAGATTTGGTAGAGTTCTAAGTAATGGTATGTGGCAATAGATTTTGTGGTGTATGTAAGTTATGGTGTGTGGCAATATACTTTGCAGCTATGTAGGTTATGGTGTGTGGGAATATATTTTGTGTCATTGTAAGTTAAGATGTGTGGCAATAAATTTTGTGGGGAAGTAATAGTATGTGGCAATAGATTTTGTGGTGTTGTAAGTTATGGTGTGTGGCAATAAGTTTTGTGGTGTTGTAGTTTATGGTGTGTGGCAATAGATTTTGTAGCATTGTAGTTTGTGGGTGTGGCAAAAGATTTTGTGGCATTGTAATTTATGACGTGTGGCAATAGATTTGATGACATTATAGGTGATAGTGTGTGGCAACCGATTTTGTGGCATTGTAGGTTTTGGTGTGTGGCAATAGATTTTGTGGCATTGTAAGTTATGATGTGGCAATAGATTTGGTGGAGTTCTAAGTAATGGTATGTGGCAATAGATTTTGTGGCGTTGTAAGTTATGGTGTGTGGCAATAGATTTTGCAGCTATGTAGATTATGGTGTGTGGCAATAGATATTGTGGCATTGTAAGTGAAGATGTGTGTCAATAGACTTTGTGGAGTAGTAACTAATGGTATGTGGCAATAGATTTTGTGGTGTTGTAGGTTATGATGTGTGGTAATAGATTCTGTGGCATTGTAGGTTATGGTATGCGGCAATAGATTTTTTGGCATTGTAAGTTATGGTGTGTGGCAATAGATTTTGTGGCATTGTAGGTTATCATGTATGGCAATAGACTCTGTGGTATTGTAGGTCATGGTGTGTGGCAATAGACAATAGATTTTGTGCCATTGCAAGTTAAAGTGCTTGGCAATAGATTTTGTGGCATTGTAATTTATGATGTGTGGCAATAGATTTGATGACATTGTAGGTGATGGTGTGTGGCAATAGATTTTGTGGTGTTGTAAGTTCTGGTGTGTGGCAATAGATTTTGTGGCATTGTAAGTTATGATGTGGCAATAGATTTGGTGGAGTTCTAAGTAATGGTATGTGGCAATAGATTTTGTGGCGTTGTAAGTTATGGTGTGTGGCAATAGATTTTGCAGCTATGTCGATTATGGTGTGTGGCAATAGATATTGTGGCATTGTAAGTGAAGATGTGTGTCAATAGACTTTGTGGAGTAGTAACTAATGGTATGTGGCAATAGATTTTGTGGTGTTGTAGGTTATGATGTGTGGTAATAGATTCTGTGGCATTGTAGGTTATGGTATGTGGCAAAAGATTTTTTGGCATTTAAGTTATGGTGTGTGGCAATAGATTTTGTGGTTTTGTAGTTTATGGTGTGTGGCAATAGATTTTGTGGTATTGTAGTTTGTGGTGTGTGGCAATATATTTTGTGGCATTGTAGTTTATGGTGTGTGGCAATAGATTTTATGCCATTGTAAGTTATGATGTGTGGCAATAGATTTTGGGGAGTTGTATGTAATGGTATGTGGCAATAGATTTTGTGGCGTTGTAAGTTATGGTGTGTGCCAATAGATTTTGTGGTGTTGTAGGTCATGGTGTGTGGCAATAGACAATACATTTTGTGCCATTGTAAGTTATGGTGCTTGGCAATAGATTTTGTGGCCTTGTAATTTATGACGTGTGGCAATAGATTTGATGACATTGTAGGTGATGGTGTGTGGCAACCAATTTTGTGGTATTGTAGGTTTTGGTGAGTGGCAATAGGTTTTGTGGCATTGTAAGTTATGATGTGTGGCAATAGATTTGGTGGAGTTCTAAGTAATGGTATGTGGCAATAGATTTTGTGGTGTTGTAAGTTATGGTGTGTGGCAATAAATTTTGCGGCTATGTAGGTTATGGTGTGTGGCAATAGATTTTGTGGCATTGTAACTGAAGATGTGTGTCAATAGATTTTGTGGAGTAATAAGATATGGTATGTGGCAATAGATTTTGTGGTGTTGTACGTTACAGTGTGTGGCAATAGATTTTGTGGTGTTGTAGGTTATGATGTGTGGCAATAGATTCTGTGGCAATTTAGGTTATGGTATGTGGCAATCGATTTTTTGGCATTGTAAGTTATGGTGTGTGGCAATAGATTTTGTGGCATTGTAAGTTATGATATGTGGCAATAGATTTGGTGGAGTTGTAGTAATGGTATGTGGCAATAGATTTTGTGGCATTGTAAGTTATGATGTGTGGCAATAGATTTTGTGGTGTTATAATTTATGGTGTGTGGCAGTAGATTTTGTGGTGTTGTAGGTTATGGTGTGTGGCAATAGATTTTGTTGCATTGTAAGTTATGATGTGTGGCAATCGATTTTGTGGAGTAGTAAGTAATGGTATGTGCAATAGATTTTGTGGTGTTATAAGCTATGGTGTGTGGCAATAGATTTTGTGGCATTGTAGGTCATGGTGTGTGGCAATAGACAATAGATTTTGTGCCATTGTAAGTTATGGTGCTTGGCAATATATTTTGTGGCATTGTCATTTATGGTGTGTGGCAATAGATTTGGTAGAGTTCTAAGTAATGGTATGTGGCAATAGATTTTGTGGTGTATGTAAGTTATGGTGTGTGGCAATATACTTTGCAGCTATGTAGGTTATGGTGTGTGGGAATATATTTTGTGGCATTGTAAATTAAGGTGTGTGGCAATAGATTTTGTGGGTAAGTAAGTAATGGTATGTGGCAATAGATTTTGTGGTGTTGTAAGTTATGGTGTGTGGCAATAGATTTTGTGGCGTTGTAGGTTATGATGTGTGGCAATAGATTCTGTCGCATTGTAGGTTATGGTGTGTGGCAGTAGATTTTGTACCATTGTAAGTTATGATGTGTGGCAGTAGATTTTGGGGAGTGGTATATAATGGTATGTGGCAATAGATTTTGTGGTGTTGTAAGTTATGGTGTGTGGCAATAAATTTTGTGGTGTTGTAGTTTATGGTGTGTGGCAATAGATTTTGTAGCATTGTAGTTTGTGGGTGTGGCAATAGATTTTGTGGCATTGTAAGTTATGAGGTGTGGCAATAGATTTGGTGGAGTTGTAAGTAATGGTATTGGCAACAGATTTTGTGGCATTGTAAGTTATGGTGTGTGGCGTGCCATGCAGCTGGTGTCGTTTGGATTTGGATTGTGCCAGAGAATGGGGTTTACTAGAGTGACTTGGGGCGACATCGAAATCTGCAGAGTATGGTGTGGTTGTGTGAGATATACATAGTGACTCACGTGATTAATTTCGCGTTTCATGAATGATATTCGTGATAAACATTATGATGTGAAGCACATCTAATCATACACAGTTTAAAATAAAAGTCTATTTTTGTGACTAAATGCTAACCACGTACAGCTTTGTAGCTGACTAGTAATTGTTATTCAAGACTGGTAATGTGCTGAGTCGGTCATTAAGGAAGAACAACTTTGACAGAGAGCAGAAGTCTTTTTAAGTGTTCATTAGAGTTTTGTAGTTGTGTATTTCCGTGCTTTGTGCTGGACTGCCTTTCCAATTAAGGCTCGAATCCAGTCGTATATCGGTTGGGATGTACAGTGAGTTCTTTGTTAGACTACGACCCTCGACTCTGTCGGGGGCTTTCTGGAAGTCCAGAGGCGCAGTGTGAACCTGAGCTCCGCTGTCTGCTTCCTTCTGCAGATTTTCAACGCAAGAACCGAGCTCGGTTTCGCATGCCGATTACTACACGGGAGCTGTTCGATGGTTCAAATGGCTCTGAGCACTATGGGACTCAACTGCTGTGGTCATAAGTCCCCTAGAACTTAGAACTACTTAAACCTAACTAACCTAAGGGCATCACACACATCCATGCCCGAGGCAGGATTCGAACCTGCGACTGTAGCGGTCGTGCGGTTCCAGACAGTAGCGCCTTTAACCGCTCGGCCACTTCGGCCGGCTGGAGCTGTTCGATCAGCAGAAAATACGTTATACAGGGGCATAGTATATGTTACACAATTGTGAAAGGTACAGACATCAGTGAGACGGATGTGCAGTTTAGGGTGTCGGCCTGGCGACGGTACTTACAGACTGGAAGGAACTTGTATGAAACGTATTGGTAGTTGCGAATACAAAAAACCATAAAACTGGAATGAAATTTTAACTCTGCAGCGGAGTGTGCGCTGATATGAAACTTCCTGGCAGATTAAAACTGTATGCCGGACTGAGACTCGAATTCGGGACCTTTGCCATTCGCGGGCAAGTGCTCTACCATTTGAGCTACCCAAGCACGACTCACGTCCCGTCCTCACAGCTTTAATTCCACCAGTACCTAGTCTCCTACCTTCCATACTTTACAGAAGCTCTCCTGCAGACCTTGCAGAATTAGCACTCCTGGAAGAAAGGATGTGGGTTGGGTATCTCAGATGGTAGAGCACTTGCCCGCGAAAGGCAAAGGTCCCGAGTTCGAGTCTCGGTCCCTCACAGAGTTTTAATATGCCAGGAAATTTCATATCAGCGCACACTCCGCTGCAGAGTGAAAATTTCATTCTGGTAACATCCCCCAAGCTGTGGCTAAGCCATGTCTTCGCAGTATCCTTTATTCCAGGAGTGCTAGTTCTGCAAGGTCTGCAGGAGAGATTCTGTGAAGTTTGGAAGGTAGGAGACGAGGTACTAGTGAAATTAAAGCTGTGAAGACGGGTCGTGAGTCGTGCTTGGGTATCTCAGATGATTGAGCAGCTGCCCACGAAAGGCAAAGGTCCCGAGTTCGAGTCTCGGTCCGGCACACAGTTTTAATCTGCCAAGAAGTTTGAACCATCAAACTGTAGGAGTGAATGAGGACAATGGAAATTTGTACCAAAGCGGTACTCTGACCCGGACATCCCGATTTAAGCGAGCGGTCAATGTAATCGCTTCGACTATCCCTGCACAACTCATGGCCAGATCCAAACTCCTATACATCGTCGTTCCTGCGTCGCAGCTTGTACGCACATTATGTAATTTCCGAACAGGGGGAGGATATTTTAACTAAAAGTTGTTGCTTGGTATCGGCAGATAAATACGATATTGCATTGCCTGTGTTGTTAAGAAGAACGGCGCATCGACCATTTTAATAATACAGGCATTACGGCATCTATGGGAGGAACTCGGCCTTCTTGGAGGTGGGTGCCACGTGTCATGTTCCTACGACATACGGTAGAGTGACGCTGGGACAGAGGGCACGTCACCAACACCCATCGTTTCCTTTCCTCCATAGAGGAACAAGAACTGGCCTACTTTCTTTCAGTTTCGTGCTCATTTATTTCGATACCTGTTACTTTCGCATCCGTTGAGAAATAACATGTTGCTGCAAGGAGAATGGAGGAAAGCTCTTCCTCTGACGTTGCTGATTTCAGAGGTGAGCGTTAGGCGCTGTAGCAGCGGCAGAGCGGGGGTGGGGGTGAGGGTGGACTAGCGGAGGCTAGAGGTGGGGGCGGCAGCGGGGCGGCGAGTTCAGGCACGTGGCGCGCAAAAGGGCGCCGCCCCCGCAAATGTGTGTCACGGGTTGCGCATCTGGGGGCCGGCTAGCTCCCTGCTCTCCTACTAACCGGGGGACGGCCGCGTCTTGTAGGGCAGCGGCGACTCTGCGAAGGGGGCCGAGAGTCAACTAAAGAAAAATAGCAAGTGCGAACACAGCGAGCTCTGTTCACGGTGTGAACTTAAGTGAGGCGGCGGACAATGCCTGTGGCCGCGTGAGGCCTTTCCCCGGTTACAGGAGAGCTCTGCACCAGGAGTTCGTGATGACCTGTATGCGATTTGTATGTATCAAGTTGGCCATTCTGATAGTTTTCTACCATCTTACAACTGTATATGTTCAAATGTGTGTGAAATCTTATGGGACTTAACTGCTAAGGTCATCAGTGCCTAAGCTTAGACACTACTTAACCTAAATTATCCTAAGAACAAACACACACACCCATGCCCGAGGGAGGACTCGAACCTCCGCCGCGACCGGCCGCACAGTCCATGACTGCAGCGCCTCAGACCGCTCGGCTAATCCCTCGCGGCGTCCCACTACGTGTCTGCGTTACTGTCCGACCAATGTACACAGTCCCTTCTATTAAATGAACTGAGTGTATAAAGTCTTCAAAAGAGGTTATAAGATGAAAGTCAACAAAAGGAAGTCGGTCGACTGAGAGAGAATTAGATTAAAAAATGAGACACCAGTTGTAGTAAGTTGAGTTTTGCTACTTTGGGAGTAGAACAACTGACGGTCGCACGTAGCAAGAGGAGAACCGCACCGGAAATGAGCGCGGAGATGCCCTCGGACGTTGGCGCGCCAGGTACATATAGTCTGCGACCGCGAGCTCGGCTCCAGTTCACCACCGGCAATGGAGGGTGAAGCTTTGACAATGCCAGCCACTCGTGCTGGCGAAACGTCAGTAAAATCATTAGATGAACGTCGGCAGAAGAACCCGAGACAGAAGCCAATAGGCAGTTTGTCAAAGATTAGTTAGTTAGCTAATGAGGAGGTACTAAATTTAATCGTGGAGGATATAAATTTATGACTAAAATAAGGGAACATTTGACAGGCCAAATGGTTCAAATGGCTCTGAGCACTATGGGACTTAACTTCTGAGGTCATCAGTCCCCTAGAACTTAGAACTACTTAAACCTAACTAACCTAAGAACATCAGACACATCCATGCCCGAGGTAGGATTCGAACCTGTGACCGTTGTGGTCGCGCTGTTCCGGACTGTAGCGCCTAGAACCGCTCGGCCACTCCTTCACAGGTCACACCATGAGGCATCGGGGTTTAGTCAGTTTCGTAGTGGAAGCGTAAGGGGTGAGAACTGTAGAGGGGACCGAGACTTGACTGCAGTGAGCAGCCCGCCTTGTGGCCGTGCGGTTCTAGGCGCTTCAGTCTGGAACCGCGTGACCGCTACCGTCGCAGGTTCGAATCCTGCCTCGGGCATGGATGTGTGTGATGTCCTTAGGTTAGTTAGGTTTAAGTAGTTCTAAGTTCTAAGGGACTGATGACCACAGATGTTAAGTCCCATATTGCTCAGAGCCTTTTTTTTTTTTTTTTTTTTTTTTTTTGCCGTGAGCAGCTTCAAATGGGTGTAGGTTGCAGCAGTTACTCAGTGGTGGAAGGTTTTTTTTTTTTTCTTTTTTTTTTTTTTTTGCCGTGAGCAGCTTCAAATGGGTGTAGGTTGCAGCAGTTACTCAGTGGTGGAGGGACCTGCACAGGATAGAGTATCGAGAGTATCGTGAGCAGTTGAATGAAACCAGTCTTAGCACTGAAGACAACAACATCAAACCAGTGTGAATACATGCAGACAGTATGAAACAAAAATTAGCTAGAAAAATTTGAGGTGTTGTTGCAGGCTATCTTGAGGAACAAACTGAGTGTAGAAAGCGACATCCGGAAGCGTCGTTGATGGACACTGCGAGTTAGTTGGTCGGAGAGGCGGACAGAAGCCTGCCGCTGGGCTGCAGCGCAGGCTAGGACCAGTCACCTCTGCCGCTCAGGACGTTACGCGGCGCGGACCACGCCCCCTCGCGGAGACCGCGAGGCGGCAGGCAGCACTGCAGGGTCGCGTCTGCTGCCGAAGAGGCGTCCCAGCGGGCAGACAGGCGTCTGTCCGCACCTCTGACTCTGCTGCCTCGATACGTGACGTTTCCAAAAATAGGTTCCTACACTCAGTCTGTTCCTCGAGACACTCTCTGAAACTCGTCGAAGTTTGTCGCTATATCCTTCTAATCTTTTCACCCTCTGAATACAGGTATCTTTGCCCCATTCGATATTCTCTCGAGGAAGTATGACAAATTTCCATCTGACTGTTGCCCTACTGCTCTTTTCCAAACTCGAGAGAGTCCAAGAATTTAAATCTGTAAACCAGTTGTAGGAACTTCCCTTCAGCCGTGATATCACATTTGTCTTCCCTTCCATTTAACGTGAACGGCCATTTATCTCCATGCTCCTCCTCTGTTGTTCCATACAGACACAGACTGATTTTGGCTGAGACGTTTTGTTCACTAGAGGCAGCTATTACGATGTCCTCAGGCTGATCGAGTGAATCGTTTTCGTCTGTTAATTGCCGACGTCCGGCTTTCAAACTTGCAGCTACGTTGCTCCATTATCTGGTCAATGTACGTTACAGAAAGCAGGGAGCTGAGGCTGCAGCCGTGCTGGACTCCAAGCCTTCTTCTTTTTCTTTAGTTACGGCCTCTGCAGGACCACGGGTAGCACCTTCGTTGACTGGATTTTCCTCCTCTCTTTCGCTCTTCCTCAGAGATCATCAGTATGCTCTTACCTTGTGTGCTACATTAGCCAACCTCTATCCCCTTCGTGTATCCATCTCTCTCATCTATCTCTGGGGTATTACTCGGAGTGCACAGTTTTCTCTCCTTCCACCTTGATCCCCATCTCCATACAGTTCATCCTCAGTTAATCAACCCTCTTGCTGTCATTCTTCCCTTTTGTCCCTCCCATGTCTCGCATACTGTTTTCGCCGTACTGTCCCTATTCACCCTGGTCACATGTTCCATAAAACTTGTTTTTTAATATGATTTCCCCCGATATTGTCCCCATACTCAGCTTAATGTCTGCCCCGGATCTTCATGTCTTGTAAGGAATTCAGCAGATCTCTAATTTCCTGTTCTCACGTTTTTCCTGCAGCGTGTGTACAGGCTCCTGATGTACGAACACAAAACCTGTCTAACTCTGTTTTCCCCTATAGACCACCAGCTCTTAATACCTTTCTGAATGGCTCCTTCAGATATAAAAACGCAGCTTGGAAGTTTTTCTTTATCCCTATAAGTTTTTTGTCTGAGCACACTAAGAATGAAGACAAGATGTTGGGTGCCTCTGCTTTGATGAAAACAATAAAGATATTTATTTATCGATTATTAGCCTGATTGGATTAGGCCCTTAAGGCACTCTCTCACTCTGAGCAGGAACAACACATACAAAAATATTATGCAACAGACACAATAATAATAATTTCCAATAATTAGTAAAAATAATAACTGACTATGATAACAATAGTAAATCTAATAACAATGATAAAGTAATGTTGGCATCAATAACGATATTGATTATTACATAACACTCTCAATAACAATAATTTTCATTATTAATAAAAATTATAATTGGCAATAATAATAATAGAAATGTTAATAATAATAATAAAATAATGGAGGCATTAAGAATTATATTCATTATTTTGGCGCATTTAAAGCCTAGTTCGCTATTAGAAGAAGTGAAATGGACAATATAAGAGAAGGAGACTGAAGTGAAAGTGAGAATGTAGGAAGACAGAGAGGGCATGGAGGACGAGATGAACAGGTAGAGATAGGAAGATGAGATGGACAGAGAGATGGGGGCAGGAAGTAGTGGATACAGAGAGGGCTGGAGGAGGCAATGTGTGCAGTATATGTAACGAATGTTTAAGCAAGTGAGGACCTGGGGAAATGCTAGTCTGTTATGTGTACAAAGCAGTGTGTGTGTGTGTGTGTGTGTGTGTGTGTGTGTGTGTGTGTGTATGTGTGTGTGTGTGTGTGTGTGTGCGTGTGCATGTATGTACATGTGCCTGTGATCTCCTCCCAAACTGATGAATTTATTTCAGCCAAATTTGGCACAGAAACAGCAGGCCTTGCAAGTATCACTGCCATGGGGTTTATAACAGCATAATTCCAATAGCAGCAGAGATACGGGCAAATACATGTGTTTTCCAGCTGCTGGCATATAGGCTGCCCTGCAGAAAAGGCATGTTGTGTGGGAACAGTATCAGCCTGCCAAATCAACCTGTTTTGTGAGGCAGCTTACATCTCAGGGACAAGAAACATTTTCCTGTGTCCCGATATACAGACTGCCCTGCATGACAGGTGTGTTGTGTTGAACTTGTGTTGGCTTGCTTTACATGTCAGCCTGTATATCAGGGGCAAATAAATGATTCTCAAGCACCAGATATGTAGCCTGCCTTTCATGACAGGCATGTTGTGGAAGTAGTATCAGACCACCTGTATTTTCTTTTTTAATTCATTAGTCTTCTGACTTGGTTGATATGGCCCACTATGAATTCCTCCCCTATTCCAACCTTTCAATCTCAGGGCAGCACTTGCAACCTATTATTTGCTCAATGTATTCAAATTTGTGTCTTCCTTTACAGTGTTTTCCTCTACAGCCTCCTCTAGTACTATGGAAGTTATTGGCTGATGTCTTAGATGCCCTATCATCCTGCCCTTCTTGTTCTTATTATTTTCCATGTATTCCTTTCCTCGCCAATTCTGTGGAGAACCTTCTCATTCCTTACCTTATCAGTACACATAATTTTCAACATTCTTCTGTAGCACCACATCTCAGATGCTTTGATTCTCTTCTATTCTGGTTTTCCCACAGTCCATGCTTCATTACCATACAATGCTCTGCTCCAGACATACTCTCCCAGAAATTTATTTCTCATATTAAGGCCTATTTTTGGTACTAGCAGACTTCTCTTGGCCAGGAATGGCCTTTTCAACAGTGCTAGTCTGCTTATTATGTCCTCCTTGCTCCATCAGTCATCGGTGTTTTGCTCCCTAGGTATCAGAACTCCCGAACTTGATCTAATTCGTCACAGCAGTTCTGTTGTTAAGTATGTCACTGTTCTCATTTCCGCTAATTATCATTATTTTCGTCCTTTTTTTCGATTTATTCCAAATCCATATTTTGGTCTCATAAGACTGTGCATTTCATTCAACGCTTTTGTAATTCTTTTTCACTTTTGCTGAGGAGAAGAATGTCATCAGAAAATCGTATTTTGAATTTTAATCCGATTCTAGGACCCTCCTTTTATTGCCGTCATTGAATCTTCGATGTATAAATTGAAGAGTAGGGTCGAAAGATTATATTCCTGTTTTACACCCCTTTTAGTCCGAGCACTTCATCCTTGGTCCACCAGTGTCACTGTTCCTCTTCGTTCTTGTAGATATTACGCATTACTTGTTTTTCCCTATAGCTTATTCTTTTTTTTCTCAGAATTTCAATCATCTTACACCATTTTACATTGTTAAACGCTTTTTGCATATCGACAAACCCTATGAACATGGCTTGATTATCCTTCAGTCTGGCTTCCATTATCAAACGCATTGTCAGAACTGCCTCTCTGGTTCCGTCGCCGTTCCTAAAGTCGAACTTACAGTCAGTAACAGGTCCTCAATTTTCTTTTGCATTCTTCTGTCTATAATTCATGTCAGCAACTTCGATGTATGAGCTGTTAAGCTGAATGTGCGATAATTCTCACACTTGTCGGCTCTTGTTATCTTCAAAATTGTGTGAATGATGTTTTTCCGAAACTCTGCTGGTATATTGCAAGTCTCATACATTCTACACATCAGCGTGAACAGTTGTTTTGTTGCCACGTTCCCCAATGATATTAGGATGTTAACGACCCCCTCTGCCTCATTTGATCTTAAGTCATCCCAAGCTCTTTTAAATTATGATTCAGATGCAGGATCTCCCATCTCTTCCTATCGACTCCTGTCTCTTTCTCTATAGCGTCTTCAGACAAGTCCCACCCCCCCCCCCCCCCCCTCCACTCAGAGATCGATTGCACACTTAATGTACAACCCTTGCTTTTAATTTCACCGAAGGCTGTTTTGAGTTTTGTATGTGCAGAGTCAGTCCTTCCGATAATCATTTCTTTTTCGATTTCTTCTAATTTTTTGTCTTAGCTTCCCTGCACTTCCTATCTATTTCATTCCTGTTACTTGTACCATATTTCTGTATTCCTGAGTTTTGCTGCTTTATTGAAGTATACTGTAGGGACTACACGTGCCGATGAACATGGTAGGGACAGGTTGAGAGCAGAGGATGCACAGAGCAAGGGGGAGGAGGAAATAGACGGATAGAGGGGTGGAGGGGAAGATGCAGGAGGCAGGTGGAAGGTACAGTGGCGCGCACGTGGAAAAGGAGGAGGTTGAGATGGAAAGTGAGAGTGCGAGGAGGGTACGGTCAGAGGGAGGAGGGAACAAGATATGATCAGAAAGAGGGGGTGGAGGAAGCAGACAGAGAGGGGAAGCAAGAGATAAGAGACAGAGGAGACGGGGGCGGGAGGATGGGGTGGACAGACAGAGGGAGGAAGAAGTGGATACGAGAGGAGGACGTGTCCTCAAAGTCAGACTGGCTCCCGAATCATTGACGCAGAATTATATGCGGACACTGGAGCAGATGAGACTTTCACCCGGTGTTAGATTTCTCGTCTGTTCAGATCCTTTGAGCGCCCTTTGCTCTCTCCAACGATTGTATCCAGCCGATAAAGGAACCCACGACGCCCTCCTCCAACTACAGCGACTGAGGAAGCAAGTGTCTTTCTGCTGAGTACCAGGGACGCGGGAATTCTGGGGAATGAAAGGGCTGATCGAGCAGCCAAGGAGGCGTGTCGTGACCGTCAGGTCTTTCAGTGTGCTATCCCACCGCATGCCCTCACCTCACTGCTGAAGTATAAAGTCCCGTGTCGTTGGGAACATGAGTAGCTAGAAGTGATCGACACCAAGCTCCGTGTCATCAAGCCCACAACTCGGCCGTGGCGTACTTTCTTCCAACCACGTCGACGGGACGAGGTCATCCTTACTCGTCTTCGCATCGACCACAGCCCTATGACGCATGGATTTTTACTCCGGCGAGAGGCCCCTCCGATGTGTGGTGCTTGTGGCGTGCAGATCACGGTGCACCACATTTTGTTGGACTGCATTTTATTTGCTGACCAGCGGACTGCAGCGGATTTGCCGGCGGATCTGCAGTCTACTTCATGCAATGCTCAAACGAAAGTGGTTCGCGTTTTAAAGTTCTTTGAATTGTCCCACATTTTTAACAAGACTTTGGGGAGATATTTTTAACGTGTCAAATGGGTGGCTGGCTCACACAAATTTTTTCGTAACTGGTCAGCCAGACACATTTCCAGTTGCTGTCCTTTTAGCTCTTTTGTGGTTTGTTTTCCCTATTTTAATTTCTTGATTGGCTATCTTGCCTCCTCTTTGGTTTTAGTGCATGTGAGAGTGCCTGTGTGATAGTCATTGTGTGGTCGTTTCGTGTGCTTGCGTGTACGACAGTTTTTGTTCTTATCCACATTCGTTTGTTTTCATCGATGTCAGGGCGCTGATAACATCGCCGTTGGGCGCCCATAAGATCCCAAACCACACACACACCCACACACGAAAGGAGGAGGAGGGGGTGGAGGCGTGTTCAGTACATGTGGGCAAAACCGGGGGGAAAAGGCTAATTTTACCAATTTTTTGAGGAAGACTGCTCGATAGTCGGGTTCTTGATACAGAAAATGATTTAGAGAACATGGCAGTGTTGTGTTGTTGTATAGAGAGGAATTTATTTTGTTCAGAACGAGTTTTTCTGCTGTGTTGTTCAGATGGTTGTTGAAGATAGATAAGAGGGAGTGGAATGGCTGAAAAGACGATAGTGCAAACACAGGGTATGATAACCTCTACGCTTATCGCCACGTAATTGATAATAGTTCGTAGGCAGGAGTGGTGTGATCGAAGTAGTGTGCGTCATAAGAGTATCGCACACGAGCATTCGTCGCCAGTCCCAGCCGGTATGAGTACTCACATTTCTGTGCTGTTTAGGATTAAGTGTGGATGAGATTCTCTGATCTAAGGATTAATAAGTCTTTTGTGAGATTCTAAGGCAGTTTACGTTCTAGACAATTTTCATACGTATGATCTCCGCCCATTCTAATAGTGCAAGTAGGTCAGCATGTACGGGCTGGATGGGTGCGAGCAGGTTTGTGGGCCTTGCACTTAGTTATAACTGAATGTCGTCAGCATGTAAATAATATTGGCAATGGGAGATAATACCCTACACATCATTAAATACGATAAGAAAAGTAAAGGGACCAATACTGGTTCTTACGGGACCCCTGATACTACATTGTACCATTGTCACCTCTTCGTCCCGATAATTACCCACTGTTGATGGGCTGTAAGGTACGAGTGGAACCACTATACAGCACTTGAGGAAAGGTTTTGATTTCAGAGTTCAGCAAGTAGAATGTCAAAGTTGAGAGAGTCGAAAGTTTTGTTGGAATCCAAAAAGCATATAATAGTCGCCTTTTGTCTGTCCATGTCTTGTTTCAACCTGAAAGTCACTTTTATAAGAGCAATCGTCGCGCAGCAGTTTGTACGGAAACCAGACTGGTGTTCATCTAGAAGGCTATTTGGTGTTACGTAATTTATAATCTGATAGTGAACTATTTATTCCAGAGCCTTAGACGACGCTGTCAGAATGGAAATGCGACTGTAGTCAGAAGGATCTTTGGCAGGTTCCTTTTTGGGTGGAGGCTTTGTGAGTCACAGCTTCCAGCGTTGAGAAGATACTGAAGTTCAAAAAATGGTCCGTTACTATGGGCTGTAGCGGATCGACGAGGAAACTGGTCATTTGCATGTGATATTGCCGTGTCCTGCAGCTGGCGAATGAATTCGTGCAATTGGCTTCCAGGTCACGTTAAGGCTTACGGGCTCCAGAGAATAATTTTCGTTTGCACCAACCGCTGATACTTAAAGCGAATCGATGGTATCCGTCTAGATCTACATCTACATCTACGTACCTACTCCATAAACCGCCGCTGCCACGACTACCAGTCTTTTTACTTTCCTGTTCTACTTGGAAGTGGAGCGAGAGAAAAAGGCTCCGAGCCATAATTTCTCCTATCTTATCTTTATGTTCTTTACACGTAATGTACGTTGGTGGCAGTAGAATCGTTCTACAGTCAGCTTCAAATGTCGTTTTCTAAACTTTCTCAACAGTGTTCCTCGAAAAGAGCGTCGCCTTCCTCCAGTGATTTCTATTTGAGTTCCAGAACCATCTCCGTCATACTTGCGTTTGTTCGAACCGAACGGTAACAAACCTAGCAGCCCGCGTTGAATGTTTGTGCATTGCTCAAGAAGATGTAGGCGTGGCGAAATACTCTTTTAGATTTTGTTCCCATTTCGTAAATTCATTTGAAGTGCGATGCTTGTATTCACAAACCACGAGAAAATCGCAAAATAAGGTCTCAAAATGTGGCATGGAAGTTATTTTCTCATAGAAGCTTTTTGTCTAGCCATACTGACAAAGGAAATGAGATGTTGGGTGGTTCTGCTTGGGTGAAACCAATACACACAAAGATACTCTTCCCATTCCATAAACTGACTGGGAATACGATTCTTGTACCTATAAACTAGGGGGAAATCACAAAATAATAGCGGCTAGAAGATACGTAACAAAATTGATGACTCAATTAACCCGCTAATCCCATACAAAACCCTACGAGAAAATCTCTGCCGCCGCGATCTGCCCGCGACACACTTGCGGACAGCACGAAAGAGAGTGTTTCAGAGCAAGCAAAGGACAAGCAGCACGCAGGCGTACAAGCACCCATTCTTCCGACACTCCACCCGTGTGTGGGAGGCGTAGAATATACGGTACGATATAAAGTGGAGGTCAAGCAGCTGAAGTATCGGAAACTCTGTCTGGTATACAATAACGGGAAACGTTTCCAATGCCAGCAGCTTCGTCACTGTTCGTCAACTCAGTTACAACATCATGTCACATAATCGAAACCAACTCGTTCACATACCATCACGGCCATGAACTCTTACCTTTTATTTGATATCTACGCCATTTGCTGTATTACGAGTATTTTGCACATTTAGCCCTTGCTGGGCGATCAGTGTTAACTCTTTGGATGTAAATCTTAGCTACTCACATGTTTAATGACATGTCGGCCTCTACTGACTCGCCACTCAGCGTAACACGCCTTCCCGACACCAGCTTGTTTACATAACCTACCGTACCACACGTTGTTTAATGTACAGCACAGCCCCCACTGACTGTTAGTCACAGCACGGCAAAGTCTGTCCACACGCCGTCCATAACCGACGCCTGTGTTCCAGATCATAAGACTCGCCACTTCAGTAGCATGTCTCACTACCTTGCACACCCCCGCCATCATCACCGCATTTTCGTTCTCCGCCATGGTTCTGTGCGGTGCTGAAAAGTGGCCAATGCGGACGAAACAACGAGACTAGAAACTTTTGAGATGTGGTCGTGGCAGAGGATGGGAATAATAAGTTGGATGGGAATGGAGAAAAGTGAGGAGGTACTGGAAAGAGTGGGAGAGGCCAGGCAGTTACTGGCTGTAATAAGAACTGGACCTACATTAAGACAGAAGGAGGGTCTTGTAGAAAATGGTCTTAAAAGGGTATCTGTGACAGAAGAAGCGGCGAGAGAGGAAGAGTTTTCTGATTCTACATTATGTGCTCTTCGGCATTGTGTAGCGTTACGCCTATGTAGGCGAGCTAGTCGGCCCCCAGTACTGGCACGAGGTGAGGTGAATTTGTTGTACGGTTGAAAGGGTACAGTACCGCCCGACATTGAAAATAGGTACAACATACTTCATTATCTTTGTCAGAACAACACATTTTTTTGTAAAATAACTCAATTTCAATTAATACAGCAAAGCCGGATACCAGTGTGGGAAGAATGACAATGTATTTATTTAATTGATCACATGTGCACTCCCACAAAATAAATCCCTACATCCAGTTTGGTGAGATCTGTGAAATGAACGAATGTATGGTCGTCTGCTAACCGCAGATAGTGAATGTGAATATATGATCATCTTTCAGACGATCCTTTGGCCACCTTTGGTGGGACCAAAGAGATGAAATTTACCTGAGCTTTGAGCGCCTGAAATGTGGCTGACCAATACGGTAGCAAGGTGCTCCCCCACTTCGGCAGAGGTGCGAGAGGACCTGAAGAATGGCCATGTTTCGGCACTCTGTTGCTGGATCTTGTGCTGTTAAGACCTGTCTTAGGTGTGCTCCGTAAAGACAAAAGAGTGGAGACATGGTATGCATGTGGAATATTTAAGAGTAGTTTGAAATAATAATTTATCTATTTCAGGAACTTTTGTGGGGAGAATTAAATGTCAGGCAGGTAATATTAATGGGATCGTAGTAATCTTCGGAAGTGACCAACGGTCACAATGAAACCACGTGTAGCAATAAGTCGAAATACTACCGTGTGCTTAAGTTAAGCTGAATTACTAGCGTGTGTACTATAAGTTGAAATATTTAAGAAATAGCGTGTGCAGGACTTGAAATTAGAGGCGAGTACTTCCACGTGGTGAGTACTGTGTGAGTCTCAATCTGTGTATGAGACAAAGGATAAAGAGAAGTACTCGTCCATGGTATCAGTTGAGGACTCGTGTGTGTGATGAATATGTTCTTAATATCACTTTGCGTGATATGTTTCCGTGTGACGCTTGATTCAAACTATAATACTCTGAGAGAGAAACAAGGTGAGTCAGCCGTCTATCCAGCAACGCCACTTGGCTTGCATTGCACAGGAAGACGTGCATATATCTCCAGAGTTCATAGTAGGAAAGTAGAATTACGAAGTGGGGCAGTGTTGTGTGAAACTGGGATAAATATTAATTGAAGTGGGAAAACTGAAAGTGATAATGTTGTGACTATTCCCTGTGTTGTATTTCATGTTGTAGTGTGGTGTATGTCATGTAATTTAAGTATGTGTGGTTTGCATGGGAGAGTAGCTAGGTAGTTTCAGAGGTAGTGGGTTATGCTTGTTCCTTCTGTACCGCTCGGTCTGGAGGAAAGTTTCGTGATGATGATTGTGAGAGTCGAAGTGTGAGATATAATAAAAGATCCACCATCCTATCCAGAAAGTGCACTGTAGCGTTTAATAATTACGAGACCATAAGGTAGAGAATCACCAATGTAAAGCCATGCCCACTGGGCGGTATTTCTCATGTGTTATTGTTGTAGGTTATAGAATTTGTGTGTTTAGGTTATAGAATTTATCGGAATAAATAAGATAGTGAAAAGAAAAAGATTGGTGGCCTTTTCCTTCGAATTGTATGTTGCCATGATATCCAGAATTTATAATGTGTGCGCCACTCATATTCAGTGTGATGGCCAGGTGTTGATAAAAGCCGTTAAATAAAAAAAGAAAATGTGGTATTGCCAGTGCGTAGTGAACAGTCAGAGTTCTGTAAATTACTGACAGTCAGATGTGCGTTTCCGTTGCGTATTATTCATACAGGAGGATAATTTGTAACTTAATTGCGAGTACGAGAGTTCATGTTACTCGATAAATAAGAATGAAACCACTCCCTTGGCAGACCACTCATCTTGCAGGCCAGACTGCTTGATGCCACAGTATGAGCAAGGCATGTGGGTGCCTCTCACGGTGAACGCTAGAGGGCCCACGTGTCAGGGCTGGGTGACCGGTACGAGCGAGTCGCATATAAATCGTCCGCAGAGAGTGCTGAATGAAATCACGACGCTCGAGAGACGCTTACTGGAATATTTACAGTAGGATCTTGTCCACAGCCCAAAAACTACCTTTGATGAGTTTTTAGATATTATTGAAAAACATGAACAGGCATTGAAATTCAGTCCTCGTAGTGAGAACAGCAGGCAGGGAAATGGGAACCAGAACAGGCGCAATAGTCATATCCATAATAATTATAACGGCCACAACAGAAATAATTATCGTCGTAATAATAATTTTCAAGGGGGAAAAGGAAACGGAAAATTTCATAATGGAATTCAAAACTGGGAACAAAGATTTGAGAAGCAGCACCCTCATGAAGTGCAGTGTCAGAACACAAGGTCAGGAAATTAGAGATAGCCACATCTCAGGTCTGGAGCAGACGAAGTAAACCGGCAATCAAAAGGACAAGTTATTGTAGTGCTACCACCATTTAGAATATGGAATGTTAGTTTTGTGCAATATTCGGAGCACAAGTTACAGCCAGGTGCGAGCCGAATTGCAGTAAGTTACGCATTCCAGCAGTTGCGAAGGCAAATAGAATCCACAGGGGTGTAGAACTGCCAGAGAGGACGCACACAGCAGTTTCAATGGCGCAAGTCACAGGCGGAAGAGGGCCACTGGCCAACCTAAGTGTTATGCATACGTGACGCGAAGCATCGCGTTAGCAAAACAGAGCAACACAGCCGAGTGTAAATAGGTGCCATTTTCTAATTAAATTCATTCGAGTGTGGCAGCTCTCCTAGACGGTGGAGTGTGCCTCACCACTGACCTAAATGCAGCAACAGATGGGGCGACAGCGTCCCAGTCCACAATGGGTAGTTGGTTCGACCCTCTGAGGCCGACGTGGGCAACACAGCCAGCCAGCAGTGGGCCAGTCTTCAGCTCACTACTGCGGGCATTCGTCTTGGCCCGCGACACATGCCAGAGACTTCCAAGGCGAGGGCTGCAGATTCGGACACCGAATCGTGAGTGGTCATTGTCACCACGTTCTCAGCTACGCCAGTGGGAAGAAGCAGCAGCGGGGATGGCCTACGGCTTCTGGTGGAGCAGTGCGGATTCAACAGGGATGGTGGCCACTGAGTCAGCTGCTGGTGCAGCCATCCTGACATAATCAGAACTCTGCAGCTGGCATACAAGGCCAGCACGACACAGGGTTTCGTTGCACAGACTGATGGGGTGCTTCCTCAGCATTGCGGGGCCTGTGATGCACACCGAGATGAACGGAGCACTGTAGTGGCAATAAATAAATCATTTGGAAAGTTCTCGCTGAGTTTTAATACAATGGCTCCTGGCACCCATCCACTACATTTGGTGTCTTACCTCTACATTTGGTCATCCTGGTACATTTGGTGGCAGAAATCGCCATAACATTATTTTAAAAATTCTGTGGTTGTAAAAAATTTGGCAAAGCAGCCACAAATGTTGGAGGTTATAAGAAATAAAAATTAAATTTGCGATGATTTTAAGCAGAGCAAGCAGTATGGTAAAATGTGTAGAGGTGTTTGATAATGATGACGTCGGTCTGAAAAATTTATTTTGTGAAAGGGAAGTGAATAATAAAACGAATGTTTGTTTGCTGAAAGATTAGGTGATCAGAAGAGAATCTGAAGTGGATCTGAATTTGGTGGAGGTGCCGGCCGAAGTGGCCGTGCGGTTAATGGCGCTGCAGTTTGGAACCGCAAGACCGCTACAGTCGCAGGTTCGAATCCTGCCTCGGGCATGGATGTTTGTGATGTCCTTAGGTTAGTTAGGTTTAACTAGTTCTAAGGGACTAATGACCTCAGCAGTTGAGTCCCATAGTGCTCAGAGCCATTTGAACCACCTTTTTTTTTTGGTGGAGGTGGAATTTATGACGTATTCTGACGAGGCACTAGGAAGTAGCAAGAATTGCCGTGCGGTGTGGCAGTGTGGTTTGAGGCGCCATGTCACTGATTGCATGGCCCTCCCACTGGAGGTTCGAGTTCTTCCTCGGGTATGGGTGTGTGTGTTTTTCTTCGTTTAAGTTAGTTTAAGTAGTGTGTAAGTCTAGGGACCGATGACTTCAGCAGTTTGGTCCCTTAGGAATTCACACACATTTGAACATTTGAACAAGTAGCAACAATTTCCAGTAATTTAGATGAAAGTAATATTTATGAGTTTGTGTTGGAGGAAGTAGGTGAAGCTATCAGTGAAGGCGGCGAAGCTGTAGCCTCGCCAGCCAGAGATGAATTTTCTGTTGTATCAAAGGAAGTACTTGAAGCTATTTTGAGGGCAGCGCAGCAATAGTCTCGTCAGCCGGTGGTGAATTTTGTTATGCATCGGTGGACGTGGGTGATACATTGTTAAAGAGAAGTAAAGGTGATATTTTAGGTGCTGATGTTGCGAAGGTTGAAGCTATTGATCTAGATGTATGGAAGGAAGGAGTTTGTGCATCTATTTCTGTTGATGGAAGTGAGCCGTTTGCTCCTGATGAGAACATGAGTTTTGAGTAAATGTTGAAGGATGAATATGAAGATGTGTTAGACGGTATGTTAATGCATAAAGTAGCGGAGGCGTCTGGTACAGAAGAAAATATGAAGGAGAAAGGGTTAGACCCTTGTATGGAGCAATCCAGGTGTAGTGTGACTTCTAATGTGGAGAAATGCAACAGAGCAGTCTGTATGCTGCATAGCCGGAGGTTGAATGAGTTAATGATGGTGTTTTCTATGGAGGGCGTTGACACTACCCGTACGACCCATGAAGCGGGAAGCTCTGCATAACACAGTTAGTTGTATTATTTACGTAAGAGTATAAATCGTACTGTACGTAAGATTTAGAGAGAAATTTCGCGGGGCTATTTAAAGGTGTTACTAGTAGTATGTTTGATGGGTTTTTCGTGTGATATATGTAGTTTATTAGTATTTATCATTCGCACAAAATTTGGTTCGTGGAGGTTGTATGCAAAATATAAGGTTAATTATAATAATATTATTATATTATATTAATATTATATATATATAATATATATATGTCGGTTGATTATATAATTTATGATATTTTGGTTCGAATCCTGCCTCGGGCATGGATGTGTATGATGTCCTTAGATTAGTTAGGTTTAAGTAGTTCTAAGTCTAGGGGACTGATGACCTCAGATGTTAAGAGTCACAGTGCTCAGATCCATTTGAACCATTTTTGTTATTTTGGAAGGGTTTTGAATAGATTTATGCATGTAAAATTACGGGAGTAAGTTTGGGACGAATCGTATTTTAATGCAGATTAGAGTGAACATTTGCTGAATTTATGATGCGTATATCTGCCTTGTTGAAAGGAAAGGTAAATGGGCAATTTCTGCAAAGGGTAGTATTAGTTTTATAATTTCTAATTAGAAGTGGTAAAATTATACAGAAATGATAAAATGTTAGTTGATTTATGGTGTCGGACAAATTTCATAGAATGAAAGACGTTTTCTAGTGGAATACAGACAGAATCTTCGAAATGTCGAACTGAACCAAGTGTTTTGCCAGTGCTATAAATCAATTTTTGCTTGCTGTCCTGTTCGAGAACGTGTCGATTGCACTGGGGATGGCATTCAGTGGCCGATCTATGTGGATTTGAGAAGTTTTATGATTATCGTTAACTACACCACAGTCGCTTTTCGATGCCTATCGTCCTTCAGTACTGGCTGCGTTTGTGGATTAACGCATGTTTGGCACAGTACGTGGCCAAGGTCGTCAAGTAATTCTGCAGAGATGCTGGACTGCGGACCATCAAAAGTTCGACGCTAGAAAACCAGTCACGTGCCGTGTTTGTGCTAGTGAAGTGCTATGATGTGATCAAAGCAAACAAGTGTTATAAAAAGGGCGCAAAAGCGCTAAAGACGTTTGAAAAGATAAAGATGACTCTAGAATTTATTTAAATTTAAGTGTTTATTTTCGCAGTTAATTAATATGGCATAATTTTATAGTTTGTGTTACTTTTAGAAAATTTAAGCTGATAATATGACGTATCCTAGGACTTACATGCTGTTTCATACACTACCACGAAGTACTTACACTATTGTTCTGACAAGCAAGTATGGTATTCTGTTTGTTATGTTATGTATGCATTTATTATGTTACATATGTATGTCAAATTTGGCGTGACTTAATGCGCCAAATTAGCAGTTAATGTGCCACATTAAGTGGAGGCGTGTAACGTTAAGGATATTTAGGTGAGCTAAATCGGCGGAGGTGAGGTGAATTCGGTGTACGGCTGAATGCTAGCGCGCCCCGTCCCAGGCACCCCGCAGCAGTTCCGGCTTCCGGCTAAGTGACCGGTAGGATCGAGTACAGCAGCAAAGGACCGGATGTGGGTTAATCCTAGCACAGGTAATTTTGCGGACGGATAGTCACTTAGGAGGATGGATGACGCACCAAGAAATGGCGGAGTGTCAGATAGACTTAAAGATGGCTAAGTTATAGCTCCCTGAACTTCGACAATAAGTCGAGGTTACATATTAAAGCGAATCTGAATACGTCTGCGATCTCAGAAAAATTAGGCACATCCAATGACACAGCAATAATCTTTAAAACTACAGAAGTTAATATTTTACAGTGAACAGATATTTACACAACGAACCTCTGAATTGGTTCAAATGGCTCTGAGCACTATGGGACAACATCTGAGGTCATCAGTCCCCTATAACGTCGAACTACTTAAACCTAACTAACCTAAGGACATCACACCCATCCATGCCCGAGGCAGGATTCTACCTGCGACCGTAGCGATCGCGCGGCTCCAGACTGAAGTGCCTAGAACCGCTCGGCCACCCCGGCCGGCGAACCTCTGAATTAACAACTTTTTAATCGCTTCATATGCTTACCATAATCGATATCTCAGGTGATAGGATTGGACAATAGCTATCATCCATGAAAGCTACGTAACTGTATCTATTATATTTATTGATTTCTTACGTCTTTTATATCTTTTCCTTCATGCAAATGTTTGTCAGAACTTCGTATTCACCACATTTGCGCAGTAAATGAACACAGCATCAATACCTCATATTCTGCCCTTCTCCTATTAAGGAACTTTGTTTTCTGTCGTTGTTGTTGTGGTCTTCAGTCCAGAGACTGGTTTGATGCAGCACTCCATGCTACTCTAACCTGTGCAAGCTCCTTCATCTCCAAGCACCTACTGCAACCTAAATCCTTCTGAATCTGCTTAGTGTATTCATCTCTTGGTCTCCCTCTACGATTTTTACCCTACACGCTGCCCCCTAATGCTAAATTGGTGATACCTTGATGCCTCAGAAAATGTCCTATCAACCGACCCCTTCTTCTAGTCAAGTTGTGCCACAAATTTCTCTTCCCCCAGTTCCATTCAGTGCGTGATCAACCCATCTAATCTTCAGCATTCTTGTGTAGCACCACATTTCGAAAGCTTCTATTCTCTTCTTATCTGAACTGTTTATCGTTCATGTTTCACATCCATGCACGGCTACACTCCATACAAATACTTTCAGAAACGACTTCCTGACAGTTAAATCTACAGTCGATGTTAACAAATTTCTCTTCTTCAGAAACGCTTTCCTTGCCACTGCCAGTCTGCATTTTACATCCTCTCTATTTCGACCATCATCGGTTATTTTGCTCCCTAAATATCAGAACTCATCTACTACTTTAAATGACTCATTTCCTAATCTAATTCCCACAGAATCACCCGATTCAATTCGAATACATTCCGTTATCCTCGTTTTGCTTTTGTTGATGTTCGCCTTAGAGCCTCCTTAGAAGACACTGTCCATTCCGTTCAACTGCTCTTCCAAGTCTTTTGCTGTCTCTGACAAAATTACATTGTTGTCGGAAAACCTCAAAGTTTTTATTTCTTCTCCAGGGCCTATTCCTAATTTTTCTTTTTTTTTCCTTTACTGCTTGCTCAATATACAGATTGAATAACATTGGGGATAGGCTAAAACCATGTCTCACTTTCTTCCCAACCACTGCTCCTCTTCCATGCCCCTCGGCTATTGTAACTGCCATCTGGTTTCTGTACAAATTGTAAACACCCTTTCGCTCCCTGTATTTCACACCTGCCACCTTCAGAATTTGAAAGAGGGTATTGGAGTCCACATTGTCAAAAGCTTTATCTAAGTCTACAAATGCTAGAAACGTAGGTTTGCCTTTCATTAATCTATCTCCTAAGGTGAGTCTTAGGGTCAGTATTGCCTCACGTGTTCCACCATTTCTACGGAATCCAAACTGATCTTTCTCAAGGTCGGCTTCTACCAGTTTTTCCATTAGTCTGTAAGTAATTCGTGTTAGTATTTTGCAACCGTGACTTGTTAAACTGATAGTTCCGTAATTTTCAGACCTGTCAGCACCTGCTTTCTTTGGGATTGGAATTATTATATCCTTCTTGAAATCTGAAAGTATTTCACCTGTCTCATACATCGTGCTCACCAGATGGAGGAGATTTGTCATGGCTGGCTCTGCCAGCGCTATCAGTAGCTCTAACGGAATGTTGTCTACTACCGGGGACTTGTTTCAACGTAAGTCTTTCAGTGCTCTGTCAGACCATTATCATATCTCCCATTTCATCCTCATCTACGTCCTCTTCCATTTCCATAATACTGCCCTCGAGTACATCGTCCTTGTAAAAACCGTCTATATACTCCTCCTTCGCTGAGGACTGGTTTTCCATCTGAGCTCTTGATATTCATACCGGTGGTTCTCCTTTCTCCAAAGGCCTCTTTAATTTTCCTGTAGGCAGTATCTATCTTACCCATAGTGATATATGCCTCTACATTCTTACATTTGTCCTGTAGCCATTCCTGCTTAGACATTTTGCTCTTCCTGTCGATCTCATTTTTGAGACGTATTTACTCTTTTCTGCCTGTTTCATTTACTGCATTGTTATATTTTCTCCTTTCATCAATTAAATTCAATATCTCCGCTGTTACTCAAGGATTTCTACTAGCCCTCGTCTTTTTACCTACTTGATCCTCTGCTGCCTTCACTATTTCATCTCTCCTTCGTCTATAGCACCACATCTCAAATGCTTCGACTCTCTTCTGTTCCGGTTTTCCCACAGTCCATGTTTCACTACCATACAATGCTGTACTGCAGACGTACATCCTCAGAAATTTCTTCCTCAAATTAAGGCTGGTATTTGATATTAGTAGACTTCTCTTGGCCAGAAATGCCTTTTTTGGCATAGTGAATCTGCTTTTGATGTCCTCCTTCCTCCGTCTGTCATTGGTTATTTTACTGCCTAGGTAGCAGAATTCCTTAACTTCATTGACCTCGTAACCATCAATCCTGATGTTAAGTTTCTCGCTATTCTCATATCTACTACTTCTCATTACCTTCGTCTTTCTCCGATTTACTCTCAAACCATACTGTGTACTCATTAGACTGTTCATTCCGTTCAGCAGATCATTTAATTCTTCTTCACTTTCACTCAGGATAGCAATGTCATCAGCGAATCGTATCATTGATATCCTTTCACCTCGTATTTTAATTCCACTCCTGAACCTTTCTTTTATTTCCATCATTGCTTCCTCAATGTACAGATTGAAGAGTAGGGGCGAAAGGCTACAGCCTTGTCTTACACCCTTCTTAATACGAGCACTTCGTTCTTGATCGTCCACTCTTATTATTCCCTCTTGGTTGTTGTACATATTGTATATGACCCGTCTCTCCCTATAGCTTACCCCTACTTTTTTCAGAATCTCGAACAGCTTGCAGCATTTTATATTGTCGAACGCTTTTTCCAGGTCGACAAATCCTATGAAAGTGTCTTGATTTTTCTTTAGCCTTGCTTCCATTATTAGCCGTAACGTCAGAATTGCCTCTCTCGTCCCTTTACTTTTCCTAAAGCCAAACTGATCGTCACCTAGCACATTCTCAATTTTCTTTTCCATTCGTCTGTGTATTATTCTTGTAAGCAGCTTCGATGCATGAGCTGTTAAGCTGATTGTGCGATAATTCTCGCACTTGTCAGCTCCTTCCGTCTTCGGAATTGTGTGGATGATGCTTTTCCGAAAGTCAGATGGTATGTCGCCAGGCTCATATATTCCCCCAATGATTTTAGAAATTCTGATGGAATGTTATCTATCCCTTCTGCCTTATTTGACCGTAAGTCCTCCAAAGCTCTTTTAAATTCCGATTCTAATACTCGATACCCCATCTCTTCTAAATCGACTCCTGTTTCTTCTTCTATCACATCAGACAAATCTTCACCCTCATAGAGGCTTTCAATGTATTCTTTCCACCTATCTGCTCTCTCCTCTGCATTTAACAGTGGAATTCCCGTTGCACTCTTAATGTTACCACAGTTGCTTTTAATGTCACCAAAGGTTGTTTTGACTTTCCTGTATGCTGAGTCTGTCCTTCCGACAATCATATCTTTTTCGATGTCTTCACATTTTTCCTGCAGCCATTTCGTCTTAGCTTCCCTGCACTTCCTATTTATTTCATTCCTCAGCGACTTGTATTTCTGTATTCCTGATTTTCCCGGAAAATGTTTGTACTTCCTCCTTTAATCAATCAACTGAAGCATTTCTTCTGTTACCCATGGTTTCTTCGCAGCTACCTTCTTTGTACCTATGTTTTCCTTACCAACTTCTGTGATGGCCCTTTTTAGAGATTTCCACTCCTCTTCAACTGTACTGCCTACTGCGCTATTCCTTATTGCTGTATCTATAGCGTTACAGAACTTCAAACGTATCTCGTCATTCCTTAGTCCTTCCGTATCCCACTTCTTTGCGTATTGATTCTTTCCGACTAATGTCTTGAACTTCAGCCTACTCTTCATCACTACTATATTGTGATCTGAGTCTATATCTGCTCCTGCGTAAGCCTTACAATCCAGTATCTGATTTCGGAATCTCTGTCTGACCATGATGTAATCTAATTGAAATCTTCCCGTATCTCCCGGCCTTTTCCAAGTATACCTCCTCCTCTTGTGATTCTTGAACAGGGTATTCGCTATTACTAGCTGAAACTTGTTACAGAACTCAATTAGTCTTTCTCCTCTTTCATTCCTTGTCCCAAGCCCATATTCTCCTGTAACCTTTTCTTCTACTCCTTCCCCGACAACTGCATTCCAGTCGCCCATGACTATTAGATTTTCGTCCCCCTTTACATACTGCATTACCCTTTCAATATCATCATACACTTTCTCTATCTGTTCATCTTCAGCTTGCGACGTCGGCATGTATACCTGAACTATCGTTGTCGGTGTTGGTCTGCTGTCGATTCTGATTAGAACAACCCGGTCACTGAACTGTTCACAGTAACACACCCTCTGCCCTACCTTCCTATTCATAACGAATCCTACACCTGTTATGCCATTTTCTGCTGCTGTTGATATTACCCGATACTCATCTGACCAGAAATCCTTGTCTTCCTTCCACTTCACTTCACTGACCCCTACCATATCTAGATTGAGCCTTTGCATTTCCCTTTTCAGATTTTCTAGTTTCCCTACCACGTTCAAGCTTCTGACATTCCACGCCCCGACTCGCAGAACGTTATCCTTTCGTTGATTATTCAATCTTTTTCTCATGGTAACCTCCCCCTTGGCAGTCCCATCCCGGAGATCCGAATGGGGGACTATTCCGGAATCTTTTGCCAATGGAGAGATCATCACGACACTTCTTCAATTACAGGCCTCATGTCCTGTGGATACACGCTACGTGTCTTTAATGCAGTGGTTTCCATTGCCTTCTGCATCCTCATGTCGTTGATCATTGCTGATTCTTCCGGCTTTAGGGGCAATTTCCCACCCCTAGGACAAGAGAGTGCCCTGAACCTCTATTCCCTCCTCCGCCCTCTTTGACAAGGCCGTTGGCAGAATGAGGATGACTTCTTATGCCGGAAATCTTCGGCCGCCAATGTTGATTATTTATCAAAATTTAGGCAGTTGATTATGAATCAAAGACGCTACCCCTAGACCACGGGTACTGTCGAGGAAACCCTACCTGTGGTATTATCTGGTTTCTGATGGACTGAGTGATACACTAATGGCCATTAAAATTGCTACACCATGAAGAAGACGTGCTACACAGGCGAAATTTAACCGACAGGAAGAAGATGCTGTGATATGCAAATGATTAGCTTTTCAGAGCATTCACACAACATTGGCGCCGGTGGCGACACCTACAACGTGCTGACATGAGGAAAGTTTCAAACCGATTTCTCATGCACAAACAGCAGTTGACCGGCGTTGCCTGGTGAAACGTAGTTGTGATGCCTCGTGTAAGGAGGTGAAATGCGTACCATCACGTTTCCGACTTTGATAAAGGTCGGATTGTAGCCTATCGCGATTGCGGTTTATCTTATCGCGACATTGCTGCTCGCGTTGGTCGAGATCCAGTGCCTGTTAGCAGAATATGGAATCGGTGGGTTCAGGAGGGTAATACGGAACGCCGTGCTGGATCCCAACGGCCTCGTATCACTAGCATGACAGGCATCTTATACGCATGGCTGTAACGGATCGCGCAACCATCTCTCGATCACTGAGTTAGTAGATGGGGACGTCTGCAAGACAACAACCATCTGCACGAACAGTTCGACGACGTGTGCAGCAGCATGGACTATCAGCTCGGAGACCATGGCTGCGGTTACCCTTGACGCTGCATCACAGACAGGAGCGCCTGCGATGGTGTACTCAACGACGAACCTGGATGCACGAATGGCATGAATCCAGATTCTTTTTACAGCATCATGATGGTAGAATCCGTGTTTGGCGATATCGCGGTGAACGCACATTGGAAGCGTGTATTCGTCATCGCGATACTGGCGTATCACCCGGCGTGATGGTATGGGGTGCCATTGGTTACACGTCTCGGACACCTCTTGTTCGCATTGACGGCACTTTGAACAGTGGACGTTACATTTCAGATGGGTTACGACCCGTGGCTCTGCCCTTCATTCGTTCCCTGCGAAACCCTACATTTTAGCTGGATAATGCACGACCGCATGTTGCAGGTCCTGTACGGGCCTTTCTCGATACAGAAAATGTTCGACTGCTGCCGTGGCCAGCACATTCTCCAGATCTGTCACCAATTGAAAACGTCTGGTCAATTGTGGCCGAGCAACTGGCTCGTCACAATACCCCAGTCACTACTCTTGATGAACTGTGGTATCGTGTTGAAGCCGCATGGGCAGCTGTACCTGTACACGCCATGAAAGCTCTGTTTGACACAACGCCCAGGCGCCAGGCGTATCAAGGTCGTTATTACGGCCTGAGGTGGTTGTTCTGGGTACTGATTTCTCAGGATCTATTCACCCAAATTGCATGAAAATGTAATCACATGTCAGTTCTAGTATAATATATTTGTCCAATGAATATCCGTTTATCATCTGCATTTATTATTGGTGTAGCAATTTTAATGGCTAGCAGTGTTGATCCCGGAACAGCTGCTACCATACTTTCACATCTCAAGGGACTGTATATGTCGAGAGGTTCGGATGTTCTCCAGAGAGGGACTCCACCGTTTCCGCTTCTATTGCCGAATTGAAAATAGATAGAGTATGGACTTCTACCCGTCATCTCGCATATGTTAATTTCTAAATCATCATGTTGAATTCTGAAATGTTTTGAGTTAGACAGTATTTTGTGTGCTGTGATTGCGAAATGGATTTAGTTTTCGCATAACTTTGATGGCTAATTAGTCCGGGGATTTTGCTACCATTCTTGAATCACGCTCTACTAACTTTATGGCATTTGATAAGGGTATTTTCTGTCTACATTTAAATGAATATCGTAGGACTGCTTCCAGTTTATTTGAGAAGTCCTTTCCCAAATAAACGTTATTCAAAGTAATTCTCTGTAATCTACACCGATTACAGGTGTTAGAATAGAAACATTGTTATTAAATGAATCATTTAACTTTTATTTTGTTTTTCTGTGTATTTTATTAACTCGCAATTCTAGCCAATGCATACACTATTTGACTGAAGGATCACAGTTGTAGATTGTTGTTGGCAGTGAGTTAGCTGTAGGGCATGAAAGGAGATGTGCGCGACTCTACGTAATGACTGCATAGAGCTATTATTTTTAAACAGAGCCGTACATAGCCCAGATACCTAAAACACGAGTAACCACATGTAAAGACGCAATTGGTTTGTTAGTGTGGGATACTATTAGGAAGAGTAACTAGACTTGGCAATAACCATAATGTACTGTCGCTGTCGCAAAGACGAGTATTAAGAACGAAGCGATGGGCCTCCAGAAACTGAGGTGCAAAGGGCTTGATAACACAGTATAAAACTGACAATGATGATATTTTAGTTTATTTAGATTTCACTGTTTGTCCGTATTCTTCATGACTACAATAGATTTACAATCTACACTTACACTTTACAATTCTTCACTAAATATTTAATGTATGATTTTAAAATTCTGTTTTTAAGTTTCCGTATCTCAGTAGGTAAAAGCAAACCCTTGTAGGACGACATTGTTTTCTCAATAACTGGTAGAGGTATCTAGTTGAAATTTATGTCAGATACTAAGGTTACGGTACCTTGGCTGTGTAAGGCCAAATATGTTACATATTTTGACAGTCGAAAACTCATTCATCACAAACCTACCGATGAAGCATCTAGATACACGTCGCACCTGGTAGTCTAATATCAAAGCACTTATGCCATCGAATCTCGGTGGGACCACGGATTTTTCAGTCTTCCTTGTAACACAGTGGTCATCTCTCAAAGATGCGAGGAGTCACCAGCAACAACATCAGATTTGGATTCCGCGTTAAACTGTAAGTCCCCCGTTTCCGCGGTTGTATAACTGGGATAGATTAGAGACATGCAGGTCGTTGAAGTGGCATCCAGTAGAAAGACCTGCACCAGGGAAATGAGCTTCTCGATATTATTATTATTATTATTATTATTATTATTATTATTATCATTACATATGGACATACTAAGTTCTTATGGAACTCTTAGATCGTGAGTCCTACTGACACTTGTCCGTTTTTTTTTTTTTATATTGCATCTTTGGTATTATTATAGAATTTAGATAAACCAGAAACAGAAAATTCACAGGTGCACATGATAACACATGAAAAATGGATACAACGCTATGAAAGCACTTGTTTGACTCTGAGGCAGAAATCTCTATTAATCCTGAATACAGTACCAGAAAATTAGTAAAAAAAAAATTGACTTACAGATTTTACGAGAGTTAGAGGCAATAATAAGGCAACAAAAAGGAAAGAAAAATGACCATGACCAGAGGGCACAAATATCAAACTTATAAACAATCTTCACCAATTAATCACGTGTTGACTTACAATGGGAATCCCGATACATAGTTACAGTCAATTGTTTCTTCTACGTTTTTTTTTTAAATGGGGAATTGACAAACCATCAAACTACAAAGGTATAAGTATATTAAATTCAACGTGTAAGCTATGCGCTGGTATGTTAAATAACAGAACAGAGCCAATAGCAAAGTAACTGCCGCAGGACGAACAGAATGGATTTCGAAAAGGGAGAGCTTGTATGGACAATGTATTTACAATGAAACAGCTAATAGCGAAAAGAAAGGAATACAATTTGCCCACCTATATTGCGCTTCTACTTTGAGAGTATGCCTTTTATGAGATTGTAATTATGGATTATAATGACAAAACGGAGCCATCCTCAACACATAATAATGTGTGTATAACGTTTATGTAACAGCAACTGCTTCAGACTCAATTTATCTAATTACAATGGGGGAAATATAGTTATTAATCAGGGAATAAGATAAGGGTGTGTGACTTTTTAAGTCTATATGAACGATATCCTATATAGATGGAAGCAACAGTCACTAACTGACATTAAGTTAAGGAGATCACTTTAAATGTGCTAGAGTATGCTGATGACTTAGTGATTATGCGAAAGAGCTATTTATTTATTAAATAAGATTTGTAAAGACACAAATCAAAAATTTTTACTTCGAAATCAGTAACCATGGCATTCCAGGACAAACACCCAATAAGAGCAAAAATTATTTTCGATGCCAGAATTTAAGAAATGTTCCACACTTTAACAACGGTATTTAGGTTGTGATACGTCGTATAATTACAATACACTATAATATAGGAAGTTATCAGGGAGTGTGTGGAACCATTTGAAGATCAGTGAAAAAAGGGAGGACTAAAATACAGCTGAAGCTGAACAAACTGAAGTCAGCGCCGATTATTCCATACGGTAATGAAACGTGGGCATCAAGGCAAAGGACCGTTGCCATATTACAGGCCACAGGAATGTAATTCCTTGGGGCATTACTAGGGCACATACCCCTTGATACAGTAAGAAACCAGGATATCTGGAATTAATTAAAAACCTTTGCAATACGGAGAAAAGTAATCAGTTAGAAAGAGCATTTAGAAAGAAGGGATAATACAAGCATTTCTAAAATGGCACTGTCGTACAGAGCTATGGCCGTAGAGGCCCAGGAAGACCGAGGCAAAGGTGGATTGAGGCCAGAACAGGCCAAAGCGTCTAATCCCTAACAGGATAATGATGATGATGGTGATGATGATGATGATGATGATGACGACATTCGTATCATGATTGCAGCAAATTCCGTTATAGCGCTACGTTTTATCAGTTTCGATTTACATTTGGGTGTCACTTCCTGCTGCGTGCAAGGAACTAGATAATTGCATCGTGGCACTGTGTCGGTCCAGTGAAGTTCCATTACAGTTTATCATTTACTGACAATGTAAGTGCTGTTATTACTGTGTAACACCCCACCCGTCACTTAACTGGTTTTGGCGTGCGTTCACCCCAACTAATTGACTAACAGATCAACAGAGAGTGCAAAACTGCCGCAATATCGGATAACGCAAAGAAAGTAATATGGCCCTGTGACTCCTGATTGAACTGCGGTGGCAGTGTTGACATTAATTTATTCAGAACTGATCACTTTTAATTAAAAAGGGGTGCACATTGATGTTATATTCAGCTACTGAACACCAGATGCAAATGTTGAACATAAAATTAATTAAGAAAGTTGAAAGGTCTCTGTTGGATTCCTTTCATGTTAATTTCTTAAATCTGTTGTCATTTACGGCATAAATTCCTCTTCTAAATTTACTGTGGTGTGTCTGACTATCTGGGAGGAGACTGAGCCGTGAAACGTGTTACTTTTACATATAAACAAGAACGATCTGTCACACTACTACACTTTAAAACACAGTTTACATGTAATTCACGTCACACAGTCTCATACGGAACCCACATCCGCTTTCTTTTACATACTGTATATGATAAGATACTGTCAACCCCCTTCCCTTCTGTGTGAGAGGATGAATGAGCAAATGTATTTCTAGTTGCATGCTTGATGGTAGCAGACAAGCCTGTCTCCTAGAGAACAGTAGGACCAACGTCGGAACAGGTAGCTACACTTTCTAAAAGCAGACAGGTTTCTATTCTTAGTATGGTCCTGTCCGTCCCTTGTCATGTTGGTATAGGAAGCTGCCTCTCAGGTCACTTCCGTTTGTATCTGTTAAGCACACTCGGTAGGGGCCAGGTCAGTCTGTCAGCGGCGAGCGTCTGAAGTGGTAAGATCTCCGGCTAAGCGCGTGTCTGCTAAGTCCGTGGGACAATGGATTTCTTAAGTTCAGCCTAACTGAAAATTTAATCACCTTTATTTCAGCATTAGCTCTAAAATATCTAATGTTATCTTAAATTGCAACGCAGTGTAATTCGAGTGTGAAATTCAGAATATATTCCGGTAGTTGCTTTGTCACTACTTTGTGAATAAAGTGGAACCACGTGTTGATCAGTAACTCTAACTAAGATCATCAATCTTAAACGCGGATGTGCGTGAGATTATAACGTCTCGTCTTGACAATATTTTTCAATATAGCAACTTTTCTTTACGTTCAACCCACGTGGGGTGTACTTTGTGAGACCAGTATCACGTGCTTATACAATTGTTTGACCCATCAGGTTAATAGTAAGACGATAGTTCGAGATTTTTCTTTTGTAAATTGCGTTTCAATGTAATTTATTTTAATTATCAAAATCATTGTGGAGTTACACTCTTTGTGCAAACCAAGTTGACCACGTGAAGCATGTGGTGTAAGCATCAAAGTAGCCCTCAGCTATTCTTTTTGGGAAGATTTCACAGAGAGTTAGTATGAATTTAGTATACCAGTGTGTGGTAATTTCATGACGGACAGGATTGTGCTACGAACGTAACTTCTTTGGGTGAAAATTGAATCGGTTGGTTGTAGTTAATTTCCTCTTGGATATGTTACAACGTTCTTTGTGTGTTATTTTGAGAGCCACCCACGTGCCTTGCTCATACTGTGGCATCAAGCAGTCAGGCCTGCATGATGAGTGGTCTGCCAAGCAAGTGGATTCATTCTTATTTATCGAGTAACATGAACTCTCGTACTCACAACTAAGTCACTAATCAACCTCATGTATGAATAATACGCAACGGAAACGCACTTCTGACTATCAGTAATTTACAGAACTCTGACTGTTCGCTACGCACTGGCAATACCACACTTTCTTTTTTCTTTTATTTAACGGCTTTTATCAACACGTGGCCACCGCACTGAATATGAATGGCGCACACATTATAAATTCGGGACATCATGACAACATACAATTCGAAGGAAAAGGCCACCAATCTTTTTCTTTTCACTATCTTATTTATTCCGATAAATTCTATAACCTAAACACACAAATTCTATAACCTACAACAATAACACAATAACACAGTGGGCATGGCTTTACATTGGTGATTCTCTACCTTATGGTCTCGTAATTTTTTAACGCTACAGTGCACTTTCTGGATAGGATGGTGGATCTTTTATTATATCTCACACTTCGACTCTCACAATCATCATGACGAAACTTTCCTCCAGACCGAGCAGTACAGAAGGAACAAGCATAACCCACTACCTCTGAAACTACCTAGCTACTCTCCCATGCAAACCACAGATACTTAAATTACATGACATACATCACACTAAAACATGAAATACAACACAGGGAATAGTCACAACATTATCACTTTCAGCTTTCCCACTTCAATTAATATTTATCCCAGTTTCACACGACACTGCCCCACTTCGTAATTCTACTTTCCTACTATGAACTCTGGAGATATATGCACGTCTTCCTGTGCAATGCAAGCCAAGTGGCGTTGCTGGATAGACGGCCGACTCACCTTGCTTCTCTCCCAGAGTTTGAATCTAGCGTCACACGGAATCATATCACGCAAAGTAATATTATGAACATATTCATCACACACGTGAGTCCTCAACTGAAACCATGGGCAAGTACTTCTCTTTATCCTTTGTCTCATACACAGATTGAGACGCACACAGTACTCACCACGTTGAAGTACTCGTCTCTAATTTCAAGTCCTGCACACGCCATTTCTTAAATATTTCAACTTATGGTACACACGCTAGTAATTCAGCTTAACTTAAGCACTCGGAAGTATTTCAACTTATTGCTACATGTGGTTTTATTGTGACCGTTGGTCACTTCCGAAGATTACTACGATCCCATTAATATTACCTGCCTGACATTTAATTCTCCCCACAAAAGTTCCTGAAATAGATAAATTATTATTTCAAACTACTCTTAAATATTCCACATGCATACCATGTCTCCACTCTTTTGTCTTTACGGAGCACACCCAAGACAGGTCTTAACAGCACAAGATCCAGCGGCAGAGTGTCGAGACATGGCCGTTCTTCAGGTCCTCTCGCACCTCTGCTGAAGTGGGGGAGCACCTTGCTACCGTATTGGTCAGCCACATTTCAGGCGCTCAAAGCTCAGGTAAATTTCATCTCTTTGGTCCCACCAAAGGTGGCCAAAGGATCGTCTCAAAGATGATCATATATTCACATTCACTATCTGCAGTTAGCAGATGACCATACATTCATTCATTTCACAGATCTCACCAAACTGGATGTAGGGATTTATTTTGTGGGAGTGCACATGTGATCACTTAAATAAATAAATTGTCATTCTTTCCCACACTGGTATCCGGCTTCACTGTATTAATTGAAATTGAGTTATTTTACAAAAAAAATGTGTTGTTCTGACAAAAATAATGAAGTATGTTGTACCTATTTTCAATGTCGGGCGGTACTGTGACCATTCAGTTTTATGAACGCAGTGTTGTATGTATTCTCCCAATCTTGGCTCCCTATTTGATGTGTTCCGTTAGATTACAGACTCACATTTACACAATCCTAAATAAGGCACCAGTTTAGTTATGAATCAAGTTTGATATACTGAAATTTTAACAGAACAATGATCAACATTAAAATAAATGTCCAAATATAAACTGATTTATTTCTTTTTATTTAAATTACCTTTATATATATATATATATATATATATATATATATATATATATATATATATATATATATATATATATCACCGGTTATCATAAGATGAGTACCAAAAGATTATAATCAATGTTAGTCTGGTTGGGAATTTGATAAGCTAGACTGGGTATCTGGTGAAACAGTTGCTCAGTAATGCAAGGTTAACTTCCTCAGATAGCTCACAGCTATTAACCCAATTTTATGGTCTTGAACATCAGCACCACTTTCAGAACAAATTAATGCAACAACATTACAAAGTGACTTGGGATTTCAACTACTTGATTGAAAACAGATGCAGTTGATTAGCACAAATTTATTTTTTAACTCCCGACCTTCCATCATCACATTACAAGACTCTCCTATCAGGCAGTGGTAATAAATTGCGTTTGCATGGAGTAAAGCGCGACAACTCAAAAGTAATTCCTATCGACTGACCCAGGCATAATGCGAAGTGCGAGAAGAATTCTACAATACACGGCTCATGAAATCCTCATGGAAACTTTGCCGACGTGATCCAACAAATTAATCAGTGGCCAGAGCGGGCGCAATATCACAGAATACAGCGTAGTGGAGCAGCGTCGTTGTGTGGACATCGGCCGACCTCGTGCTGCTGCAAGGCTGCACTCGTCTATTCACTCCTAGCTATCTTGCTAAGTACATAGCTGAACCAAAACTTTCTATCTCCAAGCTCAATCGTTCCATTTGCTAAGTCCTAAACTGCAGAGATGCTCACTCTTTCTCAGGCAAGCTGAGTAAAGAACGCCACGTCCGCACTCTAGGCAAGCTGGGAACGGAAGACCTCTATGGAGACTTCTCACAGTCTGCTCTTCGCCTCGGTTTCCCCTCCAGCAAAATCACTTACGCCAATTGCAGCGCAAGTTGCGTTAATTATGCGTCGCTTCCCAGCACCGACCAATGCCTGCTCTGGGAAGTGAACAAATTCCCACAAAATTTCCCTTCCTCTCAACTTCTGTTATTTAGCTCCTCCCAGGCCACCCATCAAGGTTAGCGTCTGCACAAACACCAATTTTTCCGGAATTCTGACTCCCGGGAGAGTACTTCAAATTCCTCGGTCCTACATTCCCATCAGAGGCCGGCGTATTTCATTCTGTCGCTCTACACCTGTTTTACTTCAGACTCTGCGGACCGTGAATTCAGCGTGAAGTTGCTATAGTCACAAACACACATATTTTGACCTCTGTTGACTGCTCCACCGTAGCTTTGCGCGGATTTCTCGCATGTTTCACTGAAAACGGGACGACGGACATTTATCAACAGGCATACAAGTTCTCCGTCTGCTTTCCGGTACACCAGCATGGGGTCGGGGTCAACCACCCATGCTGTCACTCATCTTAGGGCGCCTGGAGGCTGTGCCCCGTTACTGCTTTCTCAGAGCTTGAGCCACCCTAAGCTGCCTATTGTCGCTTCCCTTTGCCGCTCCCCAGCCGCACACCGCGGTCATTTCTGGGTACTTCCCTGGGATAAACTAGCCTCCAGTAAATCGACGCGTTTCCACAAAGTTTCCATGTCATGTGAATTACTTTAAAACCATCACCCGACAATGAGTATTCCAATATGTCCATACTATTCCATCTACAAGATGCATTGTGCCTTGTCAGTCATTTTGTTCTGCCCTACTGTTCGCTCAACGTGAGTTAAGTGATCTTTAATGACTTCATGTAGGCCAGCCACGGTGGCTGAACGGTTGTAGGCGCTTCAGCCCAGAACCGCAGGACTGCTACGGTCGCAGGTTCGAATCCTGCCTAGGGTATGGATGCGTGTGATGTCCTTAGGTTAGTTAGGTTTAAGTAGTTCTAAGTTCTAGGGGACTGATGACCTCAGATGTTAAGTCCCATAGTGCTGAGAGCCATTTGAACCTTTTTTTTTTTTTTGACTTCATGTAAGGGGCATGGTTCTTGCCATCTTACATAGCCCCTCTCTTCAAATCGATTTTGTAGTACAGGTGATGACTCCTATGGTGTTACCACATGTGGTACAAAATTAATATCTCCATAACTGGTATTTTTAATCCGTTCGCGTGAGTAGTTACGGGCGATTGATTACCACTGCCTCCTCTCTGATGCACAATCCCACTCATTCCTAGGGTACCTGCCTTCAATGACTGGATTTACTGTTAAAGACGTGGTCATTATTTAGTCTAATTTTACTTTAATCTCTGGCGATTCCTGAGACAATTATTGGTCAGAGCACTCAAAAGAAAACTACATTATATTATAAGGACACTTGTCGAAAAGGGCAAACACACATGTTGAAGCACCTCTGCGCTTGTCATTGGAATGGCAAGACCCGCAATTATAACTTAAGGTCCATTCACTCTCAGTTATCCATCCCTACTCGACTTAAATTACTAAAAACATACATGAACAATATTCGTGCAACATTTTGTGAAGTTGATAGTGGTTGCTCTCATTCAATTATATGTGAATGCCCGTTTGGTATTTTATAAATAAAGGGTTTTTTTGTGTCTCACTGTCTCTGGACGTTTATATTGTGCATGGTGTATGTGTCATCTTTACACAATTCAACGAGTTCTGGCCCAGTCCAGTGTCTGGGATTGTGTACACACATGTACCGTTTTTTTATATACATATTTATAAAACACAACCAAAATAACAAGAATCATCGCGTATTGAGCAACCACTGTTGTGTATTTGTAACAAGGTATAAGTATGAAATCTTATTCTAACACAAAGAGACGTGGCATGACAAATGTATGACGTATTAACAAATGGCACATTTATAACATCATAACCTTCTTATAACATAATTCATAAACAGAACAAATGAGTACTTTACGTATTTTTGAGGTGCATGTTATTCATTTGAATCCACACTGACACACTAACACACACGGCACAAGTTTCTTGCAGGAACGGAAGTGACATTAGTTCTGACTAGCAATTGAGGGATGGCTAACGGCTGAGAAGAGAGCAACGTCGATTACCGAGAGGGCGCCACAGGCACTCGCATCTTCTTGAGGCAGGATGGCTCTCACCTAAGAGCTCGTTGTTGACATCTTGTCCGACAGGCACAAGACCCCATCGGCGCATGTATGATCGGTGATCTCTCGCGGCTCAGCCACAGGTCATTGCTCGTTCTATAGACGTTTTAGGGCAAGGGAGGGACCGTGATAAGACAAGAGCCTATTTTTTGCTCAGGCCCTCAAAGTTGGTGTCATTAGGCACAAAAGGTCAGCTGGGCTGTCGCTCCACCTGACGTGGCGAGCAACAAATATAGAAACCTTCTTGCTGCCCCGATCCGCACTGTGTACAGAGACCAGGACCGACATCTTTGTCGTACACAGAGGTGCTGGATGTCACCTCTCCTTGGCTGCTGAGTTGATTACCGTCCCCGTCGGTTCAGGGCGTGGTCTGCATTCCATCACCATCGTCAGCTGTGTGCTCTCCTCATTGCTGTCGTTCTCGTTCCTTGTCAGCTCGTGTGGGGTGTGTCAGGTGTCGTAGCTTCAACTCCCTCTTGCTCAGTTACGCCACCTTAACACACTAAGACAACTAATTTTAGTACATGGAAAGTGCTCATGTTTAGCCATCAGTACCATACATTTTTTTTTTTTTTTTACATTTGCTTTACGATAATGAACTTGTTTCATTACAAAAGTAACTTCAGGATCAATTAAAATAGAAATGTAACAGAACTTTATTTAATACATAAACATAAAAATGTACAAGACAACTTCCTTCACAGTCGTTCACACACACACACACACAATCAAGGGATAGGGAATCAATATTATCTGGACAGGATCCCATCACCATTTCTAACTACTAATTCCTACGTCTAACACTGTGTTGGCCAACCCGACTACATATCTACTATTTACTACTTTTTATCTCTAATCTCGTTTTTTCTTCTGAATTCCCTATGTGGCAGACGTCCCTCTTATTGTGCCTGCGAACATGTATAAAACACAACAAACTTAGATATGTGTCAGTCTTACCAAGATTTTTGTTGGAAGTTTGGATAGCGTCCTTTATCATGTTCTATTGTGGCACTTCTTCTCTCCTCTATTTTCTTCCCGTTTTCTCCTTTTGTCACGAATGGTTTTATAAGGTCTGTGAACATGTTTCGGATTAGCAATGTCATAATGGCACAACACAAATATAGCTCACTGCTCACACTCGCAGTTGTTACACTATCTTGGCCTCCCTGGAGGCACCACCTTTTCGTAGCACTGTCCGTGCGGGTGGGAGAGTTTGCGTGTTCCTGTGATGCTGAGAGCTATACCGGTGGTAGCGTAGCTAAAGGCAGGTTCAACCTAGCCGGTCAGGTCTCAGCAGAGGAGCCAGACAAAGTGTGCCTCACAACGACCTACCGTCCTTTCCTCCCTTTCCCTTCCAGTCCCTTCCCTTTCCTTCTTCCCTTCTGTCAGTCTCTTCATCGGTGTAGGAGGCGGGTAATATCGATAGGTAAACACTCACGGCTTCTGTACCGACGAAGCAAGGCACCTGTGATGTGCCTTAAGGGCGTATGTCAGGATACTTCCAGTGGCATGTGGCCATTCACTGCATCCCCTGCCTCTTGCCAGTCGTATCGGCCCTACGATCCACTGCCAACCAGAGGCAGAGGACGAGAGAGTGGATCTGTATCTGCGCAACTGCTTGTCCACTTTAAATACCTTCACGCGCAGATGACTCCGGCAAAGTTTCAATGGACTATGAGCTTTGAAAGTCCTGCGGCGATGGAGTACTGATGGTGAGGCAAGGGTTTGGTGTATCTGAACCTTAGTTGGTGCTCTGCACGTTAGGCGGTCAGACGGTGATGGTCGTTCTGGTACTCGTGAGAGACGGGAGGACTGGTTCGGCAGCTCGTCAGACGACAAAGCAGCCCTATTTAGGATCGCTCTGCTTTCCCTAATCCAGGGAGGGGCCTAGAAAAGGTGGCCTAAACATAGCCCGTCTCAACCCAGCACAAGTGGCAAACTGCGGTCACTTGTTCACTAACATATTCGGTCAAAAAAATAATAAAATAAACAGTTACCTTAAATATCTAATGATTGGAGTCTGGAACGTCCGTACTTTACAGGATAACGACCATAATCAGTGCCCAGAGAGAAAGACAGGACTTATCGCAAGGGAATTGGCTAGATATAACATCGACATTAGCGCCATAAGTGAAACACATCTTAGTGACTCTGGACAGTTATGTGAACCGCTTGGAGGTTATACCTACTACTGGAGTGGAAAATCATCCACTGAAAGGGCGGAAAGTGGGGTAGGCTTTGCCATACGCAATAAATTGGCATGTTCACTAACAGAACTCCCAAAAGGTATCAGTGACAGAATAATAACACTCAGACTTCACCTGGCATCCAAGAAATATCTTCACTTGATCAATGTATATGCACCTACATTGCCATCTCCGGATGAAGAGAAGAACAAGTTCTACCAAGACCTCGGACATGTCCTTAGGGATATTCCTTCTGCAGATAAACTTCTGTTACTTGGTGATTTTAATGCTCGTGTTGGGAATGATTTCAGTGCTTGGAATGGAGTCCTCGGTCGCCATGGGATTGGAAAATGCAACTCGAATGGTTTGGATCTTCTAACTCTATGTGCCGAGTTTGAACTCTGTCTGACAAATACATATTTTCGTCTGCCTGAAAAATATAAAACGACATGGATGCATCCGCGATCTAAACACTGGCACCTTCTGGATTATGTGATAGTACGGAAAAAAGATCTTGGTGACGTACTGGTCACACGTGCAGTGAGAGGCGCTCAGGGATGGACAGACCATCGACTCGTGAGGTCCAAATTAAAGATAGCTTTGAAGGCATCACGCCGAGCTTCACACAAAATACCAACAAAATTGTCCTGCAAAATCTTGGTCAATGATCAGACTATGAGAGCAAAACTGGATGAAAAATTTGGTGTCGATGGCCTTTTGATATCTGAATCTGCCCCTGTAGATGAACAGTGGAGTGCATACGCTAGCAGACTGCGTGGCTGTGCTTCAGAAGTCTTGGGAAAGCCTCAGAAGAAGCACCAGGACTGGTTTGACGACTCAGATCCAGAGATCAGAAAGCTAATTAATGATTTCAGAACCTCTCTTCGCACCCCTGATGATAACAAGCGTAGAGCAGCGCATTACAATCTGAAAGTGAAGGTACGTGCTCTCAAAGACAGTTGGTGGGCAAATAAAGCAAATGAAATAGAGTTATATGCCGACACACACCAAACGGGCAGATTCTTTGAGTCCCTGAAAACTATCTTTGGTCCAAGAGTTGGGAAGATATCACCAGTCTATAACAAAGATAAAAGTTGTCGGCTGACGCAACAGAGTGACATCCTGTCTCGGTGGGCGGAACATTTTAATGACGTTCTTAATCCCGACCATCATACAACCGATATTCCATACATAGAAGCACTTGAAGACCTGCCAGTTGAGGAACAACTTGCGAATGCCCCTTCCTACGATGAATTCATTTCAGCACTGGCTAAGCTGAAAAATGAAAAAAACAGCAGGATTAGACAACTTGCCATCAGAGCTATATAAATATGGGGGGCCAAACATCAAGAAACCATTGTTTGCTCTGATCTTAAGGATTTTGGAGTATGAAATGATTCCACAAGACTGGAAAGATGCTTCTATTTCCAAGATCTACAAAGGCAAGGGTGACATATCAGACTGCAGCTCCCACAGGGGCATTTCTCTTCTCTCAGCAGCGGGTAAAGTCCTTGCCCACATAATTAACACCCGGTTAACACACTTTGCAGAAAAACTGCTACCAGGGACCCAGTGTGGCTTTCGCCCAAACAGAGGCACAGTGGATGCCATATTTGTTGTCAAACAAATGCAAGAGAAAAGCTTAGAGCAACATCGGCCTTTGTTCATGTGCTTTGTAGACCTGGAAAAAGCTTTTGATCGTGTCCCACGGGAAGCTCTCTGGATCATACTAAAGAAAACTGGGTGCCCTGACAAAATTGTCAGTTTGATTCGGCAGTTTCATGAAAACATGATGGCAAAAATCCGGCAAGAGGACAAGCTCTCAGAACAGTTTCCCGTGACATTTGATGTAAAACAAGGCTGTGTTCTGGCTCCCACACTCTTCTCACTTTACTTTGCAGTTGTTATGAGAGACGCGACCAAAGCCTGTAGTAATCAAATTAGTCTTGACACAAGGACAGACAAAAGTGTCTTCAACATCTCTCGCCTCAGAACAAAAAGGCGCGTAACCAAACTATCCATCTTAGAGATTCTCTACGCGGATGATGTATGCATGATGGCTAATTCTTGCGAAACTCTTCAGACTTACATAAATCTGCTAAATGCCTCCTGCAGAAGATTTGGCTTAGCCATTAGCATCACTAAGACGCAAGTTCTCAAACAGCCACTTAGAGGTCTTAATGCAGATGACTCGAGTATTGAGATAAATAACAAACCCGTGCAAAATGTGTCAAATTTCAAATACCTGGGAAGCCAAATTAGAAGTGACAACGGAAATCGCTGCGCGTATAGCCAGCGCAGCTTTAGCCTTCGGTAAGCTTAGTGACCGAGTATGGAAATCACATGATCTCAAACTACAAACAAAAATTGCAGTCTACAAAGCAGTAGTATTATCCACCTTACTCTATGCCTCGGAAACCTGGTGCTGTTACAAAGCTAACATTAAGAAGCTAGATAAATTTCATCTTCGATGTCTGAAATCAATTCTGCGCATCAAATGGGAAGACCGTGTCCCAAACACGGAGATTTTGCGCCGCGTGAAACTGGCTGGTATTGAAGCTTTAGTAATGAAACATCAACTGAGATGGAGTGGTCACATAGTACGCATGGATGACAGTAGGCTACCTAAAGCGGTGTTCTACTCGCAGCTCTCGTGCGGGAAGAGGAGGAAAGGTGGTCAACACCTGCGATATAAAGACACCATTAAACGCCACCTTGCAGCCTGTGGCATTCCAAGCAACCGTTGGGAGGAGCTAGCATTGCGCCGATCGGAGTGGCGATCAACTGTACATAAGAGCATCGAACAATTCAAGCAAAAGCGTCTAATGAACCTGGATGCTAAAAGAGAGCTCCGAAAATCTCAGCTCAAGCCTGTCTACACGTATACTTACAACTCTTGTGGTCAACTTCACTGTGCTTCATGCAACAGGATATTCAAAGCGAAATTCGGGTTCGCGAGCCACATCCGAGCCTACCACAACAAGGACAGAGAAGACTGACGGAGTCGCTGTCGCCGGACACGGCGAGGAGGACATCATCAACAAGTATTTCTGGCGTATCAATGCTGCTGTTCGCTCTGTAGATGATTACATCCGGTTCATTTTAACCTCCACTGGGTGCGCTAATTCACGCAACTGCGCATAACTGTCCACCCCTTACGTATTCAGGGGCATACGAGATGCGTCGGTGCGTCCTCGTAACGACCTACGGGACTGACGGGACTGGCCACCTTAAATATGTTCTCCAATGACGGAGATATAATTACGGGGAACTTTTCTGTAATTTACAGAGTTCCTAACCAATCTTTTTCTAGGGGTACGCCCAGAAATACTTGTTTTCCATTCTTTAATCATGTGTTTTTACAAAATACTCTAGTGCACTTTACTTTCACAACATCGAGAGGCGAGATATCATTACTAATAATAAAAACGAGACATCCTACCATTAAGATCAGTATATACACAAACAAACAAGACACTTTAACAAAAATCCTTATTCTAAGCCTATATTTACTACAATTCCATGTACAAAGTCTGCAGTTCATCATTCCACAAATGCCTTTACATGTGCTATCGGATGCACTCCCAGTGATTTTCCTGTTTGTATGGATTCTACTTCCAATGCGTTGGCATGCGCTATTCTCCGCACGCGCACAGGCCCACTATACGCGGCGAAGAATTTGTGGCACAACTTGCTTTGCTTGTTTGACAGCCGGTGTGTCTTAATGAGTACCTTTTCCCCAACCACAAATTGTCGTACTCGCGCCCTTTTATCCGCTCGTGCTTTGCGCTTCTCGCCTGCACGTCGGATATTTTGTAGGGCTTCCTCCACGACGGTCCCATGTCGCTGACGTGTTCTTGGAGGAAACTCCACTAACTGACGGAGCCTGTCCGGCGGGTCCCGGTTCTTTAGTACCGTAATTGGAGCTTAACAGTGTGGTGCTGTTGGGTATCTCATTAATTACTTCCTGGAAATCTTTGATGAAGATGTCCCACGTGGCGTGCTTCTTACTGCAGTACAATCTGCAAAGGTTTCGTAAATCCTTCATTGTTCTTTCAGAGGGATTAGATCTGGGGTGGAAGCGGGATATGAAAATTGGTTTAATTCCATGACTTTCAAGTGTTCCCTTCCATACCTCCGTCCTGTACTATGGCCCATTGTCTGACAAAATATACTCTACTAGCCCTACCTGTGCCAGGAAATCTTTACGTAGCGCCCTGCTCACCATTGTCCCGGTTGCTCTTTTCAATGGTGTCAGAGTGACGTACTTAGACGTTAATTCTAAGACCACCATGATGTATCTATAACCCGTTTGTGTGGTTGGTAACGGACCCATCAAGTCCGTCGCCGCTGTTTGTCTTAATTTCTTCGGAATAATGGGGTACAGCGGCGGCTGCATGGCTACAGTACATGTTTTCGCCTTCTGACACTTCTTACATACCGTGAGAACCTTGCGTATTCGTCTATCCATGTTTTGAAGTAACAGACGCTTTTTAGTTTCAAGAAGCACTTCCTGGGTCCGAAGTGAGCATAACTGAGATGCGTATACCAGATGAGTTTGTTTATTACTTCCTCTGGCACACACACAACCCACAACGTCTCACCCGGATTTCTTCTGTAAAACAGGACCCCCTTTCTTAACAGATAATGCTGCCTGAGCCTGGCTTGCGTTCTATCTTTCCACTTTTCTTTTATTCCTCTGCCGGCCGCGGTGGTCCAGCGGTTCTAGGCGCGCAGTCCGGAACCGCGCGACTGCTACGGTCGCAGGATCGAATCCTGCCTCGGGCATGGATGTGTGTGATGTCCTTAGGTTAGTTAGGTTTAAGTAGTTCTAAGTTCTAGGGGACTGGTGACCACAGATGTTAAGTCCCATAGTGCTCAGAGCCATTTGAACCATTTTTTTTATTCCTCTCAGCATAGGATCTTTGCCTTGTTCTCGCCCAATATCACGCATTGTCACTGTGATATAATTTTCAAATGCCACTTTTCGTAGATAGAGCAAGGAGAAATGTTCTTGTTCCAGTTCTTCAGCCTGATAATCGCTTATCCGCAGAGGGGAACGGGATAGTGCATCCGCTATTGCATTTGTGGGTCCCGGCACGTAGACTATTGTGAAATTGAATTCACCCATCTCGCAAGCCACCCATGCGTTAATTTGGCCGTAAGTAAGAACTCCAGAGCTCTATGATCGGTATAGAGATGTGTCTTACGTCCGAATAAAAAGTACTTGAACTTCTGGAACCCCCACACTATCGCGAGGGCCTCCAGTTCGGTTACTGAGTAGTTCCTTTCGCTTTTATTCAGCACCCGACTCCCGAAGGCGATCGTTTTGTGTATTTTTACTCCATCTTCTCCATATTCTTGGAAGACCATTACGCCTAGCCCGGTTTTCGCGCTATACGTGGCCATACAGAAGTCATGCGCCAGATCAGGATGTGACAGAATCGGAGCCCTTACCAGAGCTGATTTTAGCATACTGAATTCGCTTTCTGCATCATTGTCCCATACGCACACCGCATTCTTTCCGGTTAATTGACACAGTCGTGGTGTCGCCAATGCCTCTATACATATGAATTTTTTGTAAAAATTCACGACACCGAGAAAGCCTCTCAGCTGTTTCCTTGTGGTAGGCGTTGCAAATTCTGCGATTTCCCTCATCTGCTCTGGGTCTGGCATAATTCCTTCCCCTGAGATGACATGACCCAAAAAATGAACTTCTCTTCCTCCAAAACAGGACTTTTTTATATTTACCGTCACCCCATGTTTTCTTAATTTGGACATCACTTCTCCTAGAAGATTGTTGTGAGATCCCCATGTCTTTTCCGCAATGAGGATATCATCAACGTAACATGTTATTCTCTCCCTTAACCCCTCACCCAAAATTGTTCCTAATCCTCTTATGAATGCTGCAGACGAAATATTCAGGCCAAAGGGGAGTCTCTTAAATTGATAGCATCTACCAAATGCGATGAACGCCGTGTATCTTCTACATTCTGGATCCAACTCGATTTGCCAGAAGCTGGATTTCAAATCCAGAGAGGAAAACACCGAAACTCCATGGGATTTCTGCAGCAACTCATCGAGCCTCTCGGGTCTGTCTGTTTCCGGAACTATGATCGTATTGATCTGCCGGGAATCTAACACAAGTCGAATTTCCCCGTTCCTTTTGTCTACGATCCTGAGGGGGCTGTTGTATTGTGACTTTGCTGGCTCTACCACATCCTCCCTCTGCATCGGCTGAAGTTCGATAAAAACACGATCTCGGCACGCCCACGGAATCGGGTACGGCGGTACTCGAAACGGTTTGTGCCTCTTTACCTCAAATTTATATTGATAGCCGTTTATGGAACCCGTCTTAGGGAGAAGCACATTGTCTAACCCTGACCTTTATGCCCTGCAATTTCTCGCTTATTTCCTTATGTATTTCTACTAACTGTGCTTCTTTCGAAGTACTATCTCGATTCTCCTGTCCGCCGTCGGCTTCACCTGTTGACCCCTCCTGGTTTGGAAACTGGAGTCTGAGACAGCTCTTTTGTACCTGCCCTGGGATTGCCTGTTCATCGAAACGAAGATGGATTTTGTCACCCTCTCCTAATGTGACTTCTCCTCGACCCAAATCGATTATGGCTTTGTTCGTTGATAGGAAATCCATACCAATGATAATATCGGTGGACAGTTTATGAATGACAAAAAGATTAGTAGTCAACTGATGTCCCTGACATTCGAATTCTAAACGTGTCTGTTGAGATATTTCTATACTCTTTCCAAGTAATGCACCCCTGACCTTCGTCTTTTGTGTGGCAAGAGTCGGTGGGTTCAGCACATTCTTACATGTCTTAAATACCTCTTCTGAGATCGCTGAAAGCTGGCTTCCACTATCAATTATAGCTGCCACCGTTAAGTCACCTATTTTGATTTTGACTACTGGGTATATTTCTTTATTTTGTTGACCTTCCTTGTCTTCGAGGAGTAACTCGGTGACATCCTCGTATTCGATAATGTTTATGTTACTGACTAGTTCCGAGGATACGGACGTTTTGCAACTCCTGTCCGCGCTCTGGACTAGTCATTCGTAATCCTGCCCGTTAAGGTGGGACGTACCAGGCTTCGGAGGGCGGACTTCGACCTCTTCCTGGTTGTTATTTTGGTAACCATAATTCCTGTACCTTCCCGATTGCTGATTACCGGCCCAGGTCCTTTGTGATTTACTATGTTGCACCGGAGAGTGTCGCTCTTCTTCCGTGTACCTTCTTTTCGAGTTGTCATTACTCTTATTTTGATTGTGGCCGTTGTAGTTCGGTGCTGGCCTACTATCCCACTGGGGTCCATTATTGCGACGGTTGTTGTTTTGTTCGCGCTGTCGGCGTTTCTCCCGCGCCTGTTCTTCTTGAAATGCGAATTCCAGTTCGCGCAAAATGCCCTTAAATACCTCAGTATCGCTACCACAACGACCGGCAGTGATTGTTGATACGAGATGGGAAGTTTCATGTAGCATAATCTGATGATTTCCGCACCTGCCGGCCGAAGTGGCCGTGCGGTTAAAGGCGCTGCAGTCTGGAACCGCGAGACCGCTACGGTCGCAGGTTCGAATCCTGCCTCGGGCATGGATGTTTGTGAAGTCCTTAGGTTAGTTAGGTTTAACTAGTTCTAAGCTCTAGGGGACTAATGACCTCAGCAGTTGAATCCCATAGTGCTCAGAGCCATTTTGAACCATTTCCGCACCGCTACATGGGTTGTCTAGGTACTGGTTCCTTTTTGTCATATTTTCAAAAAATTTGACCGGACTCCGGTACCCTGCCCCTTCCATATCTCTGGACATCATAATTTCTTGTTTGATCCTTTCTTGGGTTTCTTTAGACCAATACTTGCCCAAGAAGGCATTTTTGAATTCTTCGAACGAGACGCTCGTCTTCGCTACATTTCTCATGTACTCAGCGGTCGCGCCCTCCATATGGGAGCACACAAAATCCAGCTGGTACATCAATGGCCTGTGTGGAGGCAAAGATAACTGGAATTGTCCCATAAAAGTTTTTGGATGCAAGCTATTACCTTCGTCCTTGTAGTGATGGAACTTTCGGACTGATACAAAATGCTTGTAGTCAAACCGGTCATCATTCAAGTTGTCATTTCGACCGTTCTTACGATTCGTATGAACTTCGGGACGTGGACTAATTCGTTACGACACGCTATCGTCATCTCTCCCCCTCTGTATGTTCGACAGTTGTTCGGTACATCTAATCAGGTGACAGCAATTGTGCTCACTGGACTGCTGCGTGTTTGCCTCTGTCGTTGCCTCAGAGCTGTGAATGAAGGCGTGGCTCCCGTTGCTTATAGTGTCAACTTTATCACACCGTGAAGCGGTTATCTGTGCTCCGCCAAGTGACGGTTCAGTCGACGCAGTAACTACACCCTTCTCCTTTCCTGATGTCTCTGTAATGAGACGTTTTATCTCGTCCTCTAAATTTCTTTTTAATATCGCCACCTCCTCTTTCAACATCTCGTTAGGCCCTATGTCCGGTGGCTCTTGTTGCTTTTCTTCAACACGTTTTGTCCGGCTTTGTAGCCTTGATAACATGACCTTTCCTACTTTTGCCGTGCTTTGCGTGGAGTCCCGAGTTTCTCTCGCTATTTTCATTGCACCTTTCGCAATTAATTTGGCTTCAATTGCCGTTAGTTTGATTATGGCAATCTCTTTCTCTATTTTGACCCTGAGATTCTTTACCTCCTCTTTTAGTTGCTCGTTCAACTCCGAATTCGCCTTTTTAATTTCGGCATTACGGTTGGCGCTCTGCTCTAAGTTCACCGTTTGCATCTGTTGGAACAGGTCCGTAATATTTTTGAGAGTAGCCGCATTTTGATCCTCGTTCTTTTGTGGTTGAAAATGCGACTCTTCTCCTCTGTTCTGAGGAACCCTTCGATATCTAGACAAGTACCGTCTCCGCGCCCCCGTCTGATCACTTGTGAATGAACCGTTTGATAATTGACGGACCCCGTTTTGTTCCAACACACTCTGGCTTCTTAGGCTGGATTTTCAATACTTACGGATTACTCCTGTACTCCCTGCGTCCCCCGAGCCCTCAGTATCACTGCCTGAATCAACGTCCTTGCTATTCAGCGGACTAAACCAGTCGTGAGACGCTGTTTCAGCAAGTTGCAGCTCGCGTTCGTCACGCTCATCGGTAGAGCTTTCCCTAGTATCACCCATGTTCTCCCGAGTAACAGCCTGATTATATTCTGCCGTTGTCTTGGCTTTTCCCCTCGTTATCGCTTGCACTTTTATGTTACACGAGAACTCAAAACACAGGTACCCCTTACACTCAACAATTAGATAACACAGAACATATATCAGGACACAAATTGATACACTGGGTGTGACCAATGACCCGACAAACAGTTCATAAAGAATTCCCCCACAAAGGCTAGTACCAATGATTGTGTTCTGTGTGCTCAGCATCGGCTGATTACGGCACTGCACATCATAAGTACTCCAACAATTCACAAATACAATGCAGAGGCAAGTATAAATGTCAATTTGAAAGGACAGCACATGAAGAAGACAATGTAACTTATTATAACTAATGCTACCCGTTTTTCAATTTAAAATGGCTAAGCAATGGATCACGTAGAAAAATTTCCCTTTTTTAAGATTACTTCCTAGCAAATCCCGAAGTATCGTATCCTGGCAGGGTCGCCATATGTAACACCCCACCTGTCACTTAGCTGGTTTTGGCGTGTGTTCACCCCAACTAACTGACTAACAGATCAACAGAGAGTGCAAAACTGCCGCAATATCGGATAACGTAAAAAAGTAATATGACCCTGTGACTCCTGATTGGACTGCGGTGGCAGTGTTGAGAATAATTTATTCAGAATTGATCACTTTTAATTAAAAAGGGGTGCACATTGATGTTATATTCAGCTATTGAACACGAGATGCAAATGTTGAACATAAAATTAATTAAGAAAGTGACTTGGGATTTCAACCACTTGATTGAAAAATAGATGCAGTCGATTAGCACAAATTTATTTTTTAACTCCCATCCTTCCATCATCACATTACAAGATTCTCCTATCAGGCAGTGTTAATAGATTGCGTTTGCGTGGAGTAAAGTGCGACAGCTCAAAAGTAATTCCTATCGACTGACCCAGGCGTAATGCGAAGTGCGAGAAGAATTCTACAATACACGGCCCATGAAATCCTTGTGGAAACTTTGCAGACGTGATCCAACAAATTAATCAGTGGCCGGAGCGGGCGCAATATCACCGAATGCAGCGTGGCGGAGCGGCGTCGTTGTGTGGATGTCGGCCGACCTCGTGGTGCTGAAGGCTGCGCTCATCTGTTCACCCCTAGCTATCTTGCTCAGTACATAGCTGAACCAAAACTTTCTATCTCCAAGCTCAATCGTTCCATTTGCTAAGTCCTAAACTGCAGAGATTCTCACTCTTTCTCAGGCAAGCTGAGTAAAGAACGCCACTTCCGCACTCTAGGCAAGCTGGGAATGGAAGACCTCTACGGAGACTTCTCACAGCCCACTCTTCGCCTCAGTTTCCCCTCCAGCAAAATCACTTACGCCAATTGCAGTGCAAGTCGCGTTAATTATGCGTCGCTTCCCAGCGCCAACCAATGCCGATCTGGGAAGTGAACAAATTCCCACAAAATTTCCCTTCCTCTCAACTTCTGTTATTTAGCTACTGCCAGGCCACCCATCAAGGTTAGCGTGTGCACAAACACCAATTTTTCTGGAATTCTGACTCCCAGGAGAGTACTTCAAATTTCTCGGTCCTACATTCCCATCAGAGGCCGGCTTATTTCATTCTGTCGCTCTTCACCTGATTTACTTCAGGCTCTGCGGACCATGAATCCAGCGTGAAGTTGCTATAGTCACGAACACACATATTTTGACCTCTGTTGACCGCTCCACTGTAGCTTTGCGCGGCTTTCTCGCATGTTTTACTGAAAACGGGACGACGGACATACAACTTCTCCGTCTGCTTCCCGGTACACCAGCGTGGGATCAGGGTCAACCACCCATGCTGTCACTCATCTTAAGGTGCCTGGAGGCCGCACCCCGTTACCGCTTTCTCAGAGCTTGAGCTGCCCTAGCTGCCTATTGTCGCTTCCCTTTGCCGCTCCCCAGCCGCACGCCACGGTCATTTCTGGGTACTTCCCTGGGATAAACTAGCCTCCAGTAAATCGACGCGTTTCCACAAGTTTTCATGTCGTGTGAATTACTTTAAAACCATCACCCGACAATGATTATTCCAATATGTCCATACTATACCGTCTACAAGATGCATTGTGCCTCGTCAGTCATTTTTTTCAGCCCTACTGTTCGCTCAAAGTGAGTTAGGTGATCTTTAATGACTTTATGTAAGGGGCATTGTTCTTGCCATCTTACAACTGCTACAATGACAGTTTCAACTTTTCAACGATGGCTATAACAAAAACATTAACATCTAATACTTAGTCATGGATGTATACAGTAAAAATGACGACTAAATGCTAGATTGCCCTAATAACAGTGTTTTCTTTACTAATAACGAACATCTCCGGGTTTATGAAAACGCCGTCGTTCTTCGGCTCTTGAAAAGTCACCTTTTATGATGTTCCTTAGATCTTCGCATTAGCGCATATTGGTAGCAACGGTGTTTGAACGATATTTTTTTTCTTTGTAGATTGAATTTATTAATCCTGATAAGTGCATTTGTTATTTAAATATTTTTTTTATTAAGATTTAGTCGAAAGGACATCGGACGAAAGAAAAGTTACCTGCAGGACACATCATTCTAATACCGTACATTACCTCCAGCCTCGTTAACGGTGTCAGTCCAGTCCGGCTTCTGCACGTGTCCCGTACCGAGCTAAGACCATTCATTAACGATTATATCCCCTAAAGATACCAGACCGCGGGGATGTTGATCGCTACGTTTCACAAGTTGTTGCAAACAGTCGGAGACACTTTTAGTTTCGTTGGCTGATTTAACGAGGCATCCGAGGCGCGACTGGATCGCTAATTGTTCGTCAAACCTGTGACGTATGCGCGCAGCCTGCTGTCGCCTTGGACTGCTAGAGGCTCCGCTGTACGCTCTTCATGAAGGCGTAACGCCTGGTCGCCGAGAATGCTGAAACAGACACGCTGGTTCGTCTGAACGATGGGCCTCAGGCATGAAGCAAAAAACACCTCGAGAACGTGACAGATATACCTCCCAACGCAACTAGAAACAACGAGGTAGGCAATTCCGAGGGATGCGTGTAACCTCATCTGGAATACGGTTCTACCGCGAGAATTCACCAGCCTCATGAAATGTGTGATGCTAAATACTGACACTCGTTATTAAGCATCTCCTAAGTCTAAAATTACAAGAAATAAACACTTTAACACTAAGAGTTACGACACCTTACTTCGTAGCTATTCACTGTAGTTCAGGAAGATGACGATGCAGCTCACTGAAGATATTTCTTCGCAGCAAGTTTTTCTATGTTTCCTGTTGTAGATTTTGTGTTCAGATGTCTTATTCTGATGAAAGCTCTTGTCTTTGCTTATAGAGAATCCATTTGCGAACCACTTCGAAAAACTTCGACGTTGTAAATACTAACATTTGTATCTCTCCATCTCACTTGGCAGCATGTCGCCCATGAAAAGTGCAAAATGTCACTTCGAACTCCTTTATTTTGTTGAACCAGCCAGTTGAAGGAGAAGTGAACTCGACTCTGCCGACTGTGGAAATTGAGTCATTACGGTTGACGCTTTTGACGATGTTGATTGGAATACTCTCTTTCAAATTCCGAAGGTAGCAGGGGTAAAATAAATGGAGCGAAAGGCTATTCACAATTTGTACAGAAACCAGATGGCAGTTATTAGAGTCGAGGCGCATGAAAGGGAAGCAGTGGTTGGGAAGGGAGTGAGACAGGGTTGTAGCCTATCCCCGATGTTATTCAATCTGTATATTGAGCAAGCAATAAAGGAAACGAAAGAAAAATTCGGAGTAGGAATTAAAATCCATGGAGAAGAAATAAAAACTTTGAGGTTCGCCGATGACATTGTAATTCTGTCAGAGACAGCAAAAGACTTGGAAGAGGAGCTGAACGGAATGGACAGTGTCTTGAAAGAAGGATATAAGATCAACATCAACAGAAACAAAACGAGGATAATGGAACGTAGTCGAATTAAATCGAGTGATGCTGCGGGAATTAGATTAGGAAATGAGAGGCTTAAAGTAGTAATTGAGTTTTGCTATTTGGGGAGCAAAATAACCGATGACGGTCGAAGTAGAGAGGATATAAAATGTAGACTGGCAATGGCAAGGAAAGCGTTTCTGAAGAAGAGAAATTTGTTAACAGCGAGTATAGGTTTAAGTGTCAGGAAGTCGTTTCTGAAAGTATTTGTATGGAGTTGAGCCATGTATGGAAGTGAAACGTGGACAATAAATAGTTTAGACAAGAAGAGAATAGAAGCTTTCGAAATGTGGTGCTACACAAGAATGCTGAAGATTAGATGGGTAGATCACATAACTAATGAGGAGGTATTGAATGGAATTGGAGAGAAGAGAAATTTGTGCCACAACTTGACTAGGAGAAGGGATCGGTTGGTAGGGCATATTCTGAGGCATCAAGGGATCACCAATATAGTATTGGAGGGCAGCGTGGAGGGTAAAAATCGTAGAGGGAGACAAAGAGATGAATACACTAAGCAGATCCAGAAGGGCGTAGGTTGCAGTAAGTACTGGGAGATGAAGAAGCTTGCACAGGATAGAGTAGCATGCAGAGCTGCATCAAACCAGTCTCAGGACTGAAGACCACAACAACGACAACATGAAACCCTTCCGCAACTTCAACAGCCGGCCGGGGTGGCTGAGCGGTTCTAGGCGCTACAGTCTGGAACCGCGCGACCGCTACGGTTGCAGGTTCGAATCCTGCCTCGGGCATGGATGTGTGTGATGTCCTTAGTTAGGTTTAAGTAGTTCTAAGTTCTAGGGGACTGATGACCTCAGAAGTTAAGTCCCATAGTGCTCAGAGCCATTTGAACCACTTGAAATTTCACCAGGCATTGCTTTCTTTCACAACGCATGTTAGAACAAACCTCGAGGAAGCGTTTTAGTTTGTTCTTCTCTCCTGTCTTTGAAAATCAGGGTCATAGGTACTTCGAAGTGGTGTCTTGTATCCTTAGCAAACCTTGATTTTAAAACATCAGAGATGTCATTGATCAGTTCAGTTAACTTTCCTTCCTGTTCTTTGTTTAGCAGATGTTTAACAGTTTGGGCACAATGGTGTGAAAGCAGCCGCGCTGCCATTCCTACACACGGTATGGTTCGTCCTCTCACGTGAGCCTCCGAAATGAGATGTATGACGCTTAAGTCGGTGCTTTGTGTTGCTAACAGATTTTCAAGAATCTTCTTGTTCAAGGCTGTGGTGTTGGGTACAGTTCTCCGTCATCTAAAACGTGGTCCCTATGCAATTTAAGCAAATGCGGGACATCATAGAAAACCCACACTCTTCTCGCTAGATCCATAGGGTTTGAAAAGTAGGGTTTTGTTGTGGAAACTCAAGGCTCCTCTACATTTACATCTACATCATACTCCGCGAGCCACCTAATAGTGTGTGGCAGAGGGTGCTTTCTGTACCACTATCTGATCCCTCCAACCCCGTTCCACTCGCTAATAGTGCATGGGAAGAATGATTGTCGGTAAGCCTCTGTACTGGCTCAAATTTCTCGAATTTTCTCCTCGTGGTCAATACGTGAGATGTATGTGGGTGGAAGTAATACGTTGTCTGACTCCTCCTGAAAAGTGCTGTCCCAGAATTTCAATAGTAAATTTCTCCGTGATGCACAACGTCTCTCTTGTAACGTCTGCCAGTTGAGTTTGTTTAGCGTCTCCGTAACGCTCTCCCGCCAGCTAAACGATCCCGTGACGAAACGCGCCGCTCTTCGTTGGATCTTCCCTATCTCCTCTATCAGTCCTACCTGATAGGGATCCCAGATAGATGAACAATACTCAATAATCGTGTGAACAAGCGCCTTATACGCCACTTCTTTCGTGGATGAGTTACATTTCCTTCAGATTCTTCCGATGAATCTGAGTCTTATGTCTGCTTTTCCCACTATCTGTTTTATATGGTCATTACACTTAAGGTCGCTCGGGATAGTTACCCTAGATATTTTACGGGAGACGCTGTCTCCTGCTGTTTGTCATCAATAGTGTAGCTGTACAATAGTGGATTTCTTTTCCTATGTATGCGCAGTATATTACATTTATTTACGTTCGGGGTCAACTACCAGAGTCTGCACCATTCATCAATTCTCGGCAGGTCGTTCTGTAACTTCCTACTATCTTCTGGCGTTGCTACTCTGGTATAAACAACTGCATCATCTGTGAATAGCCTTAAAGAGCATCCGCCGCTTTCTACTAGAGCATTTATATATATTGTGAACAGCAACAGTCCTATCACACTTCCCTGTGGTAGTCCGGATACTACCTTTACCACTGTCGATTTATTTCCGTTAAGAGCGACGTGTTGAGTTCTGTCTGCAAGAAAGTCTTGAATCCAATCGCAGGTCTGCTCCGATACTCCGTAAGCTCGTATTTTTTTTATTAAACGGCAATGTGGGATGGTGTCAAGTGTCTTACTGGACTCAAGGAGCACGGCATCAGCCTGAGCGCCGTTGTCCACTGCGCTGTGGGTCTCATGGAAGAACAGGGCGAGCTGAGTTTCGCAAGATCTCTTCCAGACCCTTGAGTTCTTGCCTCCCATATCACAAATTACTGCTGCAGTTTTGGTTCCAGTTGCTTCTAATTGCGGCTTCGAGAGTAACTCACTATTCATGGTACTATCGAAGTCGAAATATACAGGCTGTTTCCACGATGACAAAAAACCAAGGGTTCGAGGTTTCTTGTTTGGTCCTAAAATCCCATCATCTGGTAACTGAAAGCACACGTGACCATCAGTATTCACCTCGTCAAAATAGAGGACTCCTATTTTCTCTAGAGGTTTGTATACATCTGTCTTAGCTTTCAAAACATCCAGCGCTTCTTTCAGAATTACAGGCCTTGACTGGAATTGTTCGGCCCGTTTCTGAAGTTTTGACCGGCAATAAATGTAAGCTTTGGGTGAGAAGGTTCTTAGGATGAGAGCAGTGTCTTTAGGGCCCCTCTTCCCCCTATTTTTTACTAACTGAAGATTGAACTTCGCCTGATGTGAAACACTGAGATACGCGGTTATTTAGATTATCCCCAATTTGTTGGTGTACTGCAGAAGAAGCACATCATATACTGCCACAGCATACCTAGAACACATCGCTTTCAGGACCTTGATATTTCTTTTCAAAGCGCAGTCTTCTGTCCTCAGCAGTTGCACTTCAGTTTTTAGTCTATTTCCTGTTTAAAAATAACGTCTAGGTCAAGAACTACCTCTGTTCTGGTGGACTGGTCAGGTTTACCTTTCCTTCGGAGAGAACAAAGCTTCTAAAGTAGATAGCACGGTCCTTTGTAGTCTTCTCTTTTCACATCGATGATCTCTTGCTAATGTTACCTTTTAAGAAAAGAAATCTATACATAGTAACTCGTTTCTAAAGAAAATGAATATCTAGCAGTTACTGTACGTTGTCCGTGCTGGTACTTATGCCTAGCTTAAGCGCCGCGCGGAGTGGCCGTGCGGTTTGAGGCGCCATGTCACGGATTGCGCGACCCCTCCAGCCGGAGGTTCGAGTCCTCCCTCGGGCATGGGTGTGTGTGTTGTACATAGCATAAGTTAGTTTAAGTAGTGTGTAAGTCTAGAGACCGATGACCTCAGTAGTTTGGTCCCTTCGGAATTCACACACATTTGAACACTGACTAGCTTGAAAGCATCGCCACGACAATCTGGACTTTTTTGTAACGTCACAACGTCACCCTGTAATTTTCCTCTCAAAGACGACACCAGAAGGTCATTTTTAAGTCCCATTCATGATCTTTGGGTAGGAAATAATCTGAACAATCCTTGGATTATTCACGTTAGCAAGAACAGCTGTTTTACAGCGTGACACCCATTTGCACTGTTTTTTTCTGCCTTTCGGAAATGACGATAAGTGACATGAAATGACGATAAGTGACATCCACAGTTTTACTTGAAGCCTTTTTGCATTCGACAGTAGCGCAAACGATCTCTACTTTTGCTCGCAGTACTATAATCGGCCAGCAATAAGAACAGCTAACGACGAACTGCATTCTACATATTTCAACGGAGAGATTGGGAATTACTTGCATTAACAGTGCACGTGTAGTGTTGTCGCTTCTCGCTTTCCGGATCCCTAAGGACGTCACGCCGTTTCGCCGGCAGGCTGCGCGGGAAGCCGGCGTGGTGCGCCCTGAGCGCCTCCAGTGTGGAACACTGCGGATTGAACGCCTCATTCGTCCGTAAAACGGCGACTCATCGGACAACAAAGTCGCTGTTGTCCAGTTTCTGTGTTGTATGGTCCTATGACGGCGAGCCGCTTGACCTGCAGCCTCTTGCCACTCACCCCCGGCCACTGTGGCCGAGCGGTTCTAGGCGCTTCATTCCGGAACCGCGCTGCTCCTACGCTCGCAGGTTCGAATCCTGCCTCGTTCATGGATATGTGCGATGTCCTTAGGTTAGTTAGGTTTAAGTAGTTCTAAGTCTAGAGGACTGATGACCTCAGATGGTAAGTCCCATAGCGCTTAGAGCCATTTTAACCATTTTTTGCCACGCACCACAAACTAAATGTGCGTTGCGTCACGCATTTCCCTCCGCGGTGTTCCCCCCGAAACTGGTTGGCATGGAACAGCAGCAACTGCTGCCGGGCTTGAAGCCAGTTGTTAGAGACGATATACACTCCTGGAAATGGAAAAAAGAACACATTGACACCGGTGTGTCCGACCCACCATACTTGCTCCGGACACTGCGAGAGGGCTGTACAAGCAATGATCACACGCACGGCACAGCGGACACACCAGGAACCGCGGTGTTGGCCGTCGAATGGCGCTAGCTGCGCAGCCGCCGTCAGTGTCAGCCAGTTTGCCGTGGCATACGGAGCTCCATCGCAGTCTTTAACACTGGTAGCATGCCGCGACAGCGTGGACGTGAACCGTATGTGCAGTTGACGGACTTTGAGCGAGGGCGTATAGTGGGCATGCGGGAGGCCGGGTGGACGTACCGCCGAATTGCTCAACACGTGGGGCGTGAGGTCTCCACAGTACATCGATGTTGTCGCCAGTGGTCGGCGGAAGGTGCACGTGCCCGTCGACCTGGGACCGGACCGCAGCGACGCACGGATGCACGCCAAGACCGTAGGATCCTACGCAGTGCCGTAGGGGACCGCACCGCCACTTCCCAGCAAATTAGGGACACTGTTGCTTCTGGGGTATCGACGAGGACCATTCGCAACCGTCTCCATGAAGCTGGGCTACGGTCCCGCACACCGTTAGGCCGTCTTCCGCTCACGCCCCAACATCGTGCAGCCCGCCTCCAGTGGTGTCGCGACAGGCGTGAATGGAGGGACGAATGGAGAAGTGTCGTCTTCAGCGATGAGAGTCGCTTCTGCCTTGGTGCCAATGATGGTCGTATGCGTGTTTGGCGCCGTGCAGGTGAGCGCCACAATCAGGACTGCATACGACCGAGGCACACAGGGCCAACACCCGGCATCATGGTGTGGGGAGCGATCTCCTACACTGGCCTTACACCACTGGTGATCGTCGAGGGGACACTGAATAGTGCACCGTATATCCAAACCGTCATCGACCCATCGTTCTACCATTCCTAGACCGGCAAGGGAACTTGCTGTTCCAACAGGACAATGCACGTCCGCATGTATCCCGTGCCACTAAACGTGCTCTAGAAGGTGTAAGTCAACTACCCTGGCCAGCAAGATCTCCGGATCTGTCCCCCATTGAGCATGTTTGGGACTGGATGAAGCGTCGTCTCACGCGGTCTGCACGTCTAGCACGAACGCTGGTCCAACTGAGGCGCCTGGTGGAAATGGCATGGCAAGCCGTTCCACAGGACTACATCCAGCATCTCTACGATCGTCTCCATGGGAGAATAGCAGCCTGCATTGCTGCGAAAGGTGGATATACACTGTACTAGTGCCGACATTGTGCATGCTCTGTTGCCTGTGTCTATGTGCCTGTGGTTCTGTCAGTGTGATCATGTGATGTATCTGACCCCAGGAATGTGTCAATAAAGTTTCCCCTTCCTGGGACAATGAATTCACGGTGTTCGTATTTCAATTTCCAGGAGTGTATGTCACCTGTCTGTTGTTCCTGTAGGTGAAAATGTTTTTAGGACCACTTGTCGTACACCTTGATAGATGGTTGGAATTGATTTTCCATTCCTCGTAGACACTTTGGAGCTTCCGTGTTTTACACAGGTTGAGCCGTGCTGACCCCGGTTTATGCGTTGTTTTAAAATTTGGCTGTTACTCTGCGTTTGGTTTCCCGCGGTTATTGCGGTTATGCCGTGGTTCCTCCTCTTTCTACGTGTGGCATCAGAGGTGTGTATCGATATTTGCACCGTATATCATCTTTGGTCTGGTGCTTATAGTTCCGGCTCGGCGGTGTGCAGCCAGTCGGTCGGTTGGAGCGGATCAGCAAGCAAGTCTCCGAGCGGCGCAGTCGGCTGGGCCTGCTGGCGGTCTCTGTGCAGTGTCGTAGCGTGTGGGGGCTGTTCCGAGTCCTGCGGGGTCCGTGGCTCACCGACCCAGGACATGAAAGTTGAGTGGTGATTTAATTACAGAAGCCAAGTCTGTTCACGTTGTCCCTTTGGTTGGTGGTTTGCTGTTAGTGGTATTCCTAGGAGCAACAGCGAGTGTTCGAGTTGGTGAAGATTTAGCTGCTGTGTGGTGGAACTAAATATATTTGTCGATTTGAAATTCAAGTACACCAGCGGAATTTTCTGCCTTGTGGCGGTTAGTATTCCGATAACCTGCCCTGGTCGCTGACATAAATTCAAGCAGTGTCCTTTCCTCGCCTGTTGTCGCTGTACAACATAGTGTGTAGTTTCGACAGCTTAATGTATATTTGGTTGTGGGCGGCTGTGTCTGTAACGTTTCGGCATTGGAATCCTTGTATATTGCTCGGTGGTTAGCAAGTCGTCTTGTCGGTGGGTCCCTGACTGTCTCTTGGTTGTGTTGCCGGCGGATAGAGTATAGTTGTTCCGACTTCTTGTCTCACCAAAGCGAACGTTAAGATTTCAAGGGCAGACCGAGCCCCCTGGAAACTTCTGAGCGCCGTTGCCTTACTGCCTTTCTTATTGGCGTTTAATTGTGTATTTTTAATGGCTCATAGCCGATGGTTGGGATTTGTATGCTTGTGTTTTTAAAATCAAAGGCCTTTAGCCGTTTTAAAAGTAAGTTTTCTAAATTGGGCAAATCTTACCGTTTGTAAGATAAAGCTGTGGGCGTTCTGCCTGTTGAAAAGTTATTGTAGTGTATTGTTTTTAAAAGCATCAGCCTTCAGCCACTTTAAGTTTTAAGGATCTTACTTATTAAATATTACCTTTTGGTAGATAAAGCTGTGGGCTTTCTGCCTGTTGAAAATTTATTGTAGTGTATTGTTTTTAAAAGCATCGGCCTTCAGCTACTTCAAGTTTTAAGGTTCTTACTTATGAAGTCTTACATCACTTGGGCTTAAATACTATTTAAGGTTAAAGCCTTTGGGCTTTCTATCTTGAAAAATTGGTTGCAGTTTTTTTTTTTTTTTTTTTTTTTTTTAACAAAGGCCTTCAGCTGTTTTGAAGTAAGGTTTCTTATTGGTCATAAAGCTTGGGCCTTCTGCGTATTGAAAGGTTATTGTAGTTATCTTGTTTTAAATTTATCGGCCTTCAGCCGCTATTGGAATTAAAGACTTTTTCTGTCGATAGTCAAGCTTAGAAGTTGCGCTGTATGTTTGGACAACTAAATAAAGTGTTATCTTTGGAGTGTAACTGACAGCCGCTCATTGTGCCCCCCTCCCCCTTCCACAATTCCCACTACTTGTTCTGTCCTGCTGGTTAAGCCATATCGAGCAATTTTATTCACTACGTGGTCGTGAGGACGTCCAAACACGACAGCTCCCTCAGAATTGCCATTCTGTCACGGCTGCACGTCGGCCGATCTATCTCTGATGATTGCATAAAGTAGACCACGCAATTTCACTACCGTAGCTTACGTCACTGGCGGAGGGTCAAGTGGGCGCATGGTTCCAGGCCTACAAAGCGAACACTGTGCTTTTTTAAGAGGATCGACAAATATTTCGTCTGATGCGCTTCCTGACGATTGGCAGACGATACGGGGACAGGTACACTGAGCGGGAGTGCGCCGCTAGCGGTGGGTCGACGGCTGCTGCTGCTGCTGCTGCCAGCGTGTGTCTGGTGGCACTGCGCCAGCTGCCGACCTCGGCGAGTGCACAGTAGCGGACGGACAGGCACGCCGGAAGTTGCGGGCGAAAGCTGTCCTCTCTGCAATCACCCATCATCAATGTACACTACTGGCCATTAAAATCGCTACACCAAGAAGAAATGCAGATGATGAACGGATATTCATTGGACAAATATATTATACTAGAACTGACATGTGATTACATTTTCACGCAATTGGGGTGCATAGATCCTGAGAAATCTGTACCAAGAACAACCAACTCTGGCCGTAGTAACGGCCTTGATACGCCTGGGCATTGAGTCAAACAGAGCTTGGATGGCGTGCACAGGTACAGCTGCCCATGCAGCTTCAACACCATACCACAATTCATCAAGAGTAGTGACTGGCGCATTGTGACGAGCCAGTTACTCGGCCATCATTGAACAGACGTTTTCAATTTGTGAGAGATCTGGAGAATGTGCTGGCCAGGGCAGCAGATGAACATTTTCTGTGTCCAGAAAGGCCCCTATAGGACCTTCAACATGCGGTCGTGCATTATCGTGCTAAAATGTAGGGTTTCGCAGGAATCGAATGAAGGGTAGAGCCACGGGTCGTAACAGATCTGAAATGTAACGTCCACTGTTCAAAGTGCCGTCAATGTGAACAAGAGGTGACCGAGACGTGTAACCAATGGTACCCCATTCCAACACGCCGGGTGATACGCCAGTATGGCGATGACTAATACACGCTTCCAATGTGCGTTCACCGCGATGTCGACAAACACGGATGCGACCATCATAATGGTGTAAACAGAACCTGGATTCATCCGAAAAAATGATGTTTTGCCATTCGTGCACCCAGGTTCGTCGTTGAGTACACCATCGCAGACGCTCCAGTCTGTGATGCAACGTCAAGGGTAACCGCAGCCATGGTCTCCGAGCTGATAGTCCATGCTGCTGCAACGTCGTCGAACTGTTCGTGCAGATGGTTGTTGTCTTGCAGACGTCCCCATATGTTGACTCAGGGATTGAGGCGGGGCTGCACGATCCGTTACAGCCATGCGGATAAGATGCCTGTCATCTCGAGTGCTAGTGATACGAGGCCGTTGGGATCCGGCACGGCGTTCCGTATTACCCTCCGGAACCCACCGATTCCATATTCTGCTAACAGTCATTGGATCTCGACCAACGCGAGCAGCAATGTCGCGATAAGATAAACCGCAATCGCGATAGGCTACACTACGACATTTATCAATGTCGGAAGCGTGATGGTACGCATTTCTCCTCCTTACACGAGGCATCACAACAACGTTTCACCAGGCAACGCCGGTCAAGTGCTGTTTGTGTATTAGGAATCGGTTGGAAACTTTCCTCATGTCAGCACGTTGTAGGTGTCGCCACCGGCGCCAACGTTGTGTGAATGCTCTGAAAAGCTAATCATTTGCATATCACAGCATCTTCTTCCTTTCGGTTAAATTTCGCGTCTGTAACACGTCACCTTCGTGGTGTAGCAATTTTAATGGCCAGTAGTGTAACATTGTTAAAACACATTGTAAGGGGAACAGTCATCGTTCATTCCGTTGTAATAGCAATTTTAGGAAGAGTCGTATTCGTGTCTTGCTGGAGGAACCGCATTTGGCGAAAAGAGTGCAAGCCTGCTGCTTCTTACTTCACAAGCAGTGCACATTACAAACTAGTACCGTAATTTTGCATGAAAGAAACTATTACTCTTCAGTTTAGCATATTTCGATGAATCTGCACCTGAGACATACCTTGATTCTTGGCTGAGTACAAGTAAAAGGAGTCCTGCACCTTAGGTGTTCATCCGCGTATTTCACTACATCCGCCGCTGAAGGCAAATGACTAGTCTCCTATCCACCGACTTTTCGACTTGTCGATTTCGCGAGCTCCTAACCACTACTCCACGAAACTGTCAGTTCTTATTGACAACACAGTTCATTAGCTACTCGCACAGAACATTACAGCCGTTTCACTGCTTTGCCACTCGAAACTTTGGTGCGAATCGCCAGAACAGTTTAGGAATCTGCTGGCAGTAAGTCATGCGTTTTCCCCAAAGCACAAAATACGTCAACCCCACGGTCGTGACCAGACGGCCATCAGCGACAGTTGATTGCAAGACTGAGCCAGTACACAGCTAGACAATCAGCAGAGTCAAACTTACCGACATTTTATTGAGTGATGGAATATGATGCGCCATAAACTATGTTCAATTATCCTGGCGCTGTCAGAGTCTAAACACAAACTTTTGACGTAACTAAGGTGGCCTGCCATCTAACATGCGTCTCTGTCAAGTCCCGACGCAATCCCCTCCAGACAATAGACTGTCGTTTGTACTTATAATTTTTGTTACGTCTGTGTCGTCAGACAAGCCAAGTTACCAATTATTTTCCTAGCCAAGTTGTAGTGCCCTACATCAGTTTGTCCGGTGCAGACGGTTCCGGAACACACTGCAGTACTTCTCCCTTAATATCTTACTCTTAGAAAATGTGTTTTTCTGATGAACTTTTCTTTCCTCGGTCATCCAGTCCGTGATCTCGCCCTCACCTTGCTGCGCCTCACGTATTCTTACACTGGCTTTCGGAACACTTTCTGCCGACACGCCCTGCAGCGCGCCACATAGATGCCCCGGCCCTGGGGTTCGGCCGCCCCACCAGCACGGCGTGGGTCCACTCCTGCCGCCACCCGCTAGCACGAATTCTGGTTCCAATATTTGATTAAAACCGAAGTATCTCGTCACCTGCAACTCTGATCACCACATGGTTTCCAAGGAACCCTCTTAAATAAACGACCGCAGCCATACACCTCCTGTTCCAACATCTTTCAACTGTTGCTCAATCCTTATGCTCATAACAACAAGAATACCAGCTGTGAGTAATTGTACATATCACTGCCATGTCTCACAGTTTAATGTATTCTCAAAGGTAAAACCTAGATACTTAGTTGAATGACAACCTCTAAGTAAGTGTCATTTGTGTGTAAAAGAAATCCTGCGTTATTGTCTCAGTAATTGTGTAGAGCACCTCATTCGTTTTATTGTTAAGGATCAGTCAGTGGTGGTTTGCCCTAATACAACTGGGCGCGGGGGGAGGGGGGGGGGGCGGGGGGCGATCACATGCTGATTCACTGTTGTCTACAAAAATCAGAATTATTGAAAACTTTGTATGAAACAAACTCAGTACATTCGCTAAAAGTAACATTAGTTACAGCTATACATAACCAAGAAGCCTACCTAAGTGGTATTATAGTACACAAAATCCATTTTTCAGTTTTTCTTTCAAGCAAACAAATCAGTCACCTATTCATTGAAATTAGGTAGCCGACCTTGTGGCCGAGCGGTTCTAGGCGCTTCAGTCCTTAACCGCGCTGCTGCTACGGTCGCAGGTTCGAATGCTGCCTCGGGCATGGATGTGTGTGATGTCCTTAGGTTAGTTAGGTTTAAGTAGTTCTAAGTCTACGGGACTGATGACCTCAGATGTTAAGTCCCATAGTCCTTAGAGCCATTTTAACCATTTGAAATTGGATATGTTATGTCTTTTACTACCATGAGCGTTGCCAATGCCTTCACCCTAGTTCCAATCACTGTGCTTCTTAAACATACCTGGATCTCTTCAGAGCAGAGTAACAGCCCTCAGCCCACTGTGAGTCTTAGCCATGTGGAAAGGTTACAGATTTCTGAAATGAATTCCATGTGAAACGTCCCCTTTGAAAAATTAAGAATGGCTGTGCTGGTAAACTTCAACGTTATTTGATTTTCGAACAGCTGAGCAAAACTGAACGTACTCAGACATTTGTCTCTTTACTTATTCTGATCACCACTCAACTGACACAATATTTTTAGCGCAACGCAATCTGACTTTCAATAATGGCTCTGAGCAGTATGGGACTCAACTGCTGAGGTCATAAGTCCCCTAGAACTTAGAACTACTTAAACCTAACTAACCTAAGGACATCACACACATCCATGCCCGAGGCAGGATTCGAACCTGCGACCGTAGCGGTCACGCGGTTCCGGACTGAAGCGCCTAGAACCGCTCGGCCACTCCGGCCGGCTGACTTTCAATAATCCCTACTAAAAGAATGGTCCTGGCTAACAATAACCTATACGTTTCATGAATCACTTACCTCACAAAAATCTTCGTTATTCGAACTTCTGCAATACAGCGAGCGCCAATACTGCCAGCTAAATAAAAGATTCTAACTACTAAAGGCACTAACTACTGATAGGCATAGTTAGCAAATGAAAGATTTTTATAGAGGAACAAACAATAGCGTTCAAAAGTCATAATATATATGTAATTTTGTGACATTTAATTAAACAACTTTCCTTTTCCTGACGGACGCACGTCCAGATCGTCCTCTGAAAGCTCTGGCATCTCTGTCCCCACATCCACAGCTGCTGGCGACTCACCTCCAACTGCCCAACGCTGCGCGCTGTTCACATCCAACTGCCCAACACTACACAAGCGAATATTCCAACAGTGAGTCCAACCAGCCACAGATTGCACACAGCGCAGTCAGCGATTTTCATACAGAGCACTACTTGGCGTTACCAACATAAAAACCTAAACAGTCTACTTACAGTGATTAATGACGATGTCAACAACCGTACTATGTTTCTGGAAGAAAGACTGTCTGTAGCGAATTTTGGATTTGGTGAACGGAATTTTTTGTTACAGATGTTATGAAAAATGGTGTAAACCTTACGCAGATTTAATGTGCCATCAATGCCATTGTTGGCTATTATTTCACGTAAGGACTTCAAGTGTTTGAAGTGTGTGGCGTTGCCATTGCGTAAATCGGCTCCATGTACTTTCTTTTCTCTTAAGAAATGTGAAGGATACTTGCGACAGTGATATGAATCTTCTATAGGGCGTGCCTGGTAATTATCGGCAGATCATCGGCTAAGACAGAGCTTTTAATATATTACAAGTACTTCTTTCTGCCATGTACTTCTTTCTTTCTCATTGTGGTCTGTTGATCACAGAGCATCTCTTTCAAACATCGCCCTCCATGACTTGTATACCTTCCAATCTCTGATTCACAGACAATTTTGCCCTCTACGGTTCCCTCTGGGGACGAGGGAAGTTACACATCATGTCTGAAAACATATCTTATCGTTGTCTCCTTTGCAGTTAGTGTTTTGCATACTTTCCTCGCCGACTTTGCGGAGAACCATGTCATTTGTTGTATCAGTCCCCTTAATTTTGTACATTCTTCTCGGAGAATCCTGCCTCAAACGTTTTGCTAACCTTCTTATCCTGTTTTTTTGCAATCCGTGATCTACTTCCACACGGTGCTCTGCTCAAGACATGTATTCTCAGAAATTCCTTCCTCAGGTTAAGGGCTATGTGTTGACTTCTGATGGTGAGGAACACTCTCTTTGCGCGAGCTAGCATGCTTGCTATTACTATCCTCTAAGAAAGAATTAGAGGTCCTTCTGAATGGAATAAGGACATGAAGTGAACTGACAGTAAACTAACAAAAGACAAAGTTTGTGAGGAGAAATGAGATTAGCAATAAAATTAACATCGTCACGTAGTAGAAGAAGAGATAAAATTCTGATACCTTCTACATTTACATCTACATGGTTACTCTGCAATTCACACTTAAGTTCCTGGCAGAGGGTCCATCGAACCATTTTCATACTACTTCTCTACCATTCCAATCTCGAATGGCGCGTGGGAAAAAGGAACACCTAAATCTTTCCGTTAGAGCTCTGATTTCTCTTATTTTATTATGATGATCATTTCTTCCTACGTGGGTGGGTGTCAACAAAATATTTTCGCTTTCGGAAGAGAAAGTTGGTAACTGAAATTTCATAAATAGATCTCGCCACAAAGAAAACCGTCTTTGTTTCAGTGACTGCCCCCAACTCGCGTACCACGTCATTCTCACCTCTATTGCGCTATAACACGAAACGAGCTGCCCTTCCTTGCACTTTTTCGATATCCTCCGTCAATCCTACCCGGTAAGGATCACACACCGCGCAGCTATATTCTAGCAGAGGACGGACAAGTGTTATGTAGGCTGTCTCTTTAGTGGGTTTGTCGCATCTTCTAAGTGTTCTGCCAACAATGCGCAGTCTTTGTGTCGCCTTCCCCACAATATTATCTATGTGGTCTTTCCTATATAAGTTGCTCGTAATTGTAATTCCTAGGTATTTAGTCGAATTAACAGCCCTTAGATTTGTGCGATTTATCGTATACCCAAAATTTATCGGATTTCTTTTAGTACCCATGTGGATGACGTCGCACTTTTCTGTGTTTAGCGCCAATTACCACTTTTCGCACCATACAGAAATTCTCTCTAGATCGTTCTGTATTTGGAACTGATCGTCCGATGATTTTACTAGACGGTAAATTACAGCGTCATCTGCAAAGAATCTAAGGGGGCTGCTCAGATAATCAGTTAGATCATTTATGTAAATCAGGAACAGCAGAGATGTGGTGTCCAGAAGTCTGCTGGGAACTGAGTGGACTGGTAAGAAGTGAGAAGATTCTCCGTAGAATGGAGGAGGGTAATATGTGCAAAACGCTGATTACGTTGAGGTACAGGAATACAGGACGTGTGTCAATAGGTCGGGGAATGACATCTGTGCTGGTAGGGGGAGGTTTACAGGGCAAGAAATGGAATGGTTCAAATGGTTCAAATGGCTCTGAGCACTATGGGACTCAACTGCTGAGGTCATTAGTCCCCTAGAACTTAGAACTAGTTAAACCTAACTAATCTAAGGACATCACAAACATCCATGCCCGAGGCAGGATTCGAACCTGCGACCGTAGCGGTCTTGCGGTTCCAGACTGCAGCGCCTTTAACCGCACGGCCACTTCGGCCGGCCGAAATGGAATGAGGAGACGGTATAACATTACTGGCAGGAAGTGCCCAACTGTGGTAGTTTATCTGCGTGGTAGAGGTCTTTCTACTTGATTTTGTGTGTACAGACTGAAGTGGCGAGGCAAAATTTGTACCAAGGCCAGGAATCGAACCGAGGTGTTCTGCTTCTGAGGCAGGTGCGTCAGCCACTAAGCCACCTTGGCACACCGGTTCACACAACTGCGTGGATTACCCCGGCATGCCTCCCTCCTCTGTTCAAATTTTCGCTGCCACCCCAGTCTATTTTCAATTCCCCGTTACACACGAAAAGGATTGCCGATGCTCTCCATGTTCTGGAACAGCACCTGGGCAACAACGTAAATGCGGGATCCAGTCTGAAAGGGGTAAGGGGGAATTTAAAGCGAGAATTTGAACAGAGGAGGGAGACGTGCGAGATTAATCACTGCAGTTCTCTGAACTGCTTTGCGCCGTGGCCTAGTGGCTAATGCACCTTCCTAGTAAGCAGGACATCGGCGTACGATCCCTGACCTGGGTACAAATTTTGACTCCCCGCTTCAGTCTATATACATAAAGTCATATCTGTATGAGACCAGTTAAGTCTCTGAAATTGTGTCATTTCCTGTCTACTTGACTCCACTTCTGGAACCTGCGCCTCGATGAAGGTGATATGAAATGATCAGTACAGAAGAAGCACCCAGTCCTCGATAGAAGAAAATGTCCGACCCAGCCAGGAATCGAACCCGGGACCGCAATCTAAAGGTAGCAATGATAACCACTGGACCACGAGCAGAAAACAAAAATTCTAGAGCATTGGTCTCCAAATTACTAGACCATCACGACCACATATCAAGTTTTAAGCCTCAGTGGGAGTTGGATAAAAGATTTTCAGAGAAATCAAAGAAGAAAATTATAACGAAATTTATTGTCGCTTAAACAAATATAAAATATTCAGCGAAAAACTCAGGCACACTTCCGTGCTGTCTAGAACACTTAACGAGAGGTATCAAATTTGTCTGTTGAACCCAAGATTTTCTCAAACAAAGGTTCTGACTTAGTCTGGTGTGTGAGTGAAATATCTCGTAAATGTTAGTCATTCACATTACTTCTGTATTTAGGTTTGGTAAATTTTAGCAAATAAAATGTTTGTTGACACCTTTAGGTAGTGCTAAATACAGATCACAAACCTTGTGCAAAGTCTTTGATCTCGGGGCAGCTTCCTTCTAGAAGACACTTGTGAAACTGAACAAATCTGTCCTTCCATGTTGTCATCATCTTAAAAATCAATTATTTCAATTTGCAGTCCTACCTAAACATCTCCCACTACTCAGGAAGAGGGGATGCGGAAAATCTGGATCCCCTTGGAATTATCAGCTAAATATGGAAGCCTGGAAGAGGACTCTGTCTTTAGAAGTTCCACTACAAACAAGAGCGAGAAACTTGACTACTGGAAACCGTGTTCACACTTCAACGACTAGCAATTGACCATGTCAGACAAAACTTTGTGTCCGACGTTGTGTTAGGTTCTGCCTGAAATCTTTACCAAGTGCGTGAAGGTCAAAAATATAATCGCCCTTTCGTCGGAGTTTGTTAGTCAGTTAATTCAAATGGAGAGCATCGTCAGTCAAGAAAGCTAGTCTCCAATGGCATTGTTTGTCCAACAGGACTTCCTAACACACGAAATGTACTCGCAGTTGCGAATACGGACAACTATCAGCTGTGTAGCGGAATAACGACTATGGAAGTTTGAGCTCGACCATGACTCGAACCCGGATTTCTCGCTTATCGCGAGAGGTCGCCTCACCATGAGGCTACCCGAGCACGCCTCACTACCAGACACAGACTTCTGTATGTCGTCAACCAGCTGCACTCCTACATTCATTATATATATTCCCGTAAAGGCGAGACATTTTACATGAAAGTCGCTTTCCCTGTGTCGGTTGGTGAATACGATACTGCAGCGCCTGTGTTGTTCACAAGTACGACGCAATTCTCCTTCGGACATGCGTGCATGTACGGCGCAGTGAATGACGAGTATAGGTTGTGGACACATGGTTGATGGCATATGAAAGTTTGGTTGTGGCCGTTGGTCGTTCAAATGGTTCAAACGGTCCTGAGCACTATGGGACTTAACAGCTGAGGTCATCAGTCCCCTAGAACTTACAACTACTTAAGCCTAACTAACATAAGGACATCACACACATCCATGCCCGAGGCAGGATTCGAACCGCTCGGCCACACCGGCCGGCCCGTTAGTCGTGCTCGGATAATCTAGTGAATGCCGGCGCGGTAACTCGGCGTGTTCGGACAACGGGTTAGCTGCCCACTGTAATAAAAAACAAAAAAATAAATTAATAAAAAATAAAAGATATAACTGCGTGTATGTGTTAACGGCGAACTTGAACGGGTGTCACGAAACGTTCACCTCCAACAAATGCAACGAACAATACGAAAAAAAAATGTGATTAAAAAAAGGGTAAAGCGATCGTTCGAGGCAAGCGGGAAATCCGGGTTCAAGTCCCGGTCCAGCACAAATATTCATAGTGGCCGTTGCATTTTACACCTGATGGTTATCCATGTTCGTAACTACGAATACATTTCATGTATTTCGTAACAGTTGCAGTCGCCGCAGTGCCCGTTCCTTCGGACATGCATGGAAAGACGAATTGACGTTGTTTGAGTCCATGACATAGAATGAAATTTACAACAATAATTAAGACTTCGTTACAGAGGACACAACCATTGACTATGCACAAAGTCCTTCCGGATAAGGAACGCAGAGTAGTGCCAAGGATTTGGTACCGCCACTTGACCCAAATTGTGAGTTCAGTCTTCCAACGAAATCTGTATATTTGTCACTCCTGATTGAATACCAAACAGACTTTTCTCGTAACTGATTTGATAAATGACGAGTAGTAGAGACAAGTAGAGTGGCGACAAGAAGGGTGTACAGCCACCCTCCACCACTAACCTTGCCAAATTGTTGCAAAACTTTCGCTCGAGCACGGTCTCGATTAAACCTCTTCACGGCCGGATGCGGCCCACAGGCCCTACAGGTGTCTCGGACAGCCCTTGAAAAGGACCTAATAAATGTTGTAATTTAATCTCAAAGATACAAGAAGAAAATCTGTTCGAGTGTCATACCAGAGGAATACTCTGAAAAACTGTTTTATCCTTGATAGACAAACGACTAATTTCGAGATTCTTTTATTACTTCGAGTATTAACTACCTTTTTGTTCTGATGTGCTGGCGTAAAGACGTACATAATTTCATGTCTATGTGTGTGTTAAATGAAGGTGTTAAATGATGAAAAACGTGTTTTATAATTTCTGTCAAGATCAAGCCTAAATCCCGTACTAATGGAGTACAAATTATTCTGTTAATTCGAGGAGGCGAAATTTAGATGGAGGCGACGATCTTCACGACGGCGCTGCTCAACAATAGAGGTACGTGATTGTGCTCACTACTTTCCTTTGGTGGGCGCTAAGACTAATTCCGATGTGTTTTTGCCGAGACATTCAGAACCTGCAATCTTCCTTTTCGTATAAAAATAGGAGTCCGATAGAAAAAGAAATATTCATAAATTTAAATAATTGCAATTCTTTTACCCAGGCCACGGGGAATGATAGAACGTACGTGACTCTACCCTGATTGTACGTTCTCCGAGTGTGTTACGACATAATTATTTTACGAAAAAAAAATTAAGATACATCTTCCTCATCAGATCGCAACCACTCGCAGGCGAACGTACGTACCGTCTGAATGTGTCTAGTCGGTCGTGCGCATTGTTCTAAAGCTTTTCTGTTAATATTCAGTGGATTGCATCTGCGCAATTAAGTTTTGTTTATGCCGCAAATCGCACTTCACGCAAAGTATTTATTACGCAAATTTCAGGCTCCATTTAATGTCAAAACTCCGAAGTACGGCTGACTAAGCAAACCGCTATAATAATTTCATATCTCTACAACTACAATAATACAAAACAACAATAACATAACAGAGAGGGTACGTTACATCCTGTTCTAGTAGAAGGCGGGGACCGAACGCCGTTGCGAGGTCAGGACCTTGGCACAGAAGGTGAAGTCGTGTCGTGCCACGTTAAACCAGTCACCAGACCGATGACTCTCCTCGCCATCAGTAAATAAACAACTATTCTTCTAGACGGCCCCGAATTTTTATGTTAAGTTTGTCGTCCGTCTCATTTCTGACGTTCCTCAGTACCTTGACGTTTCTTTCACTTACTTTAAATTCATTCTATGCGCTCAGTAGACGCTTTACTCAATTCAGAACGTCCCGTACGAAAGTATATGCTTCAAATGGCTCTAAGCACTGTCTGACTTAACATCTGATGTCATCAGTCCCCTAGACTTAGAACTACTTAAACCTAACTAACCTAAGGCCATCACACACATCCATGCCCGAGGCAGGATTCGAACCTGCGACCGTAGCAGCAGCGAGGTGCCGGACTGAAGCGCCAGAACCGCTCGGCCACATCGACCGGCTACGACAATCTGCCTCGGTCTAATCGAGGATATCAATTACATGCGAGTCTTGTCACTGATACCATTTCACCCTACACTTTTGATCGAACTTCTGAGCCTCCCTTATTTCTTTCATTGCTTCTGCGACGTACATGTTGAACATTAGACAGGAAAGACTGCCTGAGGTAAGTTTTAATCCTAGCACATCATTGTTGGCTTTCCTCTATCTAGTAGCAGGCCGGAAAGAAATGGAGATAAACCATGGCGCCGGCCGTTGTGGCCGAGTGGTTCTAGGCACTTCAGTCTGGAACCGCGCGACCGCTACAGTCGGAGGTTCGAATCCTGCCTAGGGCACGGATGTGTGTGATGTCCTTAGGTTAGTTAGGTTTAAGTAGTTCTAAGTCTAGGGGACTGATGACCTCACATGTTAAGCCCCATTTGAGCCATAAACCATCGCCTTGACTAACGCCTGTTTTCATTTCAAACGAATTGGAGATATCGCCCATCAATTTTACCTACAAAATTTTGTGGGTGAAAGTCGTATTATTGACTACACACCACGGAAGCAATATTTTAAACAGTGTGGGTTCGATCGAATGGTTTATGCGACTCTTTTGAAAGATTTTATTGCTAAATACACTATTGGCCATTAAAATTGCTACACCACGAAGATGACGTGCTACAGACCCGACATTTAACCGACAAGAAGAAGATGCTGTGATATGCAAATGATTAGCTTTTCAGAACATTCACACAAGGTTGGCACCGGTGGCGACACCTACAACGTACTGACATGAGGACAGTTTCCAACCGATTTCTCATACACAAACAGTAGTTGACCGGCGTTGCCTGGTGAAACGTTGATGTGATGCCTCGAGTATTGAGGAGAAATGCGTACCATCACGTTTCGGACTATGATAAAGGTTGGATTGTAGCCTATCGTGATTGCGGTTTATCGTATTGCGACATGGTTGGTCCCGTTGCTCGAGATCCAATGACTGTTAGTAGAATATGGATCCGGTGGGTTCAAGAGTGTAATACGGAACGCCGTGCTGGATCCCAACGGCCTCGTATCACAAGCAGTCGAGATGACAGGCATCTTATCCGCATGGCTGTAACGGATCGTGCGGCCACGTCTCGATTCCTGAGTCAACAGATGGGGACGATTGCAAGACAACAACCATCTATACGAACAGTTCGACGACGTTTGCAGCAGCATGGACTATCAGCACGGAGACCATGGCTGCGGTTACCCTTGACGCTGCATCACAGACAGGAGCGCCTGCGTTGGTGTATTCAACGACGAACTTGGGTGCACGAATGACAAAACGTCATTTTTTCGGATGAATCCAGGTTCTGTTTACAGCATCATGATGGTCGCATCCGTGTTTGGCGACATCACGGTGAACGCACATTGCGTATCACCCGGCGTGATGGTATGGGGTGCCGTTGGTTACACGTCTCGGTCACCCTTTGTTCGCATTGACGGCACTTTGAACAGTGGACGTTACATTTCAGATCTTTTACGACCCGTGGCTCTACCCTTCATTCCATCCCTGTGTAACCCTACATTTCAGCAGGATAATGCACGAACGCATGTTGCAGGTCCTGTACGGGCCTTTCTGGATGCAGAAAATGTTCGACTGCTGCCCTGGCCAGCACATTCTCCAGATCTCTCACCAACTGAAAACGTCTGATCAATGGTGGCCGAGCAACTGGCTCGTCACAATACGCCAATCACTACTCTTGATGAACTGGCGTATCGTGTTGAGGCTGCATGGGCAGCTGTACCTGTACGCGCTTTCCAAGCTCTGTTTGACGCAATGCCCAGGCGCATGAAGGCCGTTATTACGGCCAGAGGTGGTTGTTCTGGGTGCTGATTTCTCAGGGTCTATGCAGCCAAATTGCGTGAAAATGTAATCACATGTCAGTTCTAGTATAATATATTTGTTCAACAAATACACGTTTGTCATCTGCATTTCTTCTTGGTGTAGCAATTTTAATGGCCAGTAGTGTAATTCGTAACAGTTGGTTGAAGCACTGACGTAAACTGCAGCCGGACCTCTATTTGAATGTTACAAACAAAACAGATCGTCTAACGCGCCGCATCGAAGCAGTCTTGGGCCAGGAGACCGCAGCGACGGCGGTGTAAAGTGCGTGGCTACAAAGTGAAAATAGTGCGCGGCCTCTAGCGGGGAACGGTACGGAGAATTTGGCACGCCCGCGACACCGCGGCCCTGGGCGACCCAGAAAACCGGCAGAGCAGCTCTATGTGGACTAGCGAACCTCTACGGAGGCAGCTGGTAGGCACTGACCCGCTTTCCGCGCCGGCCCCGCTCGCAGAACGGGCTCCGCCACAGCTCTGCTGCAGGCCGGGGGACTGGGAGGCAGCGTAGCGTCGGCAGAGGGCGGCGAGTAGCGGCGCGGTGGCGGCTGGAGGAGCGGGAACCTAGCCGGCAGCACAAAATAATAGCACAGAGTCTCTCCCCGATCACAGAAGTTTATTTCCAAAGAACTGCGCCAAATGCACCTATGGCGCTTGCTGCAAATAGTGCCACCTTCATATATTGACGAAAATCACTCTAATCATTACAATATTTCCACACCGACTCGTTACTATCACATCTCAACAAGAACTTTTCAGTATTACTTCTCAGCAAGCACTGCCTACTACGAGTTCTCGACCAGCACTGCCCACTACGAGTTCTCCCCAAGCACTGCCTACTACGAGTTCTCCCCAAGCACTGCCAGTGGAGACGGCTGAATAATACTCTTTGGCGCAATCTCTGGCACTGTGGCTCAGTGTAGCCACCTTTCATATGCCCCTCCTCCACGGGCCAGAATTTGTTGGTATTTTTGCCAGCATTGGTGGTGAAAATACCACCAAATTCGTCCACAAAAATAAAAGATAATATTAATACGTAAATATCACATAATTAGATAAAATTTTGGCTTTGCACTGACCTTTCAATAACCTAATATATAAAATACAGTAAGCAATACAAATTCTTTCATACACGTGACTTTGCATAATAGTTTACACAATACACAAAAAAATCAGTTTATACTAATGTTCACATAAAATGCTTTCAATGATTAAAAAAAAAACAAGTAGTTGATAGTTCCAGCAGTAGCACCCAGCAATGGTCAACAGGTGCAAATACCAACAAGTGACATCATTTTAGTAGAAGCAGTCCATCAGTGGCACCCAGCAATGTTGAGCAGGTGCAGACAGCAACAAGTGACATTATTTCAGTAGAAGCAGTTCCATCTGTGGCACCCAGCAATGTTGAACAGGTGCAGACACCAACAAGTGACATTATTTCAGTAGAATCAGTCCATTAGTGGCACCTAGCAATGTTGAACAGGTGCAGACACCAACAAGTGACATTATCTCAGTAGAAGCAGTTCATCAGTGGCACCCAGCAATGTTGAACAGGTGCACACAGCAACAGTGACATCATTTCAGTACAAGCAGTCCATCAGTGGCACCCAGCAATGTTGAGCAGGTGCAGACAGCAACAAGTGACATCATTTCAGTAGAAGCAGTCCATCAGTGGCACCCAGCAATGTTGATCAGGTGCAGACAGCAACAAGTGACATCATTTCAGTAGAATCAGTCCATTAGTGGCACCTAGCAATGTTGAACAGGTGCAGACACCAACAAGTGACATTATCTCAGTAGAAGCAGTTCATCAGTGGCACCCAGCAATGTTGAACAGGTGCACACAGCAACAGTGACATCATTTCAGTACAAGCAGTCCATCAGTGGCACCCAGCAATGTTGAGCAGGTGCAGACAGCAACAAGTGACATCATTTCAGTAGAAGCAGTCCATCAGTGGCACCCAGCAATGTTGATCAGGTGCAGACAGCAACAAGTGACATCATTTCAGTAGAATCAGTCCATTAGTGGCACCTAGCAATGTTGAACAGGTGCAGACACCAACAAGTGACATTATCTCAGTAGAAGCAGTTCATCAGTGGCACCCAGCAATGTTGAACAGGTGCACACAGCAACAGTGACATCATTTCAGTACAAGCAGTCCATCAGTGGCACCCAGCAATGTTGAGCAGGTGCAGACAGCAACAAGTGACATCATTTCAGTAGAAGCAGTCCATCAGTGGCACCCAGCAATGTTGATCAGGTGCAGACAGCAACAAGTGACATCATTTCAGTAGAATCAGTCCATTAGTGGCACCTAGCAATGTTGAACAGGTGCAGACACCAACAAGTGACATTATCTCAGTAGAAGCAGTTCATCAGTGGCACCCAGCAATGTTGAACAGGTGCACACAGCAACAGTGACATCATTTCAGTACAAGCAGTCCATCAGTGGCACCCAGCAATGTTGAGCAGGTGCAGACAGCAACAAGTGACATCATTTCAGTAGAAGCAGTCCATCAGTGGCACCCAGCAATGTTGATCAGGTGCAGACAGCAACAAGTGACATCATTTCAGTAGAATCAGTCCATTAGTGGCACCTAGCAATGTTGAACAGGTGCAGACACCAACAAGTGACATTATCTCAGTAGAAGCAGTTCATCAGTGGCACCCAGCAATGTTGAACAGGTGCACACAGCAACAGTGACATCATTTCAGTACAAGCAGTCCATCAGTGGCACCCAGCAATGTTGAGCAGGTGCAGACAGCAACAAGTGACATCATTTCAGTAGAAGCAGTCCATCAGTGGCACCCAGCAATGTTGATCAGGTGCAGACACCAACAAGTGACATTATCTCAGTAGAAGCAGTTCATCAGTGGCACCCAGCAATGTTGAACAGGTGCACACAGCAACAGTGACATCATTTCAGTACAAGCAGTCCATCAGTGGCACCCAGCAATGTTGAGCAGGTGCAGACAGCAACAAGTGACATCATTTCAGTAGAAGCAGTCCATCAGTGGCACCCAGCAATGTTGATCAGGTGCAGACAGCAACAAGTGACATCATTTCAGTAGAATCAGTCCATTAGTGGCACCTAGCAATGTTGAACAGGTGCAGACACAAACAAGTGACATCATTTCATTAGAAGCAGTTCATCAGTGGCACCTAGCAATGTTGAACAGGTGCAGACACCAACAAGTGACATTATCTCAGTAGAAGCAGTTCATCAGTGGCACCCAGCAATGTTGAACAGGTGCACACAGCAACAGTGACATCATTTCAGTACAGGCAGTCCATCAGTGGCACCCAGCAATGTTGAGTAGGTGCAGACACCAACAAGTGACATCATTTTAGTAGAAACAGTTCCATTAGTGGCACCCAGTAGTGTTGAACAAGTGCAGGTAACAGTCCACAATATTCACTATTACTAATCAGACAGTTCATCAGCAGAAATTAAACATTGCTAAGTGTCACACATCAATGTTGAACAAGTGCAGGTAACAGTTCATAATATTCACTATCACTAATCAGACAGTTCAGGCATGAACAATAGTTTGAATCCACATACAAATGCTTTTACACTAAACATACAAATCATAACAAACACACAAATGATGTCGGATAATTGTCATATTAACTATTACAAATACACAAATATCAGTAAACCTATAATATTTATGGGTGTCAGTGCAAGCCACTACAAACAAATAAAATAATATTTAGGAGATAGGTGGGTAGGATCAGGAAAGGAAAACACACAAAACACACTCACTCATCTTTCATCCACATTAAGTACTACCGTGTAATTGAATAGTGTTAACTGTGTAAATGCAATTCTGTCAAAATTTGATGTTCATCTTGTGTATCAAGTAGTAGTGGCAGCAATGTATAACAGTCAATAATAGTTAAGTCAACGTCATAGTCATCATGTCAAGACCAATGTTTGCCAAGCCAGATCAAAATGTACGGTTGCTGAACAACTGTCAGTGAGCCAAGATATGCAAATGCTTCCTCTCTCAAAAAAAAAAATGTACTGCTTATTGATTTAACAAAGTGTGTGTAGACAATCTTCCTTCCACTTTAGTGTTCTAGTCTGCTATCATCATCCTCCTTGTTCCATATAGACCAACAAAAAAAAAAATGCTCCTCACTTACTTTACCTCTTATACACCAAAACTCCAATAATCATCAGCATCACATAATCTCAATACTTCAATAATAACTCTTACGTCGATACATATAAACCTTATCATTCATAGCATTTACCTTACCTCTTGTCCACCAAAACTCCAATAATCATCAACTTCACATAATCTCAATAATACCTCAATAATACCTCTTCAATACGTCGACACATATAAACCTTATCGCCAATATCATTTCACTTCCATAACAACCCTTTCCTCTAATCAGTCTCCTCGATCAAGTACAGATAAAATCCTAATGCAAACCTCATCATCCCATACAATCCGAAGACACATTGTCAACACACAACCTCTGTGTAATCCATCTGACCCAAATCTTCTACTCATTATGAATTATAAACAAAGAAATGCATACATGACCTCTAACAGACTTAGTTCGAATAACTCTCAGCAATTAAGTACGATTACGAAGTGTGAATGATCATAATATTTCACAGTGTGTACACCACTTCAAGAATCATGGCAAACAGAAGCAAACATGTGGAGTATTTCTTGTGTCAAGTGTCACTTCCTATTTCAATTGCTCACGAAAAATGCAGTGTAATAACTGTCAATGGTCTAAACCTAGTTTTGGTATGTCATGTCGTTAGCTTCCTTCCTATTAGCATAAATTTATACAGCTTCCATAAAACCTCAGCTCATGTGACTTCTATGAAGTTTCTTGTACTAATGTCGTTCGTCGGATTATAGCAGTTCATTTTCTTATCTTAAAAATATAAGGCACTGAGCGTAAGCAAAACATGCAATAGCGAGTAAATATACCAGTAGAGAACAGAATGTCAACAAGTGGATGCAGCACAATTCTTACAACGAGGCTCTGCCAAGCGAACAATCTATAATTAATACAATAGTGTGACCTAAACTCTATGTTTTTACACAGTATATCAGCATTTCTATATACCAAATTAAAGAGTAGTTATGACAACAAAACAGAAATGTGTAAATATGCAATCCATAAGCAAGGCAGCAAATATGTTATCTAACATAATAAACAGGTCATTAGCATCATATCAGCATAAGCAAGTAAATGTTCATATGTAATCTTAACAAGTAAACATGCAGGCGCAAGCAGATAAATCACAAAGTATAACTTACATACATAATCACAGTCAGCACAATTAATCAGGTTACAATTATAATTTAAATAAATAAGCACAGCAGGCACATAATAAAAACATATGACATCAGTGAAAAAGCAGTGCAGCCAAGCGATGCATAATATATACAAATAACAACCCTATTCAATCATCAATCATTGTCAAAATCAGTTAATGTACGCAAGCACGTCGCTTCACAAGTAAATTCATAGAACATGAAATTAGCACAAAGTATGAACTACGTAATTGCGAGCAGCAAATTACGTCTAAAGTACGTACCTAAGTGGAAATATGTTACCTGAAAAATAAACTCAATTAATAGTTACCTTTTTAGTTTATTAGTTTCTTCTTGGAAATTACATTCTTTCTGACATTTTCTCGAAGGCAAGCTCTCTTAACGTCGGAGACACACAGAATTTACCTGAAGTTTTTAAATATTTTATAGAACCGTATCCTGAAAAATACTGAACGTTAATAACATAATTCATCAAGTCATTGTGGCTTTATACTGAATTTAATAGGAGAAATTAGACTGTGTATTTGTTTACGGCTGTCAGTGCATTCGCACTGAGCGCTCGATCAGCTGTAGGCGCGTGACGTAGGAAGCAATTGTTTGCGGTCAACGACTGCCTTGTGCGGCGCGCAGACTTGACTGTTGCTTTGAGTATGTGCCGCCGCCAAAACACAGCGCGGTATCCTTGTATTATCTGCATGTTTACGTAAACTGTTGGTTTCTCAGTCCGTCGCCAAACAAATATCTTTAGATAAATCCGGATGTGAAAGAAGTGGAGCAGCAACTAAAGCATCACGGAGTTGTTCAAATTCTGACTGAGCTTCATCATCCCAACACCAATTAGAATTCTTTCCGGATAGTTCACATAAACGAGGTGTGGCCAAATTGTCCAATCTAACAAAGCGTCTAAGAAAATTACAGACACCAAGAAAACTACGAACATCACGTTTTGTGGTAGGAACAGCATAGTTACGAATAGCGTCTAATTTCTCTGGATCAGGAAGAATACCTTCTGTAGAAATAATGTGACCGAGAAATTTCGCCTGAGAACGACCAAATTCAGATTTTTCTAAGTTCACTGTAATGCCAACTCTTGCAAAAATACGTAATAATGAATCCAAAATTTTGTTGTGCTCACTCCAAGAACGTTTAGCAATAAGAATATCGTCAACATATGAAGTAATATTGCCACGAAGATAAACAGGTAAAATTTCGTTTAAGCTACGAATGAATGCTGATGAAGATACAGTAAGTCCAAACCGTAATTTCCGAAATCTCTTTTGGGTAAATTAGTCATATCCGGTTATTCTTTAACGATTCTCTAGATAGATTGATAGTAGAAGAGTTGTTTTTGACAGATGCAAAGAATAGTAAAAGAGTAGGCAGCGGTGCAGAAAACTAAAAGGGAAATAGCACCACTACAGCTCGGGGCCCTATGCTCGCTACGGCACATATTCACTTAGAGTAGTGAATCCCCTGAGGACCTTAATAGCCGCACATAATTTCCAGTTTGTGACTTAGTGGCCAATTTGGTGGGAGTGCGTACATAAATTGATCTAACCATGAACAGGGATGTATGTCATTCTCAGAATTGCGGAAGATCTTAAATTTCCGAACAGTTAAGAAGTGTTTATAGTCAAAGTTTTCGGCTCGTGGCGACAAAGACCTACCGCGTCTGTCCCAGTCCCGCCGGCCGAAGTGGCCGTGCGGTTAAAGGCGCTGCAGTCTGGAACCGCAAGACCGCTACGGTCGCAGGTTCGAATCCTGCCTCGGGCATGGATGTTTGTGATGTCCTAGGGTTAGTTAGGTTTAACTAGTTCTAAGTTCTAGGGGACTAATGACCTCAGCAGTTGAGTTCCGTAGTGCTCAGAACCATTTGAACCAACCCAGTCCCAATGTTCATTATTGTCAAGTTCACGCGTCTGGCGCTGTCTTGTTGCATCTCGTAAATGAAACAAATTATTTTCTTCAAACCCCTCTGCTAAACTAAGATTTGTCAATTTATCTGAGATCTCCTCAACTCTTTCCGATGAGTCACTTAATTGTTCTTTCTGTTTATTTACGTCTTCCGTAAGTGTCGCGACTCGGGTTTCGGTATTGTCACATTTAGTAGTGAACTGTTCATACTGTTGCTGTAAGTTATTTATTCTGACGTTTGGCACGGATTCCTCGATTCTTTCAAATATTTCTTCCTTATCTTGTGCACATTGTAAATTTAACTCTGAAAATTTTTGTACTATCACGCGATCTTTTTCTTCCTGTTCTCGGTCCTCTTCCTCTTGTCTAATCTCTGTTGATATTAAAGTATTATTGTGAGCATTCAAAATCGGTTGTACTTCTTCTCTAATTTCTTTCTTTGATTCGTCTTTCATGTTTTTGAAACATGTCCCTATTTGTGAGCCTAACTGTATTGTCAAAGTTTCTATCTTCGTGTTAATTATTCCTATTCCTGTTTTAATTTCAGATCGCAAAGTTAATATTGCACTCATCAACTGCTCCATATTAACTTGTTCGAAATTCTTTTCGCCCCTAACATTTCCCGCAAAACCAGTTTCCTTCGTCATAGCCGTAAAGCTATCTGTGTTCGATACTAATCCAGAATCTTCTATCGTTAATCTCGTATTCTGTGAATTTTCTGATTGAGAAAAATTTTGAAATGGTTCCGGACTATTTTCCCGACTTATTACATTGTTTTCCACTTCATTATTCAACATACTGTTCTCCTGTGTTGGCGAGCTCGCCATGTCAACAATTTCGTCATTCTGACTATCCATCATTTTTGCCTTTTTCATCGATCGCGTAATCATTTACAAAACATACAAAACTCGTCACTGTACGAAAATTACACACAATGACTCCTTATCTCCAACAATACCATTCACCCGAAATGTTTCCCTCAAACACGATTAACGAACAATTGAAATAATTGCACTAAATTGTCAAACGCGTATACAAGACAACGAAATTAAATTCTGAAAAAAAATACCATTAGAAGAATGACAATTATCAAATCTACACATGCAAAATAGACTACAATTACTGAACTACAAATTACTACAACAATACTACTGTCTACTATTTTTACAATCAGAAGAATTCCAAGGGACGATCCGAAGCAGCGGTCGCCACGTGCATGGGGGCTTAATTATTTATAATGAAAGTACTTTTTAAATTTTTAGTAGCTGTATGTCCGATTACGCTGTGTCTCGTAAACGGTTGGCCCTGACTAGTATTAGTACGCAATCTGACTGCATAGAACAACAACAAAGAATGAAAGAAAATTTCCGTTAACACAATTAATTAATTAAGTCCCCAGCAACTATAAAACCTACGAAACCAAAGCACAAGTATAACTGTTCTGTGTGTGGAAGTATGACTCAACGTACACATCTGGCTCGGTTCTTCTTCAATAAGGCAAGAAATTTTAAATATCATTTATACTGACGTGATAAAAAAAAATCAGAAATACTATAATTGCGCAAGAAACCCAGAATTACACTCTAATACAAGAACACACGTCAGATGCTTTGTTGACTGAACCTGTAATGACGCATTATTTAAGACATTGAGATAATAAAAAGAAAAGGAAAAATTTTTTTCTTCTACCTTCATATATTGACGAAAATCACTCTAATCATTACAATATTTCCACACCGACTCGTTACTATCACATCTCAACAAGAACTTTTCAGTATTACATCTCAGCAAGCACTGCCTACTACGAGTTCTCGACCAGCACTGCCCACTACGAGTTCTCCCCAAGCACTGCCTACTACGAGTTCTCCCCAAGCACTGCCACACTGGACTCGCATTCGGAAGGACGACGGTTCAATCCCGCGTCCGGCCATCCTGATTTAGGTTTTCCGTGATTTCCCTAAATCACTCCAGGCAAATGCCGGGATGGTTCCTCTGAAAGGGCACGGCCGACTTCCTTCCCCATCCTTCCCTATTCCGATGAGACCGATGACCACGCTGTCTGGTCTCCTTCCCCAAACCAACCAACCAACCAACCAACCCAAGCACTGCCAGTGGAGGCGGCTGAATAATAATACTCATTGGCGCAATCTCTGGCGCTGTGGCTCAGTGTAGCCACCTTTCAACCGAGACTCGAACTCGGGAACTTTGCCTTCTGTGAAGTTTGAAAGGTTGGAGACGACGTGCTGGCGGAATTAAAGCTGTGAGGACGGGGCGTGAGTCATGCTTGGATAGCTCAGTTGGTAGAGCACTTGCCCGCGAAAGGCAAAGTTCCCGAGTTCGAGTCTCGGTCCGGCACACAGTTACAAATCTGCCAGGAAGTTTCATATCAGCGCACACTCTGCTGTACAGTGAAAATTTCACTCTAGAAACATCCCCCAGGCTGTGGCTAAGCCATGTCTCCCCAATATCCTTTGTACCAGGAGTGCTAGTTCTGCAAGGTTCGTAGGTGAGCTTCTGTGAAGTTTGGAAGGTAGGAGACGAGGTACTGGCGGAATTAAAGATGTGAGGACGGGGCGCGAGTCGTGCATGGATGGCTAAGTTGGTAGAGCACTTGCCCGCGAAAGGCAAAGTTTCCGAGTTCGATTCTCGGCCCGGCACACAGTTTTAATCTACTAGGAAGTTTCCTATCAGCCCACACTCCGCTGTAGAGTGAAAATTTCATTCTAGATACTCTCCGCCTCTTTGTCAGCATCTCTTCCGTCGCCAACTCTACAGAGTTTGCATCCTTTTTTTAAAAACAAGAAATGTTTAACAAGTCACGGTTGCAGAATACTAACGCGAATTCCTTACAGACGAATGGAAAAACTGGTAGAGGCCGACCTTGGGGAAGATCAGTTTGGATTCCGTAGAAATGTTGGAAAGCGCGAGGCAATACTGACCCTACGACGTATCTTAGAAACTAGGTTAAGGAAAGGCAAGTCTACGTTTACAGCGTTTGTAGACTTAGAGAAAGCTTTTGTCAATACTGAGTGGAATACTCTATTTCAAATTCTGAAGGTGGTAGGGGTAAAATACAGGGAGCGAAAGGCTATTTACGATTTGTACACAAACCAGATGGCAGTTATAAGAGTCGAGGGGCATGAAAGAGGAGCAGTGGTTGGGAAGGAAGTGAGACAGAGTTGTAGCCTATCCCCGATGTTATTAAATCTGTTATTGAGCAAGCAGTAAAGGAAACAAAAGAAAAATTTGGTGTAGGAATTAAAATCCATGGAGAAGAAATAAGCACTTTGAGGTTCGCCGACGACATTGTAATTCAGTCGGAAACAGCAAAGGACTTGGAAGACTACTTGAACGGAATGGACAGTGTCTTCAAAGGACGCTGTAATATGAACATCAACAAAGGCAAAACGAGGATAATGGAAAGTCGTCGAATTAAATCAGGCGAGGCTGAGGGAATTAGATTAAGAAATGAGACACTTAAAGTTGTAGACGAGTTTTGCTATTTGGGGAGCAAAATAACTGATGATGGTCGAACTAGAGAGGATATAAAATGTAGACTGGCAATGGCAAGGAAAGCGCTTCTGAAGAAGAGGAGTTTGTTAACATCGAGTATAGATTTAATTGTCAGGAAGTCTTTTCTGAACGTAGTAGTATGGAGTGTAGCCCTGTATGGATGTGAAACAAGGACGATAAACAGTGTAGACAAGAAGAGAATAGAAGCTTGTAGTGGGACGCGAAATTGAAGCGTCACACATCCACCAGTGTCAGCCCAGTTTGCAGGTGAATATTAGTTTAATTTAGTTTTGTTTATGTATTTTTGTAATATTTGTAATGGTTGTGAAGTGTCTAAAGTTTTTGTATTTTTTTTATGTTTCATGTACGGAGAGGGCGGCGCAACGAACGAAGACAGCATCTTCGTTGCCGGGACCGGAGAGAAAATTGCTGGCCACTATACGTCGCGGGTCGACAGCCAAGGAGCAACAGAAGATCCTGAAACCGAGTTGTTGCGTCGTGCTTCTAAAAAACCAAATAATCGAGAATTTGTAATGTTTTGTACAACAATGATATCATAGGAAGTTTAATCTTATTGAAAATGTTAGTTTTGTCTCGTCAAGGCTCAGGTTCACGTCTGTATGTAGGAAGATAATAAACTAGTGGATGCTACTAAAGTTGAAATACGTGTTCCGAGGATTTATTTATGAAGAATTATGTGAATGAATTAATAATATATTTGAAAAGATTATTTAATTTTGACAGCGTTAATCGCGACTTTGAATCTCAAAAGTTTATTCAATGTGGTTCTAATATCGATTAAATCAGATAACGTGTATCAATATAATTTCTGAGGAGAAACAAACAACATCTAAATTGAAAAAGTTTACGCAAACCAATTGGCCCGAGTGAAGTAATTCTGTGCATACGACTCAAATGTTTTACAGTTTCGTTCAAGAACCATTCTGAGACAATTTAAAAAGAATATAAATAATTTTGAAGTGGGTTGTAACTGACGTAGGTGACGAAGTCTGCACATGGTCATATGTCAAAAGAAAATCATTTATAAGAAACTTACGTCGTTACACTACAAGCTTTAGAAGAATACTGAAGATTTAATTGGTAGATCACGTAACTAATGAGGAGGTACTGAATAGAATTGGGGAGAAGAGGAATTCTTGGCACAACTTGACTAGAAGAAGGGATCGGCTGGCAGGACACATTCTGAGGCATCAAGGTATCACCAGTTTAGTGCTGGAGGGAAGTGTGGAGGGTAAAAATGGTAAAGGGGGACCAAGGGATGAACATGCTGTGCAGATTCAGAAGGATATAGGTTGCCGTAGTTACTCTGAGATGAAGAGGCTTGCACAGGATAGAGTAGCATGAAGAGCTGCATCAAGCCAGTTTCTGGACTGAAGACCACAACGACAACAACAGTTTTGATATCAGGAAATGGCGAACTGAACACTTTATCTCTAACCAAACCTCACCAAAAAGAGCCGAGAGACACGTTTGGCGAAAGAGGTGGGCGCAAGGTATCAACAGTGTCGCCACTCCACTCCCTCCAAGTCTACCACTTCTTCCCTCTCACCAACAACCCTGCCAGTCCCTTTAAACTTTTCATGCCATCCCTTGACGCTCGTCCACCAACGGCGGATCTCACAGTCGCACGCACTTTGGAACTATCGCTGAAGTGTAACAGTCGACCCTGCGTTTCACGGAACCACAGAACACGCTTCCCTTTCTCCTGAACAAACGCCACTGTGACAACAGCACTACTAAACTACGCGTCCCTTCACAAAACAGGCATCTACATCTACATGACTACTCTGCAATTCACATTTAAGTGCTTGGCAGAGGGTTCATCGAACCACAATCATACTGTATCCCTACCATTCCACTCCCGAACATCGCGCGGGAAAAACGAACACCTAAACCTTTCTGTTCGAGCTCTAATTTCTCTTATTTTATTTTGATGATCATTCCTACCTATGTAGGTTGGGCTCAACAAAATATTTTCGCATTCGGAAGAGAAAGTTGGTGACTGAAATTTCGTAAATAGATCTCGCCACGACGAAAAACGTCTTTGCTTTAATGACTTCCATCCCAATTCGCGTATCATATCTGCCACACTCTCTCCCCTATTACGTGATAATACAAAACGAGATGCCCTTTTTTGCACCCTTTCGATGTCCTCCGTCAATCCCACCTGGTAAGGATCCCACACCGCGCAGCAATATTCTAACAGAGGACGAACGAGTGTAGTGTAAGCTGTCTCTTTAGTGGACTTGTTGCATCTTCTAAGTGTCCTGCCAATGAAACGCAACCTTTGGCTCGCCTTCCCCACAATATTATTATCTATGTGGTCTTTCCAACTGAAGTTGTTCTTAATTTTTACACCCAGGTACTTAGTTGAATTGACAGCATTGAGAATTGTACTATTTATCGAGTAATCGAATTCCAACGGATTTCTTTTGTAACTCATGTGGATCACCTCACACTTTTCGTTATTTAGTGTCAACTGCCACCTGCCACACCATACAGCAATCTTTTCGAAATCGCTTTGCAACTGATACTGGTCTTTGGATGACCTTACTAGACGGTAAATTACAGCATCATCTGCGAACAGCCTAAGAGGACTGCTCAGATTGTCACCCAGGTCATTTATATAGATCAGGAACAGCAGAGGTCCCAGGACGCTTCCCTGGGCAGAGAAGAAACCAGATGCTGTCAGAGAACATGTACAAGTGTACCCATCAAAACTTCGTGAGCTGAGCTAACATCTGGAAAACAGGGCATTGGCACGTGAAAACGCATCCACAAGAAACTTTAGAAACATAGGTACCATTTGCGATAATCCACATACCTGTATCTAACATAGTTACGTATATTCTGTACAGTTTAGGATTATCTGGGCATGGTTGTGCAGTATTTTCTAAGCACTGGAAATAATAAATCATAACTTTCGAACTCTCGAAGAATACATTCGATGCAAATATATTTCGTTAAATAATATTTTAAGTTTAAAATGTTTTTGACACCACAAAAGGTCGTCAAGCTACACTCACTAAAACAATAAAATTTTTAAAAGGTTACGTTTCTAGTTGCGACGCACGGAGTCGTCATTTTCAAATGCAATTGCAAACGCGGAAAATTGCAACCATACTTCTTTCAAATATTACGAAAAATGTGCTAAAAGCAGCAAACTGAAGCAAAGGCAGCGGAAACGGGTCACAAGACGTCATGACAATTTTTGGTTGATCAGTCATTTCTCTCCTTAATGCAGTGTAGATGGAAACTGCATCGGGAAGAAAGATATTATATGGTCTTCTATTACGTCGTGCAATGATGCAACGATTATTTTGCAAACAAAGGCTCACACGTCATAATCTTAAGACGTGTAGCAAGCCCAGTGTGTCAAATAAACATTTTAAATCTTATTCAGCCACACTCCTTGATCACATGTCGAAATACATGTTTTAAGTTGTACAAATTAGCACGAAAGTTTTATTTGCATGTTGTGTTCCATTATGATATGCTGTGCTTTGTAACGAACTTGCGTCGCAATATTGCTGACGGAGATTGTTTGCTTTACAATGGTAATAAAGTACGGTTAAAATCGGTCTGTCGAGATATGGTCGCATAAAACGAAACAGGCCGATCCGCGAAAGGGCAGGACAACCACAACTATTCCAGACTCCGTCATCTACACCTTTAAATTAGCGTCGTCTCATGTTCCTTCCACTACTTTCGAGTTTAGGTACAGCGAATGTTCAGAGAGTTTTTCTTTACCACGTTACAAAGCACTTGTGTGCATTTCTCATGTACGTTTCGTTGTATAACCCGTTCACGTACGCCTCTGTTCCCATTCTGTGTTGTGAATGTCGTAATGTAAATTGCAGCACTCACCAGTAAGCACAAAATACATTAGGCTTTCCCAATCACACCGTTTCGACATTTTAATGTGTGGTGCGTAACTGTGAAGTGTGTTGAGAAACATTGCTCTTCCCACAGCTATGAGCCGAGACAGTCTGCATTAGTAATTGCTTGCAGCTGTCACTTACGCTTACCGGTGGTTCGAGCCATGGTAGGAAACTGGCACAGTTTACTCACCTTACCAGCCGCGCGGGATTAGCCGAGCGATCTCAGGCGCTGCAGTCATGGACTGTGCGGCTGGTCCCGGTGGAGGTTCGGGTCCTCCCTCGGGCATGGTTGTGTGTGTTTGTGCTTAAGATAATTTAGGCTAAGTAGTGTGTAAGCTTAGGGACTGATGACCTTAGCAGTTAAGTCCCATAAGATTTCACATACACATTTCTCACCTTACCCTAAAGCTGGGTTTACACTAGCAAGTCGCTTGCAGACGTTATTGCTGCAAGTTATTGCGAGCCACTTGCAGCTGTGTTTACACAGCAGCGCAAGAATTAAGCAAGATTCTTCCGCAAGTTCTTTGGCAAGAAACTTGCATCAACAACTTGCTGATACTGTTTACATATGCTTTCAGTACCATTACGAGTGTCAGCCTAAGTGTAAAATGACAAGTAGGCGGGTGAGATATGCTGCAGCTCTTGTAACTGTAATGAAAAACGTGAAAAAGAAAAGAGAAGTATTTGGGTTAGAGAGTGGACAATGAGAAGATCGCAAAATGGTGCCTATAATAACCTTTCGCAAGAACGTAGTATGGAGAGCATGGATACTTTTGAAAACTTTTGTAGAATGTCCCCGAATGATCTGGAGTGTTTGTTGACGTTAATAGCGCCCGTCATATCAAAACGAGACACAAACTTCCGTACTGCTATTTCAGCAAAGCAACGTTTGCTAGTCACTCTAAGATTTATAGCTACTGGTGTGTTACGAATTAAATAGGCCGTTTCATTTATTTATGTGAAACATACAACCAAAAAAACTTTAAATTTTGAAATATTTTCTTTGTAGGAGACTCATGCAAGTCCCTAATGTACTTGTTTCATATTCCCGTCAGCGCAATTTCTTTGATCGTACCCGATGTATGTAGAGCCATTTTTGACGTCTTGAAAAGGGAATATTATTTGAAGGTATGTGAAAACACACAATGAAATTAAATTTTTATTGAAATAAACTGCATTTTACAGAATATGCTTATAAAGATGTTTTTTTTCTAATGCCCATAAAATGGAAAGTGACAAGCAAATTAAATAGAACATGTAATAATTACACATCGTCTTTTTCTAGACTCCTAAAACAACAAGCGAGTGGATGCAGGTGGCAAAGTGGTTGAGTCTTCAAGTTATGCTACTTTCTCTGTATTTCTTTCACAGATGTGTCGAATGTCGACGAGATTTCATTTAATGCGTTCATCTTCTTCATTCTATCCTTAAAGTCCCAGTTATTCACGTTCCATAGTTCGGGGTAGCTCTTCACGGCTTCAATAAAATGTTCTGTATCCTGCTTCATCCATTCCCATTTCTCCTCCATTTCTGAAATTTTTTTGCATATAATACGTAAGACGGTTGCATAAAATTAAGTCACAACATTAAGTAAAATATTAAATATGAGTGTTATGCAGACGACATACTGTAACTTGCGATTCCTACTTGCAGGAAATAGAAATAAATCCTAAAAGCTGCAAGTTACTTGCAGATACTTCTTGGGTGGTGTTCACACTGGAAGCGGAAGACGTGCAGCAAGTCACTTCCGCAATGAACTGCTGCAGTCGCAAGTCGACTTGGCGATATGTTTACACTCGCAACTCGCGCGGCAAGTTCCTCCACACAAGTAAATTGCTGCAATAACTTGCTAGTGTAAACCGAGCAAAAGTGAAAACAAGAGTGAGGGCACCCTGATCAATTCGTCAGTTTCAGTGTAGGTGTATACACAGGCTAACCAGATAGTGGTCCGAAAATAATATTTCAGTTCTATGAAAAAGCATTTATTATTCCTGAACAGCGATTCCTCCTTGCTGTGTGAATGGAGGCGAGAAGAGTCAGCTGCAGTTGTGGCGTCCTGAGTTGTGATTACGTTGCTGAGATAATGGTTCAGCAATCAGGGTGCATAACAGCTGTTAGCCGGCCGAAGTGGCCGTGCGGTTAAAGGCGCTGCAGTCTGGAACCGCAAGACCGCTACGGTCGCAGGTTCGAGTCCTGCCTCGGGCATGGATGTTTGTGATGTCCTTAGGTTAGTTAGGTTTAACTAGTTCTAAGTTCTAGGGGACTAATGACCTCAGCAGTTGAGTCCCATAGTGCTCAGAGCCATTTGAACAGCTGTTGGTTCTTAGATTACTGAAATAAAATTTTGTAATCCGTTACTTTTACCTGTTGTATGGAAGTAAATGAATCATTAAAAACATGTGAGTACGCACTGTTGAAAAGGGCTCCGCAATTCATCGATACTACGCTCCCCTCACTGCCTCCAGCCGGCCCTGGTTTCTGAGCACCGCGTGGCCGCGCCGAAGCGGCAGCGCCGGCAGTGGACGCAGGGTTGTCTGTGTCAGAGGCTCATCTGCGCGCTATGGGTGGGCACGCGCCTCTCCCTCCATCCCTCTCTCCCTCTCTTCTCCTCCTTCTATCCTCCCTACACATAAATTACCCAGCACTCGGCTCGAGTAGTCACACGTTTAGCATCGAATAGAAATTCAAGTGTTAGGAAGTCTTCTCTGGAAGTCTTTATCTGGAATGTAGCCTGACATGGTTCAAATGGCTCTGAGCATTATGGGACTTAACTTCTGAGGGCATCAGTCCCCTAGAACTTAAAACTACTTAAACCTAACTAACCTAAGGATATCACACACATCCATGCCCGAGGCAGGAATCGAACCGGCGACCGGAGCGGTCGCGCGGTTCCAGACTGTAGCGCCTAGAACCGCTCGGCCACTCCGGTCGGCTAGCCTGACATGGAACAGAAACGTGGAAAATAAGTAGCACAGGTAAGAAAAGAATAAGAAGCTCTTGACATGTAGTGTTACAGAACACTGTTGAAGATTTTGTGGGTAGATCAGACAGCTGACGAAAAGATGCTGAACTGAATTTGTGGGACAAGGAATTCGTGACAGGATTTGAGTTACTGAACGAATAGATTAACAGGTAACATCGTGAACCATCAAGGAACACCAAAACTGCTGACAGGGAGAACCATCGGGGAGTGGGAACTGTAGAGACTGGTCAAGGACTGAGTACGGCAGTCTGGTTACAGTTTACGTGTGCCGCAATAGTTGTGCAGGTGAAGAAAGAACTGCACTGAGTAGACCAGTGTGGAAGGAGGCGAGAACCAGTGTCCAGACTGTCCACTTTAATTAGAGAAATCATGTACATGGCGGTTGGTGTTTGAGTGTGTACTTTGCACATTAGTTTCACTGACGTCGTGAAATCTCGGTGTTAGGTGTCTCCATCCGATGTCAGAACCGGAAAACAACGAAATCTAAATGACTGAACGTGGTGTCACAGAACGTTGCTGGAAGTCGATTGACGGGGAGACGAAGGACCTGAGGAAAGAAGAATGGTCCACGAAAGCCATGGACAGAAATGATTGGTGGGGGACATGGAGAAGGCAAACAGTCACCCAGGCAAAAGCGAGAGCTATGAAAAAGAATGCAAGGAATGAGGAGGTCCTCCACAGAATAGCCGAGTGTGTAGTAAACTGACTACAAGGGTCAGGTTGATAGGACATGTGGTGAGACATCAGGGAATAATACCAAGTCATACACTAGATGGCAGACTTTGGAATACGTACTTGATGAGCCTACGAAGTAGACTGAGATGAAGAGACAGACACAGGAGACAAAATCGAAGCGGGCCGCATCAAATAAGTCAGGTGACTGATGACGGAAAGCAATATTGTCCTCGTAGAACGAAGAAACATCATAAATTTTAGCGTGTATTCAAATGAGAGGGTAAGTCAATTATTATCGTCAAAGTAGTTATAAAATTTTATTGTAATCAAATAAGAAACTTACAAGACCGTCGTTTTTCGACAGTCTCCTTGCATTTCATCGCACTTGGGCCATCGTTGTACAAGCTTCCTGATGCCCTCATTCTCGGTTGATCTGCGAGCCAGGAATGCAGCACTTCTTTCACTGCTTCCTCCGAGGCAAATCGACGGCCCCTTAATGCCTGAATGAGTGGACGAAGCAAGTGATAGAAGGGGCAAGATCGGGACTACATGGAGGATGATACAGTATTTCAAATTTGAGTTTCTGGAGCATTTCAGCAGTGTGGGCAGCAGTATGCGGACGGGCATTGTTGTGCAACAGCACAACACCTTTTGACAGAAATCCTCGGCATTTGCTTCGAATTGTAGGCTTTAGGCTGGCAGTACGCATCTCACTGTAACGTACACTGTTTATTGTTGTGCCCCTTTCCCCATAATGCTCCAGTACTGGACCTTGAGCGTCTCAAAAAACCGTAGCATCAGTTTTCCTTCGGAAGGTTGTGTCTTGAACTTTTTCTTGCACGGCGAATTTGGATGTTTCCATGTTTCGTCACCAGCAACGATCCTGTCTAAGAAGTTGTCAGCTTCGTTACCATAGCGATCCAAATGTTTTTTTGCAGATGTCCAAGAGTGTTTGTTTACGCAACTGCGTGAGTTGTTTTGAGACACATCTTACACAAACTTTATGAAACCCAAGGCCATTGTGGATGATTTCGTAGGCAGAACCTTGACTAATTTGCAGACGATGTGCCACTTCGTCGATAGTTAATCGTCTTTCTAAGGGAACCATTTCACGTGAACGCTCAATGGTTTCTTCATTTGCGGTGGTAAACGGTCCTCCGGCTCCTTCATTTTTCGGAATTTTGCAGTTCATTCGTCGACACTCCGTTGTGGCAAAACACTGTTCCCGCACTGTACCGAAAGTCTTCGATGAATTTCGTCAAGTGATATACCTTCCAACAAGAAAAAAACAGATCACTGAACGTTGCTCTTCTTTGGTGCAAATAGACAGCGGAGCAGCCATGATTAAGAGCACGGCAGCGATAACAAAACTAAAATAACTGCTTGAAAATTGCAAAGATATAACAACAAATAAACAAAGCATGCATCATCACCGTAAAACGACAGTACTACCAAAATAAACAAAAATATAACTAAACTGCGGATAATAATTGACTTACCCTAGTATAATACACTGCTGGCCATTAAAATTGCTATACTACGAAGATGACGTGCTACAGACGCGAAATTTAACCGACAGGAAGAAGATGCTGTGATATGCAAATGATTAGCTTTTCAGAGCATTCACACAAGGTTGGTGCCGGTGGCGACACCTACAACGTGCTGATATGAGGAAAGTTTCCAACCGATTTCTCATACACAAACAGCAGTTCACCGGCGTTGCCTGGTGAAACGTTGTTGTGATGCCTCGTGTAAGAAGGGGAAATGCGTACCATCACGTTTCCGACTTTGATAAAGGTCGGATTGTAGCCTATCGCGATTGCGGTTTATAGTATCGCGACTTTGCTGCTCGCGTTGGTCGAGATCCAGTGACTGTTGGATCCCAACGGCCTCGTATCACTAGCACTCGAGATAACAGGCATCTTATCCGCATGGCTGTAACGGATCGTGCAACCACGTCTCGATCCCTGAGTGGAGACGTTTGCAAGACAACAACCATCTGCAAGAACAGTTCGACGACGTTTGCATCAGCATGGACTATCAGCTCGGAGACCATGGCTGCGGTTACCCTTGACGTTGTATCACAGACAGGAGCGCCTGCGATGGTGTACTCAATGACGAACCTGGGTGCACGAATGGCAAAACCTCATTGTTTCGGATGCATCCAGGTTCTGTTTACAGCATCATGATGGTCGCATCCGTGTTTGGCGACATCGCGGTGAACGCACATTGGAAGCGTGTATTCGTCATCGCCATACTGGCGTATCACCCGGCGTGATGGTATGGGGTGCCATTAGTTACACGTCTCGGTCACCTCTTGTTCGCATTGACGGCACTTTGAACAGTGGACGTTACATTTCAGATGTGTTACGACCCGTGGCTCTACCCTTCATTCGATCCCTGAGAAACCCTACATTTCAGCAGGACAATGCACGACCGCATGTTGTAGGTCCTGTACGGGCCTTTCTGGATACAGAAATGTTCGACTGCTGCCCTGGCCAGCACATTCTCCAAATCTCTCACGAATTGAAAACGTCTGGTCAATGGTGGCCGAGTAACTGGCTCGTCACAATAGCCAGTCACTACTCTTGATGAACTGTGGTATCGTGTTGAAGCTGCATGGGCAGCCCTACCTGTACACGCCATCCAAGCTCTGTTTGACTAAATGCCCAGGCGTATCAAGGCTGTTATTACGGCCAGAGGTGGTTTTTCTGGGCACTGATTTCTCAGTATCTATGCACCCAAATTGCGTGAAAATGTTATCACATGTCAGTTTTAGTATACTATATTTGTCCAATGCATACCCGTTTATCATATGCATTTCTTCTTGGTGTAGCAATTTTAATGGCCAGTAGTGTATTGATGAAATAAAATGTATTCCTTGCTGGTTTCAGATTCTCTTTTCCTTTTAGTACACAATAGCCAGTCACTACTCTTGATGAACTGTGGTGTTCCTTTTTTTCTTCAGAGTTAATAACTTCGACTGATACGATTGTAAGAAGTACACAACATGACGAACAAGAGCAATATAAACTGGAATACGAGTATTACAAGGTGTGTACCGTTACTGATGTCTAAGGCAAAGCTGCGCTCAGTATTGGAGGTACACTGAACACCAAAGTGTCTGCTCGTGTTGGGAGTGGTATATCCTTGCCCTCCAACCTGTAAGTCAACTAACTGATCCAGCTATAAAACGACTTGCAGTTTCGGCCAGAGCTGAGAATAACGCTTCAGCTGAATCTGGATGCGAGAACACTTTTTTTTTTTTTTACTTATTCTCGATCCTGACTAAATATAAATGAGATAACAAGAGACAAATTCGACAGCAGGACTTGGAAATGGCACTGCGTCAGTCGTTGCGAGACTGTGGTGTGGGGCGCCGCTAGAGCCGGCCGCTAGCCCGCTGGCTTGTCTGCAGTTGGGCAGACCCGACACGCGCCAGCCACACAGCCCAACCAGCAGACAGCAGAATCGGCACAGCCACAGGCCGGCCTACTTGCGTGGGAGAGGAAGCCAGCCAGGCCCGTCTCGCTCTGGTGGAGCACGTGCGGCCCCGCACCTAGCCTACTCCACCACGTCACGTCGCCAGCACTCGGCTAGCGGCCGGCCCTCTCTGCGTCTTAGACAGCGCCAACTAAGCGCCGGGGGTTACGTCTCGCACCACTGGACCCCGCCCCGTACAGTGGTTCCCCTCTGGACAAGCCGTCTTTTGCGGCGGAGGCAGCGGTCTCCGTGCGAACTGTCCACCTACCTGTACGTCCGCCCCTCTTACGCCTTCCGAATCTGCTGGACTACCACTGTCCTACCGCCGCTACTTTCTCCTCAGCAGGTACGCATGCCGGTTGTCTGCCATGCGTGGCCACCCATCCTACGCCTCATCCATCGATCACTCCTTTGATCGGCAGTATGGGGTGCTTCCCTCTTCTCTTACATCCTAGCGTCCGCTTCCGGCACATGCACCGGCAGCTTGACTTCACACTACCTGAACTTTCCCAGTGGGTATGAACCCTTAACCATCTTGGCTTCGTGCGGCGGCCGGTTTTCATCTTGGCCTACATTCGCTTCCTAAGGACACTAATCCCTATTCGCTCTATCGCCTTCAGTTTCACAGCCTTCGCCGGCCGGGGTGGCCGAGCATTTCTAGGCGCTTCAGTTTGGAACTGCGCGACCGCTACGGTCGTAGTTTCGAATTCTGCCTCGGGTATGGATGTTTGTGATGTCCTTAGGTTGGTTAGGTTTAAGTAGTTCTAAGTTCTAGGGGACTGATGACCTCAGAAGTTAAGTCCAATAGTGCTCAGAGCCATTTTTTTCACAGCCTTCGCGGGAAACTTCTCCGTAATATCTTTGTGCACACTGATGGCTCTCGGACCGTCACTCGCGCCGTCGTTTTTCGGTATCTTAGAGCACTACTGGCCATTAAAATGCTACACCACGAAGATGCCCTGCCACAGACGCGAAATTTAACCGATGGGCAGAAGATGCTGTGATATGCAAATGATCAGCTTTTCAGAGCATTCACACAAGGTTGGCGCCGTTCGCGACACCTACAACGTGCTGACATGAGGAAAGTTTCCAACCGATTTCTCATACACAAACAGCAGTTCACCGGCGATGCCTGGTGAAACGTTGTTGTGATGCCTCGTGTAAGGAGGAGAAATGCGTACCATCACGTTACCGACTTTGACAAAGGTCGGATTGAAGCCTATCGTGATTGCCGTTTATCTTACCGCGACATTGCTGCTCGCGTTGGTCGAAATCCAATGACTGTTAGCAGAATATGGAATCGGTGGGTTCCGGAGGGTAATATGGAACGCCGTGCCGGATCCCAACGGCCTCGTATCACTAGCAGTCGAGATGACAGGCATCTTATCCGCATGGCTGTAACGGATCGTGCGGCCACGTCTCGATCCCTGAGTCAACAGATGGGGACGTTTGCAAGACAACAACCATCTGCTCGAACAGTTCGACGACGTTTGCAGCAGCATGAACTGTCAGCTCGGAGACCATGGCTGCGGTTACCCTTGACGCTGCATCACAGACAGGAGTGCCTGCGCTGGTGTACTCAACGACGAACCTGGGTGCACGAATGACAAAACGTCATTTTTTCGGATGAATCCAGGTTCTGTTTACAGCATCATGATGGTCGCATCCGTGTTTGGCGACATCGCGATGAACGGACATTGGAAGCGTGTATTCGTCATCGTCATACTGGCGTATCACCCGGCGTGACGGTATGGGGTGCCGTTGGTTACACGTCTCGGTCACCTCTTGTTCGCATTAACGGCACTTTGAACAGTGGACGTTACATTTAAGATGTGTTACGACCCGTGGCTCTACCCTTCATTCGATCCCTGCGAAACCCTACCTTTCAGCAGGATTATGCACGACCGCATGTTGCAGGTCCTGTATGGGCCTTTCTGGATACAGGAAATGTTGGACCGCTGCCCTGGCCAGCACAGTCTCCAGATCTCTCACCAATTGAAAACTTCTGGTCAATGGTGCCCGAACAACTAGTTCGTCAAAATACGCCAGTCACTACTCTTAATGAGCTGTGGTATCGTGTTGAAGCTGCATGGGCAGCTGTACGTGTACACGCCATCCAAGCTCTGTTTGACTCAATGCCCAGGCGTATCAAGGACGTTATTACGGCCGGAGGTGGTTGTTCTGGGTACTGATTTCTCAGGATCTATGCACCCAAATTCCATGAAAATGTAATCACATGTCAGTTGTAGTATAAAACATTTGTCCAACGAATACCTGTTTATCACCTGCATTTCTTCTTGGTGTAGCAATTTTAATGGCCAGTAGTGTATGTGTACACTGATGGCTCTCGGGCTGACCGTGCTGTCGCGTGTGCCTTCGTCATTGGCGGCGACGTTTTTCGGTACCTCAGTATCTACAGCCGAGCTCTTCGCCCTGTATCTGGCCACCGAGTACATCCGGCGACACGGCCTTTTTAATTTTCTCCTCTTCTCGGACTCAATCACCACCTTTCTGAGTCTATGTGTCCTATACCCTGCCACCTCTTAGTGCAGCGGGCCTAGGAAAACTGTCACCTGCTCACTCTTGGTTTGATGTTTCTGCGGGTTCCTAATCATGTCGGTCTCCAAGGAAACGAAGCTGCTGATGCTGCCGCCAAAGCTGCAGTCTTCGAACCTCAGCCCAGTAGTTGCTATATTCCCTCCGATGATCTCTGTGTTCCCGGCTGGCAGGAGGTGGTGTCCCTTTGGCATCGCCAATGGTCCTCCCTTCACGGGAACAGGTTTTGGCTTATTAAGCCTCTCCCGCCGGGAGGAGGTCATATTAACTAGGCTGCGTATCGGGCACTGCCTTTTTAGCCATCGCCGTTTGTTGAGTGGCGCTGCCCCACCACTTTGTGCACATTGAGTCCAAGTTTCAACTGTCCGCCATTTCCTGACGGAATGCCCATTTTTTAACCATTTACGTTTCCGCTTGGGTTTTCAGTGTGAGTTATCGGCCGTTTTAGCGAACGAGACGCGAGGTGTCGACTGCGTGTCACTTTTTGTCCATCGTAGCAATATGGTGAAGGCCATTTAGTTTTTAATTTCGGATCTCCGTTTCTTTTTGGTGTATTTTATAGCCCTTTCTCCACGTTCCTGTTTTTAGCTGTCTCTTATGTCGATTGGGATTGCTGTGTAGTCATTTTTTAACTCTTCTGTCTTCGTGTTCTAGAGTTTTGACTACGCGCGTATGACCCCTTTTGTTTTTGCGCCCTAAAATGAAACGAGCAAACAAACATCCAAGTGTCCAGCCTGCTGGTACTGGACGAGATGCCCATTATGTCTGGAATCGCTAGCTGTACTGTCAGCTCCCAACACCCCAGCAAAGTTGGGGGATACCGACGTCCACCATGTCAACATAACGCAGAAGGCAGCGGAGCTGTGGCGCTACGGAACTTCGGTGAAATACGCAGTGCGTAAAGACTGCTTCCCGACTTGCTTTTCACAATTTGAAAACGTTATCGAACGTACGGCGATGGCGTACGATGTAAAGAAAGGAAGTGGGAAGGCACGCGATGGCAAACGGGCCGCCAGTAGTGCAGTTACTGGCTGTTGCCGCTGAAACCACCTCCACCACACCTCCACGCACCCGATTAAGAGATCTGGCATTCCACGCTCCGATCAGTAGAACGCCAGGTTTCCTTCTCCTGATAACGACGTCCTCCTGAAAAAGACCATACCAATTACATATTTTCGTGTGCGTGGTACGGCAACCACCAGTACCTCGCTAATGTCACGAGTATCCTCTCTACCATGTAGAGAACAAATACGGACCTTGTAAGTTATCAGGTACTATGTGTTCCGTACGTGCTAATATCAATTAGTTGAGATTATTAAATGTAGTAATAATGTAGCATGATGCTAGTTGCACGATCGCCAAATTTCGACAAAACTAAACTATCCATCCAGGTCGTTCCATTTGATAATAGGTCGCTGCTACAACCGATGTCGATAGGTAGCTGTACAGGCTCTGACACCGGGTCCAATCACCGACTCATATAACATAGCACGAGGCGCGTTAGCTTGTGAGGCTGGAAGCCGATTTAATTCAATTAGTCGCGAACATAGAATTTTTTGCTTTGTACTTGCTAGGTCCATTACAAAGCGATGTTTCCTGTAGGAATCCGACATAAATCTGAGGCACATCTAATACTGAGATAATTAAATTTCTGCATGTGTACAAACATATTAGATAGAAATAATTCTGTTGTTCACTTTAACCATGTAATCCTACAATGTCAATGTTACTTTGCTCTTGCGAATGGCTGTATTGTTTGTATCAAAACAACAACAAATGACATATAAACAAAACTTCATTACTTCCGACTATTCTGTTCATTATTGATCGTAAGCAAATTTAGCTACGGTAGCCACAATAATGAAAAGGAAAGTCGTCGACTTTGGCAATATTTCTCGAAGAATGAGATAATGACACTCGTTGTAATAACTGCACGAAAACTGCACGAAATGTGAACGTTCATAGATACTTCGCGCAATGCGTATCTTTTGGGAGCTTTCATTAATGCAAGTTTGAGGATTTGCTCCACAAAAACAAGGAATTGGCAACAAGACATATATACAGACGGGAAAAAACACTACATCAAGAAGGAGTTGTGCGACATAAACGAATGTTGGTAGACATGTTTCTACATCTGAAAGATGATGTCTATTCAAACTTCGCGCCAGTTGCCTAAGAGTGGACCTAGTATTTCCACTGTGAGGACGCAAATCACGTTTGCCTTAAATGCAAGCTGTTAAGGTCGTCCACGTTAGGTACTTCTGAGACTGCACTTGGTGCGTTGACGTTAGTCAAGAATTCCTTCAAGGTGACAAAGAAGCATTTATCAACACCTCACTGAGTTTGAACAAGGTGTGTAAAATGGTTACGAGGAGCTGGATCTTCCTTCTGCGATATTGCAGAAAGACTTTGGAGTAATGTAGCCACTGTACATGGCTACTGGCAGTGGTGGTCACCAGAATATACGGTCGCAAGAAGGTCGGATTCGAGACGGCCACGTGGCACTAGAGGATCATCGTGTTCGGCGTATAGCTTTGGCTTTTATACTGCAACAGCAATTTGAGCAGCAGTTGGCGCCACAGTAACGCTAGGAACTGTTTCGAATCGTATATGAAGATAGTAACTGCTCTCGAAAGAACAGATACCATTGATGACTGTGCAGCTTCTCGAAAATAAATGATAATTAACTGAAACCCTCAGCTGCCGACAGGTGTTGTTGATATACCTCGATGGGGACAGCTGAAACTGTGTGCTCCGACCGGGACTCGAACCCGGGATCTGAATGGGGTGGGCAAATATCTATTAGGTACATTACGTGTGTAGATTGTGGACTGTTGGGAATGTGGGTCTCACGGGAAGTGTGCAATGGATAAGTCCCTGTAGTTGTGCAATTCATCTGTGTCCTCGGTGGCTGAGATGGATAGAGCGTCTGCCATGTAAACAGGAGATCCCGGGTTCGAGTCCCGGTCGGGACACACAGTTTCAGCTGCCCCCGTCGAGGTATATCAACAACACCTCTCGGCAGCTGAGGGTTTCAATTAATTATCATTGTTGTAGATCGGTTATTTAGAGGGCAGCTCCGAGCCAGACGCCCTGTAGCGGGCATTCCAGTGACCTCAAACCACCGCCATTTGCGACTTCAGTAGTGTCAAGCGAGAGATCACTGGAGGGCAAGATGGAGGTCTTTTTTTGTTTTCTGATAAAAGCTGGATCCGTGTTGGTGGCAGTGGCGGAAGCGTGTTGGTTAGAAGGTGGTAAGTTGAGGACCAGCAAGCAACCTGTCTGCGCGCAAAACACACTGGACCTCCACGTGGAGTTATCGTTTGGGGTGTGATTTCGTATAACTCTCGCGATTATCTCATGCAGCCTGACTGCAAAGGGTGGCCGAGCGGTTCTAGGCGCTACAGTCTGGAACCGCGCGACCGCTACGGTCGCAGGTTCGAATCGTGCCTCGGGCATGGATGTGTGTGACGTACTTAGGTTAGTTAGGTTTAAGTAGTTCTAAGTTCTAGGGGACTGATGACCTCAGTCCCATAGTGCTCAGACCCATTTGAACCATTTTTCACTGCAAATTTAGCCGGCCGAAGTGGCCGAGCGGTTCTAGGCGCTACAGTCTGGAACTGCGCGACCGCTACGGTCGCAGGTTCGAATCCTGCCTCGGGCATGGATGTGTGTGATGTCCTTAGGTTAGTTAGGTTTAAGTATTTCTAAGTGACGTACTTAGATTAGTTAGGTTTAAGTAGTTCTAAGTTCTAAGGGACTGATGACCTGAGAAGTTAAGTCCCATAGTGCTCAAAGCCATTTGAACCATTTGACTGCAAATCTGTAAGTAAATCTGGTGATTCGACCTGTTGTGCTACCATTCAAGAAGTGCATTCCAGCGGTTGTTTCCAACACTGCTGTTGCAACGCAACATGTTCCACAGAGTGTGGAGATGCTGTCTTCGCCTGCTTGATCACTAGATCTGTCTCCAGTGGAGCATATGTGGTACATCATCGGATGAACCCCAAACTCGTTGTCTGTCACAGGCTCCATAACTTAGGCAAAATTTAATCGACATTGACTGAATTCCCGTGGATATAGCCTCTGCAAGTACTCGGAAGAATTTTTGCATTCAAAGAGAACCCTTTAAACCTGTATTTAAAGAGCCACAGACTCAACGTTCCATGAATTTGTTCAGGAAGCTCCAGAGATTGAACGTTTTCTCCATAATTCTGAAGCATGTCGATCGCCAACAGAGACGAGCCTAGTTTTCTTAGTTTGTGACTTAATGTGGGTGGTTTAATCACATAAACGCCCAGCAGTGAAGTCACCAACAACACCAAAAGTACATATCCATCGTTCTATTTTACTTTTTTCTTTTTTTTTATAAAAGCGAACTCCACTTTATCCTTTCTGATTATTGTTGAAGCTGTTACTGATTTTCATTCGTAAACCACTCTACCTACAGTTGAAATTTTACCAAAAAACACGATGCGTTTCGAGTCCAGAACAACCCACCTTCAGATATAATGAGCAAAATGTCTGTTTCAAGAGGTAAATTATCCGTGTGTGATGTCTAAACATTTGATAATTGAAGGTGCAAGTAGAGTTTGTACACTTATATAGTCGCAGTTATTTCATAATAAAGATAAGCTCCAGCTGTGTAATTTCACCAGTGCGAATTCCTGTGTACAGATGAAGACGGCATAATGATGTTAAGCGTCTGGAGATGGTCATTTACGGCTCGAAATACATCGTACCTTTTAATACAGTCCCAGTGTGTACTGGAGGTGGATGTCTTACTGTAAGTAGGCCGTTTAGGATTTTTATTGGTAACGCCACGTAGCGCTCTGTATGAAAATCACTGGCTGTGCTCTGTGCAGTCTGTGGCTGGTTTGCATTGTTGTTTGCTATTGTAGTGTTGGGCAGCTGGATGTGAACAGCGCGTAACGTTGCGCAGTTGGAGGTGAGCCGCCAGCAGTGGTGGATGTGGGGAGAGAAATGGCGGAGTCTTGAGAGCGGATGATCTGGACGTGTGTTCATCAGAGAAGTAAATTTGTAAGACTGGATGTCATGAACTGATATATTATGACTTTTGAACACTATTAAGGTAAATACATTGTTTGTTCTTTATCAAAATCTTTCATTTGCTATGCCTATCAGTAGTTAGTCCCTTCAGTAGTTAGAATCTTTTATTTAGCTGGCAGTAGTGGCGCTCGCTGTATTGCAGTAGTTCGAGTAACGAAGATTTTTGTGAGGTGGGTGATTTGTGAAAGGTATAGGTTAATGTTAGTCAGGGCGCTAAAAATATTGTGTGTCAGTTTAGTGTTGATCAGAATAGGTAAAGAGCGAAATGTCTGAGTACGTTCAGTTTTGCTCAGTTTGAAAATCAAATAGCGTAAGAGTTTTATCAGCACAGTAATTCATAAATTTTCCTAAGGGGACGTTTCATTACCTTCGATAATTCAATGACGGTCGCCTAATCGGGCTACCTGTTGCTGGAGGTGACCAGGAAATAGTAGGAGATAAGTGGTGACAGGCAAGAGATATAGCGACGTATTTTGCGGCTCCTGGAGACATTCCTTACGACAGGAGCTCGCCTATTGGGCTGTCGGATAGAGGGTGGGAGGGAGAGGGAGGGAACCGCCCCCAGAGCCGAGACGCCGACCCGGAAGCCCCCTCTGCTTTTCCTGGAAGCGCCGTGTCCGGCAGAACCACGCGATCCGGTCGCGCCGATCGAGATTCGGGAAGTCGTCTGCGGCTGCCTTTTTCTCGCCGCGGTTTCTGCGAAAGCCACCCGTGGGCGGCTAAAAGTGGGTGCGCGGATTTCTGTGCGAGGCCAGACGGCGGCGGTAATTGGCCCATAAATCCGGCGGCGTCGCGATGGGGACGCGGATGCTGTCGCCCCGGTCATGGGTTCGATGCCCGACGACAGCCCCATCGCCCTTCTTCTCCTGCGCACTTCTAAAGGCGACGCTGTGGCGCGGCCTCTCGTCTTGTGGGTTCAAATGGCTCTGAGCACTGTGGGACTTAACATCTGAGGTCATCAGTCCCCTAGAACTTAGAACTACTTAAGCCTAACTAACCTAAGGACATCACACACATCCATGCCCGAGGCAGGATTCGAACCTGCGACCGTAGCGGTCGCGCGGTTCCAGACTGTAGCGCCTAGAATAGCTCGGCCACCAGCGGCCGGCTCGTCTTGTGGGAGGAAGGACGCTGTGTCATTTTGAGAGGGTGAGGATGAAATCGGCAATCG